>NC_141172.1:36794375-37396666 GCF_055505025.1 Bos grunniens
ATGGCTCAGGTTCTTCCGGGCCCGCTCTGTGCAGCACAGGGACTAAATCCACAGCCTGGAAGTTTCTTGCACCTTTGTAGCAGGACTGACTCAATCCTCACAGAAAGGAGAGCTATTCACAGGAAGGAGGAACCAATGCCCAGTTACCTGAGAGATGCCTTTAGAGAGAGCTCTCTGGAGTCAAGGTACCCACTCAGAAATAGGTTTCTGTTCCCAACACAGGCCCTCTGAAGCAGTGACATCAGAGGCGTGGCCTCTGTGCTCAGTTGGATCTGAGAGGTTGCATTGTGCAAAGGGACCCCCTTAGCTAAGCTCGAAGTCCTACAGCCTCTGTGAAATGGGAAGGTCCTGTTGTGTGAGTCACTCAGTCATGTCTGATTCTTTGAGACCCCATGGAGTATCCGGCCAGGCTCCTATGTCCATGGAATTTCCCAGGCAAGAATACTGGAGTGGGTTGCCATTCCCTTCTCAAGGGATCTTACCGACCCAGGGATCGAACCCTTGTCTCCTGCATTGCAGGAAGATTCTTTACCATCCAAGTCACCAGGAAAGCCCAAACATACTTGCCTAGACCCCTTAAGCAAAGACTGAGTCCTAAGCTTCAGGGTGCACAAGTGGTGTGTTTTGGAGGCACCTGTGTGGAGTGTGTTCTGTCCATATAGGTGTGAACCTTCAGATGGGAAACCTGAACAGGAACTTTTACAGGAACACTTGGACCAAGCTGAAATTGAGAAATTTGGAAGTGCAGGTGCATCCTGGTTCCATTCACTGTATCAAAGTCAGCCTGTTTCTGCACTTACAACATCCTCCAAGGTGTCAAGTTTAGGTCTTCTGTGCTGCCAGAGGCAGGTGGCACGATGTGCAAACGTTCAGCAAAGGTAAATTGAATTTTCTTAACTGCCTGAAAGGATCTCATTGCCAGTCCCAGTGGGACTTTCTTCTATAGTGTTTCCAGCTGAGAAGGATTAGCCCAATCTAAATGCTGGTCAATGGATTTGGGCAAAGTTTTAATTGCTGTTTCCTATTTCAAGCTATACTATACTTTGGTGAAAAGACTCAATTTCAATGCTACAAAACTCAGCTTATTTGAAAACCTCTGTGGTTCTAGTCCCAGATGTTTTCTTTGTTTTGAGGGGTACAGTGAGGATACAGGAACATGATATTGATGGCTGTTAAGACAAAAACATTGTTTATATACAAAACTTTTGAATTTGCCCCAGACTAGCACACAGTTGGGTATATTCCTAATACAGTGTACAATATCAGGCTTCTAACTCAGGAGGCAAAGCAACATGAGCAATAAACATAATGATGCTAGCATGGATAAATTATCTACAATCACTGAGTAAATGACTCATCTTCCAAGATCCCTCAAAGCCATTTCACTGGGTTTTTCCCTCCATCAACCTAAAAAATAAATTTCTTCTTCCTGACATGCTTTCTTGACCTCCAGGACACTCATTCTCTTGGTTTTCTCCTACTTCACTTCCTACTCCTTCTCAGTCTTTTTTTGCTGACTCTCTTTAATATTGCACCTGTTTAAGTATTCCATTGATGGACTGCTGATGTCTGGAGGGGTCATACAATTGACACATAATTCATAAATTTTTATTCCATAATATTAGTTTTTCTTGCCCTAACTTAAGCAATGTTACTAATTATGTATTTATAATTAATACTTTGCTATTACTTAGGTCTTATTGACAGTAATCATATAAATCAGGGGTCAGCAAATAATAGCCATGGGCCAAACCTGGTTTACCAGTCTTTGAATATAAAGTTTTACTGCAGTACAGCTATGTCCACTTATTTATGTATTATTTGTGGTTGCTTTTGAACTTTAACAGCAGAGTTGAGCAGTTGTCCTAGAGACTGACCCACAAAGTTTAAAATACTATTTATTGTCTATTCCTTAATGTTTTAATCATTTAGGCCAACCCCTGATCTAAATGATTAAAAATATAAAATGTAATAATTGTGTACTAAGTGTATAGATTGTAATGTATTTTCCCCAAGAGTAAATTAAATTACTGTATAACTTTTAAAATTGTCATACACTTTTGAAAAGTTATTTTTTCTTCTAAGTTTCATAATTATCTTCCAAAATCAAAAGGCAAAATATGTTATAATTAAAGAATATAAAGATTTTAAGTCAAAATTATTTAGACTTTTTATTTTAGACTTTAGAATTTTTGGAAAATATAATTAAATCTTACTAAATATTGTTCTGGAAATAAAACTAACATGATTTTAGTGTTCATAGTCCATCCAGTTGCCAATTTTAGTCATTAGCATATTTCATGTATATTAGGTCTTGACATTCATATATAGGACTTTAAAGAGAATATGAATTGTGTGATACTCCTAAGAGTTTCTCAGCCACAGCTGTTGCGAATAGTGTGCTAATAAGCTAAATCATGAGTAATTCTGGAACCACTCATTGAAACAGGAAGAGAAGCAAGAAATCAGTGCTCCATACTGTTATGTAGCTGTGCTTTGTAAGAATCCCTTGCATTCATGCTATCTGAAAGGATTTGACAAAGTAATTTGTTACATTCTCCTACTTAAGTGCTTCTTCTACTCAAAGCCTTTCCATTCTCTGAAGCAATATTCATCTCCGATGTTGGTCATACACAACCGAGGAGACTTCATAGTATTTGGACACAGTTGTATTTTCTTATGCTGGGTTTTTTATCTCCTGAGGCCTGAAAGGTAGCAGAATGTACCACCCTAAAATATGTCACTTTGGCATCAGGACTGCTTTTCGCCTAAGACAACTGAGAAGAAGCAGATATAAGGAAGGTTTTCTTTTGTCCTCCTATTCACCTAAAAGCAGGACATAAATTCATTTACGTGTCGCCCCTCTTCTCTCTACCAGCAAGGGCAAAAGCTAATTACCGGAGACAACTCTAGATGCTATGCTTTTCAGCTCCAGAGAGAGCACCAGAGGAATCTCCATAAACACATTTTACCTTCCAGTAGCCTTCCCACAATCTGCTGTCCTAGAAACTCAAAATCTTTTCCTTTGTCTTGTCATTTACCTAAAATTTATTGTTCTTTGGTTAAGACATTATATAGACTGAGTTTTAACTATTTCTTTGAGTATGCACGATGTGCATGTTAATACACTCTTTTTCTCTTCTTAGTCTGTCTCGTGTAAGTTACAGGGCCCCAGCCTGAGAACCTCAGATGACTAGAAGGAAAAGAAAAGTCTTCCCTCCTCTATGCTGCTGCTGCTGCTGCTGCTAAGTTGCCTCAGTCGTGTCCAACTCTGTGGGACCCCATAGACGGCAGCCCACCAGGCTCCCCTGTCCCTGGGATTCTCCAGGCAAGAACACTGTAGGCCTTAGCAATTTAGCATGTTTGTGATTATGTGGTGACCTCTGTAGTGCAGGGTCCTCTTGCCCAGGTCAAAGAATAAATACTGCCTTGCTGGGTACCTATGAAAGCCCCAAGCCAGCCACATCTTTCCAACAGACCATGGAGCACAAATGTGACCATGGTAAAGACATGGCCATTGGGGAAAAAATGAAAACCCTTATGCTGCTGTTAATTTAAAGTCACCCTGTACTGACTCACAAGACTGTACATTTCCTTCTTCTGGGAATACCAGGAACTATTTGATGGCAGGAATCTTCTACCAAATTGCCTACATATATGACTAATTACTTGATATATTATCACCAAAAGCCTATAGCCTTTAAGAGGGCACACCATAGAAAGGACATATTTAGAGTAGTCAGCCACTCCCCAAAAGATCTGTGCTCCAAAGAAAGACATATCTTCATGTTAAATGAACCCAAGACTGCTCCCTACATGTGGTTTAATGAATTTAACTTCTTTCTAACTTTTCAATAATTGTAAATATATTATAATAGTGTGTGTGTGCCTGCATGCTAAATTGCTTTGTCGTGTCCAACTCTGCAACCCTATGGACTGTAGCCCACCAGGCTCCTTTCTCCATGGAATTCTCCAGGCAAGAACACTGGAGTGGGTTGCCACGCCCTCCTCCAAGGGATTTTCCTGACCCAGGGGATTGAACCCGAGTCTCTATGTCTCCTGCATTGACAGGCAAGTTCTTTACCAATTAGTGACACCTGGGAAGCTTATAATAGTGTAATTTCACACTATTCAAAGGAAGCCTAAATCAAAGGCTAGGGAGCACAGTATCTGAAATAAAGAATCCTAGTCTAGCTGGAGGCACTGAATAAATATTAAAATTTAAATATGTGTAACTGAAAGCACATCTGTTTTAACATGTAGATAATATAATTTTCCCCTCAAAAAAAGACTGCAGAATGCTATAAATGTATTACAGCTTGCTAAATTACAAATAAATGTGTGAAAAAATAAATACATATGTGTGTATTTAAGGTTTCAAGAACAACTGCCCATTTGTCAATAAATTAAAACACATATATACAGATACATCTATATCTTTATTCTATATGTCTGTGTGTGTGTGTGTATATACACATGCACATATTTTCAAAAGTGCCCTCACGAAGTTTCAATTAATAAAAATGTGTGAAATGTGAAGAATTTATTCCTGAATATTTTGCCTGAGTATATTTGTGGAGTATAAGCCAGAAGACAACCTGATAGTGTGAATAACTGTGTCTGATGTTGAGTATTCTATAAATTTTTTAAAAGTCAACTTTATAAAACCACATCTTAGGAGTAAGAAAAGAAGCCTAACTCTGGGTTGATAAGAACAAATCACAGGCAAGAAATGGGTAAGACATTTGGCCCTGAAGCCAGACTCCTAAAAGGGGAAAAGTTGGGATTTAAAGATCTTAACGTGCCTGGACTTCCCTGGTGGTCCAGTGGATGAGAATCCGCCTGCCAAGACAGAGGACATGACTTTCATCCCTGGCCTGGTAAGATCACATGTGCTACGGGGCAACTAAGCCCATGGGCTATAACTACTGAGCCTGTGCTCTAAAGTCCATGAGACGCAACGACTGAAGTCCACGCACCCTAGAACCCGTGCTCTGCAACACGAGAAGTCTCCACGATGAGGAGCCTGCGCACCCGCACCACAAACTTTATTGTGTTGAATTCCATAAAATGTAGGGTTATTTGCAACACTAGTTTGCCTGGATAGCATACAATTATTACAGATTTTATAAAATTGTTGTTAGGAGTAAAAGAAAATCTTGGCTAAGAACAAAAGCTCAGGAACTAGACAGATAGGTGTCAAATCAATGAGTTCTTTTCTTTGATAAATGATTCATTAATGAATCATATCGGTGTTCTAAAATATTTATTCTAAACTTGGGAATTTTGCATTAAAATACCTGTCCAACTTAAAGAGGTAATTAAATATATTACATAATGAACCAAGGAAATTTAATATTTTTCTTTAAGAAATTAATTGCATGCATGTTTTTCTATTGTGATGAACACCATTTAGACACAAAACTGGAGTATTTGGGGGCTTAGCTTATTTTATTGAATCCATATAAGATTTTGAATTCCTGATGTAATAAGGAATAGCTAAAAGTTTAAATGAACATAATGTAAATGTTATATATGTAAATGAACATAATGTAAATGTGAGAGTCCCTTGGACTGAAAGGAGATCCAACCAGTCCATCCTAAAGGAAATCAGTCCTGAATATTCATTGGAAGGACTGATGCTGAAGCTGAAACTCCAATACTTTGGCCTCCTGATGCGAAAAACTCACTCATTTAAAAAGACTCTGATGCTGGGAAAGACTGAGGTGGGAGGATAAGGGGACGACAGAGGATGAAATGGTTGAATGGCATTACCTACTCGATGGACATGAGTGTGAGTAAGCTCTGGGAGTTGGTGATGGACAGGGAAGCCTGGCGTGCTGCAGTCCACGGGGTCACAAAGAGTCGGACAGGACTGAGTGACAGACTGAACTGAATGTAAACCCTGTTTACTTTTAGTTGAAATGTATTACAGTTAGATTATAACTAAAATATCTTGTACATTATAAGTATTTGCTCTAGTAAAACTCAAGAATAAAACCACTCTAGTGTTTTTAACTTAGAATTCTTAACATTTTGGTTCAGATCTCAAGAGCACAGTTTGTTTGGCCTCTCATCTTATGAGATGGTCCTGTCTGTGGAGTGTGTTTCTTTCTAAATAAATCCATTTCTTTCCAATTGAAAAAAGAAATTTTAAAAACTACAATTTGCTTTAAGGAAATGGT
This sequence comes from Bos grunniens, assembly GCF_055505025.1. Taxonomy (NCBI): domain Eukaryota; kingdom Metazoa; phylum Chordata; class Mammalia; order Artiodactyla; family Bovidae; genus Bos; species Bos grunniens. The sequence goes on from NC_141172.1 coordinate 36,800,561, forward strand.
CCTGCAGAGCAATAGGTTTGGAGGGTCCTTTTAAGGCAGTGATTTTCAAACGAAGTTGTTTGGGCCTTCTAGGCCTTCTAACAGCTTACAAAACAGTAAAGAGGGGTGAGGGTGCAAACCTTCCCCTATTAAAAAAGTTTCCTAGGCACTGTCATTTAGATGAACGTGCATAAACTGAGAGTATGACAGATGTGAATTCTTTACCCAACTTGCTCTATTATAAAAGCCAGTTACTTCATCTCAACTTTACATCTGTAAAATGGTGTTCAGTTCAGTCACTCAGTTGTGTCCAACTCTTTGCAACCCTATGAACCGTAGCACACCAGGCCTCCCTGTCCATCACCATCATTTTTTTGAGTTTACCCAAACTCATGTCCATTGAGTCAGTGATGCCATCCAACCATCTCATCCTCTGTCATCCCCTTCTCCTCCCACCTTCAATATTTCCCAGAATCAGGGTCTTTTCAAATGAGTCAGCTCTTCACATCAGGTGGCCAAAGTACTGGAGTTTCAGCTTCAACATCAGTCCTTCCAATGAACACCCAGGACTGATCTCCTTTAGGATGGACTGGTTGGATCTCCTTGCAGTCCAGGGGACTCTCAAGAGTTTTCTCCAACACCACACTTCAAAAGCATCAACTCTTCGGCGCTCAGCTTTCTTCACAGTCCAACTCTCACATCTATACATGACCACTGGAAAAACCATAGCTTTGACTAGACGGACCTTTGTTGGCAAAGTAATGTCTCTGCTTTTTAATACGCTGTCTAAATTGGTCATAACTTTCCTTCCAAGGAGTAAGCATCTTTTAATTTCATGGCTACAGTCACCATCTGCAGTGATTTGGGAGCCCCCCAAAATAAAGTCAACCACTGTTTCCCCATCTATTTGCCATGAAGTGATGGGACCAGATGCCATGATCTTAGTTTTCTGAATTTCTGAATGTTGAGCTTTAAGCCAACTTTTTCACTCTCCTCTTTCACTTTCATCAAGAGGCTTTTTAGTTCCTCTTCACTTTCTGCCATAAGGGTGGTGTCATCTGCATATTTGAGGTTATTGGTATTTCTCCCAGCAATCTTGATTCCAGCTTGTGCTTCCTCCAGCCCAGCGTTTCTCATGATGTACTCTGCATGTACGTTAAATAAGCAGGGTGACAATATATAACCTCTATGTACTCCTTTTCCTATTTGGAACCAGTCTGTTGTTCCATGTCCAGTTCTAACTGTTGCTTCCTGACCTACATACAGGTTTCTCAAGAGGCAGGTCAGGTGGTCTGGTATTCCCATCTCTTTCAGAATTTTCCACAGTTTATTGTGATCCACACAGTCAAAGGCTTTGGCATAGTCAATAAAGCAGAAATAGATGTTTTTCTGGAACTCTCTTGCTTTTTCAATGATCCGGCAGATGTTGGCAATTTGACTTAACTCAAGTTTTAATTGTTAATTATACCTAGATAAAGGAGAGGGGGAAAATACTTAACTAAAAGGACTGTTTTAAGACGTATGTAAGATAATATTTGTAGAGTTGGGCACATTGGTGATACACAATAAATGATTCTTTTCTCCTTGTACTCTCTGCAATAAAAACTACTGGTAACATTTACTAACAATAGGATGGAAAAGATAACCTGTATATGATTTTTATTTTTTAACTGCTATATGATTTTTATTTTTTAACTGAGGTAATCTCAGTTCAGTTTGGGATTGTTTCTTTTAGAAATATTTATTCAAAGTCTTGGTTTGGCAGTATTATATGTATACAATTAAACAGAATAAAAACATAATTCTTTTCATGTTGTGTTTCTTTTGGTAACCAAATCGTCTTAAAATCTGGTGCATAATAATAAAATATCAGTAAAAACAGTCCTTGAGATAGAGAACCACAGAATTAGTACCTCAGGGTGTATTCTCAGAAATGAACACTAGATGGCAGCTTTCAGACATGATTGTCTGGGTCAATGGCCCTCTTTTCTTTCCCCTCCAGACAAAACGCAAGCCAAGTCTTTCCCAAATGTCTTTCTTTCCCAGTGGATCCCAGTTCCCCATGGACCCTCTCACTTGCCTCCATCAGAGCAGTAGTTACTAATCTAGAAAAGAAAGCATCTGTAGAGGTTTCTGGAGAGAGAAGATTAAATTTTTAGAGAAACCACAACATGAACTAACCTGCCAGCCTTTCCCTCTGTTATATTTTACTTGACTATTAAAGGAATAAACACAATAAAAAGTGATTTCATTTCTGTAGTGATGTAGAGGGTGGAGCAGGGTGAGTAAGGAAGATTATTGAATCAGTTCTAAAGAACTCATTATGTAGTTCTTAATAACAGCTTGTTTTAAGAAAAAAAACAAAAACAAAAAACAAACCAAAAAAAAAACTCTCTACCCTCTACCTATTTTTCTTTCATTCACATCTTACAGTATTTATTAAATATTTATAGTGTACAACTTGGTACTTGCATCAGTCTGTTGCTGAGGGTGGGAGATTATAAAATATATTTGGATAAGGTCAATCCTCTATCCTTCAGACCACTACAGTCATTGGAGAAATAAGACATTGACATAAATATCAGCGTAAGGTACAATTTCTGGCAGGCACACTTTTGGTACCACAGCACAAACAAAGTCATATCAAGTGGCATTCTCTTTGTAATCAACAGATTTGTCCTTTTCTTTTGCAGATCTCAAGTATATTCAAAAGTTTTACTCAGCTCATTGTGGTTCTCTAGTACTCTTGCCTGGAGAATCCCATGGACGGAGGAGCCTGGTGGGCTGCAGTCCATGGGGTCGCTAAGAGTCAGACACGACTGAGCAACTTCACTTTCAATTTTCACTTTCATGCATTGGAGGAGGAAATGGCAACCCTCTCCAGTGTTCTTGCCTGGAGAATCCCAGGGACGGCGGGGCCTGGTAGGCTGCCGTCTATGGGGTTGCACAGAGTCAGACACAACTGAAGTGATTTAGCAGCAGCAGCAGCAGCATACTTTCTATAGTACTTTCTATAGCAACTGCTCTATTTTCCAAAGTCTAAATTTTTTCCCTAGCATTTGACAGAGCTCATACTCGTAGTCTCCTTAATGATTTTTGCCTCATTAATGTATTAATGTTTGTGTCCCCCACCAAAATTCCTACGTTGAAATCCCAATGCCTGATGTGATGGTATTAGGAGGGAGAGCCTTGGCAGGTGCTTCGGTCATGAGGATAGCGCCCTTATGAATGACAGGAGATTAGTCTTATAAAAGTGGTCCAGTGGCTCAGACTCCACACTCCCAGTGCAGGATGTCTGGGTTCAAACCGTGTCAGGGAACGAGATCCCACATGCCGCAACTAAGAGTTCAAATGCTGCAACTAAAGATCCCACATGCCACAAGGAAGATCGAAGATCCTGCATGTCGCAACTAAGACCTGGCACAGCCAGATAAATAAATATTTTTAAAGGAGAGAGAGAGAGAGAGACCCCAGAGGGCTTATCTGCCTCAACTATGTGAGAACAAAATAAGAAGACATAACTATGAACCAGGCAACCATTTTAGCACATTGATCTTGGACTTCCCAACCTCCAGAATGGTGAGAAATAAAGTTCTGTTGTTTATAAGCTAGCCAGTCTGAAGCATTTTGTTATGGCAGCCTGAATGGACTAAGAAAATGAATGACCCTTTTTATCTCTGCAAATTGTACTGATTTCTTATGTTTTATCTTCTCAGAAACTTGTAACATTTTTCGTATCTCTTCACTACTTCTTTCTCAAAGTCCATCTTAAATTCATTTCCCTTCACCTTCTGCCTATTTTATTAGAGCCCTAATTGTAATTTTAAGCTCAACCTTCTGAATAGTGAGTTGTATTCTAAAGTGACCATGAATCAAAAGATTCCTCAGCTCCTGTTATCTTCTGCTAATGTTTGGACACAGCCTTGGGAATTTCTGGTTGCTTTTTTTCTTTCAAGTGAGGTTTATTTTCAACAATCTGAGGTTTCACTATCTTATATATTCTACTTTTTACAGAAAGGAACTTTCTCCTGACTAAAAAATATATGCACCAAACCACATCAAAGCATAGTAACAAGAGGCTTCAAGGCCACTCCATGAATGTCAGGCCCAGCTGTTAAGTGTTACAGGAAGCTAGCTCAGCCTTAGTTGTTTCCATCTTAGGGATTTTTCACCTCAACTAACTTCTGTGTTATGAAATCACTGCAGATGGTGACTGCAGCCATGAAATTAAAAGATGCTTGCTCCTTGGAAGAAAAGTTATGACCAACCTAGACAGCATATTAAAAAGCAGAGACATTACTTTGCCAACAAAGGTCATTCTAGTCAAAGCTATGGTTTTCAGTAGTCATGTATGGATGAGAGAGTTGGACTGTGAAGAAAGCTGAGCACCAAAGAATTGATGCTTTTGAACTGTGGTGTTGGAGAAGACTCTTGAGAATCCCTTGGACTGCAAGGAGATCCAACCAGTCCATCCTAAAGGAAATCAGTCCTGAATATTCATTGGAAGGACTGATGCTGAAGCTGAAACTCCAATAATTTGGCCCCCTGATATGAAGAACAGACTCTTTTGAAAAGACCCTGATGCTGGGAAAGATTGAAGGAGTGAAGAGAAGGGGATGACAGAGGATGAGATGGTTGGATGGCATCACCAACTCAATGGACATGAGTTTGAGTAATTGGTGTTGGTGATGGACAGGGAGGCCTGGCCTGCTGCAGTCCATGGGGTCACAAAGAGTCGGACATGACTGAGCGACTAAACTGAGCTGAACTGACTGAATTTCTATGTAGGTGCCCTAGTGGCCAAATCCACTTTAACCCTCAATTTTGGGTATGTGGCTTTGACAATGAATTCTAACATGAAACGCCCTTTCTCTCCATGCACTGTCTGATGTATAAAAGAGTTCCAAAACTGCTACTCCTGTGAGGGTTCAGGGTCAAAGGTGAAGAGGTAAGCAGAAAGAAGAGGGGCAGGCTATGATCTGCAGGATATGGCCCACTTCTTTGATTTCTAAGTGCCCAGGCCTCCTTTGCCCCTACCTCCCTTCCACCTGGCATGGCCTACAGCCTCCTCCCAAGTTCCTACAACTCTCCTGATTCCCCCGCTCTACTACCCCTGGAGCACTCCCAGTCCAAGGGCCTGGGACACTGTGCCTAAACTTTCCTCATGGACAGCAGAGATAGAGATAGCTTTACTGGAAAGGAAAAGGACTTATTTTTAATAGAATAGAACCTGGGACCCCTTGGTTTTTCTTTGCATGCTCAGTCGCTTCAGTCTTGTCTGACTCAGCCCACCAGGCTCCTCTGTCCATGGGGATTCTCCAGGCAAGAATACTGGAGTGGGTTGCCATGCCCTCTTCCAGGGGATCCTCCCTGGTTTTTCTCTAGTCAGAGCCAATTTACTTTGCCGTTATTTCCTGCTTTTTTATTTTTCTCATCTATGTGTTGGTTAGAAGAAATTCTATCTGCAGTTTTCCATATGTTAACTTACAGAACTGATTTCTAACATAGGTAATTTCTTCCTAATTGGAAATAAGTCTATAGCATTTACTTATCTAATGTGAGATACAACACACATGTGAAAAACTACAGAGAGCATCATACAGCATTAAAATAATCATAAAACAATAAAATAATCATAAAACAAAACCCCTTAAACAGTATCCACAACTATATTAGTTTTGCAAACGCCCCACAACTGCCCCACTCCCCCTAAGATCACAATCCTCTCTCCTCCAGAGAAAAATTCCACTCTGACTTCCTCCGATTTTCCTGTTTTACTTTCCTCTCCTCTCCATTTCTAGTATCACTACCTCAACATGCATGTCTAACAGTACACTCGGTTCTGACTGTCATCAAGGGTTACCTACCTAGATTTATATGCTACATATTTTATTTGTGTTTTGATTCTTTCCCTCAACATTGTGATATTTATCCATGTTGCATTTATCTGTAGTCTGTTCCTATTCATTGACATATGGTTTTCTATTGTATGACCGCAGTATACTTTCCCATCTCATGTTCACAGAAAATGGGATTGTTTCTGTCTGGGGCTATCAGGAACATTCTTGTCCATATATCCGGGAGCATAGGTGCTTGTAAATCACTGATGGATTTTGTTAAGATGCAAAATCTGGTTCTTAAGGTCTATAGTGACAAACTGCTGGGAGAGGCTAACGTTTCTAGTCTAGAGGCCACAACTGAGTAACAAGGCTCAGTGGACAGCTGGGAGTGAATGTGGTGGTCATAGGGTTTCTGGATCTTCAATGTTCTAGACAACGTGAAACTGTTTAGTACATTGATATATCTATTTACACCCTCCCTAGCAGTGTTTGGAGAAGGAAATGGAGAAGGAAATGGCAGCCCACTCCAGCATTCTTGCCTGGAGAATCCCAGGGACAGGGGAGCCTGGTGGGCTGCCATCTATGGGGTCGCACAGAGTCGGACACGACTGAAGTGACTTAGCAGCAGTGTTTGAGTGTTCCTATTGTTCATCATCCATGCCAATGTTGGTTACTGTCAGATTCCTAATATTTGTCAATCAGAGGGGTGATTTAAACTTGCATGTTCCTGGATATTTATGAGATTGAAGGACTTTTTAAAATTTATTTTATACAAAGAAATCCATTTGGATTTCTTCTTTTTAGAAAATGTTAGAGGTTCCCCTCACCACTCTTTCTGTGTTTTTCTCATTGAAAAAACTGCTGTCCCTTTGACCACCGCTGGGGAGGAAAAACTTTTCCTCCAACCAAACCTCCGAAATTCCAAAGAGGAACCTGAGAATTAAACTGACAAAAGACCATTCCTAAGAGTAAAAGGTTTATTCATACACATATGAAGGTAGCTAAGGAAGTAGTCAGCTTAGTGAAAGGTTCCAGTTAGAGGCTTATATACCTAACTTGGACTTCCCAGGTGGCTCAGTGGTAAAGAATCCCCCTGCTAATGCAGAAGTCATGGGTTTAGTCCCTGGATTGGGAAGATCCTCTGAAGGAGGAAATGGCAGCCCATTCCAGTATTCTCGTCTGGACAATCCCATGGATAGAGGAACCTGGTGGGCTACAGTCCATGGGGTCCCAAAGAGTCGGACACAGCTGAGCAACTAAACAACAGCAACAAGCATTTGTACTTTAGGTGACTTGTTAGAGAAGCTTTTCAACCATCTAAGTGAGAATGAACCTTGTAAGTATGTTGTGTTTGTTTGGAGGATACATTGCTTACCGTTCTGACAAGAGGACTCTTGAATTACACTTAAGTTGGTGAAATCAAGAGCAAAACATCAGAAATTCTGCCTCCATTTTGCTACCAATTTCTCCTGTTCTAGGGACAACAAAACACAACAAAATCAGGATAAGGATGTATTTTTTTCCCCTAAGCTTTACAGTTCTTTTAGAATTTTTAGAACTCACTAAGATTCTCTTTGGACTTCCCTGGTGGCTCAGATGATAAAGCGTCTGCCTACAGTGTGGGAGACCTGGGTTTGATCCCTGGGTCAGGAAGATCCTCTGGAGAAGGAAATGGCAACCCACTCCAGTATTCTTGCCTGGAAAATCCCATGGAAGGTTCTCTTTCTGTTTTGTTTGTTTCCTTTTGCCAAATAACCTTCCCACCGCCCCCCTTTTATTTTCCATGGCTGACAGAAATCTACAGTGAAATACACTCCATCACAGCAAATGAATTAAACTTGGAAGAAAATTTTCCTTTCAATTTTCCCAACCATACTGAAGGCATTTCTCCCTGCTGCAAGTCCTTTTAATAAAGATGTATATTAAAACTAATGAATACAATTAATCAATAGGAAAGTGAGCAAGGATTTGCAGTATGTTCCCAGAGAAGAAAATATAAATGGCTACTAAATATAAGATGCTCATTTCCCAACAGAAATGAAAATTAAAACTACTACGTGATATGATAACAATATTATCAAACCATTAAAGACAAAAAAAAGCATGCTAATATTTTGTTAATAAGTTTCTGGGAAAATATATATTCATTGCTGGTGGAAGTTAAATTAGTACAACCCTTACAGAAGGCAGTTTGACACTTGCCCATCAACATCTCAAATGCATATAACTTTTGACATAGCAACTAATTTCTAGAAATTTATATCATCATACACTTGCACAATTACAAAACAATTTATTTTTCATTATAGCATTGTTCATAATGGGCAAGACTGAAAAGATTCCAAATGTCCATCAATAGGGGATTGGTTAAAAAAAAATTATAAGCCTCCTCATAGTATAAGCAACCTGTTGCCTGTACAGTTTTCCCTAAAGGACCTTGGAGACAACTGTTTCTAGTGGGCGTTCATGACTGGCCTGCTGTCCCCAGGGTAGGCTCCAGACAGGTATGCATGGTGCCTTTGGAAAGCCCCAGGGCACAATGGCCAGGGTCCACATTGGCCAAGTCATAATGTCCATTCGCACCAAGCTACGGAACAAAGAGCATGTGATGAGGCCCTCTACAAGGCCAAGTTCAAGTTCCCTGGCTACCAGAAGATCCACATCTCCAAGAACTGGTGATTTACTAAGTTTAATTAGGATGAATTTGAAACCATGGTGGCAGAAAAGCAGCTTATCCTGGATGGCTGTGGGGTCAAATACATCCCTAATCGTGGTTCCCTGGACAAATGGCAGGCCCTGTATTCATGAGAGCATTGGTGCTGTCTCCTCCTTAATCATGCTCACCAAAATAAATCCTACTTCCTGTCAAAAAAAAAAAATTATAGCATAATCCATACCGTGGAATACTATACAAAAATACAAAAAATTATAATATTATATACTCATATGGATCCCAAAAATGTTTTTAAATGAAAAAAGCAGCCTACAGAACATTGTGTAAAATGTACTGTATGTGTAAAATGGAGAAAAAGGAAAATAAGTGTATTTGTATTTCTTCCCAACTAGTTATTCCTGGGATAGGGTGCCTGGGGAACAGAGCAAATAGGTTTTGAGGATGTGAAACAGATTTTTCACTACATGCCTTTTTACATTTCAAGATTTGAATCATATGAATATAAAACCTTTTACCAAACAGGTTAAAAGTAGGTTAAATTTTTAAAAATCATTATAACTCTTACCTTTAGTAGCAGAAGTTCTGAGAGCAATTCCTTAGAATTAAGTTCGCTTAACAATGAAGAAACGGAGAAGGCAATGGCAACCCACTCCAGTACTCTTGCCTGGAAAATCCCATGGGCGGAGGAGCCTGGTGGGCTGCAGTGCATGGGGCCGCTAAGAGTCGGACATGACTGAGAGACTTCACTTTCATTTTTCACTTTTATGCATTGGAGAAGGAAATGGCAACCCACTTCAGTGTTCTTGCCTGGAGAATCCCAGGGACAGGGGAACTTGGTGGGCTGCCGTCTATGGGGTCGCACAGAGTCGGACACGACTGGAGCGACTTAGTAGCAGCAGCAGCAACAATGAAGAAAAAGCAGGAGGTTCGTTTACAACAACTTCCAATAATGTGATAAGAAGTACATTGAACACATTATTTCATGATTCAGAGTGACAGAAGAACACTGAACTGCAGCCCACAAACAGCATTAGCACAGGGCTACCAACATGTGTACTGGACAGATAAATCATGTATTTTATCTTTTAAATTTATATAGAGGAGTTACTCATTCAGTCAGTAAAACATATTCCACCATTTACTAGACTGGTTCAAAAAAGGATTTGCAACAAGATAAAGTTAAAGACAAACAGGAAATTATTTGTTTATATTTAAGCATTTTCTTAGAAATATTTTTCATGACATTTGAAATGATCAAACAGCCTCAATGGTTATTTGCTAAAACAGCAATTTTGGTGTTGCATGTCTGAAGCAGAGACAACTTCACTTTAAAATGGTCTGCTTACTACTAATAATAAAAAATACTCTTCTTCTTGAAGGATCAGGTTTGAATTATTTGGTTGGTAATCCCAAAGTAGCACAAAGATTAAAATATGTTTCAATAAAACAGCAAACCTAATAACCAGAGTAGAATATTTTTTTGAGATTTTGGAAGCATTCATTTAGATATAACTGGAGAATATTATGTCAAATACCATGAAAGGAGTAGATGGGATGTGACAGGTCCAATAGTAAGCATCCAGGGACGGTAGGTAACAGTGGACGGTAGTGAAGGATCAGTCCAATTACCATGGTGTGGAGATGGAAATCAAGGACTAGGAAGGGGTTTTTTGTTTTTGTTTTTACACTTGGCAGCTAAAAATCTAAAAGATCAATTTATGTTTATAGTTTATATACACATAACGGCCATGGGGCAGGTCCAGTACGGGTGAAAGATCAGTTTAGAGTTAAGTCTCGTGGGATGCAGAAACTGATAGAAATCCAGAAAGAAGTCCTGTGAAGTCCAAAACACGTTAGCGGAGGAGAGGGAGATGGTTGTTCTTCGAATGAGGTAAGCCCCCGGGACACCTAGGGTGTCTAGGACTCTGACTCACTCCCAGGAAGTCCCAAAGGAGAGAGAAAGTAACAGTGACGTGGCCGAATGCACTGAGTCACTAGGATGCGCGCTCCCCGCTCCATCTCTCTTAGGAACACGGAACAGAAGCCCGAAATCCTGGGAGTACCTCCAGCCTAGGGCATTCTTCCTTCCACCCTCAGGATGGGGATCATGATAGTCTCTTAGCAGATGCGGGCGAGGACGTCTTATTGGATTCCCTGACCTCCAGTTCCATGACAACCTTCTCCCCAGCCCAAGAGAGGCAGACAGGCGGGCGCCCGCCTCTCCGCCCTGGAGAAAGAAATTCAAGTGTGGTTCGGGTGACAATGCAGGCGACAGTCGTGTGCTGCGTAGGACGTAATCCTGCGCTGCGCATGCGGCAAAGCAAGGGAACCAAAGCCACGCGGAGACAGAGGCGCAAATACCCCTGAGGTACCACTCTCCATCGCAAAGTCGCGCGCTACGCGGTATCACGTGACACCCGAGCCAGCCGTCTGTCACGTGATCCCTTGGTGGCGGCGGACAGTAGTAACACTTAGATGGTCACATGATCCTCCGATGGTTCTCAGGCCTCAGGTCAGCTTCCATTACCTTTAGGTGTAACTGAACTGGCACCGTCCTCTCAGTTCTCCTTGCTCCTGGGAGATGGGGATGCCCCTCTTCATGAATGGGAACGATGTTTGAGCAGGCGGGAGAAACAGGTGCATAGGGCAGCGAGCGGAAGTCCGCACCCACACTCTATGACCAGAGAGTAGCCACGCGTGTCCCACAGTGCAATAGGCTCCGTTGCGGTCCTGCGGGGACGCTGCCTTGTGGTGACTTCGGAACACGCTTCCAGGGCAAGGGAAATGGGGGCCCGACTCTGCCCCGAGTGGTATGTTGTTTCTCCCATGGCCGGCAGTGACCATGTATTGTGCGCCTTTGCTTCAGTTCTGTGGCCAAGGGCCTCCGCAGTCTGCTTCCCGGAATGCAGAAGTCTTCCGGAGGTACCTCTTTGTGCATATGCAGGAAAAAAATAGTTTGTAAACAAATTGAAAGAGTAGTCCAAAGCCTTACCTCTAAGACTCCAGGCCACCCAGGCTTCCTTGTCAAGTTAAACCAAACATTATAAGGAAACCATAATTGCCAATTATTTCCCCTGTTTTCTTTCTTTATTAAAAAAAAATGTTTTTAATTGAATTACAGTCAATTTACGATGTTGTGTTAGTTTCAGGTGTACAGCAAAATGATTCAGTTATACATCGATGATCTGTTCTTCTGAAAAGAATTGTAGGTTGTTATATACTATTGAATAGTTTGATGTGCCATACAGTAGGTCCTTATTGTTTATGTGTTTTATGTATGGTAATGTGAATCCCAGACTCCTAATTTGTCTTCCCCTCCATCCTCTTTGGTAACCCTAAATTTGTTATAGCCATAACTCCCACATTAATCAAATAATTCTAGAAAAATGGGCAAAAACTGGGAATACATTTTATGAGGGTTAGTATAACTCTGATAGGAAAACTTGACAAGGAAAGCAAATTTAAGGAAAATGACAGTTTCAGTTTTACTCAGAAATATAGGTTTGAAAACTGATAAGCTAAATATTAGCCTGATTTAGTATTGGGCTCCTAATTACATTAGGAGAATAACACATTCTCCTTCAGAGGGCTATGAATTTGAAGTGAAGTGAAAGTCGCTCAGTCGTGTCCGACTCTTTGCGACCCATGGACTAGTCCACGGAATTCTCCAGGCCAGAATACTGGAGTGGGTAGCCCTTCCCTTATCCAGGGATCTTCCCAACTCAGGGATCGAACCCGGGTCTCCCGCATTTCGGGTGGATTCTTTACCAGCTGAGCCGCAAGGGAAGCCCAACCTAAATTTATCCCTGTATAAAGAGTCTAATGCATGTAAAGTACTCAGATAAACAGTTGTGTTCTCCTCACTGCCCTCTGCAAAAGAAACCACATGTACCAGCAAGGACTATTCACAGGATAACCCAGATCTCTCCTTTCTTTGATTTTGATTGTAATCATATCACTTTGCCATGGGATCATTTATTTTAGAATTTTAGGAAATTTTCTAGTTTCTCAACTAACCCCTCATTGCTGCCAAAAGCTCTGTTGGATTTTTGGTAATCATAATTTCCCAAAACCTGAGATCCAATAACAAAACAGTGTTATAATGATCTTTGCTAAGAGGGAAGACACGGTTAACTAGAACCGCATCTAATGTTTCAAAGTGAACACTCAGTTCAGTTCAGTTCAGTCACTAGTGAACACTGCTGCTACTGCTGCTAAGTCGCTTCAGTTGTGTCTGAGTCTGTGCGACCCCATAGACGGCAGCCCACCAGGCTCCCCAGTCCCTGGGATTCTCCAGGCAAGAACACGGGAGTGGGTTGTCATTTCCTTCTCCAATGCATGAAAGTGAAAAGTGAAAGTGAAGTCTCTCAGTCGTGTTCGACTCTTAGCGACCCCATGGACTGCAGCCTACCAGGCTCCATCCATGGGGTTTTCCAGGCAAGAGTACTGGAGTGGGGTGCCATTGCCTTCTCCAGTGAACACTAGATGGCACTAGTTCAGTCGCTACTGAACACTAGATGGCAGCATTTAAGCGGGATTTTCAAAGGAGTACTTTTCTCCTACTCCCCCCAACCCCCTAAAAGAGAAGGGAACACATTCATAATATCATATAAGAAAGGAATCGCCAGTCCAGGTTTGATTCAGGATGCAGGATGCTTGGGGCTGGACCACTGGGATGACTCAGAGGGCTGGTATGGGGAGGGAGGTGGAGGGGGGTTCAGGACTGGGAACACGTGTACACCCGTGGCAGATTCATGTTAATGTATGGCAAAACCATACAATATTGTAAAGTAATTAGCTCTAATTAAAATAAATACATTTAAATTTAAAAAGAGAGAGAAGGGAACCAAAAACCCCAAAGCCCAGTGATCTTCCTGCTTGCCTTAGTTAGGGACAGTATTTGAGAATGTCGTTTGTCAGTAGCTAAATTAAAAGAAGGGGAATTGGGAGAGGAGAATAATCAATTCAGTTCAGTTCAGTTGCTCAGTCACGTCCGACTCTTTGCGACCCCATGGACCTCAGCACACCGTACTTCCCTGTCCATCACCAACTCCTGGAGTTTATTCAAACTCATATCCATCCAGTCGGTAATACCATCCAACTATCTCATCCTCTGTTGTCCCCTTCTCCTCCCGCCTTCAATCTTTCCCAGCATCAAGGGCTTTTCCAATGAGTCAGTTCTTCAAATCAGGTGGCAAAAGTATTGGAGTTTCAGCTTCAGCATCAGTCCTTCCAGTGAATATTCAGGACTGATTTCCTTTAGGATTGACAATAGTAAAAGGTTATTTTAGTATTTGGACTTCCCTGGTGGCTCAGTGGTAAAGAATCCCCCTGCAATGCAGCAGACTCAGATGGAATTCATAGGTTGGGAAAATCTCCTAGAAAAGGGAATGGCAACCCACTCCAGTATTTTTGCCTGGAGAATTCCATGGACAGAGGAGCCTGGTAGGCTACAGTCCTTGGAGTCACAAGAGTTGGACACAACTTAGAGACTAAACCACCACACCACCATCATAGTATTTACTTGTGCCAGGTACTGTTCTAAGCACTTAAGGTAAAACAAAGAGTAAATAAATTGGCAAGCAAAACTCTAGCCCATAAGCCCCTCCCACCTTTAAATTTCTTAGACAAAGTAAGCATGAAGTGATTCCCTCTTTCTCATATTGAATGGGCAGGTAGGTTTTTATCAATCTGTTCCTTCCTCCTTTATCACTTTCATTCATGCTTTTAACAAAATAAGTATTTCTCACAACATTGTAAATCAGTTGTACTTCAACTTTAAAAAATAGCTTAAAAATAAAATTACTTTTTAAAATTTAAATCTCATAATAAAACAAGTATTTCTTATATGTTGTATTTAAGGTACTAAGTGTGTCAGTTTGCAGCAGAAATAGGAAGGTAAAATAATTCACATATGATTAAGCCTCTAACCCTTAAGGGCACTACCAACTGAAAAAGAAAGCACACAGGTATGTTGATACTGTAGAAGAAGGTGGTGTGTGTGCATGCATGCTGTCGTGTCCATCTCTTTGTGATCCCGTGGACTGTAGCCCACCAGGCTCCTCTGTCCATGAGATTTTCCAGGCAAGAATACTGGAATGAGTTGCCTTTTCCTTCTCCAATGGCTCTTCCCAACTCAGGGATCAAACCCCTGTCTCTTTCATCTCCTGCATTGTCAGGTGGATTCTTTACCACTCACGCCACCTGAACAAGGTGGAGTGTGCAGCAAAGGAACTATGATTCATTTTATATTGGGATGAGCATAGAGCCAGAGAGAGAATTAATATTTATTGATAGCACACTACATGCCAGGACCTTGATAGGCACTTTATATCAGTTCAGTTCAGTTCAGTCGCTCAGTCATGTCCAACTCTTTGCGACCCCATGAATCACAGCATGCCAGGCCTCCCTGGCCTCACTCAGACTCATATCCATCGAGTCAATGATGCCATCCAGCCATCTCATCCTCTGTCATCCCCTTCTCCTCCTGCCGCCAATCCCTTCCAGCATCAGAGTCTTTTCCAATGAGTCAACTCTTCGAATGAGGTGGCCAAAGTACTGGAGTTTCAGCTTCAGCATCATTCCCTCCAAAGAAATCCCAGGGCTGATCTCCTTCAGAATGGACTGGTTGGATCTCCTTGCAGTCCAAGGGACTCTCAAGAGTCTTCTCCAACACCACAGTTCAAAAGCATCAATTCTTCAGTGCTCAGCCTTCTTCACAGTCCAACTCTCACATCCATACATGACCACAGGAAAAACCATAGCCTTGACTAGACGGACCTTTGTTGGCAAAGCAATATCTCTGCTTTTCAATATGCTATCTAGGTTGGTCATAACTTTCCTTCCAAGGAGTAAGCATCTTTTAATTTCATGGCTGCAATCACCATCTGCAGTGATTTTGGAGCCCCAAAAAATAAAGTCTGACACTGTTTCCACTGTTTCCCCATCTATTTCCCATGAAGTGATGGGACCAGATGCCATGATCTTACTTTTCTGAATGTTGAGCTTTAAGCCTTTATATACAGTGTTTCAATTATGAACATTTACTTTCATTTATTTTTAATTTATGTAAGTGGTTGTTAATATTTCCATTTTTGGAAGAGGACATTGAGTCTTAAGCAGGGTAAGTAACCTGCCTCCAGGGCACAAAGGAAGTGATAAAATAAGGCATCTTGAATGAATTAACAGTTGCTGCTCTTTGTTTCAATTTTAAAAGAGAATACAGATGTATTTTTCAGGGTATAAAGTAATAGATATGCATTACAGGATGATAGAGTTTTAACAGGCCAAGTGGAGATTGAAGGTCTAGGAATAGAATGGACAGAGACAGAGGAGCTGGAGGATTGGGGGCTGGAATAGCAGATAATCAGTCTGATAGGAATGTTTATAAACAGTGCCAATTTTGAAGGAGAAAAGAAGTTTAGAAATCTGCCCTGGGATCGAAGTTACCAGTGAAACCGATCATTTAGAAGAGTCCTCTATTTGACCCAGCACCTCTGCTCTAGTTTGTGTTTTCCCTGTTGCCTTCCTCATTCTTATCCACAGAACTCAGGTTGGTGAGGGACATCAAATTCTGGTCCCCCACACTTGAATAGTTTTGACTTTTTCACTCCGATACACACTTCTTCATTCTAAAGCCACCTTCCTGCCAAGCACTGGCCTGTAAGGTGAGTGTGCAGATGCCACTACTGGGTCCCTGCCTCAGGTCCTCCCCTCCAACTGTTAGACTGGCAGATCGTAGAGCATGGTAGGGCATATATGGGCTACCCCCTTTATATTTTATTGCACAGAGTGGTTAAAGCACAGACTTTAGACTCAGATCCACCTTTGATGAAACGAGGCAGGAGAAAAGTGAGAATCCTAGCAATAGAGCCCAGACTCTGAAGAGGCAAGTGCTCAAGTTGTCAGCAACATTGTGCTGTGGGTTTTCTTAGTCTCTATGTGCTTTGGGAAATATGGGGGCCCACCCCCAGGCTGGAAAGGATTAAGGGCAGGAGGACAAGGAGGCAACAGAGGATGAGATGGTTGGATGGCATCATCAACTCAATGGACATGAGTTTGAGCAAACTTCAGGAGTTGGTGAAGGACAGGGAAGCCTGGCATGCTGCATGCCAGGGAGTCACAGAGTCAGACACAATGGAGCAACTGAACAACACCAACAGCCCTCAGGCTGCTTAAGCCCCTAAAGGCATACGGTTTCTGCCTCTGGCTCCTCTGGAAGATCTTCAGCCTCTAACTAATGCCCTCACACAATCTGTTTTCATGCTGGGTTGATAAACACAGAGAAGATAGAGGAGAGTGAGTGGTTAAAGGGAAGACTGTATGCCCTGAATAAGGAAGTCGTGAAGTCCTTGGCAATGAAAAAGTTATAGGAACAGGACTCCGCTCAGGAGTGAATGAAATTGGGCAGCATGGAAGTGGAAATGTTAATTAAAAGGGAAGCTCTGATCTGTAGTGTCCAGGCTCTGGTCGTCCTTGTCCTCAGGTCAGAGGCTAACACTGTGTTTCTGCAGAGGGAAGACCTTGGGGAGGTGATCTTGGAGGCTTGAGTTAGTTCCTCGTAAGATTTGCGTAGGAGCCTGGTAGGCTGCAGTCCATGGGGTCGCTAAGAGTTGGATACAACTGAGCGACTTCACTTTCACTTTTCACTTTCATGCATTGGAGAAGGAAATGGCAACCCACTCCAGTGTTCTTGCTTGGAGAATCCCGGGGACAGGGGAGCCTGGTGGGCTGCCGTCTATGGAGTCACACAGAGTCGGACACGACTGAAGCAACTTAGCAGCAGCAGCAAGATTTGCATATTACTCCTCCAAGCTGAGGGGGAGAGAACCCAGGCCAGGCCCAATTCTCCTCCGACCCACCATCTGCCTTTGAGACCCACTTTATAGAACTAAAGTAGAATCCAAGCCCTGGGGTTGTTGTAGAGAAGGACCAATTCTAACTCCATGTTGGAACTTCTTCTTTGACTTGTTTTTCACTGATTTTGTTAAAGATACATAATGGCCTTCCTCAGAGGACCCTGCCCCTCTTGTTGTTGTTGTTCAGTTACTAAGTCGTGTCCAACTCTTTGCGACCCCATGAACTGCAGGACGCCAGGCTTCCCCATCCTTCATCATCTCCCAGAGTTTGCTAAAACTCATTTCCATCGAGTCAGTGATGCCATCCAACCATCTCATCCTCTATCGCCCTCTTCTACTGATGTCCTCAATCTTTCCCAGCATCAGGGTCTTTTCCAATGAGTTGGCTTGTTGCCTCAGGTGGCCAAAGTATTGGAACTTCAGTTTCAGCATCAGTCCTTCCAATGAATATTTAGGGTTGATTTCCTTTAGGATGGACTGGTTGGATCTCCTTGTTGTCCAGGGAACTCTCAAGAGTCTTCTCCAACACCACAGTTCAAAAGCATCAATTCTTCAGCGTTCAGTCTTCTTTATGGTCCTGCTCTCACATCCATACATGATTATTGGAAAAACCATAGCTTTGACTATACAAACCTTTGTCAGCAAAGTGTCATCTCTGCTTTTTAATATGCTATCTAGGTTTGTCATAGACACAACTGAGTGGTTTCACTCATTTTCACTTTTCACTTCCCTGGTGCTGGCCATTCCTAGAGATGTTTTTCAAGACTGATGGCCCTCATTGCCTCTTCCTCTCTATTTTGCCTTTTGACTTTAGTTCCTCACCACTTTTCTCTGAGGTTCTATAAACGAACCTGGCATCTAGACCTCAACAAGATGGTGATTTTGAAACATTTGTCCGCTATCTTCACAGTCTGCCAGCTTTCCGAATAAAGTGGTATTCCTTGCCTCTACACCTCGACTGTCATATTTATTTGGCCTGTCATGTGGTGAGCAGAGCAAGCTTGGACTCGTTAACAGGGCGAGGACAATCAGAGGCCAGGGCTCTCCAAGGACTCCCAGCAAGATGTTGAGGAGTCAGAATGTACCTGTGACATGGCCCACTCAGATTCCATGTGAGGAGCTGTAGTAAATTAAGAAATACATTTGGTCTTTGTCCTCAGTTACTGGCATAAAGCTCCTAAAACTTTGGAGGAGTGTCTTTTAAAAGTTATTCATACCAAAGTTAATGCTGACCTAAGGTGGAGTCCCTAGATAGCCGTGGGATGGGGTTAGCCACCAGAAAGACCAAGTGATCAGAGGGCAGAAACTTTCAACCCCACCCACTGACCTCCAGGAGGGGAAGGCAGAGGGAAGCTATAGATTAAGCTCTATGAAAATTCTTGAACTACCAGGTTTGTTGAGCTTCTGGGTTGGTGAACACATTCACGTGCAGGGAGAAGGGCGCCCTGCAGTTCCAGGGATAGAAACTTCTGTGCTCAGGGCCCTTCTGGACCTTGCCCTGTGGACCCTTTCATCTGGGCGTTCATCTGTATCTTTTATAATATCCTTTATAATAAACTGGTAAACATATGAAGTATTAATAATTAAACTGTTTGAAATATCAATATTTTACTACAGATTTTATTTTCCTCCTGAATAAACTAGATAATCAGGAATTCTGTTTATTCCTCAGTTTTAGTAATCAAGATAACAAAGAAATGGCAAAGATAGATAGCAATGATCATTATTTCTTTGGACTGCTGTCTAGACTCTCCCCCCCACAGTGAGTCTCTCCCATTAGGAAGCTTCCATAAGCCACTTATCCTTATCCATCAGAGGGCAGACAGAATGAAAGCCACAATCACAGAAAACTAATCAAACTGATTACATGAAGTGAAGGCAAAGGCAAATGAAACAGGGCAAAATAGAATTTTGCCAAGAGAACTCACTGGTCATAGCAAACACCCTCTTCCCACAATACAAGAGAAGACTCTACACATGAACACCACCAGATGGTCAATACTGAAATCAATTATATTCATTGCAGCCAAAGATGGAGAAGTTCTATACAGTCAGCAAAAAACAAGACTGGGAGCTGACTGTGGCTCAGATCATGAACTCCTTATTGCCAAATTCAGACTTAAATTGAAGAAAGTAGGAAAAACCACTAGACCATTCAGGTATGACTGAAATCAAATCCCTTATGATTATACAGTGGAAATGACAAATAAATTCAAGGGATTAGATCTGATAGATAGAGTGCCTGATGAACTATGGACAGAGGTTCATGACATTGTACAAGAGTTAGTGATCAAGACCATCCCCAAGAAAAAGAAACACAAAAAGGCAAAATGGTTGTCTGAAGAGGCCTTAAAATAGCTGAGAAAAGAAGAGAAGCAAAGGAGCAAAGGAAAGATATACCTATCAAAATGCAGAGTTCCAAAGAATATCAAGGAGAGATAACAAAGCCTTCCTCAGTGATCAATGAAAAAAAAAATGGATAAAAACAATAGAATGGGAAAAACTAGAGATTTCTTCAAGAAAATTAGAGATACCAAGGAAATATTTCATGCAAAGATGGGCACAATAAAGGACAGAAATGGTATGAACCTAATAGAAGCAGAAGATATTAAGAAAAGATGGCAAGAATACACAGAAGAACTATCAAAAAAGATCTTAATGACCCAGATAACCACAATGGTGTGATCACTCACCTAGAGCCAGACATTCTGGAATGTGAAGTCAAGTGGGCCTTAGGAAGCATCACTACAAATGAAGCTAGTGGAGGAGATGGAATTCCAGCTGAGCTCTTTCAAATCCTAAAAGATGATGCTGTTAAAGTGCTTCACTTAATATGCCAGCAAATTGGAAAACTCAGCAGTGGCCACAGGACTGGAAAAGGTCAATTTTCATGCCAATCCAAAAGAAAGGTAATGCCAAAGAGTGTTCAAGCTACTGCACAATTGCACTCATCCCACATGAATACTCAAAATTTTCTAAGCCAGGCTTCAACAGTATGTGAACTGTGAACTTCCAGATGTTCAAGCTGGATTTAGAAAAGACAGAGGAACCAGAGATCAAGTTGCCAACATCCACTGCAGCCATGAAATCAAAACACACTTGCCCCTTGGAAGAAAAGCTATGACCAACCTGCTGCTGCTAAGTCGCTTCAGTCATGTTCGACTCTGAGCGACCCCATAGACGGCAGCCCATCAGGCTCCACCGTCCCTGGGATTCTCCAGGCAAGAACACTGGAGCGGGTTGCCATTTCCTTCTCCAATGCATGAAAGTGAAAAATCAAAGTGAGGTCACTTAGTCGTTCCCGACTCTTAGCAACCCCATGGACTGGAGTCTACCAGGCTCCTCTATCCATGGGATTTTCCAGGCAAAAGTACTGGAATGGGGTGCCATTGCCTTCTCCTATGACCAACCTAGACAACATATTAAAAGCAGAAATATTACTTTGCCGACAAAGGTCCATCTAGTCAAAGCTATGGTTTTTCCAGTAGTCATATATGGATGTGAGAGTTGGACTGTAAAGAAACTTGAGCACCAAAGAATTGATGCTTTTGAACTGTGGTATTGGAGAAGACTCTTGAAAGTCCCTTGGACTGCAAGGAGATCAAACCAGTCAATCCTAAAGAAAATCAGTCCTGAATATTCATTGAAAGGACTGATGTTGAAGCTGAAGTTCCAATACTTTGGCCACCTGATGTGAAGAGCTGACTCATTGGAAAAGCCCCTGATGCTGGGAAAGATGGAAGGCAGGAGGAGAAGGGGATGACAGAGGATGAGATGGTTGGATGGTATCACCAACTGGATGGACATGAGTTTGAGCAAGCTCTGGGAATTGTGATGGACAGGGAAGCCTAGCGTGCTGTAGTCCATGGTATTGAAAATAGTTGGACATGACTGAGTGACTGAACTGACTGGCTGATTGTCTAGACTGAAATTCATTCATTCATCCCTATCTCAAAAGTCTTTCAGGCACCCACTATTCACCAGATACTTCTCTAGGCACTGAGGTTACTGCAGATACTGAAACATGCCCAAATCCCCAGCTGTATCCCTGCCTTACATTTGTTAAGAGACTGACAAGTTTAAAAAATTGTATAATATTACATGGAAAGTTGGTAAATGCTACAAATAAGTAAGAAAGCAATTACAGAGAAGAGGGTATATGGGGAAAGGATGTAGTATTAAACTGTTTTCCCTGTGAAGGTGCCTCTTGAGAAAAGTACTGAAGGAAAGAGAGCAATATAAAGACCCTGTCATAGCAGCATTTCGGGTATGTTCAAAGAACATCAAAGAAACTTGTGCAGGTGGAATGGAGTGGAATGGGGGAAGGAGAAGTGGTAAAGGTGGTAACAGATGAAATAGGAAGTCAGATTTATAGGGCTTTGAAAACCACCGTGAAAACTCTGGCATTTTCACCAATTCACGTATGTGGAGTCATCTCGAAAGTCTTTATTTTTTTTAACCCTTTCTGTTATGAATTATGGTTTTCCCTGGTGGCTTAGGGGCAAAGAATTTGCCTGCAATGCAGGGGACTTGAGAGACATGGGTTCAGTCCCTGAGTTGGGAAGATCCCCTGGAGTAGGAAATGGCAACCTACTGGAGTAGAATACTTCAGTATTCTTGCTGGGAAAAAATCCCACAGACAGAGCCTGACAAGCTGCGGTCCCTGTGGTCACAAAGAGTCAGACAAAACTGAGCAACTGAACACACACACACATTGTGAATTATAATACACAATGAGAAATAATACACAATAGAGAAAAAAATGGCAACCCACTCCAGTGTTCTTGCCTGGAGAATCCCGGGGACTGGGAAGCCTGGTGGGCTGCTGTCTATGGGGTCGCACAGAGTCAGACATGACTGATGTGACTTAGCAGCAGCAGCAGCAGCAGCAGCAAACTAATTGAACTCGAGGAGGGGGTCATGGGAACCTTCACCATATAGCTGGTCAGTCAGAAACACAGGAGATAGATAACCTGGACTTGCAGTTGGCATCTGAAGTGGAGGCAGTGTTGTGGGGCTGAGCCCTTAACTTGTGGGATATGATGCTATCTTCAGGTAGATACTACCAGAATTAAATTGTAGGACATTCAGTTGGTATCCCCTGAGGATTGGAGAATTGCTTGATAGTATTGGAAAACACTGTCAGAGTCAATGGCCATAGCTGAACTGGTCACAGAGCTTTGGCAATGTTTGACCTGGTTCTGGCCCCAAGTCCCTCTCACTTCATCCCCTGCTGTAGGCCTTGACCTAGCCCAGATTCTGGAGTAATTCACTACTCTGGTCTCTAAACTGGGAAAATACTTAGCAGGTTAGTTTTCTGCTCAGCCTAGGGTGGGTATGGGTGGTGATTTACCTGGATCTTATTCCCTGGTTTTAGTAGTTGGGATTCTAACTGGAGTTTTAGTAACAGGCACTCTGTATCATTCAATGACCATGACACCCAAACTACCTTAAGTTCTAAGTCGATTTGTTTGTTCCCCTAGTGCCTCTATGGCCTCGCTGATTCCTTACATTATTGGAGTTTATCCTCAAATCTAAGTGACTGGGCCTTTCTTTGGAGTTACTGCTTGCTAGAACTTCTGCCTGCTAATAGCCTTAAAAAAAAAGTTAATTGAGGTCAAGCTCTGGCTGCTGGTGGTGAAAGATCCTCTTCCCACCCCACAGTGGCTATTGCTAAACAGCTGAACCTCTCAGATTCCAATCTCCTGAAGGCTCTGCACTCCCATTCTTATGTCACCCCCTGAACTGTGAACTGACCCCTGACCCTTCTCATCCCACAGGTTCTCCAAGTCCCCTCCTCGGGAAGCACCACCACCACCACAGCCAGTCCCAGTCTCCAATACCCACCCCCTCCCTTTTTTTTTCTGAGGACTGTATTTGTATGGGCTCTAACTTCTTCAGACCTATGGATGAGCTGTTAATCTCCCAATATAGTATCTTTATATCCATTGTACTTGCTTTTCAAAATGGATAGAGGAGATTCTATGTACTATCTCTGGTCATTTTCTCTGGAGACACTGAGATTTGAGGGAAAAAAAGAAAATGACCCATGATTTATTTGCTCTTTTCACAAGCTAAGCTGACCACCAAGTGGACTTTGGAATTGACTCTATGATACCTGTTGGTGTAAAACTCTGAACAGAGAGTGCTGGATTGCACCACTGAGGTCAGCAGTGGCCAGGGAAACCCATGTGAATGTGTCATTCAGTGCCAGAAGGGTCAAAGTCAGCTGACTTTTAAAATTTTCTCTGTCACTGTTCCCTCAAGCCACCCTGGGATTTTTCCTCCCCTTTATCATCAAACATCTCCAGCAGATGATTGGAATCTGTGGCGTACCTTCCCACGTACCTCCCAACTTCAGCCCTGCAAAGACAGGCTCTCAACATGGGGTAACTGCCTCTCAGCAGTCAGAGGGGTCTCCTCTGTGCCAGCTCCAGTGGATCTTTCTCCGGTTCCCTCTCCCCTGACCTCCCTGGGGCATCTGAGCACAGTACCCCTGATGTGTCTAATGTTTTTTCCTCTATGGTCTCCAAGACTAGGCCAACCTATGTCTCCTCTCTCTTTCTCAAGACTTTTCCTTCCTTCCTTCAGAGTCTTTGCTTTCTTTCCTCAAATGTGACCCTCAAGATTTGTTCTAATCAGTTTGGTTAAACATCTCCCCATAGAGCTTACTTGGACATGATATTTTAATATATCCCCCCACACCTGAAGTAGGTGGTTCTTAGGTCCAGATCCCTAGATGTGACCTCTGATCCTACATTATCACTGACCTGCTGTGTCCTTTTCTTGAGTACCCCCCCACCCCTCAAACATAAAGGCAAAGTCAGCTTCCTAGCCCCTGAACTCGCTTTTCCCCTGAACAGCCCTTTTCCCATTATGTCTGCCAGCATCCTCCCATTTTCTAGACCCAAAACTTGGGAGTAACCTTTTATTCTTTTTCTTTTGTCCCTTACCTACAAATTGTAAGGGTCTTCCTTATATCTTAATGATATCAAATACTATTTTTGTTTTAGGAAAAGATTTAAATATTTTCAGAAGTGTGTTTTTCCACCGTAATCCCCCTACACTAATATTAGGTTCAATTATATGTACTTACTTTATTACAGGGTCAATGTCTCCTTTTTAAATGATTGGATTATTAGTATTTAAATATAACCTTATGTACTTTTTATTTTGACTGTAAGGATGTTTCAAAGCTCTTCTCTTCTTTTCTACAAACACAGAGGCTGGAAAAGCAATGCCTTCCCAGTATACAGAAGTGCCATGAGACTGAGTCTGACCAATAAGATTTAAGAGCAAGTCTGCTGACTCATCTATTAGGTAAGGCTTTAAATATATGATGACTCAATTTCTTAATCCAATTTCCATATTTTCTTTTTTTTTAAATTGAGGTGTAATGACGTACATTATATTAATTTTAATTGTACAACATAATGACTTGGTATATGTATATACTGTGAAGCAATCACCACAATAAATCTAGTTAAGATCTATCACCACACATAATTATACTTTTTTTTTCTTATGATGAGAACTTTTAAGATCTACTTTCTTAGAAGTTTTTAAATATACAATATTGTTAACTATCATCACCATGCTTTACATTATATCCCCAAGACTTACTTGTTTTATAACTGGAAGTTTGTGTCTTTTGACTGCCTTTACCCATTTCTCCCACTTCCCTACCCCAACTTGTGGCAACCACCAATCTATTCTCTGTATCTATGAGTCCAGTTTTTTGAAGATTCCCCTTATTAGTGAGATTATATGGCATTTGTCTTTCTCTGGCTTATTTCACTTAACATAATGTCCTCAAGCAGGGGAGGTGGGAAGGAAAAGTAGCTGCTTCAAGGGTATGGATTCTCCTTTTGAAGTGATAACCATGTTTTGGATCTACTTGGTGGTAGCATTTGTAAACATTGTGAGTGTACTAAATGCCACTGAGTTGTTCACTTTAAAATGGCTAATTTTATGTTATGTGAACTTTGTCTCAATCAAAAGAAAAAGAAAAAGAGTCCCTGGACTTTCCTGGTGACGCAGTGGATAAGAATCCGCCTACCAATGCAGGGGGCACAGGTTTGATCCCTGGTCCAGGAAGATCCCACACGCTGCAGAGCAGCTAAGCCCATACTCCAGAACTACTGAGCCAGAGTTCTAGTTCCCTCGAGCCACAACTACCCAAGACCCCATGCTGCAACTACTGAAGCCCATGCACCCAGAACCTGTGCTCCAACAAAGAGTAGGCCCTGCTCACCACAACTAGAGAAAGCTTCTGCAAAGCTACGAAGACCCAGCATGGCCAAATAAATAAAAAAATTAAAAAAAAAAAAAACTGAGTCCCACTAGAAGAAACATCATCCGGCCCTACTTGTTCTCCCCAGGAAGAGGAGGGATGGGGAATGGTGCAGCAGTGGCATGTGGCTACGTGAGTCACAAACTGATGAAAACCAGGAATTCTCCACCCTTTTTGTTGCTCCTCTCCCATGTTTTACTTAGGGGTCCAGAAGATACCCTGGAGAAGGAAATGGCAACCCACTCCAGTATTCTTGCCTAGGAAATCCCAGGGACAGAAGAGTCTGGCAGGCTACAGTCCATGAGGTCACAGAGGGTCAGTCACCACTGACTCTGAAATGGACTGGCCTCACATCAGACCCTAGAGAAAAGGAAAGCAGATAGTTGTAGCTGAGGGAAAGCCTGTCATAGAAAGATTTCCATTATTATAAAGGCAGACATAAAATACATATGAATAAAGTTAGTTATTTGATACAAACATAAAAGTTCATTGTTATATAGCTGTTTATAATCATTAAAAATAAAATTCCCACTGTTCTGGCTTGTGTAGTAATGATAAAGAGGAATTTCAGCAGTCTGTCCAGAAAAATCACTTCTGGACACTTGCAGGACCTCAGCTGAGAGCTGAGTGGATTTTCTGTTAAAAGGAATTCACACTGAGTTGTTAATGAGGCTTGGCATGGCAGTAATTGCTTTTAAAGGAGAAACTCCTTTACACAGATGTATCTCTAATTGGTATATAGTGGGAAAGGTTATTTTTGGACAGGGGCCACCAGTATTCCTCTGTCCTCTGTTCCTCTACCCCACCTTTAGTCAGCCAGGAAAGAAAATTCAGGTGCTAACTTTGCATCTAAATCCATTGTCATTTCTGCTTCTCTCGGACAACAAAGCATCATGTGGTGGGGGCGGGGGTGGGGGTGGGGCCGGCACACAAAGCAAGCATCTCCTGGGATCCTGTGAGCCAGGCCTGCTTGGCTCTCTTACTGGGAATCTATCAGTAGAATGAATATGTCTTAATCCTATCTTAAGTAAAAGAGCCTGTGATTTCACAGCACAACATTAAGCCTGATACCACAATGTCAGCATTCACAGTGCCATTATCTAGACCTTGTTTAGATGACAAGAAATACTCCACAGGTTTCCTGTCACTTACGACCTCATCTGTCTCTGGTGGCTCAGAGGTTAAAGCATCTGCCTGCAATGTGGGAGACCCAGGTTGAGTCCCTGGGGGGAGACCCAGGTTCGAACCCTGGGTCGGGAAGATCCCCTGGAAAAGGAAATGACAACCCACTCCAGGATTCTCACCTGGAGAATCCCATGGACAGAGGAGCCTGGTAGGCTACAGTCCACGGGGTCACAAAGAGTTGGGCATGACTGAGAGACTTCACTTTCACTATATTGTCACCCTGCTTATTTAACTTATATGCAGAGTACATCATGAGAAACGATGGACTGGAAGAAACACAAGCTGGAATTAAGATTGCCGGGAGAAATATCAATAACCTCAGATATTCAGATGACACCACCCTTATGGCAGAAAGTGAAGAGGAACTAAAAAGCCTCTTGATGAAAGTGAAAGGGGAGAGTGAAAAAGTTGGCTTAAAGCTCAACATTCAGAAAATGAAGATCATGGCATCCGGTCCCATCACTTCATGGGAAATAGATGGGGAAACAGTGGAAACAGTGTCAGACTTTATTTTTTGGGGCTCCAAAATCACTGCAGATGGTGATCACAGCCATGAAATTAAAAGACGCTTACTCCTTGGAAGGAAAGTTATGACCAACTTAGACAGCATATTCAAAAGCAGAGACATTACTTTGCCAACAAAGTCCATCTAGTCAAGGCTATGGTTTTTCCAGTGGTCATGTATGGATGTGAGAGTTGGACTGTGAAGAAGGCTGAGCGCTGAAGAATTGATGCTTTTGAACTGTGGTGTTGGAGAAGACTCTTGAGAGTCCCTTGGACTGCAAGGAGATCCAACCAGTCCATTCTAAAGGAGATCAGCCCTGGGGTTTCTTTGGAGGCAATGATGCTGAAGCTGAAACTCCAGTATTTTGGCCACCTGATGCGAAGAGTTGACTCATTGGAAAAGACTCGGATGCTGGGAGGGATTGGGGGCAAGAGGAGAAGGGGACGACAGAGGATGAGATGGCTGGATGGCATCACCGACTCTATGGACGTGAGTCTGAGTGAACTCTGGGAGTTGGTGATGGACAGGGAGGCCTGGCATGCTGTGATTCATGGGGTCGCAAAGAGTCGGACACGACTGAGCGACTGAACTGAACTGAAATGAAACAGCAACCTCCTCCAAAATGGCTTAATCATACAGAAATGAACAAATAAAAGGAAATATCCAGTTCTAATGACATAATGTGGGAACCTGGACCGTCATGGTCACCTGAGAGCATCCATGTAGAAATAGAAAAGGAGTGCACTGCTTGGGCTTGAGGGGTTTACAGAGAAGCATCTGGGGAAATGCTCTAAAATGTTTCTTTTCCTCCTTTCATCCACCACATTATACTTTTCTCTCAAATCCATAGAAACCACAAAGCAGAATAAATGCAGTTCAGTTCAGTTCAGTCGCTCAGTCTGAATATCTGCATATCTGCATATCTGCATATCTGAGGTTATTGATATTTCTCCCGGCAATCTTGATTCCAGCTTGTGCTTCCTCCAGCCCAGCATTTCTCATGATGTACTCTGCATATAAGTTAAATAAGCAGGGTGACGATATACAGCCTTGACGTACTCCTTTTCCTATTTGGAACCAGTCTGTTGTTCCATGTCCAGTTCTAACTGTTGCTTCCTGACCTGCATATAGGTTTCTCAAGAGGCAAGTCAGGTGGTCTGGTATTCCCATCTCTTGAAGAATTTTCCACAGTTTATTGTGATCCACACAGTCAAAGGCTTTGGCATAGTCAATACAGCAGAAATAGATGTTTTTCTGGAACTCTCTTGCTTTTTCCATGATCCAGCAGGTGTTGGCAATTTGATCTCTGGTTCCTCTGCCTTTTCTAAAACCAGCTTGAACATCTGGAAGTTCGCAGTTCATGTATTGCTAAAGCCTGGCTTGGAGAATTTTGAGCATTACTTTACTAGTGTGTGAGATGAGTGCAATTGTGTGGTAGTTTGAGCATTCTTTGGCATTGCTTTCTTTGGGATTGGAATGAAAACTGACCTTTTCCAGTCCTGTGGCCACTGCTGAATTTTCCAAAGTTGCTGGCATATTGAGTGCAGCACTTTCACAGCATCATCTTTCAGGATTTGGAATAGCTCAACTGGAATTCCATCACCTCCACTAGCTTTGTTTGTAGTGATGCTTTTTAAGGCCCACTTGACTTCACATTTTAGGATGTCTGGCTGTAGGTCAGTGATCACACTATTGTAATTATCTTGCCGTGAAGCTCTTTTTTGTACAGTTCTTCTGTGTATTCTTGCCACCTCTTCTTAATATCTTCTGCTTCTGTTAGGTCTCTACCATTTCTGTCTTTTATCGAGCCCATCTTTGCCTGAAATGTTCCCTTGGTATCTCAATTTTCTTGAAGAGATCTCTAGTCTTTCCCAAATGTTGTTTTCCTCTATTTCTTTGCATTGATCACTGAGGAAGGCTTCCTATCTCTCCTTGCTATTCTTTGGAATTCTGCATTCAGATGCTTTTATCTTTCCTTTTCTTCTTTGCTTTTTGCTTCTCTTCTTTTCACAGCTCTTTGTAAGCCTCCCCAGACAGCCATTTTGCTTTTTGCATTTCTTTTCCATGGGGATGGTCTTGATCCCTCTCTCCTTTGCAATGTCATGAACCTCATTCCATAGTTCATCAGGCACTCTATCTATCAGATCTAGTCCCTTAAATCTATTTCTCACTTCCACTGTATAATCATAAGGGATTTGATTTAGGTCATACCTGAATGGTCTAGTGGTTTTCCCTACTTTCTTCAATTTAAGTCTGAATTTGGCAATAAGGAGTTCATGATCTGAGCCACAGTCAGCTCCCAGTCTTGTTTTTTGCTGACTGTATAGAGCTTCTCCATCTTTGGCTGCAAAGAATATAATCAATCTGATTTCGGTGTTGACCATCTGGTGATGTCCGTGTGTAGAGTCTTCTCTTGTGTTGTTGGAGGAGGGTGTTTGCTATGACCAGTGCGTTCTCTTGGCAAAACTCTATTAGCCTCTGCCCTGCTTCATTCTGTATTCCAAGGCCAAATCCTATTGTATGTGCAGCTCCAACTCTCAGAGTCCTGGGCTGATTCTCTTACCTTAGCTTGATAAACTAACACGATAATGGAAACTAATGAATGTGGCTGGGGGCGTTTACTATTCCTCTTTGCAAGGCCCGTCTCCCATACCAACACCTGTGGCCCCGAAGTGGGGTCAACCCATCCAGATACATGGCCTGATAATGTGGGGAAACGCTTTCCCAAAGAAAACCATCATATTCTTACCAGAAGCAGAAGAATAGTTCAGGTAGGAACTTCAGCTATTCACTGCAGTGATTAAAAGATCTTTTTTATTTACAAGACTTGATGGTGTTGTTCAGTCACTTGGTTGTGTCAGACTCTTTGCAACCCCATGGACTGCAGCACCCCAGGCTTTCCTGTCCTTGACCATCTCCCGGAGCTTGCTCAAACGCATGTCTATTGGGTCAGTGATGCCATCCAACCATCTCATCCTCTGTCGTCCCCTTTTCCTCCTGCCTTCAGTATTTCCCAGCATCAGGGTCTTTTCTAATGAGTTGGCTTTTCTCATCAGGTGGCCAAAGTATTGGAGCTTCAGTATCAGTCCTTCCAGTGACTAGTTGGGATTAATTTCCTTTAGGATCGACTGGTTTGATTTGTTTTGACTGGTTTGACAAGACTTGATATGCTAGTTTAATGACGAAGCCACCTCCTCCAACAGAGAGGACCTAGGACTTAGGACCAGAAGACTTGTATTCTAGCCCTGTTTCTACTGAAACAAATTATCTAACAGTCCACTCTTTGCCCTCACTGTGAACCAAAGGACTTAAATAAATCACTTGTTTATAAATCAACATTTGAAGTTCCCTGCCATTTTAAATGAGCTTCCCTGGTCTTGCTCCCGACCCTCACTATGCTCCAGGCATATCAGTCTTTTAGCTGCTTATTTATGGCTGTTCTTTCAACTTTTGAACCTTTGTCCATGCCATTCTCTCTTTGCCTGGAAAATGCCTTTCCCTCTACTTGTCATCTGATTTGATATTCAGATTTCAGTTTACATATCACTTCCTCAGCAAATCCTTCCTTGCATTGTCTATCTAAATTAGGTTGCCCTTGTCATATCTCTCAGAACACTTTTTTTTTTCTCTTTAGATTGATTACCAGAATTTGTGGTCTAAATAATATAACATGCACATACTAGGAGCAGTGTTCATCATCCCACCCTCCCTCCCTTTCCCTTCTCCATGTTAGGTCCATACGTTTGTTCTCTACATCTTTGTCTCTGCTTTGCAAATAAGTTCATCTGTACCATTCTTCCAGATTCCACATGTATGCATTAATATATGAGATTTTTCTCTCTCTGATTACTTTACTCTATATGACAGTCTCTAGGTACATCCATGTCTCTGCAAATGGCACAGTTTTGGTCCTTTTAATGACCAAGTAATTTTCCATTGTATATATGTACCACATCTTCTTTATGCATGCCTCTGTTGATGGATATTTAGGGTGCTTTGAAGCCTGGGCTATTACAGTAAATATTGCTGCAATAAACATTGGGGTGTATGTATATTGGAATTATGGTTTTCTCCAGGTGTATGACAAGCAGTGGGATTGCTGGGTCATATGGTAGTTCTAGTTTTAGTTTTTTAAGGAACCTACATTCTGTTCTCCATAGTGGATGTATCAATTTACAGTCCAATCAACAGTGCAAGAGAGTTCCCAATTCTCCATACCCTCTCCAGCATTTATTGTTTGCAGATTTTTTTTCTTAAATGATGGCTATTCTGACCAGTGTGGGGTGATACGTCATTGTAGTTTTGATTTGTATTTCTCTAAGAGATGGGAATACCAGACCACTTTACCTGT
Source organism: Bos grunniens (assembly GCF_055505025.1). Lineage (NCBI taxonomy): Eukaryota > Metazoa > Chordata > Mammalia > Artiodactyla > Bovidae > Bos > Bos grunniens. The sequence continues at coordinate 36,832,246 of NC_141172.1, forward strand.
CTCCTGAGAAACCAGGGTGCAGTCCAAGAAGCAACAGTTAGAACCAGACACAGAACAATGGACTGGTTCCAAATTGGGAAAGGAGTATGTCAAGGCTATATACTATCATCCTGCTTATTTAATTTATATGCAGAGTATATCATGTGAAATGCCAGGCTGGATGAATCACAAGCTGGAATCAAGATTGCCAGGAGAAATATCAATAACCTCAGATGTGCAGATGACACCACCCTTATGGCCAAAAGCAAAGAAGAACTAAAGAGCCTCTTGATGAAGGTGAAAGAGGAGAGTAAAAAGCTGGCTTAAAACTCAACATTCAAAAAACCAAGATCTTGGCATTCAGTCCCATAACTTCATGGCAAATAGATGGGTAAACAGTGGCAACAGTGGCAGACTTTATTTTGGGGGGCTCCAAAATCACTGAAGATGGTGACTGCAGCCATGAAATTAAAACACACTTGCTGTTTGGAAGAAAAGCTATGACAAACCTAGATAGCATATTAAAAAGCTTAAATGTTACTTTGCTGACAAAGGTCCATCTAGTCAAAGCTATGGTTTTTCCAGTAGTCATGTATGGATGTGAGAGTTGAACTCTAAAGAAAGTTGAGTGCTGAAGAATTGATGCTTTTGAACTGTGGTGTTGGAGAAGACTCTTGAGAGTCCCTTGGACATCAAGGAGATCAGACTAGTCAATCCTAAAGGAAATCAACCTGAGTATTCATTGGAAGGACTGATGCTGAAGCTGAAGTTCCAATACTTTGGCCACCTGATGTGAGGAACTGACTCATTGGAAAAGACCTTGATGCTGGGAAAGATTGAGGGCAAGGGGAGAAGGGGATGACAGAGGATGAGATGGTTGGATGGCATCACCGACAATGGAGTTTGAGCAAACTCTGGGAGATAGTGAAGAACAGGAAGGTTGTTAGCATGCTGCAGTCCATGGGGTCGCAGAGTCAGACATGACTTAGTGACTGAACAATAATAATTAGTAATACTGAGCATCTTCTCAGGTGCTTCTTAGCCATCTGTATGTCCTCTTCAGAGAAATGTGTAGTTAGGTCTTCTGCCCATTTTTTGACTGTGTTTTTTTTTTTCTTTTTTTTTTGAGCTGCATGAGTTGTTTGTATATTTTGTAGGTTAATCCCTTGTCTGCTGCTTCATTTGCAAATATTTTCTCACATTCTACGGGTTGTCTTTTCATCTTGTTTATGGTTTCCTTTGCTGTGCAAAAGTTCTTAAGTTTAATTAGGTCCCATTTGTTTATCTTTGTTTTTATTTTCATTACTATAGGAAATGAGTCAAAAAAGATCTTGCTACAATTTATGTCAAAGAATGTTCTGCCTATATTTTCCTTTTAGAGTTTTATAGCAACTAGCCTCACATTTAGATTCATTTGGGTTTATTTCTTTTTTGGGGGGCGGTATTTTTGTGTATGGTGTTAGGGAGTATTCTAATTTCATTCTTTTACACGTAGTTATCCAGTTTTTCTTTTTTGGGCATGAAACTTGTGGGATCTTAATTCCCCAACCAGGGAATGAACCTAGGTCCTCAGCAGTGAAAGCATAGTGTCCTAATTACAGGACCACCAGGGAATTCCCTCTTCTAATGTCTTTGGATCCTTTCTTTTCTATTAAGCCAAGAAAGTTCTAGTATCTTAATGTAATTTAATGAAGGCCATAACTGAGTTCCTTGGTGGCTCAATGGTGAAAAAACAACAACAACAAAAAACCTGCCTACTAATGCAGGAGACTCAGGTTCGATCCTTGGGTCAGGAAGATCCCTTGGAGAAGAAAATGGCAACCCAGTCCAGTATTCTTGCCTGGGAAATCCCATGGACAGAGGAGCGTTGAGTGCTACCATCCCCGGGGTTGCAAAAGAGTTGGACATGACTTATCGACTAAACAACAACAATAATAATTTGAGCCTGGTTTTAGTCAACGAACTCAGCAGACCCTTAGAGCCACTCCTAACTGATTGAATTAATACACTAAACTCAGAATATCTAGTGCTGCAAACACACGAATAATTTCGATTTTATATTCCTTCTTCCTTGGTCTAGAACTCACCCCTACAGAGAAATCCTCCAACACTAATGTACTTTAGCAATGTCTTACAACTGTTTCCCTGCGTAAGTGTCTCCTCTGGTGTCAGACATCTTACTCACCTTCCTAGAGTATGTTGCAATCTGACTTTCCCTGTGGATCTAGAGGTAAAGAAGCATTGGCATACCTCTGTAAGGTTGATTTTTTAGTGAAGCCATTACAGAATCTTCAAGCAAGGGATGGGAAGGGAGGCAAGGAATCGCCAGCATCTCAAAGAGGGAAGAAGGGAGTGTTTCAGGTTGCAAAGGGGACTCAGTGGGATTTGAGGGTTTAAGATAATCAAATTCAATCCAAATTACCACGATGTCCCCATTCCAAGTCTTGGGATTTTAAATTAATCCCAAGCTTTCACATATGAGCCCTAATAAAGCTGTGAATTCAACTTTTATGATAATTTGGTAATCAGGAGGATCAAACAGTGAGTCTGATTTGTGGTGGCTCAGAGGGTAAAGTGTCTGCCTGCAACACGGGAGACCTGGGTTTGATCCCTGGGTCAGGAAGATCCCCTGGAGAAGGAAATGGCAACCCACTCCAGTACTCTTGCCTGGAGAATGTCATGGATGGAGGAGCCTGGTAGGCTACAGTCCACGGGGTTGCAAAGAGTTGGACACAACTGAGCAACTTCACTCACTTTCTCCCTGAAGCTACAGAAGTTATAGAGCTTGAAATTCTCTAGTTCTCTGAGAAGTCATTTCATTTTTTTAAATTAAAAACAATTTTTTAAAGTCTTCATTGAATTTGTTACAATATTGCTTCTGTTTTTTGGTTTTGTTTTTGGTATGATCCTAGCTCCCTGTCTAGGGATTGAACCTGCACCCTCTGCATTGGAAAGCGAAGTCTTAACCACTGGAACTGCCAGGGAAGTCCCTGATCTGTCATTTTGCTGGATAGACTCTCCATGGCATTCAGAAGCAGCTATCCCTCTCTATAGTCCTTGTTAAATCATTCCCACTGGAAGGGTCTAACCTAGCAACTATTTGGTCTAGCAAAGACTTGTCTTCAATAGGAAATTTATTCCCCACTGATATATATATTTTTAATTTATTTATTTTATTTTTGGCTATGCTGGCTCTTCGTCGCTGTGCGGGCTTTTCTCTAGTTTCAGCAGGGAGGGCCTACTCTCTGGTTGTGATGTGTGGGCTTCTCATTGCAGTGGCTTCTCTAGTTGCAGAGCATGGGCTCTAGGGCACTCAAGCTTCAGTAGTTTTGATTCCAGGGCTCTAGAGCGCTGCCTCAATAGTTGTGGCACAGGGGCTCAGCTGCTTTGCAGCATGTGGGATCTTCCTGGATCAGGCATGAAACCCATGTCTCCTGCATTGGCAGGCAGATTCTTTTATCAAAGCACCACCTGGGAAGCCCCAGACTGATAATTTAAATAACTTTCCATTTCTGCCTAAGACTATCATGATCTCATTCTCCAGTAGTGATAACATTATCATTGACTTCAAATAGAATTCAGCCAAATAGCTAATCCCTCTAAGCTTTAAGATTACTATCTTAAAACTACTTTTGGGCTCAGTTATAGTCTTTGTTAAAGTTTATTTAGGAAAACAAACAAAACACTCAAAATATTTCAAGCAATACCTGGCTTAAAGTATCAGGAATAGGTGGATATAGAATCACTGGAAGGACTGGAAAAGCAAGAGACAGGGTAGATAGAACACCATTATCTTCAGGTCAACCACTGAAGCTCTAGTCCAGGACAGCGAGAAACTTCTGCTGCTTCGTAGGTTGGAAAATCACAGAATGTTCCCATTGGCTTCCCTGGTGGCTCAGATGGTAAAGCGTCTGTGTACAATGCGGGAGACCTGGGTTCCATCCCTGGGTCCGGAAGATCTGCTGGAAATGGCAATCCACTCCAGTACTATTACCTGGAAAATCCCATGGATGGAGGAGCCTGGTAGGCTACAGTCCATGGGGTCACAAAGAGTCACTTTACTTTCACTTTTCCATTGGTTAACACAGCTGCCTTGCTGCACAAATGTGGATGGCTGGTAAGGAATCACTTCATGTCTGCTGCCATCCATACATCTCTCTGCTGCTGTCAGAAAAACAAGAAAATGGTTTCTACTTTTATTCCATTTTCCAATTCTCACACAAGTGTATCTTGTTGACAGAAGACTAACATCTAGAAGCCTGGAGCCAATCTGGGAATTATAGTTCTCTCGCTTCCAGCCCCTATGATCCATAGAGAATAGTCAGGAGTGGGGAATAAATGCACACTGCTTCTGTCTTATCCCATGGCAACTAGCACCAAGGATATCTCCCAACTTTTATGAAGGCTGTAATTTCAATTCCAAACTAGTGAAAAACTTCAGAGATATTCAGCCAGGCCTTCCTAGTTCATCACTCACCCCCTACCCTGCCTGCCACACACACACATTTTGCCTACAGTTTTCTGATTTCTAGTTTCCTGCCTCTCTGCCTACTCTCTGCGCCTGTGAGTTACAGAACCCAGGGTGTGCAGAATAAGACTGAAAGAGGAAGCTTAGAGGAGAAAGAGGACAGGTTCTGTTTTTCCCTAATCTTAGTACACCTAATGTTCTGTCCTTCACTCTTCCCCCTATTAGAGTTGGAATTCTGAAAGCTCATTCTGGTAAAAATCTCAAGAGATAGCTAGAGAGATTAGATTTCCAAAATATCCAGGTATAAATAATTTTTCAACTAAGGTGACAGTGCAAAATGTATACCTTTGTATTTTTTGCATTTTTTATATCACACACAGAAACACACAGCGCCCCCCGCCCCGCCGCGGTGGGAGGGAGCAGGGCGGGAAAGGGGGAAAGAGAAGAGTTCAAGGCTAGTGTTATGGTTGTAGTTTCAATGTACGATCTCTTTTTAAATACTATCCAGCTCTGTTAGATGCGGAGACCGAAGCTCAGAGGTTGGATAACTTGTTCATGATCCTACTACTATATAAGAACTCTCATCTGCGCATATTGGTTTCCACGAGGTATGACAGGGAGATACCCTAAAATTAACAGACTAACCAACTCTATGAGTTTGGCCTCCCTGTCGGAATCACCTTCCATTTCAGCTGAATCCCCCAGGCACTTCGCCTGTGGCCTCTGGCACCGAGCGCAGGGAGCTCTCGGTCCCTGCACCCACTAGAGATGGAGCAGGGGTAATTGAGGATGGAAGGCTCTGCGAGAAGAGCAGCAGGAGCCCGCGGAGGGCCTGAGGAGGGGGTAGGGAAAGGGGGCGGGGCAGGGCAGACCCTGCCCCGCCCTTCCGTTCACTCCCATTGGCCGTGCGTTCACTGGGCCTATCCCACTGCCCACCCCCAGAACGACGCTTAAAGTGTGCGAAGCAGGTGCTTCGAGAGGAGTAACAAGTTTGCGCGCCTGTCCGGAATCGGCGCGGCACCCATTCATTGCCTCTGAACATCCATCTGTCCCTTCGGTCATCCTTCGGGAAGGGGCTCCAGACACCTGGGAGCAGCCGCCACCCAGGGGACTACGACCAGAAAAAGAGCAGAAAGCCCGGCTGAGCCTCGCGGGCCCAGGCAGGGGACGGTGACGACCACCATGCAGACGTGCGCCAGGGCCTGGGGGCTGCGTCTGGGTTGCGGAGTCGGGGGCGGCCGCCGCCTGGCTGGAGGAGCTGGCCCCCGGTGGGCGCCGAGGGGCCGTGACAGAAGTAGCGGCGGCGGGGATAGCGGCGGGGCCGGGGCCTCGCGCCTCCTCGAGCGCCTTCTCCCCAGACACGACGACTTCGCTCGGAGACATATCGGCCCCGGGGACAAAGACCAGAAGGAGATGCTACAGGCCCTGGGGCTGGCGGTAAGGACCCCAACCCGGCTCTGCCGGGCCTCACCCCCGCCCCGCCTTCTGCCCTCAAGGCCTCCTGGCCCCCACCAGGAGCCCCGCTTCGCTTCGCTTGGGACCTGCACCCTGGTCCGGGGCTCTGGTGTGGAAGACAGCGCGCGTGCTCAGTCCGCGTTCCCCAGACTTCTCCCACCAGATTACTTTCTCCTCCACCAGCTCTTCGCGCCTCGAAATCGTGTATTTTACAACCTAGTTAGGCCCTGCTGATGAGCTCTAACTTCGCAAGAGAAGGACCTCCCGATTTATCCAATTATCTCCGATTGCCCACTGAAATCCAAGCCAGAGTGGCCGAATTACTACCCTAATTATTTTACCCCGCTCCGAGTGATTTTTGTTTGTTAAAGTTGTCCTTTTTAAGAAGAAACTCTTTTTAAAAATTAGACCATTTAAGTGAAGTCCCCACAAGCCTTTGTATATGCAAAATACAGAGGTGACTTTTAGCTCAGAAGCTCTTTCCTCTGCCTTCAGTGTTCACGAGCTTGAATTTTAATTTTAGAGCGTTGATGAACTGATCGAGAAGACCATCCCTGCCAGCATCCGCCTGAAGAGACCCTTGAAAATGGATGACCCTGTCTGTAAGTAACCGGGAGACTCCATTTGCTCTGGCCTGTTTGTTTTCTGTGGTCTCTGAAAGTCCATCTGTGGGTCAGGATTGCTCAGGAGGGAGAATGTTTATTAAGCTAAAACAGCGCTGGGTACCTACCGCACGGGGCGGGAGAGGGTGCAATATATTCGGCTCCCTGGAATAGTTCTCTGTCTCAGCGCTCCTCAAGGAGCCAGCAAACTTCCTGGGGCAGGGGCAGGGGTCGGGGTGGGGAAGGCAATGCACCAGCAAGTGCGGAGGATTCCCAACTCGCCAGGCACCTGTCCAGGTATGATTCTCCGATCCTTTGGCTTGGAAGATGTCCCCACTTCTCTGCAGATCGGGGTACTCAGAAGGGAGAAAAGACTGCCTACAGTCTTGAAATAGGAGAGTGACAAAAATGGGAGACCCAGACATCTGGCCTCCTACCCCAAGGTTATTTACATCACAGTAGCTTCCAATTGTTCCATCTCAGATCCAAATTTTATTATTTATACCCACTGAAGGGCACCATTTAAAGTCTGAATGATTTTTAAGAAATCTTAATTTACCCATAGACTCTCTTAGAATTTTATTTTATATTTTAAAATATTTTAATGGTCTCAAGATTATTTGACATCTATGACTGAGCAAGAATTCACACAACACACACAAAATTCAAGTGGGGAGGCAGAGCTGAAATTTTTTTTTTTTTAATAAACAGGAAAGTATTCTCCTGGTTTTGAATCATAATAATGCTATGTCTTCTGAGGTCAAGGGAAGAGAAGACAATTGGTTTGCTTTAGGTCTGGGGACAGAAAAGATATGTGGAAAGTAGGCTTTATTTTGTTTTCAAGTATACAACTTGAGTTATAAAGCAGGTCCAGCCCCCAGCTGACTAATGCTATAATTCAGGCTGTGCTGAGGGCTGCTCCCTTTATTGGTTTCAAATCTGAACCATTTCCCCTGATGGAAGGGACCTTGTTCATAGAAGAAAATATGAACTTTTTGTCCGCTTGAACTGATTGATACCTGGGGATGGCTGGAAGCCTTATCTATTTCAACTTTAGGAAATCAGAATCCTGATTCATTGGATGTGTAGTATAGTTATGTTTTTAAAGCAAGTCTTCAGTGAGTATTTTAACAAATAAATTTCTTCCTGAGTCTTTCAAAGTCACAAAATGTTTAGGTCAGCCCTTTTACTATATACTCTAAAATGTTCTTTGAGAGCATCAGAGTCTAGGAACCATGTCCAAGTTATCTAGCCTCTTGTAGTGTCACTGTTTGTTTCCAGCTGAATAATTTGAACCTTGGGAGATTCCATTTCTCCCCCTTCCTTTGGAAGCAGACTTCTGATAAGTAATTTATAATTTATGTGTAAACTTTAAACCCAGCTTCTGTGAAGTTTGGGGCTGCTTCCATCTGGTTAGACTGAAGTGACTCAGAAAATATTGCACTGGCAGGAGTCTCCCTTGCCCTGAAGTAGATTGGCTCTCCAACAAAGCTTGCTTCTTGGAAGTGAGCTGGGAGTGGGGATAGGGAGGATGGGGGTTCAGAATGCACCAGAAAGGCATCAGTGTTTTACTCTGCAATGGTTACTGAATGTGTTCCACGTGGGGAGGGCAAATTGGTGCAGGTAACCTCTAGTAGAAGCGTTTTCATTTACTCGTGGAGCATCGTGATCCAAACCTGGTTTCACACAAAAGCTGAGTGCCTGTGTTCTACCATAATCAGAGGAATCCTAGACCAAATATATGTTCACTGAGTAGAGAGAAAACTAAGAGCTAGTACATGTCTTAAATTCCTCATTGCTGAGTAAAAGAGGATTGTGAGAGCTGTAAGCAGTGTGGAGATACTTGGGTTCTTATTCATAACTTTATGATCTCAAACCATTATGTAGTACTTAGCATGTACTGGGCTCTTTTTAAAATGTTTTTCATATATTAATTTAATCCTTATTACAACCCTATGAGGTAACTATCATTATCAACTCTGACTTAAAATGAACATACCAGTCCTTCCCTAGTGGTCCAATGGTTAAGACTCTGCACTTCCAATGCAGGGATCTCTGGTCAGGGAACTAGGATCCCACATGTGTGTGGTGTGGCCCAAAATAAATACAAAAACCATGGCATACAGAGAGTAAGAATCATGCCCAAGGTCACCACTGGTAAGCAGTAGAGGCAGAATTCAACCCATACAGTGCAGGCCCTGTTCACACTCCAGTCCTCTTCATTGTCCCCTAAAGTAGAAAATCCTTGTCCTGACTCTTCCTCAGTATCCAGTTTACAGGTGTGCACAAGCCCAACACACTGGAAACACTCCACCAGCTACCCTAGTGGAAATGCCACAGTAGGCTGAGAGTCCAGGTCTGAGAACACTCAGGCCCACTGCCAGGGCGAGGGAAGGGGTAACAGAGGTGCAGGGTCAGAGCTGGGTGTTGAAGGATGAGTAGTAATGCTCTGTTGGATGAGGCCAGGGGAGACTGCTGTAGCCAGAGGGAACAGATTGTACAGGACAGAGTGGGCTGACAGAGTCAGGGAAGCATGGATGGTTCGGCTGTCATGCAGGAGGCTCCCCTCCGCCCTTGGACATGTAAGGAAGTGCCTTGAAAGAATGCCTTGATCTCAGCCTTGATCTTCACAGTAAGCCATACTTTAGAGAAACAAACAAAGCTACTTGTTCATCCCATTCAAGTGAACCCCACCCTCCACTGGCATACACAAAGGAAAAAAACTAGGATTTATGTCAATGGAAACATTCGTTTCTCCGGATGGTGCCATTATGAATGATTTTAGATTTCTTTTTATTCCTGTTTTTTCTAGATTTTCTACAGTAACTATGTATTTATTTTGCAATTAATACAAAACTTAAAATACTTTATGAATCACACCACTCACTTTCAGCTATGATATGTTTCTCTGTGTAATATTTTCAGTGAAGTCATATCAAGTGAACCAGACTGAAGTAGCCCATAACTTCACAGAAGCAGCAGGGTTTCAAGTTTACAGAAAATTGCACATTGCTTATTTTGAGCATGCTTATTAGGAAGAGAGAGGAGACACTAAACCCTTAGATGTTCAAGTTATTCGACCCGAACTGGGCAGCTGAGTTGTCAGAATGAGACTTTTGATGGACTTGTGACAACCTAATGTTCCAAGCAATATTGTTTAGAGTGATTTTGCAGTGAGCAAAGGGTGCAGTGTTGTGCAATGCAGCTGCAGGTGGCAACTCTGTCACCCAGGTGACCCACTCTTCTGAACTGACCCCAAGGACACTGGCAGGGCATCTGTTCTCCTGGCTGTGGACATCAGTTATCTTTCAGCTGGATTAAGTCTGTTGTCAGGTACAGCCTGCAGTCTGTGACAAATCTCTCCTTTGGCCATTTCTGGCTTCTTGAGATCCCAGCATATACAAATTATTATTTCATCTTTAGGATAATTCCAATGAATTCTTATACAACTGTGGAAATAAACAAAGACCAGCCAAATGAGAAAAGCAAAGGCTGTTTATTCTGAACTTGCTATAGAAGTCAGCCTTTTGTTTTACAGAGGAGTAGGAAGGCCTTCAGGGGCACCCTGGTGGCCTGAACAAGATGTAGGTAGGCCAACAAAAGCAAGTCTTCCATCTAAAGCAGGATTTTCCCTGTGATTGCTTAAGTCTGTTTGTTCAGCTTTGTCTGGTTGGTTCTAGATTGGAAGCAGGCACCAAGATTAGTGTAGTTGTCAGTTATTAATCAAGTCCTGGCTCTTTTGGGCTGATTGCTAGAGAAGTTATTGTTTATTTTCTGCCATTGTCGCTGGAGATAGCAAAAGACAGCTTTCTGCAAGTCTAGTCTGTAGCAAGCTGGCTCAAGGGTGGTTTATTGTGGATTAGGGGGTTGGTTTCCTGAGCAGGTTGCTGCAAGTGGTAGGTGAAAATGTTATAGTTATATATGGTCTGGCCATTGTCTGTTTGTATGTTTAGACTCTCATAGTAGTCTGTTGTCCTTATATTTTTGTCATTAATTCTTATGGGGCAGACCCCTACTGATCTGACTGAAAGCTTGTACAGTCAACCTATTGCCTAATTTTTAAGTGTTTATGACCATTTACTATTGGCAGGGCATTGCAAGGATAAATGTATGAATAAACATAATCACTATCTTCAGTGGGCTTACGTCTTACTGTGACTTGAGTTCAAAAGTTAAAATGTCCAAGATGTCATAAGAACTATGAATAAAATGCTGTAAATGTACAGAAATGATGTGAAATTAAATAGAAAAACTGGGATTTCTGAAAGCAGTGTAAAAAGTTGAAATATATCTTTTATAGATATCTCCTATATCTACAGAAACAATGATAATATCTTTATATTGACTATGTATTTTGTGTGTGTGTGTAAATATGTAATTATAAGAAGGAGAAAACTCAAAAAGGCAGTACCTTCAGTGAGAAAAATAAGATGGCAAAATTCAATGTGCTAGGCATGATTACAGAATATTTGAGTATTATTATAGTCTCATCTTTGATGGCATCTTAACAGAATAATTACACTGATGATTTCGGGGATTCTGGGATGTTTTTCAACACCACAAAGCAGTATTTCAATTCTCAGGGGACATCCTACAATTTAAATCACTTCTGACACTATCTACCTGCATACAGCATCAGACTTCACATATTAACCCCCCATGACTGCCCCCACTTCAGATGTCAATCACAAGTCAGGACTGTCACCTGTGCTTCTGACCTGTTGTGCTCAGTCCCTCAGTTATGTCCACCTCTTTGCAACCCCATCAACTGTAGCTCACCAGGCTCCTCTGTTCATGGAATTTTCCAGGCAAGAATATTGGAGCAGGTCACCATTTCCTCCTCCAGGGGATCTTCCCAACCCAGGGATTGAATGAGTCTCTTGCGTCTCCTGCATTGACAGGCAGATTCTTTACCACTGCAGCACTGACTAATGAGCTATGAGTTGGATCCCTTCCTCTGGTTCAATTAATTTGCTAGAGTGGCTCACGGAATACACAGAAATGTTTCCTTATGTTTACCAGTTTATTAAAAGGATGTTATAAGGGATACAGGTGAACACCTAAATGAAGAGATACATAGGATAGACAAGAGGAGCAGGGGGTGGCTGAGATGGTTAGATAGCATCACCAGTTCAATGAACATGAATTTGAGCAAACTCCAGGACAGAGTGAAGGACAGGGAAGCCTAGCATGCTGCAGTCTGTGGGGTTGGACATAACTTAGAGACTAAACTGCAACAACATAGGGTGGGGTCTGAAAGGGTCCCAAGCACAGGAGCTTTAGTCCCCATGGGTCTGGGGTGCATCCCTTTCCCAACACAGGAATGTAGTAGCCATTCTAGAAGCTCATCAAATCTGTTGTTTTTATAGAGCTTACTCTTCAGCCCTCTGCCCTTCCTACTTCTAGAGGTCAATGGGTGGCCCGGAGAGTTCCACCTTTCTAATCACTTGGCCTTTCTGCTGACCAGTCCCATCCTGAGGCTACTTAGGGACCCCACCCTCATCTATGACACCACCCTTATAGCAGAAAGTGAAGAACTAAAGAGCCTCTTCATGAAAGTAAAAGAGGAGAGTAAAAAGTTGGCTTAAAGCTCAACATTCACAAAACTAAGATCATGGCATCCAGTGCCATCACTTCATGGCAAATAGATGGGGAAACAATGGAAACAGTGAGAGACTTTACTTTTGGGGCTCCAAAATCACTGCAGATGGTGACTGCAGCCATGAAATTAAAAGATGTTTGTTCCTTGGAAGAAAAGCTGTGACCAATCTAGATAGCGTATTAAAAAGCAGAGATATTTCTTTGCCAACCAAGGTCCATCTAGTCAAAGCTTTGGTTTTTCCAGTAGTCATGTATGGATGTGAGAATTGGACTCTAAAGAAAGCTGAGCGCCGAAGAATTGATGTTTTTGAACTGTGGTGTTAGAGAAGACTCTTGAGAGTCCCTTGGACTGCAAGGAGATCCAACCAGTCCATCCTAAAGGAAATCAGTCCTGGATGTTCATTGGAAAGACTGATAGTGAAGCTGAAACTCCAATACTTTGGCCACCTGATGTGAAGAACTGACTCATTTGAAAAGACTCTGATGCTGGGAAAGATTGAAGGTGGGAGGAGAAGGGGACGACAGACGATGAGATGGTTGGATGGCATCACCAACTCGATGGACATGAGTTTTAACAAGCTCTGGGTGTTGGTGATGGACTGGGAAGCCTGGCGTGCTGCGGTCCATGTGGTCGCAAAAAGTCATACACAACTGAGAGACTGAACTGAACTGAACCTCATCTATTAGCAGATACTCAGGTATGCTCAGAAGGGCTTGTTATGAATAACACAAGATACTCCTGTCACTCAGGAAATACCAAACACAAAGACTAGTGATACTTTTTATTATATCAGATAATGTCAGACAAATATGTATGTGGTGGTGTGTCCAATAGAAGTGAAAAAGTGAAAATATTTAAAAGATGAATTCTACAATAAATTATAATCAGTGTTTTTCCCTTCCTTTTGAAATTAGAACACCAAGTGAGAAATCTCACTCTTTGTAAAGTATCATTTTAAGCATTAACATGTTTTGGACTATCAACCTAAATAAAGAGGTAAATTGAATAAAGAACCTAAATAAAGAGGTCAGAAAGCTCAAATTACCAGAAATTTGAGTTTATTTGGAAGTAGCAGAGGAATTACAGTTTGGGAGACACATGCTATAGAAGCTGCAAAGTTAGTTGAAGGTCTAGGGCAGGTTGTGTTTATGGGCAGGGAGCACAAAGAGAGGGCCATCCAGCTGGAACCCAGACAGTAAGTTTGTTGGCTTGATTATGGAGAGATTTTTGGTGGATGTTCATTGGTCTGAAGATAAGTCCCAGCCTTCTAGAAATCGGGTATTTACAGGAAATCAGTCTCTCAGTTCTCAAGTTCCATTCTTCTGAGGGAGCAGGTATGAGATTCTCCATTTTCATATCCTTAGATTCCATTTTGGATTGGAATCCTTTCACAGGACTTTCTTATTTTTTGACATACAAAGATACAAACATGCTGACATAAGGTGATGAGGCACCAAATAGGTCATGTGATTGAGACAAATAACTTAAAATATAAAACAGCCTTTCCCACTTGATCTTGGTAAAGGATCATGGAATCCAGCATCATCAAAGATTTTATATAAATGAAATTCTTTAACAATATTTTAAAGTATTGTCTCTTCTTTGGAAAAGTTGCTCTATTTCTTATCTCTTGCTTTATAAGAAATTACTACAAAACACTGGCTTAAAACAACAACAAACATTTATTATCCTCAGAGATTCTGAGGTTGGGAATCCAGAAGCAACTAAACCAGGGGGTTTTGGCTCTGAGTTACTCATGAGGTTGTGGTCCCACACTGGTGGATGCTCAACCAGAGCTATAGGAGCCAGTTCCAAGATGGCTCATTCACATGGCTGGCAAGTTGGTGCTAGCTGTCAGTGGGAGGCCCTGGTGCCTCCTCACACAGTTCAGTCCACATTCTGCTTGAGTGAGTGTCTTCACAGCATGGCAACTGGATTCATGCAGAGCCAGTGATTCAAGAGAGAAGGAAAGCCAGGCAGAAACTATCCTTTTTATAATCTCGTCTTGAAAGTCCTATAGTATCATTTATATCATATTCTGTTCATTAGAGTGAATCATTAAGATTGGTCCAAATTCAAGGGAAGGGGAATTAGTTTCCACCTTTTGAAGGGAGAAGTGTAAACAAGATTATAGACATGATTTTTAAAAATAGACATTCCTTTTCAGAGCAGTTTTAGGTTCACAGCAACATTGAGCAGAAAGTACAGAGAGGTCCTGTATAGCCCTTGCCTCCACATATGCGGAGACTCCATTGTCAACATCTTCCACCAGAATGGTACATTTGTTATAACAAGTGAACCTACAGAGACACATCATCATCACCCAGAGTCTATAGTTCATGTTAGGGTTCCCTCTTGGTGTTGTACATTCTGTGAAATTGAGCAAATGTATACTGACATGTAGCCACCGTTATAGTTAGCATAAAGGGTTTTTCAGTGCCCTAAAAATCTTCTGCAAACATATTTTTTAAACTACCACATTCATCTAAGTTAGCATATACTTAGTATTATAAATGATAATGAATCTTGCCTAACTTTAAAAAAATATTCAGTGCTATAAAAATGAAGTCAATTATACCATGTTTTAAATATGGCATTACTCTTGACTGTTAAAGTACATAGGGCCATTTGCTCATACCCTAAATCTCCCAGCCTAGTCCCCTTTGTTACCATTGGGTTATAAGCTACTGTCCCCAAATCTACATCTATGACCCTCTCCATCTACTTTCATTCCTCATTTATTGAGAAACTTCAATAGAAAATAAGATACTGCTTAGGCACTGAGAATGCAAGAGTCAGGAGGTAAAGGGTGATAAAGATATGATCCCTGACTGTAGGTTCAGATACTGAATAGCTCCTCAGTTCTACAAATAGGGTGAATGCTTGGGTTGAGGTTATGGCATGAACAGAAGGGTGAAAGTGTGGACACGTATGGTGAGTTAACTACGTATAGAATACTTAGCTGCCGAGACGTATAGAAAGCAAGGTATGGTGGGCCCAAAGCTGTGATAAAGGATTTGTTTTCCTGTACATAATGGGGAGACATTGACAGTTATGACAGAAGGAAGTATACATTCAAATTGTGTTTGGCCGAGTGCCTCTGAGATACAGGCAAGGAGACCAACTGGGAGCTTATTGGAGAGGTTAGAGGTGAAATTTAAAATGTGCGTTAGTTCAGGTCTACCAGGAAGCAGTCGCTACAAGGATATTAGATATGCAAAAGTGGGAGCAGGGGAAGACTGGGGAGCTTTTAGATTGTGATGCAGGTCTGACTCAGGTGGAGAAGGGGGATGAAAGGAGAATTGGGTAAGAAGAATCGGAGACTGCAACACAGATCTAAAAAATTTTGGTCAGTCTGCGTGGAGTCCTTGAGCCAAAGTCATCCACCAGAGGAGTCCCACATCTTTACAGAAGTGGGCCTGCATTCGTTCTACTGGGCTTAGTAAGTGGCTGGGAGTAGCCTGGGAAGTATGCTTTGGTACAAACATGGTGGTTGGCCCAGAGGGGCAGCAGGTTGGACTGCAGGTCAGTTTCTAGGCTGAGTGTCTTGGGGTGATGGTGATATTAACAGCATGAACAGGGAGAAGAGGAGGGTCCTGGAGGAAGACGAGACTGTGAATCTTGTTTGAGCAGAATTGAATTTGAGGTGTTGGTGGAATATGCATTTGAAGAAGCTGAAGCAGTAGTTGAAAATACAAGTCTAGAGCTCAAGAGAGAGACTAGAAATGGAGTTACAGATTTAGTGACTCTTCTGAATGAATTCATGAGAGTGAGCAAGATTTCCTAGTGATGGAGTATTGGGAAGAAAGTAGAAGCCATGACATGGGGAAATAAAGCATGGAAAAGGATGGATTGCAGAGTAGCCTGAGATGAAGTAATCCAAGAGGCCAAAGGATAAATCTTAAGTCAGGCCTTGTGGACTTAGTGTCAAATTCTGAACTTTTCTTAGGGATCAGAGAGAAGAAAGTCTACCTGATGACATTAGGACACTCTGTGGTGGGAGGAGTTTAGGGACTGCCTGTCTAATGATCTGAGTGAGAGACAGAAAGGGTGAGACTGAGTGATAGAAAAGTGAGAAAGTGACCATCTGAGTAGTGAGGAACCTAGATCACCTTGCATGGAAAACCTGCTGAGATTTTTTATAAGTTGTTTCTTTTTTTTTTTACTGTGTTGGGTCTTAGTTGCTGTCATGGGCTTTCTCTAATTGCAGAGGGAGGGGTCTACTCTAGTTGTGGTGCGTGGGCTTCTCATTGTGAGGGCTTCTCATTGTGGAGCACAGGCTCTAGGCACATGGGCTTCAGTAGCTGCAGCATGCAGGCTCAGTATTTGCGGCTTGCTGTCTCTAGGGCACGTGGGCTTCAGTAGTTGCAGCCCGTGGGCTCCTTAGTTGTGGCTCGAGGGCCCTAGAGCATGCAGGCTTCAGTAGTTGTGGCACACTGGCTTGGTTCCTCTGCAGCATGTAGGGTCATCCCATACCAGGGATGAAACCCCTGTCCCCTGCATTAGCAGGTGGCTTCTTATCCATTGCACCACCAAGGAAGTTTCCTGCCGAGATTTGATGCCTTGAATCTATAAAGTTTGCGAGGGTCCTCTCACCCAACATCATTTAGTGACAGGGGAGCAGAAACAGAAATGGGATGTCTGAGTTTAGCTGAGGTGGAGGATTGGTGAAGTCAAGTGGCCAAGGACTTCAAGGCCCGCACAGGCTGGGAGCTGTGAGGCACACTGGGGTGGAAGGTCAGTTACCACCTTATGGGAATGAGAGTGGGGGCCTGACTGCTAACCTGAGTCAACTCAGAGCCCTAAGGGGGCTGGTCAACAGTGAGGTTGTGAGCTGCTTGTCGGAGGGTAGGTGCTCTGGCTTCTATTCCTTATATCCTCTTTTCCCCCCACCAAATGACACTGTGCTTTGCTTTTAGAAATCTTAGATCTGGTTTTGACTACTGAGGTTTGTTTTACTTGTTAAACGTGCAGTATTTTAATAAAAATGCACACTGGGGATTTACTTTGTAAGGATTCTCAATGTCCATATCACCAATATACTAACTGATTAAACAATAAGGAAAGAAAATTTTGGAAAATATGAAATTATTGTACTCACTGCATTATTTCACAGAACTTGCTTCATAGCTGCAAGTTTCTATTTAGAAATGTTTTTCTGAAGCTTGTGCCTTTAGGGATGTGAGAACAATTTGCACATTGATTTGTCTTCGTGGATTCTGTAATGCATGACTTATTGTGAATATTGAGCTAATTATATGTGGGGATTTAGGTGAATTTTCATTCACTTGCATTTTCTGAGCACCTACTATATGCCTAGCAAACCATTATGCCCCTGCCCACAAAGAGGTTATAATTTAGTTGGTGAGATTCTGGGGTGGATTACAAATTTCTCCATATGCCTATACTCTTTGTGTATCTCCTGGGTGAGAAGGTAGAACTGTAGGGACAAAGAGCCATCAGAAACGTGGATTAGACATGCCTTGGCTCCTCTAAGCTGGAAGTACCTGACTGAGGGTTCTAATTTCTGAAGGTCATGAGGGGCTAGGTGAGGTTGGGTGTTAATTGGCTGAGCAAGGAGATGGGAAAGAGCCTGGCAGGATTGGGGGTGGGGCATCAGGCCTGTGTGGTGCTGCCCAGACCACGTCCTGATACGTGGGATGGGCTCCCCGCTGTCAATCTTGCAGAGTTTCCATGTCCTTCTGCAACCCACTCCAGTATTCTTGCCTGGGAAATCCCATTGACAGAGGAGCCTGGTAGGCTACAGTCCATGGAGTCGCAAAAGAGTTGGACACGACTTAGCGACATGCAAAATTCTGCATTATACAGAGCTTATGGGTTGGTTTACCTTCCTGGACTGAACAGATTCTAAGATTCAACAGACTGTGGTTGGGCAATTTCTTCACCAGGGAAAGAAACTTGACAGATAAGAGGGAGTAGCGTTTATGGGCTGAGTAAGTGGGGTTAAGCCTGGCTTAACCCCACTTATTTATGGAGGAGGGAGAAAGGTGACCTTAGAGAAAGGCTGCACATGGGGATGGAGTTAGAGGGCAAATTCTGGCTTCCACTTAGGAAATCAGAAAATCCTGATATATGCTATCATCCATGGTTTGTTTATGTTGAATTGAGAGCCCCTGACCCCACGCCATGGTTCCTGAGCAGCTTTGAATCCAGGGATCTACAAGTTGGCAAGAAAAATGCTAAGTCAGTCTCTGTCCTCACATTCTAGCCCCAACTTTTCCCTGTAGCCTCTGGCAGAAAAAGGCCTTTCTGGGCAAATTCAAATATGAGTTTGTTGGTTTTCAGTCCTGCTGATTTCCTTGGAGTCCTTTTCTGAGCATCTTGCCAAGCACATGAAGGGCAGGGCGTGGGAGGATGGCTCTTGCTGGTTGAGTGGCTGCTCCACTCTGGGTGCTGCTGGGCTACGTGGAAAATGCTCTGAGGACAGCCAGCCACTGCGGGGACTGTAGGTATCTTCACCAATTTATTTCACAAGGAGGATTTTGTTCTGTGCATAACATTTTAATTTACAAATTTTGAATAATAACACAGGCATATTGTCTTGAACTTAAAAGCGTGAAAACATACACAGGAAAAAGCAAGAAACTTTCTCATTTATCAGAGCTATTCTGTTAACATATAATATGCATAGACATTAATTTTTTAATATAAATGGTAAAATTATATATACTCTGTAATAACTTAGGCATATTAGTTTTAGATTGTCTAAAAAGCAAAAGAAAGCATTTTCCCATATGATTGTGGCAAAAACAATCATCATATTGAGTGTTTGGGGAATGGGTTAAGAATGGGGAATAATTTGTATGTATTTGCATTTGTGTGTGTGTGTTGGAGTGTAACAGGTATCTTGACCCATATAGCCTACCTGCTCAACATTTTCCCAGTTTTTGTCAAAGTTCACATATGTGGGAAATTAAAACCTAGACCTAGCAATTTAACAGCTAAATCAGCTTATTTTCTATCAGAAAGTATATTTGGAGTAGTGGTTGGTACAAAGTTCTCCTTGATATTTTAGGTGCAAGTGACAAAGGAAAGGCTCTTTTGTGGCATTATGGAAGGAGGAAGCATTCGTTCTGAATTCTGAGAAGCAGGAACAGTGAGAGACCCACCTACAGATTCTTGGGGAGTAGTACCCAGGTCACTGAACTCTGTTCCTGGTACAGTAGGACCAGGGCATTATGCAATGTGCTGAGGTAGAGGAGTAAACAAGGTCAGAAGCAGGCATTTATTCCGCAAGAAAAGAACTTACTGTTCAGATCGCTGAAGGATTGAGGCCTTTCATAGCTGGGAAGGCACAGGACTGGCTGCTCTATGAGGCCCTAGGCAGGCATCAGGGTGTCTCTACATAGTTTTGTATTTTTTTATTGGAGTATAGTTGGCTTACAAAGTTGTGTTAGTTTCTGGTGTACAGCAAAATAATTCAGATACATTTATATGTGTATATGTATGAATTATATTGTTTTTCATATTATTTTCCATTATGGTTTATTATAGGCTATTGAATATAGTTCCCTATGTTAAACAGTAAGACCTTGTTGTTTATCCATTGATGTGTTTTTTAATGGACATTCCCTTTCTCATTCTGTCTCATTTCCTCCCTGGTTTGTTTCATTGTCCTTCACATTCAGGAATATGGTTACTGGAATTGGGCCTGTTTACAGGAGGAAGCTGTTTTTGTCAAGTTGGAAGGACAAGAGTGAGGAATGTGCGCTGTTGTGGGGTTCACTCTGGGGGGAAGTTGATCTTGCTTCCTCTCCTCTTTGTCCACACAGCTTTCCTTGGGCTGTGCTGTCCAGCATTTGTATGACACAACTGCCTTTTAAAACTGCTTGTCTTACTATATGGGGGGAGAAAGCTGCCACTTTGGAATGAAGCATCCCACGCTATTTTCTCTAGAAAGGAATTCATTTCCAAGGAAGAAAGGAATGTATGTAATCTGTTGTAAAGTACAATGGGGTATGTTGCATGGTTAGGATTGGGGCTTTTATTTAGACCAATCATGACCCCGAACTTGCTCTTAGAGACTGTTTCTGCTGTGTTCCATTTCAGATAGGTTCAGCAGTAGACCTCTGATAGTGGACTTTCCCTTTTTCTCCCCTTTTCTCCATGCCTGTTGAATCTTGGCATCACTTAACATATTAACTCAAACCTTGGGATCCTAAATGCACTCACTGAGTTGGCTCTTGTGCTGATTGGACCAAAGTAAGATTTCATTAGTAGGTATGAGAAATGGTGACCAGCTAACAAACATTAGAAATAATTCAGACACTCACTAAGTTGTGTGTTTGGGAAGTGTTTTTTATTAAATGTGAATGGTAAAGTCTGAGGTCTAAATTTTTTAGATAAAATTGATTTTTATTGAAATACATTTGATTTACAATGTATACAGTAAAGTGATTCAATTATATATCAATACATATTACTGAATTCTTTTCCATTATAGATTATTAGAAGACACTGAATATAGTTCCCTGTGCTATACAGTAGGTCCCTATTGTTCATCTATTTTATATATAGGAGTGTATATCTATTAATCCCCAATTCCCAATTTATCCCTCCTTTCCCTTTTCCTTTTGGTAACTGAAAGTTTGTCTTCTGTGTCTGTGAGTCTATTTCTCTTCTGTAAATAAGTTCATTTGTATCATTTTTTAAACCACACATATAAGTGGTATCCTATAGTATTTGTCTTTCTCTTTCTGATTTAGTATGTTAATCTCTAGGTGAGGTCTTGATTTTATCATAGTAAGAAGCAGCTTAACTCTTCCTCAAGTCACAGACTGTCTTGGCTTCTATCTGGTCATGATGAGCAACGGATGAGTGAATGGTATAGTTTTCTCAGACCATATAACTTTCAGAAGCATGACCAAGTACTTGCCCTACTCTTGGTGGTTCACCAGTGTCCATTAGCTCGATGTACAAAGACTAATCATTCTATCAACTCACTGTGTTCCCAGTAGAATGTAAAATTGATCATCAAGACCAGGCTATGATGAGGACCAATCAAGAATACAGTTGTCCTCAGTATACAGGAGGGATTGGTTTCTGCCCCCGCCCACCACACCTCCCACCCCTAACGGGTACCAAAACTGTTAGATGCTCAAGTCCCTTATATAAAATGGTGCAGTATTTGCATATAGCCTACACACAACCTCCCCATATACTGTAAAGCATCCCTAGATTACTTATAATACCTAATACAATGTAAATAGCAAAGAGAGAGAAGAAAATTTTCTCAGGGATCAATGCAAAGAAATAGAGGCAAATAATAGAATGGGAAAGACTAGAGATTTATTCAAGAAAATCAGAGATACCAAGGGAACATTTCATGCACAGACGGGCACAATAAAGGACAGAAATGGTATGGACCTAACAGAAGCAGAAGATATTAAGAACAGGTGGCAAGAATGCAAAGAAGAACTACACAAAAAAGATCTTCATGACCCAGATAACCAAAATGGTGTGATCACTCACGGAGAGCCAGACATCCTGGAATGTGAAGTCAAGTGGGCCTTAGGAAGCATTACTACAAACAAAGATAGTTGGAGGTGATGGAATTCCAGCTGAGTTGTTTCAAATTCTAAAATATCATGCTGTTAAAGTGCTGCTCTCAATATGCCAGCAAATTTGGAAAACTCCACAGTGGCCACACGACTGGAAAAAGTCAGTTTTCATTCTAATCCCAAAGAAACGCAATGCCAAAGAATGTTCAAATGACCACACAATTGCACTCATTTCACATGCTAGCAAAGTAATGCTCAAAATTCTCCAAGCCAGGCTTCAATAGTATGTGAACCGCGAATTTCCAGATGTTCCAGCTGGATTTAGAAAAGGCAGAGGAACCAAAGATCAAATTGCCAACATCCGTTGGATCATTTAAAAAGCAAGAGAGTTCAAAAAAACATCTATTTCTGCTTTATTGACTATGCCAAAGCCTTTGTGTAGATCACAACAAACTGGAAGATTCTTAGAGATGGAAATCCAGGACCACCTGACCTGCCTCCTGAGAAATCTATATGCAGGTCAAGAAGCAACAGTTAGAACCGGACATGGAACAATGGACTGGTTCAAAATTGGGATGAGTATATCAAGGCTGTGTAGTGTCTCCCTGCTTGTTTAACTTAAATGCAGAGTACATTAAGTGAAATGCTGAGCTAGATGAAGCTCAAGCTGGAATCAAGATTTCTGGGAGAAATATCAATAACCTCTGATACACAGATGATACCACCCTTATGGCAGAAAGTGAAGAAGAACTAAAGAGCCTCTTGATGAAAGTGAAAGAAGAGAGTGAAAAAGCTGGGCTTAAAACTCAACATTCAAAAAACTAAGATCATGGCACTCGGTCCCATCACTTCATGGCAAATAGATGGGGAAACAGTGCCAACAGCGAGAGACTTTATTTTCTTGGGCTCCAAAATCACTGCAGATGGTGACTGCAGCCATGAAATCAAAAGACACTTTCTCCTTGGTAGAAAAGCTATGACAAACCTAGACAGCATATTAAGAAACAGAGACATTACTTTGCTGACAAAGGTCCATCTAGTCAAAGCTATGGTTTTTCCAGTAGTCATGTATGGATGTGAGAGTTGGACTATAAAGAAAGCTGAGCGCCCAAGAATTGATCCTTTTGAACTGTGGTGTTGGAGAAGACTCTTGAGAGTCCCTTAGACTGCAAGGAGATCAAACCAGTCAATCCTGAAGGAAATCAGTCCTGGATATTCATTGGGAGGACTGACGCTAAAGCTGAAGCTCCAATATTTGGGCCACCTAATGCAAAGAACTGATTCACTGGAAAAGCCCCTAATGCTGGAAAAGATTGAAGGCACAAGGTGAAGGGGATGACAGAGGATGAAATGGTTGGATATCATCACCAACTCAATGGACATGGGTTTGAGCAAGCTCTGGGTGTTTGTTTTGGACAGGAAAGACTGGTGTGCTGTGGTCCATGCAGTCAGCAGAGTTGGACATGACTGAGAGACTGAACTGAACTGAACTACATACAACCGCCCCATATACTTAATCATCCCTAGATTACTTATAATACCTAATACAATGTAAATGGTATATAAATAGCTTTAAGTACAATGTGAATGCTATCTAAATAGTTGTAAATATGATGTAAATGATATGTAAATAGCTGCCAACACATGACAAAATCAAATTTTGCTTTTTGGAACTTTCTGAAAAGTCTTTTTTCTGAATGTTTTTGAATCTTGGTTGAACTCCACAAATTCGGAAGCTGTGGATCCTGGAGGGCCTGCTATCTTCACATTAGCCCCAAGCTAGGTGGGGGCAGAGCCCACAGGAGCTTGGAAAGTTTGATCCTGTAGTGATTAGAGTATGTCTGTTACAGGATTAAAAACTTGTATGTCTCAAGTTTGAACATATTTATGCTTCTAACTCTTATCTATAATTAATTATTTTGCTCTTCTTTTATACTAATTGGCCTCTAAATTTTTTCAGATGTTTTATCCAGGTGTGTAAGATGTTGGCAACTGTGAGTGGTGCTGATATGTATCTGGAGGCCCTGAACTGATGTAGGATGTGGCAGTGGGTCCCTGGTTAGTATAGGGAGTGGTGAAGGCATATGTGCAGGACGGGACAATGGAAGTAGGAGGCTGTAAGAGGCAGGAGGCTGCAGAACCAATGGACAAGAAAGGCACTGTGCTGTCACTGAGGTTCTTTTACTGGACACATGAGCTTGCACTAACATCTTCAGCTCTGCTGGGAGGTAGGAGAGAATGTGTTTTTTTTTGCAAAAGGAAAAGTCAGATTCCTCCACCATTCTAGTTGAGAGTTTAGGGTCTCCAGATAAACATCAGCATCTCTCTTAGCAGCCCCTAATGTTTTATGTACTTGTCTAGGTTCTAGGGAGAGGATACAGTTTTACTTACAACACTCCCTGGCCCATCTCCCTCCTGGACTATTGTGCTGGCTTCTTACTATCTCTCCCTATTTTCAGAGTCTCCCCTCTGACCCATCCACACTACCAGTAGATTCATCTTCTATTATGTGGGGGAAAATTATATTATTCAATAATCTTTGTCACTCAAAGGTTAAACTCTTGATTTGACAAAGTCCTTCAAAGATTGCTCTCATTTGAGAGCTGGACCTTTTGTCCTCCTGGCATAATATGGAACAGGGACCTGTCCTCCTTGCACAGGATCTTAATTGAAGCTGGCTTTGCTGAGTTGGGTGTCTGCTAGGCACTGCTAATTAATCTCCCTTCCTACTGGGCTTCTCAATCACCGTACCCTAAGAAGACTTTGGAAAGTGATTTCATTTCTTACATGATTATTCCTAAGGATACTGTACTTGGGTATCTCCTCAGATACTGTTTTATTGTACATTCACTTTTATGTCCTAAACTTTCAGTGGAAGAAGGCAAGATTGTCCATTATAAGGCAATTGGGTTATATTTACTCATGAAATTGATACTTACAAACTGATACTTCTCTCTTGTTAGCCTAGTCTGACAAACTGACACATCTCTCTTGCATTTATTTACTGTGAAAACAAATGGGATGGGAGGGCATGGCCAAGGGTGAGAATGTTTTCATTGAGGATAAAGGAGGATTAATGAGAATAATAGTCACTTAGAGTTCAGTAGAATTAAAACACTGGGAAGCATTTTCCTAGCCAGTTTGCTATCTTAGATGGCTGTGCCTAGATTTATAACAATAAAATCAATAAATCCCAAGATTCAGTGACTGAGTCCCTAAGATCTTAAAGCAGGTAGACATTTGCCTAAGTAACTAAATCTCACTTAAACTTTAGCAGCTATATGCATATGATCTAACTATAAGTGCTATAAGTGTAGGAGATCTCAGTCTGGCCCATTGGGGAAAGTGTTGAAGTTGGAGTTCAACTCGGTAGTTAATTTAAAGCTGCATAGCCTTAGGTGAGTGATCCTCTTCAAGCCTCAGTTGCCAGAGCTACGTGGAAGACATTTGGTACAATTCCTGGCAAAGAGTAAGTGCTTAAAATGTCAGATGCCAATTATTATTTTGTTATTATATGAATGACCCAAAACAGGGTCTGGCCTGCATCTGGGAACTTTTATAATTACTCCTTAATTACCTTAGTGCCTTAATGAAAATGCTGGTTAAAACTGCATGTGGTTCTTTTATTATAATTGATATTTCTTGGTTGAGTGAAGGGTCTTTTATAAGTTATAGCTATAAGTGATCAGCTACTTAAAAAAGATCCTTCATATGTGTTATTTAAGACCTACCAACTATTGGCATAAGGCAACTTAAAAGGGTAAATACTATTTACTAAGAGCAGAAATTTTATTTAGTGTAAATAAAACATGTGAAGGGAGCAGAAAAAACCTGGAATAAGGCAAGTGTTAAAAATTGAGAAATTCTGTCAAACAACACCAAAAAAAAAGAAGAGCCACAAAAAATTGTGAAGAGTAACTGAGAGCTGTATGGCAATTTTTTTTTTTTTCAGATTTCTGCATCTAGTTCTTAGTGTTGCTAAGAAGATGATTCTTATATTTTCCATATAGCTGTTCTCGTGTCAATATTGAAAAAATTAGGGCTTTACACTATACCTAGAGCTCTCTTTGAGATATTTTCTCTCTGTAACATTTCTTTCTTTTCCGCAATCAGGTGAAAATGAAATCCTTGCAACTCTGCATGCCATTTCCAACAAGAATCAGATCTGGAGATCATATATTGGCATGGGCTATTACAACTGCTCAGTACCACAGACAATTTTGCGGAACTTACTGGAGAACTCAGGATGGTAATGTATTTCTTGATGAGAAACACAAGTGCCGTGATTTGATTTGCATGACTCTTCTGTTCCCCAGCTTCCTCCCACTCCCCACCAAAGTCCCAGAACTTGCCATTGTGTGTTGTTCAGGGCACAGGCTAAACTGGGTGGGAAGCACAATATCTTTTTGTCTTTTGTCTGCTTTTGCATAAGCACACAGGTAGTGCTGGTTGGTGAGGACATTTGTCCTAGATACAGTGATTCACGTCCCATCATTAGAGGAGCCAGATCTGGCCTAATCACTCCTGCATTGCTGTTAGTTTCAGTATGGTTCATTTCTTTATTAATAGGAGAGCAGGAATAAATTGTCAAAGAACTAGTGTTCTTGCTAAGCGTGTGTGTGCACGTGTGTATATATATGTGTATGTGTGTGTGTGTGTGCGCACACGCATGCACACACGGAAGTATTTGTATTGCTGAGGGCTTCGTTTCCACTAGGGTATTGGTAAAAGTTTGCATGGTAAGTTTGATTTCAAAAGCAAATGGCCTGTCTCCTCCTCCTTACAAAACAAGCCTCAAGAGTACATGAATGGACTGCACATTCTAGCCGTCTGAATACTGGCCAGCAGTCTCGGCTCTTGGTGGCCGAACAGAACATTGACCATATTGCTTCCTGGCTGTGAGCGGATGTGTTCATTTACTTTAGAGCCACCAGAGTTTTGAGAGGTGGACAGTGCTGTTTGCTTTTCAGTCCTGGTTTTGGGGTGATTTTAAGTATTGTTCCTTTGTATTCTCCGAAAGCTGATCTGAACCAGAGGGTGATACCGGCCCTCGCCAGCCAGGACAGGGCGGGCTGTGCACATGAGGGTGGGTAGACTTCACATTATCACCCTTCTGAATGGTTGTCATAGAGATGGAACCAACAAATTCCGCTGACGTGAGGTGAAAATAAATGAGTAACGTAGCCTCCAGAGAATACAAACATTTGGGCTCTTACAAGAAAATTTACATTAGGCCTAGATTATACTTCATGGGATCTACTTTTGAAATTTTCAACTGCTGATAATATCAGTTAACTAATATCAAAACATTTACATTTTCCTTGTGACTGTTTCTGTTTTGTATAATGTTGGCACTGGAGTTGAATGAAAGAATCTCATGAATGTTTGTCCTACTGCAATCCCCCCCACCTCCATTTTTTTTTGGTCACAATCATAAAGAATACTGATTATTTTGGAATAAATGTTAATGCCATGTTGAATGTATCAAGCATCCTTTTTAAACAGGACAGAATGCCTTCTTGGATATGCAGATATTTTTTGTTTTTTAATATTCAGATACATCTAGGAACAGAAACCAATTGAGTTAAAATCAGTTGGAACATAGAAATTGTAGATCACAGACATTTTCTTGATCACTGGTTGCCTGAGGCAACTAAACCCTTCAATGTAGGATGGCCGGCCCTGTGCTAGCATTTTTCTCCTGAAATGAAGGTTTATTTAGTGTCTCCAGGCTTGAGACTCACCCATCTGAGTTCATTAATAAATGATTTTTAAGACTATTTATGCCTGTTTAGTAGTGTTAAAAAAAAGTGTGGACAATAAAAGAAGTTTCCAAGTAAAAGTAGTAAGATCATATAATTATCATCTTTGCAAGAAAATAATTTTAAAGCTTTCAGCCTAAGCTTAGACTTAGAGCAAGGAGAAAAAGGCTGAGCAAGGGAAGGGAAACATTAAATCCCAAAGTCTGTTAGCCAAAGGAGAGCACCGTCTTAGGTATGAAAGACTGTGTTTGGGAGGTTTAAGGCTTTTTCCAACAAGTAATTGGGAACCCATCCCCATTCGAGCAGGAAAGTTAAACATATATTTGCACCAGAAATATTTGATAATTTCCTGTTTTAAGAATTGTGCTAGGCTAGTAAGACAACAAAGAAATGGGTGGATATAGGATGACACAAAGAACATGTGTAACATAATCATCAAAAAAAAAAAAAGATTGTGAACATGTTCCTGACACACAGATCAGATCAGATCAGTCGCTCAGTCGTGTCCGATTCTTTGCGACCCCATGAATCACAGCACGCCAGGCCTCCCTGTCCATCACCAACTCCCGGAATTCACTCAGACTCACATCCATCGAGTCACTGATGCCATCCAGCCATCTCATTCTCTGTCGTCCCCTTCTCCTTTTGCCCCCAATCCTTCCCAGCATCAGAGTCTTTTCCAATGAGTCAACTCTTTGCATGAGGTGGCCAAAGGACTGGAGTTTCAGCTTCAGCGTCATTCCTTCCAAAGAAATCCCAGGGCTGATCTCCTTCAGAATGGACTGGTTGGATCTCCTTGCAGTCCAAGGGACTCTCAAGAGTCTTCTCCAACACCACAGTTCAAAAGCATCAATTCTTTAGCGCTCAGCCTTCTTCACAGTCCAACTCTCACATCCATACATGACCACAGGAAAAACCATAGCCTTGACTAGACGAACCTTTGTTGGCAAAGTAATGTCTCTGCTTTTGAATATGCTGTCTAGATTGGTCATAACTTTCCTTCCAAGGAGTAAGCGTCTTTTAATTTCATGGCTGCAGTCACCATCTGCAGTGATTTTGGAGCCCAAAAAAATAAAGTCTGACACTGTTTCCACTGTTTCCCCATCTATTTCCCATGAAGTGATGGGACCGGATGCCATGATCTTCGTTTTCTGAATGTTGAGCTTTAAGCCAACTTTTTCACTCTCCACTTTCACTTTCATCAAGAGGCTTTTGAGTTCCTCTTCACTTTCTGCCATAAGGGTGGTGTCACCTGCATATCTGAGGTTATTGATATTTCTCCCGGCAATCTTGATTCCAACTTGTGTTTCTTCCAGTCCAGCGTTTCTCATGATGTACTCTGCATATAAGTTAAATAAACAGGGTGACAATATACAGCCTTGACGAACTCCTTTTCCTATTTGGAACCAGTCTGTTGTTCCATGTCCAGTTCTAACTGTTGCTTCCTGACCTGCATACAAATTTATCAAGAGGCAGATCAGGTGATCTGGTATTCCCAACTCTTTCAGAATTTTCCACAGTTTATTGTGATCCACACAGTCAAAGGCTTTGGCATAGTCAATAAAGCAGAAATAGATGCTTTTCTGGTACTCTCTTGCTTTTTCGATGATCCAGTGGATGTTGGCAATTTGATCTCTGGTTCCTCTGCCTTTTCTAAAACCAGCTTGAACATCAGGAAGTTCACGGTTCACATATTGCTGAAGCCTGGCTTGGAGAATTTTGAGCAT
Organism: Bos grunniens; assembly: GCF_055505025.1. Taxonomy (NCBI): domain Eukaryota; kingdom Metazoa; phylum Chordata; class Mammalia; order Artiodactyla; family Bovidae; genus Bos; species Bos grunniens. Next base: position 36,861,362 of record NC_141172.1, read on the forward strand.
TACTTTACTAGCATGTCGGAGAAGGCAATGGCACCCCACTTCAGTACTCTTGCCTGGAAAATCCCATGGATGGAGGAGCCTGGTAGGCTGCAGTCCATGGGGTCGCTAGGAGTCGGACACGACTGAAGTGACTTGGCAGTTACTAGCGTGTGAGGTGAGTGCAATTGTGCGGTAGTTTGAGCATTCTTTGGCATTGCCTTTCTTTGGGATTGAAATGAAAACTGACCTTTTCCAGTCCTGTGGCCACTGCTGAGTTTTCCAAAGTTGCTGGCATATTGAGTGCAGCACTTTCACAGCATCATCTTTCAGGATTTGAAATAGCTCAACTGGAATTCCATCACCTCCACTAGCTTTGTTCGTAGTGATGGTTTCTAAGGCCCACTTGACTTCACATTCCAGGATGTCTGGCTCTAGGTCAGTGATCACACCATCATGTTTATCTGGGTCGTGAAGATCTTTTTTGTACAGTTCTTCTGTGTATTCCTGCCATCTCTTCTTAATATCTTCTGCTTCTGTTAGGTCCATACCATTTCTGTCCTTTATCGAGCCCATCTTTGCATGAAATGTTCTTTTGGTATCTCTGATTTTCTTGAAGAGATCCCTAGTCTTTCCCATTCTGTTGTTTTCCTCTATTTCTTTGCATTGATCGCTGAAGAAGGCTTTCTTATCTCTTCTTGCTATTCTTTGGAACTCTGCATTCAGATGCTTATATCTTTCCTTTTCTCCTTTGCTTTTCGCTTCGCTTCTTTTCACAGCTATTTGTAAGGCCTCCCCAGACAGCCATTTTGCTTTTTTGCATTTCTTTTCCATGGGGATGGTCTTGATCCCTGTCTCCTGTACAATGTCACAAACCTCATTCCATAGTTCATCAGGCACTCTATCTATCAGATCTAGGCCCTTAAGTCTATTTCTCACTTCCACTGTATAATCATAAGGTCATAAGGTCAGGTCATACCTGAATGGTCTAGTGGTTTTCCCTACTTTCTTCAATTTAAGTCTGAATTTGGCAATAAGGAGTTCATGGTCTGAGCCACAGTCAGCTCCTGGTCTTGTTTTTGCTGACTGTATAGAGCTTCTCCATCTTTGGCTGCAAAGAATATAATCAATCTGATTTCGGTGTTGACCATCTGGTGATGTCCATGTATAGAGTCTTCTCTTGTGTTGTTGAAAGAAGGTGTTTGTTATGACCAGTGCATTTTCTTGGCAAAACTCTATTAGTCTTTGCCCTGCTTCCTTCCGTATTCCAAGGCCAAATTTGCCTGTTACTCCACGTGTTTCTTGACTTCCTACTTTTGCATTCCAGTCCCCTATAATGAAAAGGACATCTTTTTTGGGCGTTAGTTCTAAAAGGTCTTGTAGGTCTTCATAGAACCGTTCAACTTCAGCTTCTTCGGCATTACTGGTTGGGGCATAGACTTGGATTATTGTGATATTGAATGGTTTGCCTTGGAAACGAACAGAGATCATTCTGTCGTTTTTGAGATTGCATCCAAGTACTGAATTTCGGACTCTTTTGTTGACCATGATGGCCACTCCATTTCTTCTGAGGGATTCCTGCCCACAGTAGTAGATATAATGGTCATCTGAGTTAAATTCACCCATTCCAGTCCATTTAAGTTTGCTGATTCCTAGAATGTCAACATTCACTCTTGCCATCTCTTGTGCGACCACTTGCAATTTGCCTTGATTCATGGACCTGACATTCCAGGTTCCTATGCAATATTGCTCATTACAGCATCGGACCTTGCTTCTATCACCAGTCACATCCACAGCTGGGTATTGTTTTTGCTTTGGCTCCATGCCTTCATTCTTTCTGGAGTTATTTCTCCACTGATCTCCAGTAGCATATTGGGCACCTACTGACCTGGGGAGTTTCTCTTTCAGTATCCTATCATTTTGCCTTTTCATACTGTTCATGGGGTTCTCAAGGCAAGAATACTGAAGTGGTTTGCCATTCCCTTCTCCAGTGGACCACATTCTGTCAGATCTCTCCACCATGACCCGCCCATCTTGGGTTGCTCCACAGGCATGGCTTAGTTTCATTGAGTTAGACAAGGCTGTGGTCCTAGTGTGATTAGATTGACTAGTTTCTGTGAGTATGGTTTCAGTGTGTTTGCCCTCTGATGCCCTCTTGCAACACCTACTGTCTTACTTGGGTTTCTCTTACCTTGGTCGTGGGATATCTCTTTACAGCTGCTCCAGCAAAGCGCAGCCATTGCTCTTTACCTTGGAGGAGGGGTATCTCCTCACCGCCGCCCTTCCTGACCTTCAACGTGGGATAGTTCCTCTAGGCCCTCCTGCACCCGCGCAGCCATGGCTCCTTGGACCTGGGGTTGCTCCTCCCCGCCACCGCCCTTGGCCTCCGGCGTGGGGGCATGGGGTAGCTCCTCCCGGCGGCAGCCCCTGACCTCAGACGCGGGCTAACTCCTCGTCGCCGCCCCTGATCTCGGACTCTGGGTATCTCCTCTAGGCCGTTCCTGCTCCGTCGCAGTCTGGTACTCTTGGCCGCTGCCCCTGACCTCGGACGTGGGGTAACTCCTCTTGGCCGCTGCCCTTCGGGTATGGGGTCCTCCCGGCTTCTGCCCCTGACCTCGGACGTGGGGTGGCTCCTCTTGGCTGCGCTTTAGCGCGCCTGTCGCAGCCGCCTGCGCTTATGACCTGACACACAGAAGATAGTTAATAAATAGTAGCCAATGTCTTTAATATTTAGAACATAATAAATAAAAAGAAAGTAAAGATTACACTAATCTTTCCACCCAGAAAAAACTACTGTTTACATTTTGGTTCACACATTTCTACAAATTTACAAAACCAAGATTGTGGTATTTTATATTTTACTTTTTAAATTAATGTATCATGAGCATCTTCTGTGTCAGGAAATCTTTTATATATCATTTTCACAACCCATAGTATTATATGCATGTTCTCTTATTTAATCATTCTCCTTTTAGTAGACAGTTTGTTGCTCATTTTTCAATATTATATTCAGTGCTGTGATGAATTCTTTGGATGGGCTGGCTGATATATGTATATGCTTGGCTTTTTGTGTGTGTGTATGTGTGTCTAATTCTGTGTCTGTCTACATGTCAAATAATGATAGTGAGTAAAATGAAAATTTCATGTTAGCAGGCAATTTAAGCATATGTCTTTCTGTTGCAGACACATGTATGAAGATCTTGTCTGATCTGAGATCACAATTGCCCCTTGTTGATGCCTTTTGCGTGACCCCATTTCTGCTCAGATTCCCTTTCTACTTTGTCTACGTTACGTGTTGTGTGCCTCATTTATTCCAGTTCACCAGCCACTTAGAATCTGGCAAACTGATTTACAGTTGCTAAGCTAGGCTGTTCAAGGAATTAATTGAAGCAAAAATGTACTCTGCTGTACAAACAGTGTGTACAGCACACACACACACTACTATACCAATGAACATTTCAGGGAAATTATTTCAACGTCTTAATGTTGTACTGCTTGGTAAGGTAAGCTCCCCCACTCTCTCCTCCCTCAGAGGTAAGAAGACATTGATTTCAAAGCCTTACCGGGAAAAAAAAAAAAAAAGATGGTAATACACTGAGTGTGATTACCATCAGGAAAGAAAGGAAAACACTCTTCAGGCTTGGAGGAATGAAAATAAAAGAGATGAGAAACAATGCTAATCAGTCCTGGGAACATGGACTCCAGTCTGACACACTTCGATAGTACAGTGAATGGATTCTTGATGAAAAGATCCCTCTGCCCAGGTCTTCAGCCATCCTCTCATCTCATTATTTAAAATGTTTATCACTCTAAAATGATTTCATGTATTTTATCTCTCCCCACTATAATATTTTCCTTGAGATCAGAGACTGTTACTCATCTTACTTTTGATGTGTCACCTGAACTTATCATAGTTTTTGGCACTTAGTGGGCATGTAGCAAATATTTGTGGGATGAGTAAATAAATGAAGGAATGATAAAAAGTGATGAAGGCACTCAGTGGATAGACTTCTAATAACTGGAGAGTGACAATTCTTAAATTGACCTCTATTAATTTTTTAGGCGCACATAGGACTTCTGATTAGTATGAACAAAACTGCTCTCCGCCAAAGCCAAAAGTCTTGAGTATTAGATATTAGATTCTTGAACCATGATTGAGGTGAGCTTTTTTCTAAAATTCTGTTTCTAATACCATAGATAGGCTCCAGTGGATTTTAAGAGCCAGTTTACAATAAAATACGTACTTATGATAAGATCCTTGAAATGTAAATGTAAGATGATACAACTTAGAGGGATAGAGAAGTATGTACTGATTATCCCCAACCAAAGGATAAGTATTATTGCCATGATTTAATTCCAAGCTTCCTTACAGAAGACAACAAGTAAGCTTATCTATGTATTATATCATTCTCAAGAGGGGAAAACTTAGTTTTCAGATACCTAATTCTAAAATGAATGCATATTGTGAACTTTTTATCAATAGTGGATTCACAGGTTGGACATAGCCTTTTGTGTCCCTTACAGGATCACCCAGTATACTCCATACCAGCCAGAGGTGTCTCAGGGGAGACTGGAGAGTTTACTCAACTACCAGACCATGGTGTGTGACATCACAGGCTTGGACATGGCTAATGCATCCCTGCTGGATGAGGCCACCGCGGCTGCAGAGGCGATGCAGCTCTGCCACAGGTGAGAGGCCCAGAGCAAGGGACATTGGCCAGTCTCACCACTGCTGTGTGGGTGGGGCTTCCCCTGCCCCCCCCCCCACACACGTGTATGAGATATATTACATCAGTATCATTATACAAGTTAGTTGAGATAATAAAAGATACAAAATATAGTGCCTTTAAAAAGCCACTGCTGTTCATTGTTTAACATTATGTTCTTAAAGATGTTTTGCTCATCACATACATAGTGTTGCTCAGGGATGTTGCAGCAGCTCTGAGGTAGCATCACGGACTGATACCCACCTCTCTGCCTCATCTTCAGTGTGAGGCTTTCATCCTGTAGATGGAAGAAAAGGATACAACCTGAAAGTTGCAAGTTAAGTTTTATCCAGGGATCTTACTGAGAACAATAGTCCCAGAGACAGTCTTTCATACAGCTCTGAGGAACTGCTGCCAAGAGGTCAGGGAGGAGCCAGAATATGTAGGAACTTTTTGCTGGGGGAAGAAAATCCCATGTAGTCCAACATCAAAAGATTACTGCAAATCACAAAGAACAGACATCTCAGGTTAATGATGTTAATGCTTTTTAGTGTATGGGAAGATGCAAGAATCTGGGCTCATTGAAATTATTCCTTAGAAGTGCTTCTTAACTATCTTAGGTATCTCCAAAGCGTATAATACTTCCTGTTTTTCTCCATCCTGAACTATCAGGGTACACCATCAGTGGGCAGCTACAGTGCCGAGTGGCTTTATCCTTGCAGAACTGGAATGGCAGGCAACATTCTTTGTTTACTGCAATGGTAGGCAATGGCCCCTGTCTACAGTCCTCCTGATCACAAGATGACTTGCTGGAGCTCTAGCCATCATGTCTGCATTCAGGAAGAAGTAAAGGGCACTTTTAGCAAAATAAGCCAGTAGTATTTTGGAAGCCCCTACTTAGCAACTTACTTATGTTTCATTGACTACCCGTACCTACAAGTCACCTGGGGAAATGCAGTTTTTTCAGATGGGCACATTGTTGCCCTCTACATACTGGGTTTCTGTTATCATGGTTAACAGGGAGAATGCCTAGCAATCTGTAATGTAACGTGTAAATAAGTATCACTCGCTTTTATGATGAATTTCTTCTCAGGTTTTATTTAATGTTTTATAGCTTGTTTTCTTTTTCTACTTTACAATATTTGGGGGAACATTTCCCATTTCTTTAGTGAGTTTTCTAAACTATGGTTTTATTGTGGGAGTTTTACGTAACCTCACCTCTATTGTTACACACTGTCCCCATTTGTCACTGTTATTAGATTATTTTTATGCATCTTTAGGATAAATCTTTGTCAGAAATTCTGATTATTTTCTGAGGACACATTTCCAGAAGTACAGTTGCTGGGTCATGGTTAACTTTGGTTAACATTTAGTTAATAGCTATTCTCCAGCTCCTCGCCTTCTTTCATTCTTTGTCTTGTGAATACATTTGAGTTTAACTTCCTTCTGGGTAGATTCTCATGTGGATTGTCGTAGGGAAATGTGCCCACATTGATGGCGTGTCTGTCTGAGGTTTTGGGGTGCTGGCCCTAGTCCACTGGTAGACTACAGTGGCTGACAGCTTGATCCTAGTAGAACTGAGGGGCAACATTCTTTGTTTACACTCTGAATGCCCATGTAAGTTTCCTTCTTGGCTTCCAGAGGCTTGAGGAGTGGTTAAATTGGTTCTGGTACCAATTCCAGTCAGGGAGGGGGTTTCTTCTCACACCAGCAAACAAATACCCACTGGTGTCTGAGAATTCAATTCTCACACCACCTACCTGGAGATAGCATCAGATTCCACAGGTTCATGGATCAGATTTATAAGACTGCACCCCACTCGTCTGAACTGAACTGAAGTCGTTCAGTCGTGTCTGACTCTTTGCGACCCCATGGACTGTAGCCTACCGGGCTCCTCTGTCCATGGGGTTTTTCAGGCAAGAATACTTGAGTGGGTTGCCATTTCCTTCTCCAGGGGAACTTCCGACCCAGGGATCGAACCCGGGTCTCCCGCATTGTAGGCAGAGGCTTTACTGTCTGAGCCACAAAGGAAGCCCCCATCCCTCTGCCCCTGCCCAAATTCAGATGCAAGTCATAAGCCCAGGTTGTTCTTTGTTCTCTGACCAGCTGGCTATAGATGAAGGTTCCAACAGCCCCTTTTGACTCAGGATGCCAATCTCAAGTCCAGGTTGTATTCAACCTATGGGGTTTTCATGATCCCCTCCTAAGGTTCTATTAAATTTACTAGAGTGGCTCACTGAACTCAGAGAAACATTTTACTTACTAGAAACAGTGTATTAGCAAATGATATAACTCAGAAACAGCCAGACAGGAGGTCTGCATAGGCCTGGGTATGTTGAAAGGGCTCAGAGCTTCCATGCTGCCTCAGAGTCACCCATTCTTCCCAGATCTCCGCATGTTCAGTGATTCAGAAGTTTCCTGAATTCCATCCTTTTCCTTTGAATGAGGACACTTGGTTTAGATAATCTGTAAGTACTCCTTTGGGACTTCCCTGGTGGCTAAGTGGTAAAGAATCTGCCTGCCAGTGTAGGAGATGTGGTTTTGACTCCTGGGTTGGGAAGATCCCCTGGAGAAGGAAATTACAACCCACTCCAGATTCTTGCCTGGGAAATTCCATGGACAGAGGAGCCTGTCAGGCTATAGGCCATGTGGTCACAAAAAATCCGACACAACAGAGCAACTAAACAACAACAAATGCTCCTTTGGCAATAAAATTCACAAATGTTTTTATTTAGAAGACTTGGTTTCTTGTTTCTACTTGTACCTAATTACTACCCATTTGTTTCTTTTTCCTCATAGTATATTTAAAAAAATTTAAACCAGTTCAAGATTGATTTTGCTAAATGGGGTTAGAATTTGAATTGGATTTCAGTGAAATTCTGATCAGGAAACATCACCGTTAGTTATTAGTGACTGATTATTTTTTATTCTATGCTCAGACTTTCATTTAGTACCATCTCTCTTTTTGCATTCTTAGAAGATACTCTGATCTCTTTAATGTTCATGTTTGAATGCAGTTTTTCTTTTCAACAGGCAGAACAAAAGAAGGAAGTTTTTTGTTGACCCCCGTTGCCACCCACAAACTATTGCTGTCGTCCAAACTCGAGCCAAGTAATTAATTTTATTTGTATTTTGAACTCGGGAATAATATTATGCTCACCTCTGTTGTTTCTCCCTCTTATTTCCAAAGTGATTGGAGGTGAAACTGGTTTAAATTGGGGTTGTTGAGTTTTATTTTCCCTCCCACTTTCTTCCCGTGATCTTACTGGTAAGTAAACCATGTCAGAATTCAGGGGAAAATACACAGTGGATTTGATTGCCTTTGCCTTTTAATAAGTTACCACCTTGTTTTGACTTCTTTTTGTAAAAAGAAGATTAAGAATATCAAAATAATTTCAACAGTGTTTTGAAAAGTTTGAAAAGCACAGACTAAAAGTGGAACTCTCACACACTGTCCTAATTTTGTATATACTCCTACAAACATGGCTCCTGTCTGAAATTCCTACAAACGTGGCTCCTAGGAATCTACATAATACCTAGGTTAGTACAATGTAGATGAAAGCACATTTTTTTAAATTGCTGTAATCAAATAAAACAAACACAGCACAGCTGCCACATGTGGGTGTGTTTATTTGCTTTCTCCTTGTGAAAGCCTTTCCCCTGAACCCATACCACCATTCCTTCAGAAGTGGTTTTCTAACATGATAGAAATTAGATAGTTACAAGAACTAAGGAAGGTTTTCTTCCTTGTCTTACTGAGATTTCCATTCACCTAAGGCCCATTTGGCTCAGCTGGTAAAGAATCTGTCTGCAATGCAGGAGACCTGGGTTCAATCTCTGGGTTGGGAAGATCCCCTGGAGAAGGGAAAGGCTACCTACTCCAGTATTCTGGCCTGGAGAATTCCATGGGCTTTACAGTCCATGGGGTCGTGAAGAGTCAGACGCGACTGAGAGACTTTCACTAAGACCCATCTAAGGTCAACGTAGCGACGGCTCTTCCATTACCGGTATTGGTTCTGTAGCCATAAGAAGGCATGTTCCTGCTCTTGTCCCAGGAGCATGTCCTGATAGGAAAGCGGGAGAGGAGCAGAAGGATAGAGGACAGAAACAAGCTGAGCTGTTGGATGCATATGAGCCAGTGAGAAGCACTGTTAGTACTGAAGGGCCAGATGTGGAATGGGGGTGTATGTGTGCATGTTGGGATGGGGTAGGCAGTGGGGCACTGAGGAAGACACCGAATAGGAATCTCTTCACGGAGAAGAAACTGTAGGTAATTGGATTTTCCCTGTAAACCAAAAACATGGTTGTTCTTTATCTTTCCAGGTATTCTGGAGTCCTCATTGAGCTGAAGTTACCCCATGAAATGGACTTCAGCAGCAAAGATGTCAGTGGAGTGCTGTTCCAGTACCCAGACACTGAGGGGAAGGTGGAGGACTTCACAGAGCTCGTGGAGAGAGCCCACGAGGCCGGGGTAGGAGAACCTTTCCTTTGGGGGTCCGTGGAGGAGTGTCTCAACTTTGAATGATTATTGTTATTCTTTTTGGTGTGTTTCACACACCTTTATCACCTGGTATGGTAAAGCTGCCTCCTTCCTACCTCCTTTCTTCAAGTTTGCTTTCTTCACTGGCTCCTGGTACATAGTAGACACTCAGTAAATATTTTAAATGAATGAATGAGTAAACATATTTCACAGGGTACAAACCAACTCTGCCAGTCTGCCTGTAATGGAGATAATTTGATACCCTCCCACTATTCTCAGGGAAGGCCACAACCTTTTCCATTTTCTCTTATTTCCTTTCTAGAGCTTGGCCTGCTGTGCTACTGACCTTTTAGCTCTGTGCATCCTGAGGCCTCCTGGAGAATTTGGGGTAGACATCGCCCTGGGCAGCTCACAGAGATTTGGGGTGCCACTGGGCTATGGTGGACCACATGCAGCCTTTTTTGCTGTCAGAGAAAACTTGGTGAGGATGATGCCTGGAAGAATGGTGGGGGTAACAAGGTAAAGCAGCTCATGCTTCTTCCCTTTTACTGTGGTTGTGGCTTTCCCTGCTCCTTCTCTTGCTCACAAAAGTTGTTGATATCTCTTGGAATTTAACAGGGTCGTTTTGGGTCAATTAAGGAAATATAGAACATAGAGTCAAAAGAGAGAGTGTATTTAGGATACTAATGTTTGGGGTATCAGTGCCCTATCTACCCCCTAACCCATCCCAACACACACACACACACACCATTCTCCTATATTTAGCCCTCAAATGCCATGAATTTGTGCATATTTGGAAAAGTATGCATGCAATGTATAACACATTTGTACTGAAGTTATAGAAATGAATTTATTTAGGTTGATGAAAGCCTTGAAAGACTGAATATTTTAGGTGTGTTCTATATCTAATTAGTCTCTTTCTTGAAAGGATTAGCTTGCCATGTGGCTGTGTAAAGACAAGTGCAGTAAGAGAGTATTATGCACACATTGAGTGTGACCCACATTCTTTCCTAGAGGCCTGCCCCTTGGCTCTTTGAGTAATTTCCAAATGTACTTCCTTTTACAGTATTTTTCAAATATATCTATTTATATATCTGGTTGCGCCGAGCCTTAGTTGCAGCACTGGATCTCCCGTTGTGTCATGTGGGATCTTGTTGCGGTGCGTGGGGTCAATAGTTGTGGTGCATGGGTTCAATTGCTCCATGGCACGTGGGGTCTTAGTTCCCCAACCAGGGATTGAGCCCAAGTCCTCTGCGTTGCAAGGCAAATTCTTAACCACTGGACCACCAGGGAAGTCCCTCCAAATATACTTTATTGGCTGCTTCTCACAGCTAAAGATCATCAGGTTAAGAACTTAGATGAGTGCCGTGATTATTACTGTGGAGATTTAGCATATTATTTTTGACCTTTCATAAAAATTGGACTATTAATGTAAGTAAGTGAATAGTCTGGAGTAGTGCTTGATGTGATGGAGATGAGAAGTTCTGAAATACTTTATTTTTGTCACATGATAGCAAAAGGCACTTTGCTTTTTAATGTAAAAATGATATTTTCTTTAGATATTTTTACATTAGCTTCTTTCAATGATGTCTCTTCACCAGATAAGATAAGGCAGAGGTTTTTCTGATTTTAAAAGAATTTCATATATCAATTACTACCTTCTAATTTTTGTATTGAACTTCCGACCTTTTTGGAAAGTGGACCAAGGAGTTGATGAAATAGAAAATAAGATTGATGAATCTCTGTGTTTATCTAGATTTTTAATTGCATTAAGAAAGAAGAGATTTTATTAGAGACAAGTGGTAAGGTTATTAACTTTATTTATAACCACATAGTTGCTCAGATTTCTGGTATAAAAATTGTTTCCCTTGTCCAGTATTTCCCTGTTCTCTGAATCTCCCAAGAAGCTCAGAGTGGAGTTTAATCCTCAATTATCATCATTATTTTAGGCAGGGAGATTACCGGGAAATTTTCTTTTAAGGTTTCCAACTTATTGTATATATCTCAGTGCCTCAAATCCTCAGGGTGCAAACTGAAAATTAGTAGTCCCATTTGGAAGAAGATAGTTTGGAAATTGCTCTTTATGGACTAGCACCTAAGTAACATTGCTGAATTCACTTCAAGGTGGGAAGGAAAGAAGCAGTTCTGTTTATGGCAGTTCTCAGTACTGTGATGATCTGTGCTGACTGAATGTTTTATTCTTGGTCCAGAGATGTCAGTGGAAAAGAAGTGTATCGTCTGGCTCTTCAAACCAGGGAGCAACACATCCGGAGAGACAAGGCTACCAGCAACATCTGTACAGCTCAGGTAGGTCACAGACCTGACCTGCTCACTGAATGCCTTATGGTCTACAGAAATGATCTCTTATTCATTTTACTGAGTTGTTGTTTCACTCATTCATCATCTACCGAGCAGCTGGCACACCAGAAATGACAAGGTCTTGTTGGTAGAGAAGCCTTGTGGTCTTGTCAGAATGCCAGTCTTGTATTTTACTGGGGTTCCATGTATGTACATACTTCACCCGTTAGGGTCTCTGGCATTCTTGGCTGCAGGGCAGCTCTGTTATGTGTAGTAACTCTCTTAAGGCTGAGATGGAGGCGCTCCAGGTTAGTGTGAAGAAGGCGAGTAAAGATACTTGAGGTGACTGTATTGAGGGGATGGTTTAGATTGGCCAGTCAGTGGTGGTCATGGGGTATTCTTACTGAGAAATCATGAGAGGTATTCCTGAAATGGATGGGATGAAAGAGGAGGAGTTACTTGAACATTGCCCAAGAGCTCAGGTTAAAGGGAGCAGTATTCATTGACACTCAGCCAATTCCTAGGATCAGGTGGATGACCACACCTGAGCGTATGATCCATTTTAGGTTCATCTCTTCTATTCAGGGCCAGAGAAAAAGATCTTGTAGATAACTCAGCAGTCAGTACAGTGTTCTTCCCCCTCAGGGCTTTGGCTCACGATACCACCACCAGATTTTAGAAAGCCTCTCCAGGGATGCAGTTGACAATAAGGTCTTCTTACAGCTTATTCTGAGTCTTCCCTGGTGGCTCAGCAGTAAAGAATTTGCCTTACAATTCAGGAAATGTGGGTTCAGTCCCTGGGTTAGGAAGATTTCCTGGAGAAGGAAATGGCTACCCATTCCAGTATTCTTGCCTAGGAAATCCCATGGACAGAGGATCCTGGCGGGCTACAGTCCATTGGGTTTCAAAGAGTCAGACACAACTTAATGACTAAACAACACCAACAGTAATAGCTTGTTCTATAGTCATTGGTCATTGAAACAGTATCCTCTGTTGGTTTGCTTGCATTATACTTTTTGTCTCAGGGAAATGGCTGCTTTTCAGGGAAGAGCTCCTTTAGTATCACAGGTAGGAGCCAGTTGTCACAAGCTTGTCCTCTGTTGACAGCAAATTGATCTTTATATGATGCCTTTACTTTCTATAGTTTACCCTTCATTTTTTGCTGAATTCTCTGCTAACATATCTTCTTTTCCTCTACTGCTTTCTGCTCATATTCTTCCAGAAGGTATCTCTCTGGTCATTAAGTACACTAAGGGTTTTTTGCTTTAAGGTTTGAATTAATTTTCCAGGTTAACTTGAGCTGTCTACAGTGAACAGAAGTTATGTTCCTACTTCTTTTTTTTCTTCTAGTTCATGATCTCTAGTTTAAAAAGGAACATGAATCAACCTCCACAAGACTTCTGTGATGGGAGATTTCCAGAGTATTCTGTGAACTCTAGCCTGAGTTTTTATTTCCAGGCAGCATAGCCACGAGCCATGATACTCTATTCTATGGATATTTTATTTCAGAAATGCACTCTCTGTAGCTATAAGGTGTTGTGATTCCTCCGTATTTATTTCTAATTGTTACATGGAGTCCACAAGAGTGTCAGTACTGTCTCTGAGATTTGGTCCAAGAAAGCCTACTGCTGTGTTCTCTGATGTCTTCTTTTCCTCATTTTCTTTACTGACTTTGATTTCACTTTATGACATTTTTCAAGAACTCTTTCTTGTTTAGAAGTTGCCACAGAGATATTCCTTTTAGCAGCCTCACAGAGGAAAAGTGTACCTAACACAATAGATCTGATACTGAACATCATCCAACTTCAAGGCACTATGTTTCTCAGCTGAGTAGTGTTTCTACTTCATGAAGTGCCCCTTCCCACCTTGGGATGATTGGCCATAAAGGTGGATCTTGAACTACTGACCTAGTATGTTAGGACAAAAGTAACATTAGTGGGACTGGAAACTTCAGAAAGACTGTGATGCTGGACTGATGAGATGTTAGGAGATGTGGGAGAATTGAATGGACTAAAGCAAATGAGGAGTCTCCTACCTCACCCGTTTGGACCAGATACCATGGATGATATTGCATGGTTAGAAGGTAGACAGGTGAGAGAAAGAGCCAGAAGGAGGAGAGTCAGGAGGTGGGCCTCCATTATTTTCCCCCAAGTTGGCACTCATTTTGGTATCTGACCCAAGCCACCCTCGTTTTATCCTTCTCCATGATCCAAGGTGCCATCACAGTGGTCCCTTCCTTGCTCCCTATGCTGGACTCCTTCCCCGAATCTCTGAGAGATTCAATGCCCGTTCTTTCCCATTTTGTATCACACTAGGATACATCCCTGTAAGTACTTCTATGAAACCTCAATCAACAGTCAAAAGAGATAACTTACCTGAGAAGGTGACCTTACTGTCAGCAGGAAATAAGCCATAGGTTCTGGTTTTCCCTTTCTAATATATCTCCTGCCATCTCATTTTGGTTTTATTCTCTGTGTCCTGCATTTTTATCTTTGGTGGTCCTTTGCTGTAAATTTACCATTCACCTCTTGGTTGGCCGCAATTCAGTTTTTAGTGCTTTATTTGAGACTTCAAGAGAATTATGCTCCCTGAGTTCTTGTGTGTTTAAAAACTTTTGTTGCTTTTATCTTTGAAGAACCATTTTATTGAGCCTAAAATTCTTAGATCTCATTTTGTTCCCCTGAGGTCTTTGTTCCACTGTTTTCCGGTGTTAAATATCACATATCTGATGGCAGTCTGATTACCCCTTTACAAGTGACAAAATTATGTTGCGTGAATGGAACCTCTTATTAATGGTCACATTCAAAGGTTTAGTGTAGTGACTCAAAGGCACCTTAGATGGCAGGCAGGTTATAAATGGTTCCCAACTGCATAGAGAAGGCAGGAAGTCTGATCATTTTGCTTAGTCCCTGTTTTCAGTTTCAGTATCTGTCTTCTATCACATTGCTGAACATCATTCTTTAAACGCTCTTTGTTTAGGCTCTCTTGGCGAATATGGCTGTGATGTTTGCAATCTACCATGGGTCCCATGGGCTGGAACATATTGCTCGGAGGGTACATAATGCCACTTTGATTTTGTCTGAAGGTGAGTCAGTTGTCTATTTTAAAAATTTTGGTTGTAACAAGACTGATAATTGTGAATAAGTAAAATTAAAAACTCACTGCAGTGCTCGCTTCGGCAGCACGTATACTAAAATTGGAACGATATAGAGAAGATTAGCATGGCCCCTGCGCAAGGATGACACGCAAATTCGTGAAGCGTTCCATATTAAAAAAAAAAAAAAAAACTCACTGCATGGCCAATGTCACATGCAAAATAAAAAGTCAGATAAAAACCTGGGAAGAATATTTTCAGCATCTGTGATTGACTGAGTGTTAGTATATTTAGTATACTGAGCTTTTGCTTTTGCTTTTGGTTTTGCTTTTTCCCCCAGACCCCATATACAAGAAGGATGAACACCCTGAGAAAAAACTGAGCAAAGGACATTAAATGTAATTTTAAAAGAAAGCACATAAATGAACATACATAATTTCAACCTCACTATTAATTAAATAAATGTAAATTTAAAGAATAAAATAATGTTTCTCCCATTACATTGGCAAAGATTAAAAAAGAATACTGATATTGGTATGACTTTTATGAGGGCACTTAAACAATTTGTATCAAAAACTTAAAAAGTGTCTACAATTTGATCCAGAAATTCTAGGAATGTTTCTAAAGGAAATAATCAGATAAGGATGTAAAGGGTTTCCACTGAAACATTATTTGCAATATTACAATCTTGGAAATAGCCTAAATGTCCAGTAATAAGTAATTAGTTAAAATTATGGTACACAATTTAAGTTTTAATATTATATAGCCATTAAAAATAATGATGGGGGTTTTGATCTATTGAAAAGCCAAGTGTTCATGATATGTTAAATACTTTTTTCAGGATAAAGAAGTATATATATGTGATATATTACAAATAGAAACACATACATATACACCCTTCTGGGAGGAATCTGTACAGAGGAATCTGGGAGGAATCTGATACAGAGGAATCTGTACCAAAAAGTAACCATTAGTTACTAGTGGATGGTAATTATGGTGATTTTTCCTCCATTTTTATATGTATTTCACAACTTTCTACAGCATAATAGTGAATATTTAATTTTTTAAAATTTGAAAGCAGCAACCAAATCTCTGAGTATGACCGAAACAGACTGTTAGTAGGATTTACCCTTCAGTTCTCTGTGAAGTGTCTGGGGCAGAAGGTCAGGTTTCTCTGTAGAGACCGGTGGCTCTCCTGTTTTGTCTAGGTCTCAAGCGAGCCGGGCACCAACTCCAGCATGACTTGTTCTTTGACACTTTGAAGATTCAGTGTGGCTGCTCAGTGAAGGAGGTCTTGGGCAGGGCCGCTCAGCGACAAATAAATATTCGGCTCTTTGAGGATGGCACCGTAAGTCAGACTTTCAGTTTCATTTTACAAATTCTATAAATTTTCATGACTTTCCTCATTAAAATATCTTTTTATTTAAAAAAGATCTCAGTATTGGACCTTTGGGCGCAATCTGTTTCTTTGTAAACAATTTTCATTTCCAGTTTGGAACGCTGTGACTTTTTAAATGGTAATTCATTGTCAACTTTCCTTAAGGTGTTGTGTTTTCATACATGGAACTCTTAGGCACATATTTTGCTCACACTACTCCTTTATTCACAATATGACTGTTCAAGGTAAAGGCTATGATAAGCAATAAGATGAGGCAAGTTAAGGGAAAAAAATGGTGAGCTTATCTAGTACCAAAAGGGGTGCCCAGCAGCCCTCAGACGAGTTCAGATGTGGCTGTAAAACTCTGGATCTTGTGGAGTTTGGGACTGTACTAGACTGCTTTGCCAAAGAGTCAACCTGGACATAATGATATTCTGTTTTTTTAGGACAATGGAGAGTTTTGTCCAGCAATTTCTCCCCTTGGACTTCTCTTATTAGAGTTTCAGCCCTGATTTGTGTGTGTGTGTGTGTTCAGTTCTTTTTTTAAAGCTTATTTTTAACTGGAGGATAATTGATTTACAGTGTTGTGTTGGCTTCTGCTGTTCAGCAACATGAATCAGCCATAAGTGTATATATATCCCCTCCCTCGTGAGCCTCCCTCCCACCTCACCCCGCCATCCCTCCCCTCTAGATCATTACAGAGCACTGAGCTGAGCTCTCTGTGCTATACAGCATCTTCCCACTAGTTATCTATTTTAAACGTTGTAGTGTATATATGTCAGAGCTCCTCTCTCAGTTTATCCCACCCTCTCCTTGCTGCTCTGTGTCCACAAGCCCATTCTCTAGTCTGCATCTGTATTCCTACCCTGAAAGGGGTTTATCACAACCATTTTTCTAAATTCCATATATATGCGTTAATATAAGATACTTATTTTTCTCTTTCTGACTTCATTCTGTAAGACAGTCTCTTAAAGTTCATCCACCTCACTACAAATTCCTCAAATTCATTCCTTTTTATGTCAGCCCTGATCTTGACATTTAGAGCTGATGTTTTCCCTTTCATTTTCATTTCTATAGCTTGGTATTTCTCTTGATGAAACAGTCAATGAAAAAGATCTGGATGACTTGTTGTGGATCTTCGGCTGTGAGTCGTCTGCAGTAAGTAAATTAAAATACACACTCCTCATAAGGACTATCTGGGGAGATGTCAGAGATGGCCTTGCCTCTTGTGGGCCTGAGTTGTGAGGGAGAGGGGGCCCAGGAATGACCTTGGTGGCCTGCTGTTAAAATTAAACTACTGATTTTTCTCTTGCTCCCATGACTGCTGATAGTTAGAGGTCACTGCTCTGGGCTCCAGCCAGGACTGATTAGACAGGTTAGTGGGAAGGACTGTTAATCGTACTTAATTGAAGCTATTCCTAATACAAAGCTTCATAACGTTTACATCTTGGTTATGTTGATTCTGGGAAAACTGACCTAATATGTGCCAGGTCGTTACTATGTGTTATGTCCCCAGAGTGAAAGTGAAAGTGAAGTCGCTCAGTTGTGTCCGACTCTTTGTGACCCCATGGACTGTAGCCTCCCAGGCTCCTCTGTCCATGGGATTTTCCAGGCAAGAGTACTGGAGTGGGTTGCCATTTCCTTCTCTAGGGGATCTTCCCGACCCAGGGATCAAACCCAGGTCTCCCGCATTGTAGGCAGACGCTTTACCATCTGAGCCACCAGGGAAGTTGTTACATCCCCAGGATAGTGCTACATCAGACATATTTCCTGCCCTTATGGAGCTTCTAGTCTGTTGAGGATCTGAATAAGCACAAGAATGCAGTCTAGGTGAGGTATTATGATGGGCACTGTCTGTGATGAGCACAGAGGAGGGGCTTCTCACCAAGACTCAGAAGAAGTTCTCTTAAGTGGAGACCTGAAAGATAAGTAGGAGCTATCCAGACACAATTGCGGAGGAGGATGGAGCTACAGGTGTTCCAGATGCTGGGAAAAGCCGCCACAAAGGCTAGGAGGAGAGAGAGAACATGAGAACTAGAAGCAGTGTGGGGTGACTGAGTTGGTTTCTAAAATGATGAAATAGCTGGGACATGTGAGGATGAGATTCTGTGACATGGAAGAGAGGCATCAGTAGCTACCTACACCTGTAGCAAGGTGTTAATCACAACACTCTGCAAGGCTTATAGCATAAGAGCCACTCAATAAATATTTGCTAAATGAACCAATGAAAGGAAGCAGAAATAGGTTCCAGAGTGTTTATCAGTGCTGTTCTGGTTGTCTAAGTTTTCTTTGAGACCTGACTTCAAATCAGAAAACAAATGTAAATGATCAAAGAAGTATTACACTGTTCTCTTTTAAACTAATTAATAAACAAAACTGAATAAGTATCCTCCCTCTAGAATTCCACAATTAATTTAAATTTAATCACAGTATTTGTTCCATGCATTTGAGGAATTTAGGGAATACCCACTGAGGGCTCCAGAGAGCCATTCTATCAGCCTGGAGAAGAATGAGGAGCAAGCCATGTATTTAATTATATGTTTTGGATATTTTATCAGACATATGGTTTGAAAATATTTCCCCTGTTCTGTGGGTTGTCTGTTAATTCTCTTGATAGTGTCATTTAATGCACAAAAGTACACTTTTATCTATTTTTTTCTTTTGTTGCTCATGCTTTTGGTGTCATAAAGACGTCATTGCCAAATCCAAGGTCATGCAGATTTGCCTCTATACTTTCTTCTAAGAGTTTTGTAATTTTATTTTATTTATTTATTAATATTTAATTTATTTATTTTGGCACACTGGTTCTTAGTTGCAGCATGTGGAAATCTTTAGCTGCAGTATGTGGGATTCAGTTCCCAGACCAGGCATCAAACCTGGGCCCCCCTACATTGGGAGCGTGGAGTCTTAGCCACTGAGCCACCAGGGAAGTCCCAGATATCATAGTTTTAGCTTGTGGATTTAGGTCCTTAATCCATTTTGAATTAGTTTTTGTGTATGGTGCAAGATAAGGGTCCAATTTCATTCTTTTGCATGTGTCTATCCAGTTTTCTCAGCATCATTTGTTGAAGAGCCTGTTCCTTATCCTACTGAATGGCCTTGACATTTGTATTTTATTAGAATTGTTCTCAAAGACAAAAGAGCAGTGTCAGATAAGAATCCTTACTTGAGCTTTATCATAGTAAATTTTTAGATAGCCCTTTAAAATAATTTACTGTAACTTGCTTCATTATCCATGGAACATGCAGGAGATGTCAATTTTTGTTTTGGCAGTAAAAATTGTACAGCTTCTATTTACTGTCGCTAAGTTCAATGGAACTTAAACATGGTATTTTGAAGAATTTGCCACACTGCATGACCCTGACCTCTGTCTTTGCACCATGCCACATGTCCCTGATGGGGGGTGGGAGGTTGGGTGGTAGGGAATTTCCGGTGCTCTATCACAACACATGCTTAATGGAAGCCTGCTTCGCATGTGGTTCCAGGCCTGATTTCCGCGCTTCAGTGTCTGTGATCTCTCCGTGCAGGAGCTGGTTGCTGAAAGCATGGGTGAGGAGCGGAGAGGTATTCTAGGGACTGCCTTCAAGAGGACTAGCCCATTCCTCACACATCAAGTGTTCAACAGGTTTGTGTGGCTTGTGTGACTTCTGCATTGGGAGCACAGTGGAGAGTGGCTTCCACTACAGTACAGTTATTGTGGTTCAGCCTGAGTAACTGCTAAATCCCAGTTCTAACCTGGGCACAAAGCACATCATATTTCCTGATGGCTCTGCTTCCTGGGTACCATAACCCATAATTCTACTCCTGATAAGATGGGAGTTTGGATGTGAGGTTGCCAGGCTGAAGATCATACCCAGGGACTCAGCAGCGTCTTCTTTCCAGCCCTTTCTCTCATGCCCATGGGCAGCTTCTTGTCCTAGGGAATCCTCTGTGGTCTGTGGGGGGTGGTCCATGCTCTCTCTCTGATACTCTGTGGGCATGTTGCTCATGGCCTAATTTGACCTGTATGTTGAAGGTAGATCTCAGTGTATCTTAACCTTTTAGAAAGATGTGTGTGGGCTCTTATTTAATTATATTGGCCTAAACCCTGTGTTCTATGTTCACAGCTATCACTCAGAAACAAATATTGTCCGATACATGAAGAGATTGGAAAACAAAGACATTTCCCTTGTGCATAGCATGATTCCACTGGTAATTACTGCCTTTATTTCCATTCCCCACCCCACCCTGATTCCACCTCTTTGGGTCACACCTAATATGCTGCAAGAGAGGTGAATGGTTGGCCTTTCAGGGAGATGGGAGGACTGATGAGATGGAACATAGGAAGTCACTAACGTAATACACTTTGGCTGTGCTTCTTAAAGGGATCCTGTACCATGAAGCTCAACAGTTCATCTGAACTCACGGTAAGTAGGTCATGTCTATTAAGAGGGGACTTACCAGAAGCAGTGTCTTGGCTTGTGCATAAGTAGATAATGAGAGAAGCTGCCACTGGGACTGTGATTAATAACTACTTTAGAAATCCCTTACCTCACTCTTAAACAATCTTGGCAGAAACCCTAACTTTATCACAACCTGATCATTTACATTTATGACTGAAATTATTTTTAAATGTTAAAATAAGTAAAAATATAGCATTTATGTCTTCCTACCTCTCCTACCCCAGACTCCCTTTTAAATCTGCCATGTTAAAAGCTTTTATCAATTTGTAGTTGTTAAGCTCAGGTGGAATTAAGCTTTCTATAAATCATTTCTCGGTCCCAAAGGGTTGAGATTGAGGTTTTAATTTATTACTTGTATCAACAGTAGGTTTTTGTATCCTGCTGTGGTGTTTGGTAAGTATCTGTACTAGGCCAGCATGTTTATTTTTTTTTTTTCTATAGGATTATTCTGATATGACAAATCACATTAGGAAAAGAAAATCATTTTCTATTATAATAGGATTTTCTTCATTTACTTTTATGTTGGCTTTTTATTCTGCTTAATGAAAAAAAGAATAATATATATGCTATGCAAGAGTTTGAATAAACCATGCTTGAAACAACTCATTGAGTTTCATGGATATAAATCAATTTGGGGGCCTTTTTGTTCCTCAAAAAATAGGAAAAGGTTATATTTTTGTGTAAGTGCCCTTTCCGGGGCCACTGTGACTCACTTGTACAATGAAGACAGTAATAGTACTTACTTTATAAGATTGCGGTAAGAGTTAAATGAATGAATTTATTTAAAGTGCTTAGATTAGTGCCTGACACATAGTAAGCAATTTCTGTGTTAGCCATTGCTATCATCGTTATCATCATTATTAAAGTTAGTATTGTTATTACTATTACAATGTATACATATGCATATGCTTTCTCCTCTTGCTCTTCAGCCTATCACATGGAAAGAATTTGCAAACATCCACCCCTTTGTGCCTCTGGACCAAGCTCAAGGGTACCAGCAGCTTTTCCGAGAACTTGAGAAGGATTTATGTGAACTCACTGGCTACGATCGAATCTCTTTCCAGCCTAACAGGTAAAGGGATTTCTTCTTCTGTCTTTTTAGTTATCTTTTGTAGTATAATACCCCCTGGGATGGATGACTAGACGATCCAAAGTGGCCTCATTTTCAGAGCTGGGCAGGTAGTGATGGCTGCTGGCTTGGAGTCCAGTTGAGTATGTGGACCTCTCCAGTGGTTGCTGAAGCTCCCTCACAGAATTGGGTCTGGGTTCAAAGTGGGGTGTTCCAAGGTGGAAGGATGTGGAAGCTGCAAGCCTTTTCAGGCTCAGCCTCTGGAGTTACACAGCATCCCTTCCAGAGCATTCTATCCATCATAGCATTTTCAGTTCACTTTAGTTCAGTCACTCAGTCATGTCCGACTCTTTGTGACCCCATGAATTGCAGCACGCCAGGCCTCCCTGTCCATCACCAACTCCCGGAGCCTACTCAAACTCACATCCATCGAGTCGGTGATGCCATCCAGCCATCTCATCCTCTGTCATCCCCTTCTCCCCCTGCCCCCAATCCCTCCCAGCATCAGAGTCTTTTCCAATGAGTCAACTTTTCGCATGAGGTGGCCAAAGTACTGGAGTTTTAGCTTCAGCATCATTCCTTCCAAAGAAATCCCTGGGCTGATCTCCTTCAGAATGGACTGGTTGGATTTCCTTGCAGTCCAAGGGACCCTCAAGTGTCTTCTCCAACACCACAGTTCAAAAGCATCAATTCTTCTGCGCTCAGCTTTCTTCACAGTCCAACTCTCACATCCATACATGACCACTGGAAAAATTTAGGGCAGCCCAAATTAAATGTGGAAGGGGCCAACATGTGGTTGTGAATGTGGAAAATCCTGGTTCACTGTGGCCATCTTTGAAAGGTAGTTACTACATCCATCTTACCGTTTAAGAATCAGAATTGAGCTCCTTATAAGCAGCAATGCCTCAATCTAGTAGGACCAGGAGAGTCTGGATCCTAGTTTGTTATGTCAATAACCTTGAAAGATCCTTTCCCCTTTTCTGGCCTTAGTCTCTGTAAAATAAAAAATTTTGAGCAAAAGTGATTTTCAAAAACAAGCAAGCTCACAGAAATGTAGTGGCCAGTCAAGTGTGACTTTGACGCTCCTCCCAGTGAGTACTGGGGTCTACAGTCCCTCTTGTATCTGAGTGGAAGTTTGTGACTGCTCCAACAGAATGCAGTGGAAATAACTAACTACGCATGGCTTTGGAGACTAGGACTTAATGGAAACTTTGAGACTCTTGACCCAATCATAGAAGAGCAAATCTCTTGTCTGGTGCCTTCCTCCCTGCCATGGACTCTCTGAATGGTTTCTGTAGGCATCTTTTGATACAAGTTGACAATGGCCCTTCTGTGAGCTTGATGGTAACAGAAGAGACGGTAGACATTAGCTCTTCTCCCAGCACAAACCTCTTAACTAGTCAGCAAGTCTCTCCTATGTAAGATGCTTAGCAGAACATTGTATAAGATGGCTCTCTGTAGAGGATGAGTGGATCCTCCAAGGTTGGAGGATCCAGACTTATTTGGAGGCTCCAAATCAAGTTTCCAAACTTCATTTGGAAAAGAAACAACAAGCATATAAGATACCTTATTATGTTTTGCATGGAAAGGAATGGAATACATTTGCCTTTAAACATGAAAACAACAACAAAAACAGAAGGACATCATAACATCTCCTGGGTACTTGTTAAAAAATATAAATTCCTGAGCCCTCTTCGAGACCTACTGGTTTTCAGGGGTTGAGACTAAAAATCTTTGCTTTTAAGAAGCAACCAAATGATTCTGATGCATATCCAGCTTGGATGCACTGGATCTGTGGTCTTTCTGTCTTCATGGGAATAGAATGGCAGGCAGACATGTCATCAACATCTGAGGATATCTTCAGAAGAGTAATCTTGTGTCTGCCCCCAGCTTCTCTACCTCCCACTACTCAGTGTGGTTTCTCCACCAGCAGTCACAACATTGGCATCACCTAGAAGCTTGTTAGAAATGCCAAATTTCTATTTCAAGATTAAAAAATCAAGTGATTTTAAAACTGAGCCAATTTATCGGCTCACTTTCTGAGACAGAAAGTAATCAGATCTTAGTCAGATACTATCACACCTTCCCTCCTGTTTTGGTAACATAGGTAACAGCAGAGCCGTACACTTTATGAAAACAACATATCCCATACAATACAAACCCTTTAGGAAGAGGGCATGTGACAAATAAAAGGACACAAAACCTTTTTAATATTAGACTCTCAAACACCCATTTCATAAATAGGACGGAACTGACGTTTATGAAAGTCAGGTGGTAGTATACCTTCATTAAAAAATCATCATGCAGCTTTTTTTTTTTACGAGAGGAACCTGAGTGAATTCACGTGAGGCAGTACCTTAATTAAGTATTGACAATGAAGAAACTGCCCTCTAGTGATGGAATATGATCACATCTTCTGTGTCTTATTGGAGAGCTATTTTGCAGGACCACTTTAACATGTTTTAAATCATTAGCTCTTGCAAAAAATTGAGGTCCTCTGAAGAGTCTCTAGAAGACTGACTGAAGGATGAGGAGGTTCTCCTTTTGTAAAGCAGTGGTTCCTAGGCCTGGGCTGGAAACTAGACTTATATGATGAGTCTATAAAAAATCCTTTTGTTCAGCTCACAGTCCCAGATAGAATCAACATCTTGATGGGGAAAGAGTACGAGGAGGGAAGGGATGCACACATGGGTTTTTCTTTAAGAACCCCCAGGTGATTCCAGCTTGCAGCCAAGGTTGAGAACCATCATCTTACAAGTTTCTCTCTTCTCAGTTAACCTGATGCTCTTTCTCTCTCTTACTCTCCTCATTTGTATGATTGCCAGTGAGACCCCATTTTCCATGGAGGAGGAAAAGAAATCATTATTATTTTGTAGTTCTGGGCAGTGATGCCTTCTCCAGCTCAGAACTTCCTGGACACACCACCCATTTCCAAGAGCTGACTTCAGAGTTACAGAGGCTCCTTTGAAGCTTAGTAGATATTTCTGGTCCTAAGCAGAGGCTGCTGTGACAGATGGGGAAATGCCTCCTTCTTTGTTGGGAAAATACAGGGGCTATGTTTCCAGTGAGTTAGGAAATTTGATGTCTCATTCGGGAAAAGAGAAAGGCATCTACCACGTATTGTATGTGAATGATTTTATTTTTAGCTTACTACAGCCTCCATCTTGGTTTATTTGTGGTAGTTTTTTTTCCCAGGTCTTATAATTCTGTGTTCCAGGTCTCAGAGTCAGTCTACCACAGGGCCAACTACTTACAGTTTAGTTCGTCACGATTTACTGCTGGCTAGTGAAATCTCAGGGGCCAATGTAAGCTTTATAGTTACTGTAAGAAGAAACACAAGTTTCTTGACCACTCTGCACAGAAAAAGAATTTAGTGTACCATGTTAGCCACCGAAGTTACACTTGTAAAACAGGGGGCTTAGTAATCTCTTATTATCAAGGGACCATTTCCTGGTGCTTTTATTATGCCTGACTAGTTGGAATTGGTTAATGTGTCTATATAGTTCTAGAGTCCAGTCACTGAAAGTTTAGAATCTGAATATGTTTCCCTTCAGTTTTTGTTACTGCATGATATTTAAAAGGTAAGTATGGCATAATTTTTAGGAAATAGCATCAGCTGCTACTTCCTAAAATATTTTCTACCTTAGTTTTTCATTGTGGTGAAATATCCAGAGCATAATTTATTATTTTACCTGTTTTTTAACTGTCAAGTTAAATGGCATTCATTACCTTCACATCATTGTAAAACCATCAAGTTCCAGAACTTCATCCATTTCCAGAACTTCTTTACCTTCCCAAATCGAAATTCTGTACCCATTAAGCAATACTTCCTCACTTAGCCCGTACCCCAGCCCCTAGCAACCATGATTCTACCTTCTGTCACTATTAACTTGGCTACTCTAGGTGCATCATATGAATGGAATCATACAATATTTGTCCTTCTATCTGGCTTATTTTATTTAGCATAAGATCTTCAAAGTTCAACAATGTTGTGGCATGTCAGAATGTCTCTCGTTTTTTTTTTTTTTTTTGCTTTCTTTTTTTTTTTTTTTTTGCACATTTTTAATTTTTAATGTCAAGCTTAAAGAAAAGTTCCAAAAATAATACAAATAATATCCATATAACCTCTGCCCAGATTTTTCACTTGTTCTTATCATTTCACCCCATTTCTTTATTATTTGTCTGCTCCCCACCCAAAAAGTTTTTTTCTAAACTCTTGGAAGGCCTGCTGCAGATATCATGGTTTTTATTCCCATGAAGTATCCCACATACTTCAGTACATATTTCTGAATTTCCTAAGAATAGGGATATTCGGTTAATAACTGTAATAGTACAGTTGTCAACTTCAGTAATTTAACATGGATAAAATACTTTTATTAAATCTACTGTCTGTATTCTAATACTGTTAACTGACCCTCAGTGTCCTTTTTAGCACTTTTTCCTTCTAGTACAAGATCTAGTCCAGGATCAGATATTGCATTTCATTGTCATGTTGATAAAGTCTCTTTTAATCTGGAACACTTTTACAGCCTTTCTTTGTTTTTTATGATATTGTCATTGTTAAAGAATACTGCCCCTACTTTGTTTTTTTTTTTTTTTTTTTTGACAGCTTTAATTTTTCAGCACTTTATTTTTTTTTTTATTTGATAAATTTAACGCCTTTTATTGCCATACCTCATTTTACTGTGCTTTGCTTTAGTGAGCTTTATAGATACATGTTTTTTTGTTTTTGTTTTTTTTTCCATTGTTAATTTTCTGTTTAGTTGATCTATCCATAAGTGTGAGTGGGGTATTAAAGTCTCCCACTATTATTGTGTTATTGTTAATTTCTCCTTTCATACTTGTTAGGATTTGTCTTACATACTGCGGTGCTCCCATGTTGGGTGGATATATATTTATAATTGTTATATCTTCTTCTTGGATTGATCCTTTGATCATTATGTAGTGACCTTCTTTGTCTCTTTTCACAGCCTTTGTTTTAAAGTCTAATTTATCTGATACGAGTATTGTGACTCCTGCTTTCTTTTGGTCCCAATTTGCATGGAAAATCTTTTTCCAGCCCTTCACTTTCAGTCTGTATGTGTTCCCTGTTTTGAGGTGGGTCTCTTGTAGACAACATATGTAGGGGTCTTGTTTTTGTATCCATTCAGCCAGTCTTTGTCTTTTGGTTGGGGCATTCAACCCATTTACGTTTAAGGTAATTACTAATAAGTATGATCCCGTTGCCATTTACTTTATTGTTTTGGGTTTGAGTTTATACACCATTTTTGTGTTTCCTGACTAGAGAATATCCTTTAGTATTTGTTGGAGAGCTGGTTTGGTGGTGCAGAATTCTCTCAGCTTTTGCTTGTCTGAAAAGCTTTTGATTTCTCCTTCATACTTGAATGAGATCCTTGCTGGGTACAATAATCTGGGCTGTAGGTTATTTTCTTTCATCATTTTAAGTATGTCTTGCCATTCCCTCCTGGCTTGAAGAGTTTCTATTGAAAGATCAGCTGTTATCCTTATGGGAATTCTCTTGTGTGTTATTTGTTGTTTTTCCCTTGCTGCTTTTAATATTTGTTCTTTGTGTTTGATCTTTGTTAATTTGATTAATATGTGTCTTGGGGTG
Organism: Bos grunniens; assembly: GCF_055505025.1. Taxonomy (NCBI): domain Eukaryota; kingdom Metazoa; phylum Chordata; class Mammalia; order Artiodactyla; family Bovidae; genus Bos; species Bos grunniens. The sequence continues at coordinate 36,888,416 of NC_141172.1, forward strand.
TTTCTCCTTGGGTTTATCCTGTTTGGGACTCTCTGGGTTTCTTGGACTTGGGTGATTATTTCCTTCCCCATTTTAGGGAAGTTTTCAACTATTATCTCCTCAAGTATTTTCTCATGGTCTTTCTTTTTGTCTTCTTCTTCTGGAACCCCTATGATTCGAATGTTGTAGCGTTTAATATTGTCCTGGAGGTCTCTGAGATTGTCCTCATTTCTTTTAATTCGTTTTTCTTTTATCCTCTCTGATTCATTTATTTCTACCATTCTATCTTCTAATTCACTAATCCTATCTTCTGCCTCTGTTATTCTACTATTTGTTGCCTCCAGAGTGTTTTTAATTTCATTTATTGCATTATTCATTATATATTGACTCTTTTTTATTTCTTCTAGGTCCTTGTTAAACCTTTCTTGCATCTTCTCAATCCTTGTCTCCAGGCTATTTATCTGTGATTCCATTTTAATTTCAAGATTTTGGATCAATTTCACTATCATTATTTGGAATTCTTTATCAGGTAGATTCCCTATCTCTTCCTATTTTGTTTGGTTTGGTGGGTATTTATCCTGTTCCTTTATCTGCTGGGTATTCCTCTGTCTCTTCATCTTGTTTAAATTGCTGAGTTTGGGAGTCCTTTCTGTATTCTGGCAGTTTGTGGAGTTCTCTTATATTGTGGCGTTTCCTCGCTGTGTGTGGGTATGTAGAGGTGGCTTGTCAAGGTTTCCTGGTTAGGGAAGCTTGTGTCGGTGTTCTGGTGGGTGGAGCTATATTTCTTCTCTTTGTTCAGTCGCGCTATGGGGAGGGAGGGAGGGATGCTGCAAACAAATGACACTGGCGTGCGCTTGCAGTGCTTCAGCCACACTGGGTCTGCCCCCGCTCACGGCGCGTGTAGCCTCCCTGCCCACACTGCTCAGGCTCTAGGTTGTTCTGCCGGGAACAATCCGAGGCTGGGCCTGGGTTGCATGCACCTCCCAGGTCCAAGCCGCTCAGGTTCAGGCACTCAGGTAGTCCTCAGAGGCGCAGACTCAGTTGGGGCTGCGTTTTGTGCTCCTCCCAGGTCCGAGCAGCTCAGGTGATGAGGTGTTTGGCGAGCGCCAATGCTGCGACTTATCGCCTCCCCACCACTTGGTTATCTGGGTGTAAAACCGGCACACCTTCTCAGGCAGATGTTGACCGTCCAGACCCCCAATAAGTTTTAGTTAGCAAAGAAGCCAGTTTTATAGATAATGTCTCTCTGGGGCTGCGATTGCCCCCTTCCGGCTCTGGCTGCCTGTCACCGGAGGGGGAAGGTCTGCCGCCGGCTATCTCTGTTTAGTCCTTTGTTCCGTGCGCGGGTTGGCGGTGTCTTAGGTTAGGGCTGGCTTTTCGCATGGTAGATATCCCACAGTCTGGTTTGCTAGCCCAAATTATTTCGCTCAGATAGTGCTCAGGGTATTCAGGCCAGATTCTTACTCTCAGCGATGCAGCCCGCGCCGCGCCTCCCTGCCCAGCCCCTGCTTGCTAATGGCGGATGCAGGCGTCTGCGCTGCTTCTCCGCTGGAGGAGTTACCGTAGGGCTCGCAATCTGCGAGTTTTAATTGTTTATTTATTTTTTCTCCCTGTTATGTTGTCCTCTGTGCTTCCAAAGCTCGGCACGGATTCGGCAGTGAGAAGGTTTCCTGGTGTTTGGAAACTTCTCTCTTTTTAAGACTCCCTTCCCGGGACGGAACTCCGTCCCTCCCTCTTTTGTCTCTTTTATTGTCTTTAATATTTTTTCCTACCTCCTTTCGAGGAGTTGGGTTGCTTTTCTGGGTGCCTGATGTCCTCTGCCGGCATTCAGAAGTTGTTTTGTGGAATTTACTCGACGTTTAAATGCTCTTTTGATGAATTTGTGGGGGAGAAAGTGTTTTCCCCGTCCTACTTCTCCGCCATCTTGGCGCCTTCCCCATGTCTCTCGTTTTTAAAGGCCAAATAATACTCCATTGTATGCGTATACCACATTTTGTTTATCCATTCACCCATCAGTGAACATTTGGGTTGCTTTGACCTCTTGGTTATAGGGAATAATGCTGCTGTGAACACTGGTGTACAAATACCTATTTGAGCCCTAGCAGTTCTTTTGGATGTATACCCAGACATGAAATTATTGGATATATGGTAATTCTATGTTTAATTTTTTGAGGGACTGCCATACTGTTTTACAGATCTATGCAGAGGCATAGATGGAAAGAGGATCAAAGGATGGACACCCAAATAATTATCTCAAGGTGATAGAATTTCAAATGATATTTACTTTTTGTCTTTATGGTATTTTATATTACTAAATTTTTTTTTAATCATGATATATATTTTTAATACAATTCAAAAATGTTATTTTTATTGTGGGGGACATGCATATGGCAAAACACTTAAATTCTTAATAAGATGCTTACAGATTCATTTTCACTCTGGCACTCCTGATCTCAGGGGAACCTGCCCTGGGGTTGAGGCAGACCACCTGTCTTCCTTTGCAGCAATGCAGTACTCAAACAAAATGAGGCAGGCATGCAACAAAGGGAAAAAGAGCCAAGCTCTGTAGAATAGAGGAATATTTAATACCAAGTGGACTCGAAGTGCAACTCTACGGTTCTAAAATGCCTAAGCAGGAGAACTGCAATTTTCAGGCATAAACCTGAGTGTTTCTGCATGTTTTCCTGATGACTCTGCTGGACTCCACTTCTGGGCCCTCATAATGTCTTCCAATCCGGCGCAGTCCGGTGTTACGCTCACAGAAGGCATTTATTCTCTCTTTCGCTAGTAGTTCCTGCCTGGATGGAGGCTGCCATATGGCCTTTCTCTTCAGTGTATTTTTTTTTCTGAGGGGAAACCAGCAGCGTAAAGGAAAGGTTAGCACCCGGAATATGTCAGGTCCCCAGAGCTCTGTTATGTGGCTTCCTCCCTAGAGCTAGGTGTAGTTTTGTCTCCTGTACAGCAAGCAAGGAACACTGCCTTCTTGATTTGACTGACATTTCATTGAGGTATGGCTGATAAATGTGGATGATGAAGGATTTTATAACCATAAACTGTGGCATGAAATCTTTGCTTCGAGTAGCCAAGCCTTCACTTGGTCTATTTCCTGCAACAGTTAGATCCCAAAGTTGTTTAAAGAACTTAAAACACAAATGTCAAGAAACTTGTTCCCATTTCTCTTATTTATTTGCTCAGTCTATGAACCTAGAGAGTATTTCCAGCTTGGTGGAGAACATAACCAAATAATATTTAATTACCTTTCCATTTCCTACTGTGCCCAGGACAGCTTGCTTCAGCTTGCTCCCCATACCACGGTGACACTCTGAAAATCATTCAGCAGCACACAAATAAATACTCTGGGAACTGCTAGGTTAGAATTATGATGTACTATTTGAGGCAGACAGAAACAGTAATTAACACCTTCCATGGATATCTAAAGTGAAAGACAAGCTGGAATTATTATTCGCTTACTTGGCTTATAATAGTGCGGAAGTTGTTTTTGTCTTTAAAAACTGCAAACTGTGATCTTGAGTGTAGATGGAACTAGCAGTTACTTTCCTGGAATCTCCTCCTGGTAAGGTTCTTAAACGAGATGTGAACAGGACACACTCAATGACTCTCCAACTTGATTATACATGAGAATCACCTGTAGGGCTTGTGAAATTGCTCAGCCCCACCACCACAGTTTCTGATCTAATAAGTCTGGATTGAGGCCTGAGAATTCATATTTCTAATATAATCCTGGATGGTGCTGATGTGCTGGTTTGGCTACCACACCGTGAAAACCACAGGGCTGCAGGGCTTTCAGTCCTGGCTTTATATTAGAATTACGCGGGGAGCCATGTCCTCCCCACCTGTAAACTAGCTACATTGGAATCTCCTCCAGGGGCAGTACCCGGGCTCACTGAGTGTTTAAAGAGCCCTTAGGTGATTCTAATGTACATTATTGGGTTGGAAAGTGTGTTGCCCTGGAGGAACCCCAAAGAGGGAGGTTTAGTTAGATGACTCATATCTTCCGGTGGAGTGAACTTTAAAACTGGCCTTTGAAGGCTAAGTCATGATCACAAGATCATGACTGTGGTGTGCAGATCACTGTGTGCTGTGCTTAGTCACACAGTTGTGTCCGACTCTTTGTGACACCGCCCCCCGCCCCGGACAGTAGCCTGTCAGGCTTCTCTGTCCATGGGGATTCTACAGACAAGAATACTGGAGTAGGTTGCCATTTCCTCCTCCAAGGGATCTCCCCAACCAGGGATCAAGCCCAGGTCTCCCACATTGCAGGCGGATTCTTTACCATCTGAGCCACCATGGACAACAAAGAGCATCAAACACTTGATATTGGCCATCTCCCTCCCCTTCTTTCCTAAGTTCATGGTCCGTGTCATTGAGCAGACATGTCATTGATCATTTCTGACTTGCTTTCCTAGAGGGCCTAGGGCTTCCCTTGTGGTTCAGCTAGTAAAGAATTCACCTGCAGTGTGGAAGACCTGGGTTTGATCCCTGGATTGGGAAGATACCCTGGAGAAGGGAAAGGTTACCCACTCCAGTATTCTGGCCTGGAGAATTCCATGGACTGTATAGTCCATGGGGTTGGGAAGAGTCAGAGATGACTGAGCAGCTTTTACTTTCATTTTCCTAGTGGGCCTAGTGCAGCTTCAGAACCCTGCTACAGAGAGCTCTGGGAGGCCAGATATCAGAGACCCTCTCTGATGAGTGACTGATTTCCAGGGAGATACTCAGACTGCTAGAAAGAGAAAGAAGATGAAGGATGAAAAGAGCCATCTTTGGGGAAATATAAAGCAATGAGAAGGATCTCTTCTCCCCAGTTTCTTGACTCTCAAGAGTATATTTGGATTTTTTGCAGTTTGTAAGGTTTTGGAGGGGTTGTTGTAGTTCTTCACTCATTCAGTTGTGTCTCACTCTTTGTGACTCCATGGGCTGTAGCACCCCAGGCTTCCCTGTCCTTCACTATCTTGTGGAGTTTGCTTAAACCCAAGTCTAATGAGTCAATGATGCCATCCAACCATCTCATCCTCTTATGCCCCCTTCTTTTCCTGCCGTCAGTATTTCCCAGCATCAGTGTCTTTTCCAGTGAATCGGCTCTTCACATGAGGTGACCAAAGTATTGCCACTTCAGTTTCAGCATCAGTACTTTCAAAGAATATTCAGGGTTGATTTCCTTTAGGATTGACTGATTTGATCTCATTGCAGTCCAAGGGACTCTCAAGAGTCTTCTCTAGCACCACAGTTTGAAAGTATCAATTCTTTGATGCTCAGCCTTCTTTAGGGTCCAACTCTCTCTCTGTACATGATTATTGGAAAAACCATAGCTTTGGCTATACAGACATTTGTTGGCAAAGTGATGTCTCTACTACTTAATATGCTGTCTAGGTTTGTCATAGCTTTTCTTCCAAGGAGCAAGTGTCTTTTAATTTCGTGGCTGTAGTCATCATCCAGTAACTTTGGAGCCCAAGAAAATAGTCTGCCACTGTTTCCATTTTTTCTCTATTTATTTGCCCTGAAGTGATGGGACCAGATACCATGATCTTAGTTTTTGAATGTTGAGTTTTAAGTCAACTTTTTCACTCTCCTCTTTCACTTTCATCAAGAGGCTCTTTAGTTCCTCTTTACTTTCTGCCATAAGGATGGTGTCATCTGCATTGTCTGAGGTGATTGATATTTCTCCTGGCAATCTTCATTCCAGTTTGTGCTTCATCCAGCCCAGCGTTTCACGTGATGTACTCTGCATAGAAGTTAAATAAGCAGGGTGACAATATACAGTCTTGATGTACTCCCTTCCCAATTTTGAACCAGTTCATTCGAGGGACGGTTCTTGCATTTGGCTGAACCCCTAGAATTCTGATTCAGTACACTTGGAGTGCGAGCCAAGACTTTATATTTCTCCCTAGTCCCCCAGGGATATTTGGGGATGTTGAGCTTGAAAACCACTGCTTTAAGGTGCTCTTGAGATATCAGAAAGGTTAGGTTAGCTAGATCCGTCCAGATATTTTTTGCCCAGAATTCAAAGGTTAAGCATAGAATTTATAATTTATGTCAAATTAGATAGAGATTGGTAAGAACATGTTGAGGGGGTTATATTTAAAGCTAATTGAAGCAGAGACCTAGATACTGTTGGGAATATTTGAGTTATGCAACAGAGAGTTTGATTGAATTCCTTCTGAGGTATGGAAGCATATCCTCTTTATCCTGCCTGTTTACCATGTTTTCTCACTTTATCATGTTTTCTTGAGAGTGGTCCTCTGAGGTTGCCATGTACTGATTCAGATCATTTTGACACAGTAGCTGTTTTGTTAATCCTTTTACTGTGATTAGTTTTACCATAATGTCAGTTTCTTAGCTAACATTTCACTTGGGTCATTTTTTTTATTCCTAACTACTTGAGGATGGTATTTTTAAAGTAAAGAAGGGTTTAACGAGGACCGTTTGGCATTAAAATGTTGAACATCAAAACATTATTTGTCACAAGACACTTCATGTAGTCTTCATACTCTGGCTCCCAAGCGCAGTGTGGTTCTGCAAGCCTTTTGCAGAGTCATGGTCCTATGAAATGTCCGGTTCCTCCGAGAAGGCCACTCCTGTGGACCTCAGATGCAGGCAGGACAGGGTTCTGGTCCTTCTCAATGTTCTCCTGAAGAGGACCTTGCAAGACCTCGGGTTCTTTTCATTCATCAACTTATCAAGACCACAACAACTAACTGCAGGCAATAGAGATCAAGCCCCGAGCCTTTGGAGTGGGTGCACTGACTTCAAGACCCTAGACTACCAGAGAACTAACCCTAGGAAGTACCAAATGGTGAGAACTCACACAAAAGAAACCACTTGAATACAAGACCCAGCATCACCCAACCACCAGTAGCACCCTGTGCATGACCCCTCATCTAAACAACAAACAAAACAAAAATACAAATCCAATCATCAGCAGACAGGAGTGCCACCTCACTCAGCCTTGTCCATCAGAGGAAAAACAAACAAACACAAACAAAAACTCAGCACAAATCTCACCTTATACCAAGCTTACACAAACCACTGGACCAGCCTCAGGAAGGCAGAAACCAAAAGGAGGAAATAATTAAACCTTCTTCAAGGAAAGAGTTCAACTTTCCTTGAAGCTTGGGAAAAGGAGACCCCAAACACAATAAGTTAAAAAATTAATGAAAAGGCAGAGAAATACTACACAAATGAAGGAGCAAACTGGAAACACAGAAGTCCAAATAAATGAAGAGGAAATAGGCAAACTACCTGAAAAGGGATTCAGAATAATGATAGTAAAAGTGATTTAAAAAAAAAAACCTGGAAAACAAAATGGAGACAATGCAAGAATCAATTAACAAAGACCTAGAAGAATTAAAGAATAAGCATACAGAGACAAACAACACAGTTGCTGAAATTAAAAATACTCTAGAAGGAATCAATACCAGAATATCTGAAGTAGAAGATTGAATCAGTGAGCTGGAAGATAAAATGGTGGACATAACTTCTAAAGAACAGAATAAAGTAAAAAGAATGAAAAGAGCTGAGGACAGTCTCAGAGACCTCTGGGACAATATCAAATGTACCAAGATTTGAATTATAGGGGTCCCAGAAGAATAAGAAGAAAAAAAAGGGTATGAGAAAATTTTTGAAGACATTATAGTTGAGAATTTCCCCAACATGGAAAATGAAATAGTCAAGTCCAAGAGGGGCAAAGAGTCCCATACAGGATAAACCCAAGGAGAAACACGCCAAGACACATACTAATCAAACAAAGACTAAACACAAAGAATATTAAAAACAGTAAGGGAGAAGCAACAAGTAACATACAAGGGAAACCCCACACATTTAACAGCCGATCTTTTAGCAGAAACTCTGTAGGCCAGAAGGGAATGGCAGGATATATTTAAAGTACTGAAAGGGAAAAATCTATAACTAAGATTACTGTACCTGGCAAGGATCTCATTCAAAATTGATGGAGGAATCAAAAGCTTTTCAGACAAGCAAAAGTTAAGGAGAATTCAGTACCGCCAGACCAGCTTTACACAAATGTTTAAGGGACTTATATAGTGAAGAAATACAAAAGAAGAAAAAAGATCTATAAAATCAAACCCAAACAATTAAGAAAATGGCAATAGGAGCATATATGTCAATAACTACTTTAAATGTAAATGGATTAAATGCTCCAACCAAAAGACACAGACTGGCTGAATGGATTAAAAAAAATAAGACATATATATGCTGTCTATAAGAAACCCACTTCAGACCTAAAGACAAATACAGGCTGAAAGTCAGAGGATGGTAAAATAGATTCCATGCAAATTGGAAGCAAAAGAAAGCTGGAGTAGCAATCCTTATATCAGACAAATAAACCTTAAAATATAGAAAATTACAAGAGATAAGGACACTACATAATGATCAAAGGATCAATCCAAGAGGAAGACATAATGATTGTAAATATCTATGCAACCAAATAGGAGAACCTCAATACATAAGACAAACACTAACAAACATAAAAGGAGAAGTTGACAGTAACACAATAACAGTAGGAGACTTTGACACCCCACTCACACCAATGAACAGCTCATCAAAACAGGAAATTTATGAGGAAATGCAAATCTTAAGTGATACATTAGATGAGATGGATGCCACTGATATCTTCAGGACATTCTATCCAAATGCAGAAGAATATGCTTTCTTCTCAAGTGGATATGGAACATTCTCCAGGATAGACCACATCTTGGGTCACAATCAAACTTCAATAAATTTAAGAAAATTGAAATCATATCAAGCATCTTCAACTACAAGGAAAAAAACCTGTAAGAAACACAAACACATGGAGATTAAACAACATGTTTCTAAATAACCAACAGGTTACTGAAGAAATCAAAAAGGAAATCAAACAATTTCTAGAAACAAATGACAATGAAAACATGACAACTCAAAACCTATGGAATGCAGCAAAAGCAGTTTTAAGAGGGAAGTTTATAGCAATACAATCCTACCTCAAAAAATAAGAAAAATATCGAATAGACAACCTAACTTTACACCTGAAACAACTGGAAAGGAAGAACAGAAATAACCCAAAATTAGTAGAAGGAAAGAAATCATAAATATCTGAGCAGAAATAAATGAAAAAGAAATGAAAGAAACAATGGTAAAGATTTATAAAACTAAAAGCTGGTTCTTTGAGAAGATAAACAAAATTGACAAACCTTTAGCCAGACTCATCAAGGACAAAAGAGAGTAGAATCAAATCAACAAAAGTAGAAATGAAAAAGGAGAGGTTACAACAGACAGTGCAGAAATACAAAGGATTATAAGAGACCGTTATGAATAACTATATGGCAATAAAACAGATAACCTGGAAGAAATGGACAGATTCTTAGAAAAGTTCAACCTTCCAAGACTGAACCAGGAAGAAATAGAAATTATGGACAACCCAGTCACAAGCACTGAAATTGAAGCTGTGATCAGACCCTGAATAGCCAAAGCAGTCTTGAGAAAGAAGGATGGAGCTGGAGGAATTAATCTTCCTGACTTCAGATTATACTACAAAGCTACAGTCATCAAGACAATATGGTGCTGGCACAGAAAGAGAAATACAGACGAATGGAACAATATAGAAAGCCCAGAAATAAACCCATGCACCTATGAGTACCTTATTTTTGATAAAGGAGGCAAGAATATACAATGGGACAAAGACAGCCTCTTCAGTAAATGGTGCTGGGGAAACTGGGCAGCTACATGTAATGAAATTAGAACACTTCCTAACAACACACACAAAGATAAACTCAATGGATTAAAGACCTAAATGTGAGACCAGAAACTATAAAACTCTTAGAGGAAAACATAGGCAAAACACTCAGTGACATAAATCAAAGCAAGATCCTCTATAACTCACCTCCTAGAGTAATGGAAATAAAAACAAAAGTAAACAAGTGGGACCTGATTAAATTTAAAAGCTTTTGCACAGCAAAGGAAACTATAAGCAAAGTGAAAAGACAACCCTCAGAATGGAAGAAAATAATAGCAAATGAAGCAACTGACAAAGGATTAATTTCCAAAATATACAAGCAATTCATACAACTCAATACCAGAAAAACAAACAACCCAATCAAAAAGCAGGAAAAAGACCTAAACAGACATTTCTCCAAAGAAGACATACAGATGGCTAACAAACACATGAAAAGATGCTCAATATCACTCAGTATTAGAGAAATGCAAATCAAAACTACAATTAGATATCACCTCACACCGATCAGAATGGCCATCATCAAAAAGTCTACAAACAATGCTGGAGAGGGTATCGAGAAAAGGACACTCTCTTGCACTGTTGATGGGAATATAAATTGACACAGCCACTATGGAAGATGGTATGGAGATTCCTTAAAAAACTAAGGATAAAACCACCATATGATATGACCCAGCAATCCCACTCCTAGGCATATACCCTGAGGAAACCAGGGCTGGAAAAGGCACGTGTATCCCACTGTTCATTGCAGCACTATTTACAATAGTGCTAGATGCCCATTACAACAACCTAGATGTCCATCGACAGATGAATGAGTGAATAAAGAAGTTGTGGTACATATGCACAATGGAATATTTCTCAGTCATAAAAAGAAACACACTTGAGTCAGTTTTGATGAGATGGATGAACCTAGAACGTATTATACAGAGTGAAGTGAGTCAGAAAGACAAAGATAAATATCGTATTCTAACGCACATATACAGAATCTAGAAAAGTAGTACTGAAGAATTTTACTGGGCAGCAATAAAGAAACAGACATAGAAAATAGACTTATGGACATGGGGAGAGGGGAGGAGAGGGTGAGATGTATGAAAAGAGTAATGTGGAAACTTAATTAGCATATGTAAAATAGATAGCCAGTGGGAATTTGCTGTATGACTCAGGAAACTCAAACAGGGGCTCTGTAGCAACCTAGAGGGGTGGGATGGGGAGGGAAATGGGAGGGAGGTCCAAAAGGGAGGGGATATATGTGTACCTATGGCTGATTCATGTTGAGGTTTGACAGAAAACAAAATTCTATAACGCAACTATCCTTCAGTAAAAAACAAACAAAAAACATTATGTATCACAAGAAATTAGTAATAGTGCTTCTTTTGAGGGAGTAAAACTGGTAAGAATTAGGGGCTTTTTTTTTTTTTTTTTACCTTAAGCTTCATCCCTTTTTTCATTGACGAAGTTTTTAAAAAATCAGAATGTATTACTTTTATAATACTAATTTTAAATTCATCTGTAAATTGGGTGGCATTATCCCCATGTGACGGATGGAGACTAAGATCCAGAGGAGCTTGTTGTCTAACTACTTGAAAAGGGACATCAGGTCAAGGAGAGCTTTGACATTAGAAGCAGGACTGATTCCTCTTTTTTCTTTTTCAGAATGCTATTTCAGTTGCTTTGTCTTTACATATAAATTTTAGAATAATCTTATATCTACAAAAATCTTGGTTTCATTGGATAATAATGCATATTTTAGCTTCCAAATGTTTCAGTTTTTGCAATGGGCTAGGTGTTAGATATTATAGATGGGAAGGAATTCACTTCATATTTAAATTTACAGTTTATCACTCAAAAAATCTTTTTCACAAAAATGTCTTTTTAAATGTAATATTTTTTAGGGACATCGTGTAGAAAACTTAAGAATTTCAGATGTTGTTACAAATAAAATAGGCCCACTGACTTATAGACAGCTTAAAAGAAAACTTCTCTGAAACTGCGCATTAAATGTGGCCATTGGTGTGTGAGCTACAATGGTGTGTTGACCTATTTAATGATTTTCTGAAGGATATCTAGAGAAAATTAAAACAAGAATAATTTAAAAAATGTATAAACCTGAAATTATAAGCACCTAAATTTTCAGTTATGATCCGTACATAACATGATCATTTTCTCTAGAGCACATTTTTAATACCTTTTGACTTGTATCAATACAACATCCCACTTTGACTATTATAAATAAAACATGCTACTGTTTTCTCAGTTCATGAATAGTATAATTCAGCTTGAATTTGGGTGACTTCTAGGATTCACCCTAAGTCATGAATTGTAGCATATTCTGCAGTCATGCAAAATGGGTTCTATGTTAACTTTTTCATAAGTTTAAAAACCATGCAGAAATTTAATTTTTATTTTATAGTAGATTTACAATGTTGTGTTAGTTTTGGGTTTATAGCAAAGTGGTCACTCTTAAGATTCTTTTCCTATTTGGGCCATTACAGAGTATTGAATCGAGTCCCCTGTGCTATGCAGTATAATCCCTTGGTTTTGAATAGGTGTCAGAAAACCACTATCCTAGCTGCCCTTCCACATGTAGTACTTTTCTGATGAGTTCTCAGTCTGGGTTATGCAGATAAGCAGATACTGTTCATAATGCTTTTTCACCAACAGGTGGCACTAATAATTCCCTTTATTTTCATAGTACCCCAGGAATAATCCTTATGTAGGATTTAGAATATATCTTTTGCAGTTTTTTGGAACATGACTGATTTTAAGAGTATCTAAGCCAGAAAACATCCAGCATTTCTGATCAAGTCTTTGGTATACTGCCTTTCTCTTAGATTACTGGCTCCTAGCTCCAGTCTCTTCTTTCCTTCTTTGATTGATCTTCCAACACAAGATGAGTAGAAGTCATGAGAAAAACACAGAAGGAAATACAAAATCCATTTTTAAATTAATTTTTATTGGAGTATAGTTCATTTACAATGTGTTAGTTTCCACTATACATCAAAGTGAATCAGTTATACATGTAAATATATCCACTTTTTTAAAAAATTCTTTTCCCAAATATTCCATTACAGAGTATTGAGTAGAGACAAAGTCCATTTGTTGAAGTCCTTTTCCATGGGCGAAATGATGACATTAATGTCGTCTGGACTGAAGAAGAACTCAGTTTTGAACAGATTGACTAAACATTTATTGCAGAGCTGCTCCATGCATAATACTAGTCTATACATTTCCTGAGGTCAAAAAAAAAAATTATAAAATGCTTCGTGGTGACAGCAATAATGGTTCTCATTTACCTGTGTTTTGTCTGTGCACCATAGTGCCTGGCAAATAGGAAGTGCTTAATTCTGGAGCAGCTTACACTTATCATTATTCCTTAGCTCATCTAGTCTCTTCTGTTGCTCTGTGGCACCCACACTGTGGATTCACCACTTTGCTTTATTCCTCAGCCAGACTCCAAGCCTTGCACCTCCAGATGTTTTCCTCTGCTCTGTCCTCTTCTCATGCTGAGCCCTAAATTGTCAATTCTGCCATCTCCTGACACCGAGCCATCAATGTCCCTATACTAGTTTGCAGATATTTCAAATTCAGCTGGTTCTATCCCACCATTTTCTCAAAAAATGTTTTCTAGGGCTCAAGCTTAGCTTTTCATTTAGAAATTAAACAATTTATCTAGTTTATTCTTAAGCTTGTTCTTTTTTAGAGTATGATCTCATTATTACGGGGTGACCAGGAGGGATGGGTGCCAAAACCACTGGGCCTTCCACAGAGTCAAAAGATGGTGTAATTTTTTGAAATGGAGGAAACATGCATTTTGAATGGGATTAAAAAACCTATTACTCACTTCCTTTCCTTCCTGCAGAGAGTACTGAGAACATTAAGTAACAGTTTATGATTGACTCAGCACCCCTCCCTGGAATGTTAGTCATTAAGTGTGCTCTAAAAGTGGTGCCTTCAAGGACTGCTGAGATGGGTATGGCCAGCCTCTAGCTGCCGTGAGTATGTGGGGCTTAGGAAAGCTGACCCGAGTCTGTCGGGAATGGTACCACACTCAATTACACTCAATTAATTGTACTCAATGTACTATTCCTTTGCCGTATAATCGGATCATTGACTAAATATTTAGTGATATTAAGAAATTATTGTTCCTCATTTTAGGTGTGATAATTGCAATTATATTTTAAAAAATAATTCTTATCTTTGAAAGATACATATTGAAGTTTGAATTGATGAAATGATATGATGCTTGAGTTTTGCTTCACAATAATCTAGTTCAGAGTGAGAGGGTTAGTGAGGGATGTAGGTAGAAACAAGATTGACCATGATCTTTTAATTTTTAAAGCTGGGTAATAGGCACAATGTGGTGGTCCCTTACATTCTTCTCTCTACTTTTGCACAGTTTTGGAACTTTCCATAATGAAAATGATTTTTTTTAGATGTATGGTCCTGAGTGAGAGTTGAAATCCCATCTCTGAGTAGGAATGGGTGAGCTATAGTGCACAGACCAGGTGTTGTTCTGGTTGTTCAAGGCTTTAGGCTCACGCAGGGGTCCTAGGCGAGCTTACTGTTTTCTAGGAGGGACTTTGTGTCACATGTTGGTGAACATACAGCCCATACCTGATGAATACTGAATGAGTACATGAAGGCAGAGAGGCATAAAGCTCTGACCCTTTTCTTCGTGTCTTTGCAGCGGAGCCCAGGGGGAATACGCCGGGCTGGCCTCTATCCGAGCCTACTTAGATGCGAAAGGAGAGACACACAGAACGGTGAGCATCAACCACGTGCTTACCACTGGAGTGGGGTGCGGGGAGGTCAGTGGGTTCAACTTTAGGGTCCCTTTTGTTCTGAGGGACACTCCCTCCAAGTCTTCTTGGAAGAAGTTGGGGAAACACATAATCAAGAAACAAATGTCTATGGAGTGGCTATTACGATCCTTGCCTCTAAGACGTTTCACTGGACCATTTTGAGGAAAAACATTTTGAGATAAAAGTCTTCTTAAACCCAGTCTGTAAAAGTTAGCCAGTTGGCTGCAGAACTGCTGCCCCCAGGGAGCAAAGGGTGTAAGGGGAAGGAATGTTGCCATTCCAAGTCTCCCTCCTTGGCTCAGCCCTGGCCCCAGGCCTGGACAGAGGGCAGAGACCAAGCTTTCATTCTTCTATAACTCCTACTGTGCCTGAGCACAGTTCTTGCCCTATGTATGCTCAAAAAATATTTGTTGAATAAATAAATTCCTTATTAGTGATTCTCAGCTCTCAACAACAAAAGAAGACATGGAGCAGAGTTCACGGTTCTGTTTCATCGTTTGCTGTGAGTTAGAGTCTAGTCTCCAGGGTCCAAACTGCTTTTGGAGGCCCTTGTGGGACCAGCAGGTGCTAATGGGCACCACAGACCTCCACTAATCCTGAGGCAGTGCCCTTAGCCGATGACCTAACAACACAGGCTTCAGATTGCGGCCAAAGGAGGCCTGTGTTCCTGGTGGTGGCCACGCTGACCTTGAACTTCATGAGCTGTGGAGATGGCATTAGTGGGTAGGAATCAGGAGCAAGTCACAAGCATCTGCCCAGCCCGGGAAGTTTAGAGAAAAGGGGGCTGGAGTCCTTCTGGCTGCACACAAAAGTAGGGTGCAGTTGGTGGTAGCCCAGTCTTAGTCCATTCCTAGTTTTATTAAAGTTGGAAGATTATTTATGGCTAGTTACCTGGATTTTGCAGGGAAGAATTTAAATACTATTTTACTTTCACAAAATGGGAGGAAAAACTTTTTTCTCCCACCTTCTTGATATCTCAACTTTTTATTTTTTTTTCACCTGGGTTTGAATTCTTCGATTTTCTAAGGAAGGGTTTTGGAATTAAAGTTGTTCTTTGGACCTCAAAATGTCAGTGCTTTCATAGAGTCAGAAAGGAGATGTTGGGATTCTGGTTATCCAATGAGAGGCTGCCAGATGACTGACATTTAGAGTTGCCTTTTCTATTTTTCCTCTGTGGCTTCCTTGTACTGAGTAGCCCCTGGAACTCTTTGTTATTCATGCTCTTTAACCATGAAGTTTCTGGGACTCCGGGAGAGGGAGCCATTCATTCTGTGTTACCATCTCCATGTTGTTCCTGCTTTATGGGGAAGCTGCTGGGATCTACACTGTGGTGCTTGTGGAAGGCCTGTGACCAGCTAGAAAAGGCCAGCTAAAATACAGGTTCTGTCTACTCTGTGACGCTTCCCATCCTGCACTGGTTCCTAGTTCTCCAGGCTGACCCCAGGAACTGTTTGTTAATGTCCAGGAAAGTGAAAGTGAAAGTGAAGTCGCTCAGTCATGTACGACTCTTTGCGACCCCATGGACTGTAGCCCACCAGGCTCCTCCGTCCATGGGATTCTCCAGGCAAGAGTACTGGAATGGGTTGCCATTTCCTTCTCCAGGGGATCTTCCCCACCCAGGGATTGAAACCGAGTTTCCTGCATTGTAGGCAGACACTTTACTGCCTGAGCCACCAGGGTAGTCCAGTGTCCAGGAGCTGGGGGCCAAACCAGAAAGGTCACAAAAAAAGGATGAGAGACTGGGCCTGGGCAGAGTTCTCCTAGGTTTCCCAGTGGCTCAGAGGTAAAGAATCCACCTGCCAATGCAGGAGACCTAGGTTCGACCCCTGGGTTGGTTAGATCCCCTGGAGAAAGAAATGGGAACCCACTCCAGTATTCTTGCCTGGGAAATCCCATGGACAGCGGAGCCTGTCGGTCTAAAGTCCATGGATCACAAAAGAGTTGGACACTACTGTGTGACTAAACAACAGCAACAACAGAGTTCTTCTATGACACATGGATTCTTTTTAGCTCTTTTTCCTTCTTTGTTTTTTCCAGTCCTCCCTTCTATCTCAGTCCCCTTGTGTGTGATGCTTCTCCTGGCTCCACTGTTCACACTGCTATCACTGAAGTGTTAGGAGAGGTTATTCCACTGAAGGACAGAGAGGAGTGGGATGCTGCATTTTGAGGGTGGGTGAGGGAGGCAGGGACGACTACCCAGTCATTGAGCTTGTAGAAACAGAACCCTCAAGTTTGGAAATGTTGGCATCCTAAAGATTTTAATTTAACCTGACTTTTTAGTTAGAGAAGAAGAAAATGATTTATTATTCAAATAATCATGGAGGATTTTTCTGTATCAGAGATGTCTAAGACAGCTGCTCCCATATAATAGACTATCACAGAAACTAGTAAAATATATGCTGTTTTGCAAAAAAAAAATGTGTGGGGAAGTCATATGCTATGGAACCTCCTGGATTCCTGATGATTTTTTTTATTTCAAACTGTTTTGGAAGTTATTTTCACATTTGCTCTTAGGTTAAATTTCAGAGGTTCCTAAAATGCAATGGCCAAATTCTTGATTTACCAGTTTAATTTGGGAGACTACAAATTATTTAACAAACACTTATGTAAAAATTCCATGTGCCAGGCACTATCCTAAGCACTTTATAATTATTACTCATTTGTTAGTCAAATACTAATTCAGGTTTGCTGATCAGTGATTGAATTTCCTATACAAAGGGCATACATTGACCCAAACAAACTAAAAAAGCACCACCAAAACCTCCCCCAAAACCTGTATGTATTTTTCTTTTCTCAGTTGCCTGGGCAAAGTAGTGGCCTTTGGGTTTTGGATTTGACCAGTGGTAAGAAATTGATTTCCCTTGCAAAGGATTTCTTCTCCTTAATCCTTCGCTCATGCGGCAAGTCTTTTGAAAATGAGCTATGTTGGGTCTATGCCAGGCACACTAGGGAGTTAGAAAAACACAGAATCCACCTAAATTGGCATAAATGAACCAAAGAGAGTTAGTGTTGGCTAAAATATCAAATCTAGGTTCTGTCCTAGAACCTAGGACATTGTCCTAGAACTTAGGTATTGGAAGTCCCTTCAGTACCACAAATTTTAAAGTGAGGATCCACATAGAAAATCACAAATGTCTAACAGCAACAAATCATTGAAAAAATGACTGAGACATTTTCTTCCTGCTAATCCTTATATCCCTAGACAGAGTATTAAAAAGCAGAGACAACATTTTGCCAACAAAGGTCTGTATAGTCAAAGCTATGGTTTTTCCACTAGTCATGTGCAGATGTGAGAATTGTACCATAAAGAAGACTAAGCGCTAAAGAATTGATGCTTTCAAACTGTGGTGCTGGAGAAGACTCTTGAGAGTTCCCTGGACAGCAAGGAGGTCAAATCAGTTAATCCTAAAGGAAATAAACCCTGAATATTCATTGGAAGGAGTGATATTGAAGCTGAAACTCTAATACTTTGACCACCTGATGCGAAGAAGCCAACTTACTAGAAAAGACCCTGATGCTGGGAAAGATTAAGGGCAGGAGGAGAAGGGGGCAAAAGAGGATGAGATGATTGGATGGTATCACTGACTCAATGGACATAAGTTTGAGCAAATTCTGGGAGACAGTGAAAGACAGGGATGCCTGATGTGCTGCAGTTCATGGGGTCACCATTCAAAGAAGCGCTAACTGTCCACAGAAGAAGAACAAAGTCATTTCATCTTTGCCTCTGTTGATAGTTCTCTTTGGGTCACATGCATTTTGCTTAAATAGATGGCTTTGCTGTTTTTGAGGAAACAGCTGTTAAGTTAAATTTCCCCTTCATAAGCCCATTTTTATAATGCCCATCCGTTTTTCTTCACAGGGTGACAGTATTGGTTCTGGAATTAAAAACAAAAACAGAATTGTTTTCAGGGTTGACGTTGCTTCTCCTTACCGCTGTTGGAGGGAACTGCAGGGCGCCCTTTCCTGTAGTGTGGCATCATCAGATCACACAGAGCATGTGTCTTCACCTCTGCTCACACGATTTGGGGGCAGGAAATGAAAATGATTTAAACCTGGGAATTTTAGTATTATGCCCACCAGCCATTTTCCATAAAAATTCAACACATCTTTAAGCTCTTGAAATACTCTTTCTTGATCTCTTCAACTTGAGGTGGCACCCCCTCATTCTGAGTTCCTTTGGCACCTGTGGGCACTAGACTTTTTTTTTTTTTTTTTGAGAACTTTCATTTCCCTAATTATACTGGCAACACCAAGATCCCTTTAGAAAGAGAGGAGTAGTCTCCTGACAAAGCAAGAAATGTTTCCTCCCAGCCAAGGAGTCTTATTTGACATGATGTAGTCCCTGTCTCGGAGAAGGCAATGGCACCCCACTCCAGTACTCTTGCCTGGAAAATCCCATGGACGGAGGGGCCTGGTGGGCTGCAGTCCACGGGGTTGCTAAGAGTCCGACACGACTGAGTGACTTCACTTTCACTTTTCACTTTTATGCATTGGAGAAGGAAATGGCAACCCACTCCAGTGTTCTTGCCTGGAGAATCCCAGGGACGGGGAGCCTGGTGGGCTGCCGTCTATGGGGTCACACAGAGTCGGACACGACTGAAGTGACTTAGCAGCAGCAGCAGTCCCTGTCTAAAGGGTCCTTTTATTTATTTATTTATTTATTTAATTTTTTTGATCTGGTTGTGCTGCACAGCATGTGGGATCTTAGTTCCCCAACCAGGGATCCAACCCACATCCCCTGCATTGGAATTATGGACTCTTAAACACTGGACCACCAGAGAAGTCCCTCTAGACATTTATTTATACAGATGCCAACCTTCTCAGTGAATGCCTTGTGTGAGCACAGGGCAGAAACTGATGGGCATTTGTGCTTGGCTATTCTCATGTAAGCAGAGAATCTATTGCACAGAGTAAGCATCCAATAATGATGACATCACTGGTGTATTGTCACTGGGAGGCCTTGGGATAATGTCTACCATTATCTCTCCTGGGTCCCAGCAGAGCCAAGCAGAGCACTGGAGCTGTGATGTGTGCATTTGAGTCCTAGAGTTTAATTTCTAATCTCATGTTCTTGTAAGGTGCTTTCTACATATTATTGCTGAGGCAAGGTTAGAATAAGCCTAGGCTTGTTTTGGTGTTACTGGGATAAGGAAGGAGAGTATTAATATTCTGAAAGTCTTTCGGGAACAGTATTTGGGGATCCAGGTGTCAACTCCTCTGTTGGACACTGTTTTTCAATACAGTAATCATGAAGTTGTAGCAGATATTAAGGCACCACCGGTCAGTTTAAATAGAGTGTATGGCACCTATGTATTTATGCTCCAAGCATTTCGTAGGACTTTTCTGCCATTATGAACAGCCTGGTGATTTCTCTCTTTCCTTCCTTTCGTTCGTAAGGTTTGCCTCATTCCAAAATCTGCGCATGGGACCAATCCTGCAAGTGCCCACATGGCAGGCATGAGGATTCAGCCTGTGGAGGTGGATAAATACGGAAACATCGATGCAGCTCACCTCAAGGCTATGGTACTCAACTTCCGCTTACCAGATGGGGGAGGTCTGGGTTGGAAAGAAGTGGCAAGGATCAGGGATGGTTTAGGTCAACGTTATCTTCTTTTGCATCCTCATTAAAAGACTGCAGTTCCTTCTCCGAATGGGTCTAGGGAAAATGGCATAAAATCAGAAAACCTAGCCATCTCTATAAGAAAAATAAAAGCAAGAGTCACATTTTTGGTCCAGAGTAAAAGTGACCATAGTTTCTTTCACCTCTTCCTTCTTTAACAAGGAGAAGGTCCTTTAAACTGAAATTCCGTCCTCTAATATGTGCATGTGTAAGAAACTGAATGAATTATTCATGGTGGTAGTAAGACTAGTCCTTGCAGAATCTGCCTGCTTCTTCCTGCCCAATCTTCCTCTCCTTCCCCCGTGAACAAACCTATGATCCTGGAAGTCATAGGTATTCTCAATCTTTGTGTTGGGGATTAAAACAGAAATGTAGATTTTGCAGATGTTTGTGATGGTCCCAGCCATTACTTGCTGAATTTCAGGCAACATTCCATCCTCCTTCCTGCAACACCAACCCCCACTCCCAAACTCCCAACCTCCCAACCTTCAGGAAGATGTTGCCTAGCAACCGTATCTGCTTTCCACTGGTGGACTGTAGGCTGCATCTTAAGAGGGAAGGAAATCACTTGAATGGCAATGTGATTTTGTTGGGGTTATTAGACATGGAGACTGAGAAGTTCATGTAACAACCTTCAAAAGGAAGATAAAAAGAAGCATTTTTTAATCTCTCACATCCACCTCCCCACCTCCCATTGCCCCATAAAGTTTTTACCAATAAATATTCTGGGTCAAAAAGTGTAATTATTAAGTCTCTCCAATATAGGATATGATTTAAAATTTTTGTTTGTTTGTTTTGTTTTCACGTGGGCCTCTTCTCTGACTTGCTGGTCAAAAAAATAGGAACATGTCTTTCATATATGCTTGCCTTCTGTCAAAAGAAAAATGATGTTTGTTTGTTTTTTAAATCGGAGCAGAACATTCCTAGTGGGAATTCTAATTTCAATAGAATGGGAGGGAAAGTGGATAGGATGGATTTGGCAAGATGAGCATAGCAAGATGAACTATGAGAATTGACTTGTCTGGAACCAGAAAAAATCTGAAATAATTATTGAGATGATTTGAACCAAAGGAAAACCACTTTAGAGAATTCAGCCCAAAATATCCAGAAATCTTCTGAACAGTTTTTTGGTCTTGACCATGGAGACTTAGTCTAAAGGAATCTTGTTATTTCTTTAGAATGATTTATAAAGGCAGAAATGGCTATGGACCTTCTATTAGTGTCATCCTACATTGAGACAGTTTGAGAAACGAAAAGACCAAGACTTCATCTTTCTTAATCCTTTTAAAAAATGAGGAATTGGTTAAGAAAGAAACATTTCCTCTCGTTAGCTCCCTCTGCCACTTTTCTGTCTCAGGTGGATAAACACAAGGAGAACTTGGCAGCAATCATGATCACATACCCATCCACCAATGGAGTGTTTGAAGAAAACATTGGAGACGTGTGTGACCTGATCCACCTACACGGAGGCCAGGTCTACCTGGATGGGGCCAACATGAATGCTCAGGTGGGCAATGTGAGAAAATGGTTATGAAAAAAAAATTGTTTTGTCTTCTTGACAGTTGTCTTAAAACATGACACCGAATTCAGAACAGAGACTGACTTTCTATATTGCCAAATCAAAGTATGTACTATAATTTCACTGAGATTGCAGATCCTGGTGCAGTGGTAAAGAATATCTACCTGCCACTGCAGGAGACACGAGAGACATGGGTTCGATCCCTGGGTTGGGAAGATCCCTTGGAGTAGGAAATGGCAACCCACTCTAGTATTCTTGCCTGGAAAATTTCATGGACAGGGTGGCCTGGTAGACTACAGTCCATGGGTTCGCAAAGAGTCAGACACGACTGAGTGACTGTGCTCATGCACGGGTACGTGCACACGCGCACACACACACATACACACACTCCTCCCAAGGAGGTCATGAAGTCACAGGGGATGCTGAGGACGAAGTAAAAAGGTTGAAGGGAAGCAGGGAGTGAGCTGAATTTTCTTAGCTTATTGCAGGGGAGGGGCGGGGGGTGACCCCTCTTCCTGAGGGAATTAACACCCAAGGTTTGGCCCCTGGTGGATACTGAACTCCCGTGACCTTGGACTAGCTTCAGTTTCATCAGCGTAAAACAGCTGCACATCTCTAGCTCTGAAGGGCTGATCCTGACTACCTACTGGGCTGTGTGTGTGTAGGGGGTGGTCTGTGTGACGTTTTGCTGCTGTTGTTCAGTCGAGCAGTTGTTTCTGACTCTGCTACCCCATGGACGGCAGCATGCCAGGCCTCTCTGTCACTCAGTATCTCCTGAAGTTTTCTCAAGTTCATGTCCATTGCATCGGTGATACCATCCAGCCATCTCATCCTCTGATGCCCTCTCTCCTTCTGCCCTCAATCTTTCCCAGCATCAGTGACTTTTCCAATGAGTCGGCTGTTAGCATCAGATGACCAAAATACTGGAGTTTCAGCTTCAGCATCAGTCCTTCCAACAAGTATTCAGTGTTGATTTCCCTTAAGATTGATTGGTTCGATCTCCTTGCTGTCTGAGGGACTCTCAGGGGTCTTCTCCAGCACCACAGTTCGAAGGCATCAGTTCTTTAACACTTCACCTTCTTTACAGTCTGTGTGACACGTGCGTTTAAGGGAATGCTTTAGGGAGACTTTGGAGGGCAGGGACTCATCATCTTTTAAAGAGTCATATCAACTCCCTCTCCTTTTTTTTTTTTAAAACCATTTCAGACTCTTTTCATTAAAATTTTTTTTTAATTTGTTTTGTTTTCAGCCCCAGTGAGGGGCATGTGTGGTCTAACCCCAACCAGGGATTGAACCAGTGCCCCTTGCATTGGAATTATGGAGTCTTAACCACAGTCCGTGGGGTCGCTAGAGTCAGACACGACTGAGCGACTTCACTTTCAATTTTCACTTTCATGCATTGGAGAAGGAAATGGCAACCCACTCCAGTGTTCTTGCCTGGAGAATCCCAGAGACGGGGGAGCCTGGTGGGCTGCTGTCTACGGGGTCGCACAGAGTCGGACACAACTGAAGCGACTTAGCAGCAGCAGCAGCAACCACTGGACTGCTAGGGAAGTCCCAATTTCAGACTCTTTTTGTTTTTCTTTGCTTCTATCTGATCTCTTTTGAGCAGTCCAGGGATTGTCTATTGATTCAATAGCATAAATGAGTCTTGTAGTTTTTATCACATCCACAATTAGCTCAAATGCCAAAGTGACAGGAACACCTGTTGAATGTTGTGGCTGGTACCAGGATGGTCTCAGGAAAACTGTCAGGCTCCCTCCCTCTCTCTCAGCTCAGTATTCTCTCAGATAGCCTTCCAGCCCTCTATATCCACGTGTCCTAAGGGGCCCTTCAGTAAAGTGCATGATATCCAAAGCTGGGGTACTAGACATGCTGGGGTGAAATTGCCTGTTTCAATAGCAGGGAAAGCCTATACTTCCCCTCCCCTTTCTTGGGGGTGGATAATTAGGAGTTGATGGTATATTCAGATCATACTTTAAAATCTAAATGGTCAATTGCTGTTTCCATAGAAACTGCAGGGCATGCTGCCTGTGGGATATCGGGTTTGAGCTGCCGTCTAAGGACGTTTCTGTGCACATCTCCTGCCTCTCCTCTCAGGGGAGCAGGATGGCTGTCTCTCCAGAGCACCCTTTCAGCTCTTGACTTTTGCTTTTGGTTCTTTCCCTTTGTGACAGGTGGGACTCTGTCGTCCCGGAGACTTTGGGTCTGATGTCTCACACCTTAATCTTCACAAGACCTTCTGCATTCCCCATGGAGGTGGCGGCCCTGGCATGGGGCCCATTGGAGTGTGAGTTCTGGGCCCTGGTTTCGGGATGGCTTTGAAGACTGAGAGTTGGCCCCACACTCTGTTCTTCTCATCGAGGACTTCAGGTGTCAGGATACCTTCACATGTAGTGTGCCTTTAGGGGCTGGGTGATGAGCAGTGAATGGGGTGCTTTCAAGGAGCTTTCAAGGGGAAGCAAACAGATTTTATTAACCACAGTGTGTATGGCCACACTCAGCTCCTAGTCATGTATAGACAGAGCAGGTTTATTAACAGAGAAATGAATAGTAAGCTTTACTGGAGCATTATGAGTAAGAACTGGTATATTAGCACCTAGAAGGGTCTCTTGGACTTTAATTTAGACTTCCAAGCAGCTTTGTTTTTAAAATCAGCTTATGGTTACATCTGAGGATCTATCATATAACATGGTGGCTAAAATTGATAACACTATTGTATAATTAAAATTTGCTAAAGGAGTAGAACTCAAATGTCCCCCTGCCAAAAAGAAATTGGATGTAATATTTTGGACACTTTACAGCCTGAATTCTTATTACATCTGAGATAAGTAGGAAGGAAACAAACCTTATTACTAGAAATAATTGGATGAAGTCAGAATAAGACTAAAGCAATATCTCGGAGCAGTTGGTAACTTTTTAAACTGAAATCAAATCATCTCATGGAAATGATGCTGAGCAACCATTTCCTGAGCATCTTCCTTTTTCCCAAAATGTGCGGAAGGGGCCAGTCTTCAGGGATATGGAGAGCCTGGCCCTCCTTGGGTTTTTCTTCTTTCCTTTTTGATTCCTGTTTTCTGTAGTAGGCAGCAGGGTCGCAGTGGCTCAGCTCTGGGGAAGATGGGGCAACTGATGTTCACAGGCTGGCCTGTGATTGTCACCCTATGGGGCATCTCAGCAGCATCCTTCTATATCCCTTAGATGCCTTGGGAAAGAGTGTGGGGCCAGGGCAGGGAGGGAGAGGGTGTGAGGGGCTGGGATGTCCCCACATCCTCATGAGCCCATAGCTCTGCATGATGTTCCAGGCTGCCTGTCTCTCCCCAGCTCTCCACCATGGTACTTGTTTGAGCTGCTAGGATGCTGATGGCTGGTGAGCCATGCCTCCAGCAGAGGAGGAAGGAAGGGAGACTTCCTGAACATCTGCCCCTTAGCAGGTGCCGGGTACCTTCCATGTCAGAGTTCCTTTGCTAGGAATAGAGCTTCCTGAGAGGGCCCAGGACCTGCCTGTTTGGTTAGACCAGATCTTTTTAACATCTTCTAAATTTGTATTAAAAAATATATATACAGGAAGAAGCATCTTGTTCCTTTTCTGCCTAATCATCCCATCATTTCGCTAAAACCAAGTGAAGATGCCCAGGCTTTGGGGACCGTCAGCGCAGCCCCGTGGGGCTCCAGTTGCATCTTGCCCATTTCATGGGCTTATATTAAGGTGAGGCCTGCTAATGCATGTTAGATGGTTTGGGGGAGTGATGTATGGATGGGGACCTGAGACTGCAGATTCCTTCTTAACTTAAAAATGAAGAAATCCATGATCGAGATGTGGTTCAGTGAAAATTGCTGACAACTTGAGTGGAAGAAACCATCCTAAAGAGATCAGCTAAAATTCATTTTATCTTTTCTTCATCAGGCTGTTTTCCTTTGGGTTCTCACAGTGGGTTTAACACCAGAGAAACTGACATGCCAGATATATTTTTCCAGACAGAGCTAAGTACCATGAGTCATATGGATGTTCTGGCCACGTCATTTGGTTTCCTGTAGGATTTGTACAGCCCCTCACAAGCGAAAAACAGTGCATATACTAATTATTACACTTGGTTGAGATCCTGGGATAAATTTTAGGAATACATCTCATTTCGCTTTATATTTCTTGGGAGCCTGGAGGGTAAGATGAAAATAGCAGAAATTCACTTATGTAGAGGTTTTCCCGAAGCTCTTTGCCCTTTAGGGCCTGTGGAACTATATTCTCGAAGGTAATTAGACTTTGTCATAGAACGGGCTTCCTTCTTTTGTGTTTTTCAAAAACAACAACAAAAACAAACAAACAAAAAACCCAAAACACATTAGGGTCAGAGTTTATTTTATACAGTTCGTATTCAAACTAGCCTGCCCACCTCCTGAGCTGACTAGATCGCACACTGGATAGGAGCACTTCTTCAGCCGGTAATTAGAGCAGTCTTCCCCAGCTGGTTCCCCTTCTGAGAGAAAGCGAGGATCTGGTGAAATAAACCCAAACTCAGCTATGCACATCTTGCCGGATGACTCTCTGGGCTGGTTGTTATTCTTGAACAGTGTGGCATTTATGATTCTTAATGAAAACTTTCTGGGAAGCTGGGACAACAATTCTGTACCCCAGAGACTAAAACCTGCGTTTTCAAATCATACTCGAGTTGTTTTGCAAATAGCAACAAGAACAATCATCATAAAGGTCTGCTTCTTTGCAAACAGAATCTTAATTCCCAGCTTCCTTTTGGTCTCTGTGAACCTGAGTCATTTGTTATGGAATGTTATTTGGGTTAGAGATGATTTTCCACATATAGAAAATAAATGCCCTAGGACTGGTTTGGCTGTGTGCCAGATACACCAGACAGACTCAGTTTAAGAATGAAATAAATATGGTAGGGTTTCAGCCACCCCTCCTACCTTGGGCTCTTTCTTTTTTCAGGCTGTTGTTACTTATTACCGAGACTCTAGAATTATCGTCTTCTCTCCTTTATACAGTTCTTCTCATATACTCCCTACCGAACTGCTAGATTTCTGCTAAGACTGTCCATCCTCTCCTGGCTTCCCTTGGCCTCTACCACTGGATGTCCCAGCCCACACAAAATCTTTAGGAGGTTCTCCCCAAAATGCACTTTCCCAGGCCCCATTCCAGAGAGAATCAATTCAGTATAGGCAGGGTGGAACTGGGGCCATAAAGTTGCTCAGACTCTGATGCACAGGTCCAGAGGCAGAGGCCAGGTCCAGGTCTTTCCCAGCAAGGATTTGAAGCTTGTGCGAGTGGTCACAGCCCACCTGGCTCTCCAGCAATGCCCAGGCTGCAGCCACGGGCCTTCCTTCCACACCTTTGTTTCTGCTATTCTCACCTAGAGTGTCTTCCCCTTTCTCTTTGTCTGTCCAAATTCTACCCATTTTCAAGTTTCTACTCAAGTTCTAATTCTCACTCTGGAAACCCTTCTTTGGCCAACCTGGCCGAGCGTGTCCTCTCCAAGGACTTTGGTATCCCTGCACTGTTATTTCATTTGTTTTACATCATTTGTGTGTTAACATACATCAAGCCTTATCATCTGAGGTGTTCTGGGAAGAAAGTAGGCAGGACAAATTGGTACAGTCTTGGTTTTAAACTCTTTGCTGGTGATGCTATCCCCATAAAATCATAGGGACTTATGAACCACCAGAAAAGGATAAGATTGAGAACCTTTCAGTTGTTAAACATAGAAGCCTGAACTATGGACACGTGAAAGACAAACCATACAAAATGGATTCAGAGGGGATTTTGGCCAAGAGCCCTCAAGATTCCTGGCAATTATCAAGGCATCTCAAATTCACAATGAACAACCAAACAGAAACTTCTCAAATACAGTTCTTTTTCTTGGGTAAATAAGGCGATAGTCAGCAGTCAGTTTTTCCCTGTTCTAAGCTTTCTAACTACAATAAAAAACATAAAATTACTGTTCAAAGAGGGAAACCAAAAGTTATTTTAGGCTTAGAGAAGACTGAGAGATGTCTTAGTTAGGATATTTCACTCCCCTGCAGTCCAGAGAGTGGTGGGGAGCTGACTTCCTTTCATCTGGGGATGTCTTTGGTTAGTGTCCATTGGATCTCTGTGTTCCGTGATTGATGAGTATTTTTTCCTCTATTGCAGATGATGGGAGGCAAGGGCCTTAAACAGGCCACAGAGATTGCTATTTTGAATGCAAACTACATGGCCAAGCGATTAGAAAAGCACTACAGAGTCCTTTTCCGGGGTGCGAGAGGCAAGTATGAACTTCAGCCTATATTCACTTTGGCTTTTTTTCTTGGCCAAACCAAGTTTGACCTAGTGGATGTGACTTGCAGAAGTGGGTGGGAAACTTCTATTTCTCAGCATATACCAGAGTAAAGCCTTGAGGTACTGGAAATAACTTCCATCTAGTAAACAGCTTAGGGATATTGGTGGGGCTCTGCCATGCACTTAGTCTCAGGACAACTCACAACAAGGACCACACCATAGAGAGACATATACGTAAATCCCATGAGCTTCTTACCTGCCCCTTGGCCATGAGGATGAGTGGAATAATTCTAGTTGGGAGAGCCTTCTGAGAGGAGCCTTTTGAGATAAGCCTTGAAAGGAAGCACAGCAGAACCCCAGTAAACAGAGATACAGGAGCAAGCTAGAGAGAAGGGAGTTGTCTGAGTCTTGGGTGGGTTGAAGGATGGGATAGGAGGAGAGGGAGCAGACTATAAGGCGGGAGAGGTAGCATGGGCCTTGAGGGTCTTGGAAGGCTCTGGATTCCACCCTTGGGCCAGAAAGGTTTCTGAGCAGGGGAATGACAGGATTAAGAGGATGTTAACATCATCAAGACAGTGGCAGAGGATGAGCATGCTGTTAGAAGTAGAATCAGAGGACTTATGTACTAGTTAGTTGAGAGTGAAAACCTTTTAGAGAAGCCTCTATAGCTTATCATTGGAGAAGGAAATGGCAACCCACTCCAGTGTTCTTGCCTGGAGAATCCCAGGGACAGAGGAGCCTAGTGGGCTGCCGTCTATGGGGTCACACAGAGTCGGACACAACTGAAGCGACTTAGCAGCAGCAGCAGCTATAGCTTATCATAGGGCGTCCCTGGTGGCTCAGAGGTTAAAGTGTCTGCCTGCAATGTGGGAGACCTGGGTTCAATCCCTGGGTCAGGAAGATCCCCTGGAGAAGGAAATGGCAACTCACTCTAGTATTCTTGCCTGGAGAATCCCATGGACGGAGGAGCCTGGTGGGCTACAGTCCACTGGGTTGCAAAGAGTCAGACACAACTGAATGACTTTACTTTCACTTTCTTTAGCTTATCATGGAGGGAGGGAGACAGGGATGGAGGGACTAGGTCTCCCTGGAAGTGACGGGAGGGGCTGGCGCAGGTGGACTTGCAGAGGTGTGGCCCTGGGCACAGAGTCTGAGAGCAGACTTTTCTTTGGTGAGACCCAAGGAAACCATATTGAGAAACCAGAGCGAAACCTCTCAAGCAGATGGCTGCACGGAACAGGTGCAGGAAAAGCAGCACCTGGTGAGGGGGCACCTGCACTGAGGCAGCGTCAGGCTCCCCACGTCCCACCCCCGGCGTTTCCCTGGCACCCATCCTTCCTGCCTCTGCTCTGGCCACACCTCCTCCCTGAGGCTGCCCTTTCCTTTCCTGGTGGCGAGAACTACTCCTCTTGGCTCTTTCCACCACAAGGAGTCTCCCACTCACTCATCGTCGGCTCGCTCCTGCAGACCTTAAGCTCCTGCAGGGGGAGGCTGTGGCTGCCTCAGTCCTTGGCGTCGTGTCAGCACAGCACACACAGTCAGCACACGTGGGTGGTCCTGCGTGACATGGAGGCACAGCTGAAGAGCAGGTGGTGGCCTCTCAAGTCTTAAAAAGAACCCATGCCTTTCACAGTAGGAAGCCTTCTGTCACCTTTGAAAGCAGTTAGGGCCAGCAGCAAGGCAAGGGCCAGCTGGAAAGGGGCTGAGACATGGACTGAGGTCAGGAGAAGGCAGACACTTTCATGGTTTGGGGGCTTTAGTGTGAAGGGGGCAGGAGCTGCTGCAATAGGATGCAGCTTCATTATTTTTAAATAAGAGAATAAGGTGATTTCAAGCTGCCAGGGGAAAGGCTGTGAAGAGGTGAGAGTGAAGCTACTGTAGAGGGAATAATAGGAGAGGCATCAAGTCACCCTGGAGGTGGTAGGAGGGGTTGCCCTGAGAGTCAGGCGGGCAGGACCTGACGGTGGGTGTGCATCGGAGAGCAGGGACCGCTGTATGTTGAGCCTGGGGCAGAGAGGGCAGCGAGCAGTCGGTAACCAGTGTTCAGTCCCAGGGTCACAGCAGCAAGGCCCTGCTTGTCTCTTGGCCTGTGTGCATCTCCATCTGTGATCTTTAATTTAAAGACCAATCTTGCTTTGTGAATATGTATCCACAAGGGTGGTTCCAGAGTTTGAAAATAGAAAAGAACTAAATAATCAGCTCTGGTTAGCAATTCTCCCCAGAGAGGAGAAAAGAACGTTGTGGGCAATATGTCTCTAAGCAACACAATGAAATGCTTCTGAAGTGGGTATTAAAGAAGCTACAAGAGCTACTAATTAATTCAAATATAGCTCCTGTGCTGTGAGATGCATCCTGCTTCTGTATTGGCCTTCAGGATAGCAGCAGTCTTGGTTTTGTCTGGCTGTATAAGTCATGTGCATGTGCTCAACATGGAAAATTTGGACAAAGAAGTTTGAGGAAGAAAATGGAAATGACCCATGGTTTCATCAAGCAGACATAACAGCTTAATATTTTGTTGTATTTCTTCCCACCGTACTTTCAGACAATTGAGCTTGTATCTTGTTTTTTTAAACTTTATTTTATATCATGATCATTTCCCTTGTCATTAAATGTCCTTTGAAAGTGGCCATATCCATTCTATGGTATGTATCATGTGTCAGATTCTATGGGGTTCCCTCAGCACCACCACATTATTTTTAACAACGCTGCAATGAACATCTTTTACTTAGTTTTTCTTTTTAACACCCCTGATTATCTACATAAGTTAGAGTTGTAGAAGATAAATTATCTCAGGATATGAATGCATTTACGCACTTGACACGTTTGACCTTGCCTGCCCCCAGATCCTTAATTCAAACTTACATCACACTAGCAGTCTGTGAGTGACCATGGCCCCAGGGCCCAGTGAACACCAAGTGCCAGGCTGGGAACACAGGCCAAGCCCAAAATGTTTTTGCCAATGTGATGCATGGAAATAATCTTTTTGCTTTAATTTACAAGGTATAGGGTACTTTTTCCCTAGTTGTTAAATTATTTTTTATTTAATATGTCCTTGGGATTAAGTTTGACAACTTCATTGAGAAAGGATTCACGTACCATGCACATCACCCACTGAACTTCAGTGGTTTTAGTGTGTTCACAGAGTTGTGGGATGCAAACCTGAGTTCCTTGGAGCGAGAATGAATGTGGTGTGGACCGCACGGGGGGAGATGGTACTCGAGGAGAGGAGAGTGAGCAAGTTAGTACCGATCAGGCGCCTGCCGTGTGCTTGGCAGCGAGCAACTGCTTTAGGCAGAGGCTGTCCCAGGAGGCTTGTAACACAAAAAGATGGATGAAATTTCCATTTGTTTTGACATTTTATCCCAGAATGAAATAATGAATTGTATTTCTCATCCCAAGCAGAAATATATTGGTGATTACAGACTTTATTACCCAATCCCAAAGTTCATGAAACAAAACTTGTCTCGTGTTTGGTCTGGTAAACACATTCATTACACAATCAGAGGTTTGGTATTTTAGGGCCTAAAAAAGAATGATCACTGTACCTCCAGATGGCCCAAAATAGAAATGTCCTTAATAAACACTTTGTATTCCAGAATGTCTAATGGCGATATTAGAAGACCGTTACTCATCTTAATCATATTTACCAGCTCTAAATAAGACTGGAATTATGGACGACTGTGAGGCAGTAATTTTAGTGAACTACAGGCCTTCCTCCCCCACCCATTTTTTTTTGCAGAGCGGTAAGACTTGGCGAGTCTTAGCTCTCCAAGCAGGGGTAGGGTCCATGCCCCCTGCGGTGGTAGCATGGAGTCTTAACCATGGGACTACCACGGAAGTTCTCAGGCTTCCCTTTATGAGCCATTTCTTTGAGATTTGAAAATGCCAGCCTAACTTGTTGACGCTTAGGGTTTTGTGAAGCAAGGAATTTATAGGCAAGAATTAGGATGGGGAGCAGCGGTAGTATTTATTGTGCAAGGATGAGGAAAGGAATTGACTCAGGTAAACAGAGGCATTTTGAAAGGAGGAATTGAAGATGTTTACAAGTGTCTGCTTATGTGGGAGGCTAGGCTCACTGTCTGGTCTAAACAGAGTTCTTGTCAGGAACAGACCATTTTGTTAGTGTCCCAGTGTTTTCTTTATGTTTCAACTTCTTAAGTGCTTATCCCTTTCTGATCTTAGACAAATCTTAACTCTTAACAAGGAAATTCTTGTCCTTGAGGAGTTTTCCTGGTGGCCTTTATAGGCTGGTGGACATGGGCTTCAGAGGCTGCACCCTTGCATGGGTGGGAGGGTGCACTTCCCTGGCTGGGAAGTGACCTCCTGAGGCGAGGGGCCCCACCCACCTGACCTCATTCCCAGGAAAACTGGCCTCTTGATGCTGTTTGTTGTGGTCCCTGGATTGCAACTGAAAAGCATGACTGAATGTAGATTGCCCACCCAAGCTTTCTAATTAGCTAGTGAGTTCCATTTATTTCTAGGCACTCACTCTGAGGATGCAGGAAAAGTAAGTTCCAGTTTTGGGAAGTCTTATCTTTCTGTAGCACTTTCCCAGGTCATCCTCAGCCTTGTAAGATAATTCATGAGGGGTTGGGAGAGGGATGTTCCAAGCGTAGAGCCAAGCCACTTCTATTTTGCTTTTCTATCATCTCCTACTCCCATCCCTGGCTTCTTTCCTTGCTCCGTTGACTTGTTATCTTTTCAGACTCTCAGTTATAGTCATGGTTAGGCCCCGAGGAAACACCTACTCACTGAAAATTAAAACTTGCACTAATCAGTTTATACAATTTCTACTTCAGATTCCTCTGACTCACCGTATGCCATAGAAGATTTGTATATCTTTTCTCCCTAAAAACTGCAAACAAAGATGATCATCTAGGGGTCTGCTGCTGCTAAGTCGCTTCAGTCGTGTCCAACTCTGCTACCCCATAGACGGCAGCCCACCAGGCCCCGCTGTCCCTGGGATTCCCCAGGCAAGAACACTGGAGTGGGTTGCCATTTACTCCTCCAATGCATGAAAGTGAAAAGTGAACGTGAAGTCGCTCAGTCATGTCCGACTCTTAGTGACCCCATGGACTGCAGCCTACCAGGCTCCTCCGTCCATGGGATTTTCCAGGCTGGCCCCCAACAGACATGAAGTTTAAATGTCACCCCTTTTCAGGCTCAAGTAGAGACAGACAGAAGAGAGAGATGCTGAAATCCCACTAACAGTTTCCATTTGAACATATTAGAATATGGATTTAGAAAATAACATCTGAACCTCATTTTGGAAATGGAACTCTTCCCAAACCACTTGGCTGTGGCAGGGGCCTCTGCAGATGAAGTCTTGCTTTAGCAGCGCTGGGCTGGGCTGGGCTGGGCTTGATGGGGCCTTTCAGTAACTGAACCTTTGCTTGAAAGACTGTGCTGTCTGCTGGCCAGCAAAAGAGACTCCTCCCCATCATGAGCCTGTCTCCTCCTCCCCTCCTGCCAGCTGAGTGTTCCGCAGAGCAGAGCAGAGCAGTCAGCTCCATTAGCCTTTTTCTTTGAGTTGTTGTTACAATGCCAGGGTGGCTGCCAGAACCTCAGAAAAGAAGGGTTGAAGCTCAAGGCTTGGCTCCCCAGTTGCGGTAGCATAGTGGGGCATTTAGGATTCCTGAAATTAATAGTTGATGAGGAGTTAAATAATTTCACAGTTTTCCCCCTGAATATTCCAGCTGGTCATTTCTTTAAGGCACTTTTTTTTTTTCCCCTCTAGATTTATCTACCTCTGAATACATTTTTCTCCTTTTGAACCATACTCCTTACTATTGAATCCTCATCATTGTTAGAAAGCTTGTTTTAAAGATATGTGGTGACAGTATATTCAAAGTCTTAGGTTCTCATACTTTTATTTACAAACAAAGCTAACCCCTTCATATGTATTCATCACACAAGAAGCAGAGCAGTTCACAGATTTTGTCTTCAGGGTCTGTTAATGACTGGAGCTATTCTCCTCAGGATTGAGAAGTTATGACTTCTCCAAGTATATTTAAGTAGATTCATTGTTTGCTGAGAATCAGGATGGTGGGTTAAGAAGGAGTGCATTATTTTTTACTGAGTAGATACTTTCCTTGAAGATAATTCATCAGTTATGTAGGCCATGGCATTTGGGAAACTCCCAGGAATGTTGTTCTATTTAAGAATGCTGAGTTAGTGGTTTATTCTTGATGTTGGATGGGTGGTCAACAGCTTATAATGGGGAGATGGTGGCCTGAGCCTAGAGAAGCAAAGTGAACTGACCGCCGCAAGACTTCAGCCTCTTCAGCTCCTTGCCACTTGCGGTGTGCTGTTCAACAGCCTTATTTCTAATTCTCAGTCTGAAGCCTGAAACTGAAACCTCATAAGCCCCTTTGAAGAATCATATAAAATTGTGTCTTATACATATACATTTAGTATACATTTACCTGCCCACGGAAGAAACCATTAATTGGATATTGGTAGCAAACTTGTTGAAAAATGTATCAATGGAGTTTTAACACTAGAAATATTTTATATAAAATAAAATATAAAATAAAATTTTGTATAAGGACCAGGCATGATGACATGTTAAACTGTTGCAAGTAGATTTTTGGTCTTTTGAGTAAAAGTGGTCTCATCCCCAGGGACCTTAGTAAGCCTTCCAGCTCCTGTCCTGCCTGCCACCCGCTTCCTGGTTCATGGGTGTGTAGAACACTGAGGATGGAACAAATTGGCATGACATGTTAACAGTTTTTATATGTAATAAGAGCAGATGAAGGCTTTATTGTCAACTATAACTTACCAAGTACCCATTGTTCCTTGGTCCTCAATGATATGCATTAAAAAGCTGATTTATTTGTTCATTTTCTTGGGTAAAACAACAAGCTGATGTTAATCGTGAATGGAAATAATTTTTCTCAACAGGATATGTGGCTCATGAATTTATTTTGGATACAAGACCCTTCAAAAAGTCTGCAAATATTGAGGCCGTGGATGTGGCCAAGAGGCTTCAAGATTATGGTAAGTGGTCTCACAGGAAAGACCCCCCTTAAGGAGAACTTGGGTTTCTGACATTTATGCAGCTGCCCATCTTGGTTATGGACCACAGACTGAATGTGTTTGCACCACAGTAAACTGATCCATAGGCTAAATGGCGAGCCGTAGACTGTGGGTAAAAAAAAAACAAAACTATGGCCCTATGGCCCCACAGATTCTGTCCTTTGAAAGATATTAAATCACGTATCTTGAATCCATCAACAGCTAGGAAAGGAGTCTTTGTTGTTAACAAAATTTAAAATCCCAAAGAAAATGACTGCTGTCTTCTGTCCATGTTTCTGGTAAATTATTTGACCTATCCCACTCCAAGCAGACAGAGAGGGCCATGAAGAGGTAAGTTGCTGTGATGGTAGAGGCAGTGGAGAGCCTACAACGTGTAGGAGTATTGGATGAATGGCATTTGAGATTCATGGCCTTTGAGCCCCCTCAGCCGTGGCATAACTGTTTCAGCTGCTGCTAGAGATGAAGGAATAGGTGCACCTTGTTTTCACAGAGATGATGCAGTTTTCTTTGAAGCTTTTTTTTTAAACTGTGTATTGTTAGTGGATGTTCACTCAGCACAGGCTTTATTAAAATGTTTTCTTAGTGACATTAATAACATCAAAGACTCTTCATTTCTCAGGAAGGCTAAGTTGGGGAGAACTTTGCCTTTTGATGAATGTGGAGTCTATCTGAATTTTAAGATGATTTGAATGACTTCTTTTAATAAGGAATGTGAAAACTTTAATAATTTTATAGTTTTACTACCATAACAGGAGTCCCACATAGTCACATAGTGACTCATTTCCTCCCATGAATGAATGATCTTATTATGCAGAGTTACCCTGATAATAAATGGGAAAACCAAAGATGGTTTTCATTAATGAAATTAGCAGTTGCTTAAGAATCTCCTCTTGACCACTCCTGTGACCTGACTTAACCTCCCGGCCAGTAACTGATTCAGGATGAGGCTTCATTTCTGGGGTGTGTGGTCTGTTTCCCACATCTGACTGCAGCAGCATTTGCAGGGAGGGAGGCAGGGGATGAGGGGTAGAAGAGAAGCGATATTTGGAGTTACTGCCCAGTATTCCCAAATTCGGTTCTATCTACAACCTTGATATTTTGATGTTTAATAGAGTGATGGCTACACTTGCCATAGGCTCAGGATGGTCTAGGTGTCTGGCACATAGGAAGCACTCAACAATTGTGTTTAACAAGTGAGAGAATAAGTGAATGGCTCTAAAAACAAACAAACAATGAAGATGATAACACAGATTCTGGGTCTTAATCACACCTATTGAATCAGAATTCCAGGGATGAGGCACAGTGATCTGTATTTACAAGTACTTCATGGATGAATCTTATCAGGTGTGTGAGGGGCACCCTGCCAGAGGGCAGAGATTTCCAAACTTAACTTTGTTTTTTTAACTTTTTAAAATTTTTATATTGGAGTATAGTTGATTAACAGTGCTGTGATTAACCTGATTCTGAGTTTTTAAAGGCTCATACCTTGGATTTCCTGAATCAGAGTCAAAATCCAGGAATCTGTGTTTCCATGACAACTCAGATGGTTCCAGATATGAGAACCACTATTGCAGAAAATATTGGGCTGAATTTGTTCACTCGTGGAATTGAGGTTGGACTTAATGGGTAATGAGATCAGCTTGTTTAAAAAGAAGACTTTCTGATTTGGGTGACACAGTTATATGCATTTGTCAAAATTAAATGGTACTTAAAATTTGTGCAAACTATCACAAAAATATGGAAACAGATATTGAATTCAGATATGGAACTCTAGTTAATAATATGCATGCTGAAATGTTTAAGGGGGAAGGGTATAAATGACTGTAACATGCTTGAAAAATGCATCAAAACTAAGGCAAATGCTTTAGATATGTGATAGGAGTAGATGACTGTGCTTAGTCACTCAGTCATGTCTGACACTTTGTGACCCCATGGACTGTAGCCCATCAGGTGACTCTGTTCATGGGGGTTCTCCAGGCAAGAATACTGGAGTGGGTTGCCATGCCCTCCTCCAGGGGATCTTCCCAACCCAGGGATTGAACCCATCTCCCACACTGCAGGTGGATTCTTTGCCAGCTGATATGTGATAGGAATAGATGACTAGATACATGATAAAGCAAACAGAGCATCATTGTAGAAGCCATATAGGTGTACGGGTGTTCACTCTATAGTCCTTTCAACTTACCAGTATATTTGAAAAATTCTATAATAAAATGTTGAGAAGACAATCCTTTAAACAATGCAGGCATGACTCTAAAGCGCCCCATGTAATGATGCACACCAGAATTTGGGAACCATTGACCTCCAGGGCAAACTTAGTTGACAGGAATATCAACCTAGAGGCTGTTCTTCATCTTTTAAAGTTTCACAGGAAAAATTGTAAGAATTGGGGAAAAGTTCTTTTTGGCTTTTGTCCAGGAAATCTCTCTCTCAATCATATTTTGTAAATTCATCTTAACATGTGAAAACTTTTGGAAACATAGAAATACCTTCAGCCTGTATTCAGTGTAAAGACAAAGACTTTATACATCCTGGCCAAGACTCAGTTTCCTCATCTGTAAAATAAGGACAGTAACACTCACATCAGGGTCCTTAATGCTTGTTACCTCATTATTTAGCTTTTGGTAGGCTATAATATTTTAATTTCTCTTAATTGCAAGTAATACATGAACATTATAAAAAGATTCTAAACACAAGGTAAAATAAAAACCCTCATTTTATGCCAATAATCCTGTTTAAATTTTAGTATTTATTCTTCTTCGAAACAGCTTCCCTCATAAAATATACACATATATATAAAGTATGTATAATACACACATGCAAATATATGTGTGTGTATATATATATATATGCATATATAATATACTGTCATTTTAAAAACAAGACAATATCGTTATGTAGCCTGCCCTTTTCACTTAAATTGGGTAAACATTCAGAGCCATTAACAAATATAAATTTAAATACATGGAATGGTTGCATATTTATTGTATGGATACCCAGGAAGATTTGCCTACCTCTGCTGTTGGATGTCATGTTACTTCCTAAGCTTTTCTTCTATAAACAGTGCTGAAGTGAATCCCTAGACATATACAATAGCAAAATTTTCAGATTGTTTTCCTTGGAATACATTTTAAGAAGGGGAGGGTCTCTTCTTCCAAACTGGGGAGGTCAAAGTTAAGTGACACAAATTCCATCTCCTTGGCAGGATTTCATGCCCCCACCATGTCCTGGCCGGTGGCAGGCACTCTCATGATTGAGCCCACCGAGTCGGAAGACAAGGCGGAGCTGGACAGATTCTGCGATGCCATGATCAGCATCCGACAGGAAATTGCCGACATTGAGGAGGGCCGCATCGACCCCAGGGTCAATCCACTGAAGGTACACAGGCACTGGTACTTTATCTAAAATATCCCAGAGAGCAGAAAGCAGTGTCTGGGTGGGGTGCTGGCAACCTCTGAACTCGACTGGAAGATGACATCCTTGCCTAGAATAAGACTGTTCTTCTGAGAGGATACCTAGAATAAGACTGTTCTTCTGAGAGGATAAATTCATTACCTGAAAGTTTAAATCTTGAATCAACACAGCAGTGGTTACTCAAGTATAATGTGGTTATTTCTGATATGTTCTAATTTTAAATATCTATTTAGTGGGCACTTGTTGGTTTTATGTATCTGTTTGGTGCTGTTCATCCCACAAGGACCCAGTTGGCTGTCAAAGGAGGGAGCAGAGACTGATGGACTTTATAGTTAGAGAAGTCTTACCATTCTGTATCTCTGTTTGATGCTCTCTACTGAGATTATTTACCTTTTACACTCTGGATAAAGATATTCTCATATTGGAATAGTTACCTCTTAGAACAACCAGACTGGTACTTGGCCTGAATATTTTACCATGTTTACGGCCTATATTGGAGAAAAATTTGTTAAACATTGCTTCGCCTCTTCAAAACTGTTCCTTTTATATCTGGTCAGAGCCCTAAGAGTTCTGTATTAGGTCCAGCCACTGTTAAGCTGAGGGATCGTGAACTGAAAATACCGCAAAGGCTATGGTTGTGTCGTTACGGCTCCAAGCCAGAGAAGCAGTCTGAGATGTACAGAGGAGCTTAGTCCAGAGCTGCCCGGCTGAAGGTGAAGCACCGGGGCCAATGACCGGTGGGAAAAGGCTGGTCCCGTGCGAGTCTCCTAGGATAGTGGAGGAATCTAATATGATTTGCTCTCATCGTTTTTTTCTCTGGATACTGATGATTCTTTCAGGATTTAGACAATTTTTAAAAAAAAATGGCAACAGATGTCTAAAAAATATAATACTGAGATACAAAAGCAAGTGGAGGATAAAACACACACAGGATACTATAAGGTTTAAAAGTGTACCAAACTAAGCTCTATGCAGTTTATTAACATATACAGTAATAGTATAAAAATATGAGAATCATGACAACAAAATTCAAGATAGTGGCTGGCACTGGTGAAGAGGACCAGCAGTAAGATGGAGAGGGGATAGGCTGGCATGGTCAACTGTATCTGTAATGTTTCTTGTTTTAAAAGCTTAAGCAAACATGACAAAATGTTGATTTCTGTTGGGTGGTAAATGTGCTACTTTCTGATATTCGAAATATTTCACAATAAACATTTTCCTACCAAAATTTCCTTCCCCACAAACTGAAACAAAACCACCACCCTCCATCCGTGGGCTTTCATCAGCTCGCTGGCAGATGTGAGGAGCAGAGGGAAAGGCAGGCGTCTGCTCTGACCCCTCTCCTGTCCATTGTCTCTGTCTCAGATGTCTCCACACTCCTTGACTTGCGTCACATCCTCCCACTGGGATCGGCCGTATTCCAGAGAGGTGGCAGCATTCCCGCTTGTAAGTTCTCCTCTGAAGCTGGACGTGCCAGCTGGTCCAGGTTCACGTGCGTATGAGGGGCCATCACCCACTCCAAGGGCTCCGCTCTTGCCGCCTCCTCACTATAGTGACCATATGTAGGTTACCTTTGCAGAACGACACAACACAGAAATTGGCTTTCCAAGTTCTGAGGTCAGGGTGCCAAGCACACAGTGCCAACCTGCGCACAGTGCAGGAAGACCAAATAAGGGTCTGTCTAGTGGGTCAGTGTTTTCTACCATCATCCTTTTAATTATGTGAAGGTGCTCTGCAGTCTGGCGGAGCAGGGGTGGGAGATTTGGAGGGATGGTGACGAAGGAGGCTAGATTTTAGCTTCTTATAATTTTTGAGTACTTTCTGGGCCAGTGATCTCTCAGGTGTGGGAGCAGCATTGCAGTCTCCTCCCCACCCCACCCCTCCAAGAAACTTCTCAGGATATCCCAAGTCATTTCTGTCTTTTGTCCCCTGCAGCCCTTTGTGAAACCAGAGAACAAATTCTGGCCAACCATCTCCCGGATTGATGACATCTACGGAGATCAGCACCTGGTTTGCACCTGTCCACCCATGGATGTTTATGAGTCCCCATTTTCTGAACAGAAGAGGGCCTCTTCTTAGTGTTCTCTCCCCAAGTTCAAGTGACTGACTTGATGCGCTTTGGAGCATCTCATGAGATATTTCATTTTCCACCACAGACTCAAGTAGGGGTTTTATATACTGTGTATATTCTCTCAAGGTAAATGTAAATACAGTTAGCACAGTGCGTGGAAGCTCATTGCTGGAAGATTGATTTGCTCCGGTGTCTCTGCTTTCACACACAGCAGTTGCCTTGATTGGGCCCATTTAGTTTTTTTGCATAGAAGATTCAGAGTGTGCTAGTAACTTTCACTTCAATATAGCAAGTTTGAAGATGTTATAGAGGCTATACTGCAGATCCAATAGGTATTTTTATTCCAAATAAGTCCTTGTGGACTGTGCCATCTGTGGGAAACCCCAGGGCAAATGTTTACATTTTGTATACACTGAAGAAATCTTTTTCCTCCTCCTAATTTACTCAATCTGTAATAGCATTTCTGAGTGTTTTCATTTTTCCATATGTGTAGTTTTAAGTCTGCAATTAATATTCTAATAAAAGCATTCCAATTTGAAGAATGCCTTTTTGATCCAATTTTCAGCATTAACTCCCTCATAACCCTATGCTCAGAGGGATTTGCAGGGTAATGAGATGATCCAGCCCAGTAGAACTGTTGCATTATCAGTTGTGTCTTTGGCTAAAGAACCCATTTGTATGTCTTAGCAGTGATTGCCACTTTAGCCCTGTTAAAATTGTGTTTGGCTGCATATACCTGAAAAGCAAACACAGCAGTTTAATCAAATAATTTATTTTTTCTCATGTAACAGTAAGTCCAGAGGTAGTAAGTCAAGAGCTAGTCTTCAGTCTTTCTATTCTGCCTCCTTTGCATATAGTCTTCATCCTCATGGTCCTAGGATGGCTGCTGTGTACCCAGGCATCAGATACCCAGTTCTAGGTAGGGAAAAGGAAGAGAAACGAAAGACAGAGTCTATCCAAGTTGGCTTCTTCTGGAATGTTTTTCCAGAGGTTCCACCCAATAACTTCTGCACTTTTACTGGCCAGGCTTGGTTCAAGTTGCCACTCTGAGCTTCAAGGGGATATGCCCAGGTCTTTCACCTGGGCATGTTACTATCCCTAAGAAAATCAGAAGTTTGTTAACTGAAGAAAAGAAGGAGTTTCAGGTAGGCAACTAGCATGCCTGTCACAAATAACTTTCCTATGGAAATAGCAAATTCTTTGGATGTTCTTCTCCAATTGTTCCTGAGTATCTGCTTTAATTCTGACTACTTGGGTCCTTATTACTCAAACAACTGTTATTTGACCTGTTATGACAGTGATCTGGACAAAAGGTCTGAGCACTCTACTGAATGCTCTGCAAGTGGTCTACTTAATCTCACACTTAAAAGGTCTGTAGAACTCTTCATTTTGGCCAAAGCAGTAGAGAAGTGATGGGATCCATGGTTCCTTTCTTACGTAATAATTAAATGAAAAAGATCTGTATCCTTCTCAGTCCGTATTCCCTGGAGTATGTTTGGGGCAAAAGCAGGTGATTCAGAGGTTGAAGTAAACTGTTTGTCTTCACTGCTCCTGTGTTCACCTGCGTTTCTGCTCGTGTGACGTCCTCCACCTGGAACACTTGTCCCGCCATCTTCCTTTGCTGGCTCCTGTTCTTCATGTTTCAGCAACTCTTCAGGTCTTCCACACATCTCTGTGAAATGGGCTCTGTTATTTTCTAGTTTGGCACTCAGTCTGTTATCCTACACTCTCTGCACAGTTAATAATTATTCTATTTGGTTTTTATCTGCCTCACTAAATTCTCTGAGAGTGGGAATCGTATCTTATTCATCATTGGATTCCCAGTGCCGAGCTAGGGCTTTCCACACAGTATGTGTTCAACAAACAGCTGTGGTTTTAGATCGTTAGCTGGAAGGACTTGCTT
Organism: Bos grunniens; assembly: GCF_055505025.1. Taxonomy (NCBI): domain Eukaryota; kingdom Metazoa; phylum Chordata; class Mammalia; order Artiodactyla; family Bovidae; genus Bos; species Bos grunniens. The sequence continues at coordinate 36,930,775 of NC_141172.1, forward strand.
CTCCATTTCTTACCCCAATGCTTTACCAATCTAAGTCTGGGGACACCCCACTGGAGAAAAGCTTGAGTCTGTAGAGCAGATACACTCATCCACAATCGCTGCCCCATGCTGATCCCAGGTAAAGGGGGGGTGATAAAAAGTGGGGTTTCCCCAGTGCTAGTGGAGTGTCATCATCCATCACCTCTTCTACGGAGAGCAGTAAGAGGTAGGCTGGAGGCAGGAGTGTGACGTCAGTTAGGTCATTCTGCAGAATGTCCAGAGACAAGAATCCAGGAAGCAGGAGTTGGTGTCCAACACGCAGCACACACCTTTCGTAAACAGCACAGGACAGCAACCAGAGTACCTGCTCTGTAGTCAGACTGCCTGGGGTCATTCATATCCCGGCTCCCCTGCATCTCTCCAAACTTCAGACTCCTAGTCTGTGAAATGCTATTATTACCTACCACTCATAGGTGGGAGAGAATATATTGTTTGGAAGTGTCTGGCACAAAGAAAGTGCTCTTCAATGTGAGCTCTCATATCCTCATTCTAAACTTAGGGTCTGGTGTCCTATACTCTACACCCTATACTCCTTGACCCAGCTCAGGAGCCCAACTCCAATTTGACCTACCTTGCATTCAGATCCACCTTCCTTTCCTTTCCTAACAGCCCCTTTCCTCTGGACCATCAGAAAAATAGAAGGAACATGAGTTGTGACTTCATACAGATTGAATTCAATTCTCAGATAAGCCAACTGTTTTGAGAAAACAGACAAATTCACTTATCTTCATTTCAGTTATTTAAGGTATAAAATAGCAATAATAAAAATACTTACCTCAGCCTTGTTGGAAAGATTAAACAAGACAAAGTGAGCACTTGACATAGTGTCTGGCACTCAGAAATCACTAACTTATTCAGCAGACTGACTCATTATGTACCAGGTACCATTCTAAATGGCTTCCCTGGTGGCTCAGCAATCAAGAATCTATCTGCAATGCAGGAGATACAGGTTCGATCCCTGGATCTGGAAGATCCCCTGGCAACCTATTCCAGTATTCTTGTCTGGGAAATCCAGACAGAGGAACCTGGTGGGCTACAGTCCCCTTCCAGCCTCTACAGTCCATAGGGTCACAGAGAATTGGACAGGATCAAGCACGGACACACACACAGCATTTCAGTGACCTATGGATACAAGATGAACAAGATAGTTAAGGCCTCTTTCATGGGGCATCAATTCTAGATGGACAAACACAAAGATTTCACAGGATTAAATATTCTTTAGAAAACAAAAACCAGTATGGTACGTGGCTAGGGGTTTGGGACTCCTTTATATTGGATGGCAGGGAAGGAAGGATTCTCTTACAAGGTGACATTCAGCCTAAAATCTGAACAAAATGAAACCAGCCATGACTAGATGTGGGGAAGAGGGATTAGGAAGAGGGAGAAGCATGTTTGAAGAAGTATATGTATTTTCCATCTTTAAGCATTTGGCTATTTTCAGTCTCATATGTAAAGGGTTTAAAGAATCCCTGGGAAATAGGGTAGGAAGAAAGAAGATGAGGAATAAAGGCTGGGGTTGAAGAAAGGTGTTGGAGTATTTCTGAAATCAAGAACGGGGAGGAGGGATTTGAGCCTACAGTCAAGATCACAGGGGACGAAAATGGGGTCCAGAAAGGAAAAAATGGGGACTTGGCTCAGGATGGAGGGAAAAGGAGAAAATGTATTGGGGTGAGGGGTTGGGCTTGGTCCTTAGGTCAGGAAGGGAGGGAAGGATTTGTAACTGGGGAAGTGAGGAGAGAGAAATGAAAATGGGGGAAAGATGCAGGTTAGAAATAGAAGGAAATGGGGGAGGAGGTGGTAAGGGCCTATGGTGGGGACAGGAAGGATTTAGATGCGGAAGAGGAAAGATCATCATTAGCTCAGTGACAAGACAGGTGACTGACTGACAGGAAAGAAAGGTCAGATGACGGGGTGGGGGAGGGGGGTAAAAGTGCTCCAGGGTGAGAAGGGAGTCGAGAGCATGAGCACAAGGCCCAAGGAGGCAGGCGGGAAGAACTCCCTCAAATTAGGGAGAGGAGAAGAAATCGAGAGAATGGGCAGGGGGACAGTGAAAAAGCTGACTTGAGAGCAGTCTCACAAAAGGGAGGGGTGGAGGCAGGAGGAGGCCCAAACTTGGGAGGGAGGCAGGCTGGCAGGAAGCAGACCAGGAGAGGCACAGTAATGAGGGGCAGGCAGCACATGGAGGTGGCAGAAGAGACCGAGGGTCTGCGTTCCCTGGGTGAGAAAGAGCTGGGAGGAGGGCCCAGATGCAGTAGAGTGGGGAGGCCCTTCGATAAAAAGGGTAGAGGGAGGACCCCATGATCAGGAGGGAAATGTGTGTGGGAGGGAGGGCCCTGAGAGAAGAGGAAGGGCAAGAAGTCTTTCTTAGAAGCCAACTAGGCAGCAAGATTTCTGAACTGAGGAAAGCAAGTAAGAGCCAAACCTCAGGACAGAGGTAAGGAAGTGAGCAACAGAGGAGTGACTATCTTAGGGTTAGAATATCTGTGAAATTGAAAACTGAGAGTCCAGAGAGTGGCAAAGCCCTGAGGCCAGAGCTAGTGGAAACTTCCCAGGGGCTTCCCAAGGGGCTGGTTGTGGCCGCAGTAGACAGGGCCCCTGTTGCACCTGTGTGGGTGAGTGATGCTCTCCTACTGCTGCCTCTTCATTCTGTTCAGGTGTAATTCTTACCACTTGCTTCATTCACTACTTGATCTCCTAGTCCTCCCCATTCAGAAGGGCCTCCCGGCTGTGGCTTTACCTGGCCAACTAACTTCAGAGCCTTTGTACACATTGTTCTTCTGGAGGTTTTTCCAGGTCTCTTCCCCACCTCTCATGTATAACTCCCTGGGAATGGGGACTAAGTCCCTGATATTAAAGAAGATACAATCCCTGTTCTCAGATGACCTGTCTCAAAGTTTTGGAACACATGGTCAATCTGGGGGAGGGGGCAGTCTCTGGTGCCTGGAACCAGGAAGGGTTACTAAGATACCTTTTCTGTAAAAGCAGTGCTGTTTAACTATGGTTTAAGAGGCCTTTGAAGGCTAGCCTGGAAATCTACCTCTTTCCTCTGTATCATTGTTCCTACAGGAAATATTTATAAAATTCATCAAGAGATTTCATTTTCTACTTACATTAAGCTACAGGTTATGGCCATCATTCTTTTACAAATTAAGTTCTAAAATGCAGGTTGGAGAGTGCCTGCAACTTCTTCTGAATTCAAGGGAATCAATGAATAATGGAAGGCTGAAAAATCAACTACAAATTATTTTTTTTTAATGGACCTCCATGGCTCTCTGTGGGTCTGGATCTCTTATAGAGGTCTAGGATTTTCAGAACCAATGCAAGAGAGTTTTAGTGTGCTTTTGATCCACTTATTGCATTGTACTTTAACCTCACCAGTAAAAAAGCTTTTATATAGTTGGGAGTATGACAACTGCAATTTCCTACAAAACCACGTCTGAGGAGCATTTGAAAAAACAAAACGAAAACCTTGGTGAGATTCAGAAGATTTAAGTGTTTTAAGTCAGAGCCACAGTCATAAATTCCCAGAAAACAGGGTGGAATCCAACAGCACCAGGAGTGATGTCAGTCATTCCCCAAAAATGCAGAATTTCCCCCAACAGTGCTGCCACTGGGAACTTGATCCAAAATTGCTACTCACTGCAGTAGGAAGCAGCCAAAGCAGAATTAGATACAAACAGATTCTTTCTTAAAAGTCTGGCATAAAGAGTGGAAAAAGATAACTTGCTTGCATTCAAGACATTTTATCTAACGTGAACTACATAAGAATATTAAAGTTCCCTAAAATAGAAGAACTAGATGTTTTTATTGGTTAAGAGAAGTGGCTTCAAATGCATTCCAAAAGACAATGAAGAAAATACTTTCCATGGAAGGAGACAGTTGGGTAGGCTGTTAAATAAACTCGCAAATAGCAAAGGAGTGAGTATAGTGTGTGGTGCTAGCCATGTTGTGGGGCGGGGGAGCGGGGGAGAGTCAGCACTATTTCTGTATTTTGTCAGAAAGACTGCCTTTAGCCTGGGACAGTGCCTGCCATTCACAGAAGTGCTGTCAGACTGGGGTCTAATTCTCCTGAGGAGCAATAGGCAGTTTGGAGACAAGAGGCTGAAAGACCATCCTTACACAACTTACAGCCTCAGTACCATCCTTACACAACTTCATTATTTCCCAGAAACTAGTTGCATTTAGGAATGAAGTCCAAGGTTTTTATATGAAAATGAGAAGAGTCTCTAAAAAGAAACAAGTGCCATGCAACAACCATTTAGACATTTTCAGATGAAATTCAGTCAGGTTACACACAGGTTCTCTTTAGTGTCCAAACCTGGTTTTCGAAGAGCAAAAGGATATAATATAAAAATACTGGAGTTAATAGTCGATACAGTGAAGCAGATAAAGTAGTGGTTAAGTAACACAGCAATGAGTTTCAATTCTAAGTCTGCTCCTGACTACCTTTAGTGACTAAGGATGAATAACTCTCATCTCCAGTAAAGTGGAGATGATGCCACTCGCCTCACAGGGTGTGTATGAATAGGAGTTGGAATGAACACTACCAATGGTTCTCAATTCTTTTTGGACACAGAATGAACACACATGGGAATAGCTGCTATCCCTGCTCCAAAGACATGGATATGCCAGTGAAAACCTTCTCTTCCCCCCGTTTAAAAAAAAAAAACAGGTTCAAGGAAGAAGAGGAAAACTCCAGGTGGCAGAAATGAAGAGGGAACCCAAAGGACCTGACACTGCAAGGCCAATGGAGGTGGCTGGACTGGATGTGTCTTAGGAACTGGCGTTCCAAAGATGCCAGGGCAGAGAGATGTTAGGAATTGAGGCTGCAGGTATAATGGATAGTAAGAAGTAGAGATGGGGTATGCTTAGAATGGGGAAAGTTCTGTCCCAGTAGGAGGACTGAAAACTTGGTATCTCTAGTTCAGGGTCACAGCAGGAAAGCAAGCTTTCCCTCCCAGGCCATGGGTGGAAACAAAGTCACCAACAAGAATCTTTGCTGCATGTGAACACAGAAGTCAAATTCATACTAGCTGCATTGTGAAAGAGTCCCATTCAACAAAATTAACAACTGGTTCAGTTAAACAGTGGACTAGACTCAGAAAATTCAGTGAATTGGAAGATCTAAGGAAATTACCAGACTGTAGCACAGAGTGGGTAAAGAGATAGATGTAAGAGATATTAAGGTATGGAGGGTAGACTGCTGCAAACTTCTAGGAGGCTGAGAAGGAGATAAAAAAAAATGGGAGGAGCAATTATTTTTAAAGGAAAAATTAAAAATTCCAGAAATGCATTTTCAATTTAAAGGAATACAGTGAATCCCAAGTAAAGCAAATAGAAATTAATCCACACCTAGATAGATTTTAGTGAAACTCAGAAGTTATTAGAGAGAAAAATGTACATCCTTGAAAGAAATAATCAAAATGACATCCAACTTTTTTCAGCAATAAAAGATGTCAGAACACAATGGAATACCTACAGGATGCGACAGAAAGATAACTGGGAACCTACAATTCTAAACCCAGACAATTTAGCTTTCTAAAATCAGTGTGGAAAAAAGACACTTTCAGCCCACAAAGAGAAAACTTACTGTTCATAGACTCACTGAAAAGTCTGGTACAAAAACATCTTGAAGTATTCAACAAGAAACAGTGAGTAAATAGACAAAACTTATCAAGTAAATCAGTAAGTCATGTTTAAAATAACGAGTTTTAAAAATAAGTTATAACAAATATTAAACATTAACATGGAAAATAGGTCAGAAAAGATAATTTGAAGGGAAATAAAAATATACTTGTTTTATTCAGGAAAAAACTGAGCTAATTGGCCATTTTATAAATATCAGTATCAATATGCTCTCATGTGTAGGTATATTGAAAGATTAAGGATGATCACAGAATGATAGAAACGTTACCTTTTGGTCATGGGTGTGTATGTTGGGGGGTTGGGGGAAGATAAAATCTGCTTTAAATGTAAGAACAAGGAGGAAAGAGAAGATTCGTTCCTGCATCCTCCATAACAACAACTGCAATGACAGGAATATACATGCCAGGATAATAAACATAGAGATACTAAGTTTATCTATTAAGAGAAGACTATCCCAAAGCATAAAGTCCAATGAAATAAGTGTCAGATTTCAACATCTGAATGACTATATTTTGTTTATGAATACCTAAGTATAAAAATAAACAGAAAAGGCAACACTGAACTCATAATTTCTTAGGGAGGGGAATGGGCAAGGTGATTGATTAAAGTATGTCTTTGTTTATAGTATTTTATTTAAAATCTTAAGAATGATCCTAAAATGATCAATACTAGTTAGCTTGTGTATATACTACTTTTATACTTTTTCATACTTTAAAAACAAACAGGAACTTCCATGGCAGTCCAGTGGTTAAGAGTTTGCCTTCCAATGCAGGGGGTGCAAGTGCGATCCCTGGTTGAGGAACTAAGATACCATATACCTCAGGGCCAAAAAACCAAAACATTAAAAAAAAAAACAAAACAGAAACAGTATTGTTAACAAATTCAAAAAAGACCTTAAAAATGCTCCACATCAAAAAATCTTCAAAAACAAACCCCAATAGGCATAGAACATAGCACAGATGTTACTTTCCTTCCATTTCCTGAGCCAGTTTCTTTGTAATAGAAGAGAAATGTCTTCTTTGTTGGGTTGCTGCAAAGTTTCAGTATCAGTCATAATGTCTGACACATAAATGCTTAACAAATGTGAGCTTCCTCTCAAGAGTTCCTTTATTGTTAAACCTGTTTTTGAAAGGCTTCTTGGTGGGTATGGCATAAGCCCTCTTGAAGGAGGTCGTCATTAACCCCACCATAGAGCAGCCAGAACTTAAACAAGACTGGGAAAGAGACTCTTGGAGGGCACAAACAAAACCTTGTGTGCACCAGGACCCAGGAGAAAGGAGCAGTGACCCCACAGGAGACTAGCCCATGAGTGTCCAGAAGTCTCTGGCTGAGGTGTGGGTCAGTGGTGGCCTGCAGGTTTGGGGGCACTGCGTGCAGCAGTGAGAGCATGGGACCGTTTGAAGGAGGTAATCTTCATTACCTCCACCATACTGTGGCCTCAGGTCAAGTAACAGGGAGTGAAAACAGCCCAGACCATCAACAGATTGGATTAAAGATTAACTGAGCATGGCCTCACCCATCAGAACAAGACCCAGTTTCCCCCTCAGTCAGTCTCTCCCATCAGGAAGCTTCCATTAGCCTCATGTGTATGCAGGTCAGGAAGCAGCAGTTAGAACTGGACATGGAACAACAGACTGGTTCCAAATCCTGAAAGAAGTACGCCAAGGCTATATATTATCAACCTGCTTATTTTAACTTATATGTAGAGTACATCATGAGAAACGCTTGGCTAGAGGAAGCACAAGCTGGAGTCAAGATTGCCAGGAGAAATATCAACAACCTCAGATATACAGATGACACCATTCTTACGGCAGAAAGCGAAGGACTAATGAGCCTCCTGATGAAAGTCAAAGAGGAGAGTGAAAAAAGTTGGCTTAAAACTCAACATTCAGAAAACTAAGATCATGGCCTCTGGTCCCATCACTTCATGGCAAATAGACAGGGAAACAATGGAAACAGCGACAGACTTTATGTTTTGGGCTCCAAAATCACTGCAGATGGTGATTGCAGCAATGAAACTAAAAGATGCTTACTCCTTGGAAGGAAAGTTATGACCAACCTAGAAGCATATTCAAAAGCAGAGACATTACTTTATCAACAAAGGTATGTCTAGTCAATGCTATGGTTTTTTCCAGTAGTCATGTATGGATGTGAGAGTTGGACTATAAAGAAAGCCGAGCACCGAAGAATTGATGCTTTTGAACTATGGTATTGGAGAAGACTCTTGAGAGTCCCTTGGACATCAAGGAGATCCAAACAGTACATCCTAAAGGAAATCAGCCCTGAATATTCATTGGAAGAATGAAGCTGATTCATCATCATTCATTGATGCTGAAGCTGAAACTCCAGTACTTTGGCCACCTCATGCGAAGAGTTGACTCATTGAAAAGACTCTGATGCTGGGAGGGATTGGGGGCAGGAGGAGAAGGGGACGACAGAGGATGAATGGCTGGATGGCATCACTGACTCGATGGACATGAGTCTGAGTGAACTCTGGGAGTTGGTGATGGACAGGGAGGCCTGGCATGCTGCGATTCATGGGGTCGCAAAGAGTTGGACACAACTTAGAGACTGATCTGATAACTTACTAAATGTAACAGAATCCAGTAAAAATCTCATCTTTCAAACTTATGCCTAAGAGACAATCAAATATTATGTCCCACCTTCCTGATGGACAACTACAACACTTATGAAGAAGTCTTGCTGCCTACCCAGCCACACTTTTAAGTCTAAATCTGGTCACTCTTGAATTCTAACTACCAATTTAGAAGAAAATAGGTTAAACTGTACCACATGGTTACAACTGGCAAAATCTATTCTGTTTGAAAGGCTTTTGACATTTCAAAATGCAAATTATAAAAGGCAAAGAAAAAAAAAAGATTCAGGAGATATACACAAATTAAAGATACGAAGATAGCAAGTAATAACAATTTAAAGTCTATTTGGGTCCTGATTCAAACAAACTTAAATATCCATTTATGATATTTGAGACAAGAGAAATTTGAACAAAGATTTACTAGATTTGAGGATATAATTACCATTAAATTTTTTAAACTTCCTATGCTTTATGTTAAAAAACCTTGAAGTCTTCAAAAAAAGCTTGAGCAACATAAAATTGTTTAGCTTTGAGACATTCTTGACACTTCTGAACATGTTAAACTGTAATCAGTTTTTTTATTCACAGTCTATCATTTTATAGCAAAGTTAAATAAATAGATACCATAAATGTGGGAATCTTTTGTTTTCCTAATAAAAGTAGTAGAACCAGTTCAAGTAGTTGAAACTGGAAGGTATTCCCCACTCTTCATGCATCAATATGGCCAACACCAGATGATGCAATTTAATGATTCATTTTCAACCTAATTTATTCAAAATAAAAACAATTCCAATGTTTAAAACTAGCCCTCGCTGACAGTAGCTCCAATCACTGTGTTTGAGCTTAACTGAATGCAGGAAAAGTTCTGAAACCAGTCTGGCTTATATTCAAGCGTAAGCCTATGTAGCCCAAAGTAGACTGCCAGGTGTAGACTCAGATGGCCTGTGTATAGCACAGCTCTGTCACTCCCCTGTCCAGTGAACTTTGGCCAGTTTCCTAACCTTTCTATGCCTTTGATATTCATCCATAAGAAGGGGATAAGAAGTTCTGCCTATTAGGACTGTCAGTAGGGTTAAGTGAGTACACATGAAAATGAACAAATGCAAAGCAAATATTCAATAAATATAGCTATATTTCTGACTCTGTATTCAAGGGCAGGAAAACTGACTCAATAATATTAAAACTTTTGTGAAAATTTAGTTTCAGAAACTAGAACTGTTTTAGAATATTCTCATGTCTGTGAAACAAGTATCACTGATTATGCTAAAATTGAACATAAGACTGAGTTGTTATAGATAAAATAGTCACTAGGTTCTTAATTTGAAAATTTCCCCCATTTAGTTAAAAAAAAAAAAAATTCAGGGTGAAATCTATCCTTTAGTACTTAAGATTTCATACCAAAAATTAAGAGTAAAAAATTGTGCATAATGTCTGTTTCAGTAAAAACACACACTGAAATACTCTGGAAGTGACTGATTCTTAAATATACCTACAAATATAAGCCATACAAATGTAAAAAAGTGAAGCAAGATGAGCTTTTTTCTGATCATAAAATATTTATTAAGGTATACTTTAGGGAATATAGTGAATATAAAATTTAGGATCACAATATGAAGCAATTTCAATCCTCTCAAAAAGTCAGCCCAGTCCTCAATGCTCTGCAGATGTAAAACCACTGGTGAGACTCACTAAAAGCAGTTTGACTAGTACAGAAGAGGCTTTTCATGAAATTTACAACTAGATCATCTGAATACCTCTTTTAAGTGCAAAACCACACCACATTACACTAATGCAGCAACGATGCATTCATATTGTTCTCATTAGTAGTCAACTTGCATAAAATACCAGAAAAAAGCACAATGGAGCTCACAAAATGGGCTAAAAAATGAACCTGTTCTTGCAAAACACACACTGAAATGGAAGAAGACATTAAAAATGTATTATGCACACTACAGAAGCTGCGTTCATTCCAACAATCTCAAGTGTCACTTCCTTTTCTAAAATCAAATTACATGAACCAGGCACAACTAATATTTGGGAGGCAGTGTGTAGCTAAAATTTCATTTAACTAATTTCTCAATGATTTAAAAAATCCCCATAAATCTTTTCTGTCCTGAGGTAGTTGCAAAATAAATCATAACTTGGATATCAACTAGAGCTGAGGCTTTGACTTCTTACTCCTTAAAACTAGTTGTTAACTGACAAGAACTACCTTTTGATATTTAAAAGACAGTTGAGAAATGGGCCTCTCACTACACACACAAGATGATGGCTATGTAGGAAAGAGGATTAGCTGCTTCAGAACGTGAGATATGGTCCACCATTGCTTCCACCCTCCCAACCACCCCCAACCATTTTAGATTCCTTATTGTCCAAAAAGCCATGGGGAGCAACACAGTAGTAGACAGATCATCGTCCTTTGCTGTAGCCAGGGAAGAAAAGATCAAGTAGAGTCTGCAGAACTGCATTGGGAATCATGATGTAATTCTGGCCAAGATCATGCCGGCAAGCAGGACAGGAGAACACTTGAGCCTTAAAGGAGCGCTGCAAACAATCCTAAGGCAAAACCAAAAGCAAAATGAAAAGTAAACACACCTGATTTCATCTGAGGGTAAAGCACATAGAAAATACTCAACAATTTAGGCTTTTGAATTGAACTAGAAACTTACTGTTTGGCAACAAGAGAAACATAAAAGATGAACAACTGTCAAAGCCTGAACCTGCAGTAGAAAATGAACTTACAAACAAGGCTTCAGTTTCACCTCTAACACACACTGTGAGACTTCAGGCAAATGACAATTTTTATATAAATTTCCTCATTCAGTGAATTGAGTGTTAGAATTCTGCATGGTTCCTACTAGCCTCACCCAGATTGGATTTTAATCCTTATCTTTCCTGATGGGGCACTAAAGAAAAAAAAAAAAAAAAAAACAAAACTCAGGAATTCCCTCCTTAAAACTACATTATCTATTTTATATAATGTGCTTTCCAAAAAGATACTATTTAACTGACTCAAGGTCAGATAAAAACACTTATGTGGAAAGTCTGTTTCCATTTTACAAAAGAAACTAAACCTCAGAAGTTAGGTCAGGACATATAACCACCAAGCAGTAGAACAAGATTCCAACCTTGGTTTGACTGAAATTCAAATTCCTTTTATACCACACTGATAAGACAATACACAACTCCTCTGGGTATGCTGCCAGACAGAATTTGTTCTAGATTCTGTTAAGTACACAGACTTATTTCAGTTTGCACTATAACATATGAGACATACATAAGTTTTAATAGAAAACACCAGCAACACCTAACTTTCTTTTCCATTTCAATTCATCTTCAATAATTTCAAACATGGTAGAATGTGGAGACTATATAGATTTGAACTGTTGTAGAATTAAAATATGCATTCACCACCAAGATGAAATTAAATGCTTCCTATCCAGCAAGGTTCCTTATCTATTCTGCTTCATGAAAAAAAACTGCTTTTTCATGAGCTAAAAACAGGTTTGGAGGTTAGTGTGCCTCCTTGCCTAATAAGGGAAAATGAGAAAGGAATTCTACTTACTTTACAGACATTGTGCAGGCAATCTGTTGTCACAGGCTGGTAAACTAGCTCCTGGCAGCATACACACATAAAAGATTGTTCCAATTTTTTCAGAAAATTCTAAAATGGTACCCAAGCAAAAGAAAAAAAGGTTAGCATTTCATAATATATTAACAGAATTCTAAATAATTGGGGGGAAAAGTGTCAATCGCGTTTAGTATATACGCTTTCTATCAAGAAAAAAAAATCAAGTAGTGGTTGTAACTACAAGCAAATGTGTAATAGGAAACTGCAGAAATCTCATCCATAAGATAAACATATTAGTTTTTAAATCTTAGGATTCAGTCACAAAGTTTGCAAAGTCAAGATATGACTTTAAAAAGAAAACATATTTCAGAGATTACTACTTTTCACTTGAAAAAAATCATGAACAACTTGTCTCAAGGTCATTACATAAAGATTTTCAAAAAGCTCCATGTTATTCTAAATATATCTATATATATTCTAATATATCTATTCACCCTTTTCTCTTATAAAACTTCAATACTTATTTTTTATGCTGAAAAAGATGAAACCACTTGGCAATAATACTCTAGTATAAAAAACCCCAAAGAATCAATGTATTTATATTCCTAGGATAATTTTCTGTGATATTTTGCCCCAGTCCAAAAATCCCCTATTTTCCTATTGCTAACATTTACTCAAACTGGGATTAAATTATAGAAGGTCAAGCTTTCTAAAGCAAACATGATCAAATGAGTACTCTTTAATCTTCAAAAGCCATTATTGTGTTCTATTTTATCCAAGCTGTTTAACCTAGAAGGAAAAGTAGTTTTTTGAATAGTCACCAGGATAATCCTCCACTCAGTTATTTTTGGGTAGTGGGGGAGTGTATTTTATATTTGTTCTTTCTGTTAATAGAAAAAGTAGAATCTGCAAGAATTTCAGGTAAAAAAAACCCAAACAAAGAAGGATTACATTTCATATTTATATCTTGATACTAACTTTTAAAGTATTATCCAACACACTAGAAGAATATACCAGTTCCAGGGAGATGTGGAGAAAACTTTAATACTAAGTCCGTCTCTCTGTCAAACGACTTTATTTCCCCAGTACCTTCACAGTGCAATATAAACATATGTAGCATCAACATTTTGAGTTCCTACAATGTGCTAAGTACTCATCTACAGAGAGTAACAAAAAGGCCAAGTCTCTGTTCTCAGAGAACTTTATATTCCTTTAGGAGAGCAAATGTTTAAAAATTCAATTTCAGATATTCATAACTGAGGAAACAAAGCAAATTAAAGCAACAGTAAGGAGGGTCTATTTTAGAAAATATAGCCAGGAAGTGTAGTACTTCCCTAGTACTTTGGGGAGTGTAGTACTTTGTAGAGACTTACAGGATATGAAGGAATGAGCTACATGAAGATAAAGAGAGGAGAATGCCAGTCAGAGAGACAGCATAAAGGTCCAGGAATAGGAACAGGTTCAGTGTGTTTAAATAGCACAAATGTCACTGTGGCTGAAGCAGTTTGAGGGGGAAGAGTGGCAAGAGGGGAATGCAGAGGTTGGTAGGGATGCCAGATCAGGTAAGGCCTTGGGAAGGTGTTTGGATATAAACATACATATGTAATATATGTACTTATTTAAAAGTCACAGCTGGCTAAAATCTGATTTTTTGTTCTTGGTTTATCTGAAGAAAATGGGCATGAAGCCTATGCAGGGTAACCACTAGCAGCAAGGTTACAGTCACCTGACCTAGGTATGTAAGATCCTGCCACTAGAGGGCAGGGTTTTATTGTTTGTTTGAGAACTGTCAAGTGCTGACTTTCATATAAAAGTTACACTGAAAGAAGAGATTGAAAAGTATACTTGATTTGCACATATCTATCAAGTCTTGCAGGATTTGATGACTTTGATTTTTTTAATTGATAAACAGGATATATTAAAAGCCTCATATTGAAGTCTAATACATAAGTTCCACCCAGACAACAAATGTGCAAAAGAGAACTTTCATGTGCACCAGATGTCATTATCCTTCACCTGTATCTGCTACTCTGTCTTCTGCCCACTCATAGCTAGGACTCACCTGAGTTACCAACTAACCCAGCTGTATCCTCTCCAACCAGAAAATTAGACCATAATCAACAACTGCTTGTTGTTTCTTACTTGCTCTAAGTGAAAATGACTCTTACATACCAGAGTCAAGACGCTCTATGCCTGAGACTCTAGGCTAAAAAGCAAGTTAACACTTCTCACAGAGTTAACTCACTTTTCTCTGTTCTCCAAACATGTAAGTCTCATTCTACCCAAGGACAACCCAAAATATTATATTTATAGACGAAACAAACAAAGAAAAAAACTCTCCAATATCGGTCCAAAGGGTATTTCATAAATCTCCTTCACTCCAAACAGTGAACTTCCAGATATTCAAGCTGGTTTTAGAAAAGGCAGAGGAACCAGAGATCAAATTGCCAACATCCGCTGGATCATTGAAAAAGCAAGAGAGTTCCGGAAAAACATCTATTTCTGCTTTATTGACTATGCCAAAGCCTTTGACTGTGTGGATCACAATAAACTGTGGAAAATCCTGAAAGAGATGGGAATACCAGACCACCTGACCTGCCTCTTGAGAAACCTATATGCAGGTGAGGAAGCAACAGTTAGAACTGGACATGGAACAGACTGGTTCCAAATAGGAAAAGGAGTACATCAAGGCTGTATATTGTCACCCTGCTTACTTAACTCATATGTAGAGTACATCATGAGAAACGCTGGGCTGGAAGAAGCACAAGCTGGAATTAAGACTTCCGGGAGAAATATCAATAACCTCAGATATGCAGATGACACCACCCTTATGGCAGAAAATGAAGAACTAAAGAGCCTCTTGATGAAAGTGAAAGAGGAGAGTGAAAAAGTTGGCTTAAAGCTCAACATTCAGAAAACTAAGATCATGGCATCCAGTCCCATCACTTGATGGGAAATAGATGGGGAAACAGTGGAAACAGTGTCAGACTTTATTTTTTGGGGCTCCAAAATTACTGCAGATGGTGACTGCAGCCATGAAATTAAAAGACGCTTACTCCTTGGAAGGAAAGTTATGATCAACCTAGAAGCATATTCACAAGCAGAGACATTACTTTATCAACAAAGTTCCGTCTAGTCAAGGCTATGGTTTTTCCAGTGGTCATGTATGGATGTGAGAGTTGGACTGTGAAGAAAGCTGAGCACGGAAGAACTGATGCTTTTGATCTGTGGTGTTGGAGAAGACTCTTGAGAGTCCCTTGGACTGCAAGGAGATCCAACCAGTCCATCCTAAAGGAGATCAGTCCTGGGTGTTCATTGGAAGGACTGATGTTGAAGCTGAAACTCCAATACTTTGGCCATCTGATGCAAAGAGCTGACTCATTTGAAAAGACCCTGATGCTGGGAAAGACTGAGGGCAGGAGGAGAAGGGGACAACAAAGGATGAGATGGTTGATGGCATCACCGACTCAATGGACATGAGTTTGGGTAGGCTCTGGGGGTTGGTGATGGACAAGGAGGTCTGGCATGCTGCAGTTCATGGGGTCGCAAAAAGTCAGACATGACTGAGCAACTGAACTGAACTGATTCATTCCTTAGTCTAAAAAGCGTATCAGGAAGATTTTTCCATAATGATGACTAAAAGAAACACAAAAACTATGAGAGTTTCCTCTAAATCCACATAAAAGGTGCATATAAGATATGCATTAACCCCATTTCAAACACACAGAAGTTCTGGCCAATGCCCTCAGAAAATGAAGAAAACATGGGAAGGAAAAAACTACTAAAAGGTTATCAAATGGAATTTCAAGAGAGGTTACTAGAGTTCACCCCCAACAGCTGCACATCACATACACAGGAAAGAAAACAGAAGAGTAATGCACTATACCTGACAAAGGTCTAATATCTAAGAAAACTGAAGAATCAAATTTATAAGTAAACTGAGAGACAAAAACAGTGAGCCAAGAATGAATGGACAATTTACATTTGGAACCTTTACCTTTTGGGATTTGATAATAAAAATTCATTGCAAACACAGCTTAACACAAAACCCAGACATCAGTTAAACTTGAAATTCCTTTTCACTTTAAAATGTTATGATTATCAAAGAAAACAAAAAAATAAAAAACACAGGAAATACTTAAATGCTGGTTTTTATTTTACTCCTAGGCTAAACATACGAGCACTGAAAATTGTGCTGAACTGCTTAAGACTTATTCTATTAGGTAACTTGGAACAAAACTTTCCTGATGAGGTTTAGATTAAATTGAATGTGTTTCACAACTGAAAATGCTCCCTATGAACAGTACCTCATACAGTTTAAGCACAAAGTAGTCAAAAAACCAACATCTAAGAGGCCTAAAATCAACTTAAAAGCATTTGAGTGCTGCCTCATTTCTGAAAGGAGCAACTGAATGAGAAGCCTGGATAAAAGGATCAAGTTTTAACTGCCTTGTGAAAATGATAATTCATAGGGAAATTATTTTTCATCATTTATTAATATTAGAAACTCTTTAAAAAAATCTTTACATACTGGTCCTTCCACAAGAGATGCAAGAACTTCATCCCATAGCTTCTGGTTTTGATGATCTTCTCTGATTAGATGTTGCTGCTGAGGGGTCAGTTGGAAAGCCTCAACTGCTTCTGCTGAATCTGATGGTTTGAGGACTTTGGAGGCACTTGGACAATCATCTAGATTTATTTAAAAATATATCAGCAGACTACAAGTGGTTCTAAGCAGATGAGTTAACCGGCACCAGTTATGCTTAACATGAAGATAATAAGCATAAAGCAGCATCTAACTTTCCCATAGTTTAGGATACTTTGCTGTTTAGGCTCTGACATTTTTCAAATACACAAATATCCCACCCCACTCCACCCCCACCATACACACACACACACAAAACCCCTTTTCTTTTAATTTCTTATGAGTTTTCAGCTTACTCTTAGTATTTCCCTTTATTAAAAACTAAGTTATTTGTATTTACATCCTTAGATCATTACCTACCATCTGCAGATGGCCTTTTTGAGGTTCCTCTGGCCTTCTTTGACTGTCCTTTGGTCTTCTTCCCTTCCTTATCAGAAGGGTAACCTACTGGATACTGATGAGGGGAAAAAGCGCAATGTAGATTTAACCTTCATAGAGAAGAGAGGTTAAAGGGGAATGGGGAGGGATCTATACTTTCCCTAAATTAAAAGGATTTATATAAAGGACACAGACATTGAAAGAAACAGAATTCAAAGGACAAAAGATTATTAAAAATCCCCCAATTCAGTGTAAGAATATAGTTCTGACTGTAAAGATATTCTATTTTATAACATCATGATCTTAGTTTCAGACTGAAAAGAGAAAAGAACAGTCTACAAGTTTTGACTAGGTGGCTTAAAAAGTTTGAGGAAGAAAGTAGAATTAGATAGAAAGGTAAGTCTCTGCCTCCGAAAATTAACAGGCAGATAGGGTAAGGCAGGAGAGCTTTTAGAAGACCTAAAGCCACTACACTACTGAATCCTTTATCAACTAAAAGGTAAGACTTTAAGGAGTAAATTCTACCCAATTACCCTTGTGTTTTATTGACTATACATTTTTTTGGACATGCTTTGTGATAACACTCATATTTAAAGCTCAAAATGTTACAAGTCTCAATGATATTAACTCATCATAGCTGATTGGCTTACATGCTTCTTTCTGTTCAACTGTTTCACATTTAACCTATCTAGAATACTGCTCTGCTGAACAGTAGACCTGAAAAAAAAAATGTTTTGAAAATGGATTTAACAATAGGTTTTAAAAGTATTTATAAAAGGAATGATTTTGGCAGTTATTTTAGCAGCTGACGGATCTCATTTAAACAATTCCATGAGTTTAAAAAGAAAAAACTAAACAAAACAAAACAAAAAAACAGACTTGCACTAGAAGAGACACACTCACCTGCCTGTGTGGTCAGACACTTGCCCATAGTTCAGCCCCTACACATGCAGTGTGGGCAGAGCCAGGGGAAATGACAAAGCTGGTAGTCTTTACGAGAAGCACAGTGATGGGGAATGATGGAGGATAAACTCAAACCATGCTCTGAAGTCAGTGTCAGGGACAAAGTCTAGGGTGTATAGGCAGTGGAGGGGGAATGTAGCCATACCATCCATTATGCACACAAAACTAACAAAGTCTTACATGGGTTAACAGCTAAGCATGGGCAAAGAGAAAAAAAAAGGCAAAGCACTAAAGGTGGTGACAGGACAAGGAAGCAGCTTGGAGGGGGGAGAGAGAAAAGGGGTGAGGAAAAGTGAGAAGGGTAGAAAGCAGACCACTCTTATAAGCCACCTCCCCCCTTCCCCTACCAGAGACACACCCCCTGTGCCCTCTAGGATAAAACTTCCCTTCTCAAGGGCTCCTATACCTCAATTTCAGGTATCCCTTTCCCTCATACTTAAAGTCCAGAGTGAATTGGAAATACAGTTGACCCTTGAACAATGCAGGAATTTAGGGTGGGGCCAATTGTACGGAAGTCAAAAATGAGTAACTTATGGTTGGCCTTCTGCATCTGGGGATTTAACCAACTGCAGAAATGTACTGCAATATTTGCTATTGAAAAAAAAATCCGTGTATAAGTGGACCCATTTAGCTCATGCCTGTGCTGTTCAAGGGTCAAATGTATTTTACTTTTCATTGTCAAGCCCAGTTTTCCCCAAGCACAATTCTTGGTCTTAGGGCAGTTTGATACCTAGGAGGCTGTTTTTTTACTTCTTTTCCTTTCCTATACTTGTGTGATCTCATTCCTCACCCCTTACAGTCCACTGATCAACTGCTGTGGGTTATATCCAGTGTTAAGGCACACAGATAGTACACAGGCATACATTTTTATGAACATACATGTAGCCTAGACAAATGTAATCTAACCTGTAAACGAAGACATAGTCTCCTTGACCGTTCTATTCCTTCTGAGGTCCAAGGAGCAGGTTCAACATCATCTCTCCTTAAAAGATAGCGCCAAACCAAGAATCCATGGCTTGATGAAATCTCTGGCCAGTATTTCACCACCTAAATCATAATATTTCAGCTAGTTTGAGATGTACAGTTTAGACTTAATCATAATGTCACGTTAGTGTTTTAAGTAAACTTGGCAGAACTAAATGCAACTTTGAAAGATACTGGCTTTGCTGGAATAGTAAGTAGAAGTATGCACTAAAATATTGTTTTGACTTTATTTCTTAATTATGATAATTCCCATAAGAACAGACTGCTATAAATTTCAAGTTGTAGCAAGATTATGTTCATTAATATAATTTTACATAGTAGATTAAAATGGTGGCAGTAGATGCCTTCGTTTTTAAAACAAAGAATGCATCCTATTTTAAAATTATAATGTGCTCTACTTTGAAAAATCTATTAGTTAGAATCATTCTGGAAGATACAAGAATTCAATATTTACAACGGCCAAGTTATTTGAACAGTTTTATCATAAGAGAATATCACTTATAAAAAACTTAACCCCAAATATAACTTTGCCTTTAGGGACTTTAGGTAAGTCTTAAAAGACAAGTATCAAAATTAAGAGCTCATTTTGTGCCTGTTTTATTTCTAGAAAAAGTAGAAAGACCAACTAAGAAGCTCTATTGTTTCCTTTAGCCCACCCACAGTAGAGCAGTTCCCTGTGGCAACCCTGTCTTGAAAGCCCAGAAGAATGACTAACAAGATGTCATGCCAGATAGAGCACCTTATAAATGCCATCATATCTGTTGCCTTCTTCAGGAGCATATTTGCTGATCTTCCTCCCTTTAAAACTGCGTATCACTCTGACTGGCTTACCAGCTCTCCAATTCCGAGACTCTGCTCCAATTTTATCATCCAATGGAGCATCACAGTTTAGGGCCAATGCCCTAAAAAATAAAACAAAGTCTTTATACCAAGTAATCTTTCTTCAAGTATATAATCACATCATTAGCTAACTTAAAAGGTGAATTATGCCTTACCTGATGGTTAAGATTCTATGATTCTTTCCATATTATTCCAGATAATAGGATTATGCTTTCCCCCACCAGCAGAGAAGACAAATCAGTTTTCTGATGTCACCCCCAAGCCAGGGGATTGGTTCTCAGATAGCCTGTAGGGTTCTTCTGAAAGTAATAACATCTGTGCCACGTATAATAGAAAACAACTAGAAATACATGGAATTTTCTTTAAATAACGTTGTTGAGGGAAGGGAGAAAGTTGGAAAACTAAAGCAAGTTGACTGCTGTAACCATTATTTTTGATAAGGGAATAAGGTTAAATTGTTGGAATAATGTAGAAAGAAATCCAGAAAAATAAATTTGTCTGCAAGGTACAAACGACCTTTCTTGGTCTACTTTCCATATTCCAGACAGAGATTCCTTAAAGTTTACAAGATAATAAAGAACAAGTTTAATATGAAGATATCCTTTAAAGATTTCCAGTAAAAAGATAAGTTTAAATAAAACTGAAGCATTCAAATACCTGTGCTAAATCATGACAATAAAGATTTTTGGCTGCTCAAGATCACTACATTTTACTGATGACACATGAACAAGGAGGAACCCTGAGCTGGAAGCAGCACTTGATTTAGCTGAACCTTCCTTAGTATGTGTACTCATCTCGTAGTAACTAATCAGTAAGGTTATTAGATGTTATTCTTGGGGAAACATAGTCCTGCCCTCCAAGACAAACTAGAACTATTTAAAGTTAGTATTTTTCCTCTAAGATAGTGGTAGCCAACCTATTTGGCACTAGAGACCCGTTTCATGGGACAATTTTCCCATGGAATGGGGGTGGGGAGGATAGTTTCAGGATGATTCAAGCACATTCCATTTATTGCACACTTTATTTCTATTATTATCACATCAACTCCACCTTCAGATCATCAGGCATGAGATCCGTGAGGTTGAGGATTCCTTCTGTAAGACACCTGTATCCTAACTTAAGTGCAAAGAATCCACTGAGAACACTTAAGGTTAAAAATATACAGACACCCTCCCCTGAAATCTGAATCAGATATGAACAAAATACTTTTTTCCAGGGTCTAGTTCTTTTTATGCAGGCTCAAAAAAATAAAATTAGGACTAAATGACTCATTTATTATAATCTCTATCATAGTTAAAGTAAATGAACTTAAGTGTTTTGTTGTAAAAAATTTTTTTAGGTGTCATTAAAACTCATCAAGTTATCATTTTTTGGTTAAAATCTCATATGGGAAATGCATTAAAACCCTGTCAGGTAGAAGAAACTGTAGCCATCAATTCCAGCATTGGTATTATTTATGGAATATCTACTGAGATACATATACTTCATCCCCTAAAAGAACTGAGATAGAGATATGTACTATCTTCCTGTTAATGAGTAGAATGCTTTGGTGCCACAGGTACCTTTCGTCATAATGACTGCCACCACTAACTGGGATTATTAACTCACTTCCAGTTTCACGTAAGTGTGCAGTCTGTTCAAGTCTGTGTAAAGAGTCCAAGAGGATGAAACTAGGCAAAACAAAAGGCTTTTCCAATACTCTGTCCACAGCTCAATCGGTTGCCTCTAATTGTCCCGATAAAGGATGGTCAGGTTACCTGCTGCCCTTTTCAGTTTCATAAAGTGGAAGAGCTGAGAAGAAACAGGAACAAACTTCTTAAAACCAAGGAGCAGGTATCAAACTACCTCTCAGTAGAGAAGCAAAAAGGAATTAGACCATATACACTCCAGGAAAGAATATACTATGGTTCAAAGCTAAGGGTCTTTTACTCCAGTTTTCATGTTTATAGTAAGACACATAGGTATCTTTGCTGAAGAGGTCTTTACAATCACAAGGCATACGCACAGCTCAGTGTATAAGTTAAGTGAAAGAATGTTAACATCTCTGTGATAAGTTAATCCTGAATTGTTCTCTGAGTTACTATTTCATTTTCACTACCTTCTTTATTAATATAGACATTTTTACTGTCTGTCAATTATTTTCTGAGATTGTAACATATGATAAACAGGGTATACTTATTAGATTTTTCCAAGCTTGAAAAGAAACTCTCATGTACAAGTGCAGGTAGTTACAAAGGAAGTTTCATTCAAGTCAAATAATCTTATTATTTTAAAAAATATATAATTTTCAGATTTGACATGAAAAAGCCTTTTTGCAAATTCAAGATACATTGACAATACACATCAAAATATTTCTAATTCTTTTTAAGATCATTCCTCCTAAAGAATTGCTTCCTCATTAGCAAAAGACTGCATAGGGACTAGACTTCTACCTCAACAATGTTTTCACCAGCAAATCTGACCTGTCTCCTCTGCTGGTTCAATATAATAATCCTACTGTCAGAAATAATATAGAAGGAAGACATAAAAACAGATTCTATATAACTTGGTATACAATAAAAGTCTTGAAACCACAAAGTATATTCTTCACATAGTAATCAGAAATTAAGGGCACACTACTTAAAACTGAGTGATTTAGACTCAGGCAAGCAAAACTCACTTTTATTCAATATTTCACAAAATATTCTTAATAATAAAACACAAAAAATTTCAACTTTATCATTGCAAAATTATCACTATGACAAGTTACAACGTGGTCATTGCTATCTGATGGTTTGGGTCACTTAATCTATTTCTGGTGCTAGCATGCATTTACAGAATACAACATTTGAAGTTAAACTTTATATTCCAATGAAGCTGGAATATCATAAATACTTCTATACGATAAAGTTGGCACAAGGTGGCTCTTTCATAATGATTTTTTTTTAGACACTTAAAAGACATAAATTTTAAAAGCACCTTGTGTAGTTCTGATTAAGTTATCTGATGTTTCATGCACATAAATGTGGCTCCCAAACATAATCCTATTTCACATTAGTCTCTTCTAATAAGAAGTCTGTCACTTTAAAAGATAAATTTGTGTTTAGTAGAACAAAATTTGACCTATGTGGTAGTAGGCAAGCCATCTTCTCCTTAATTTCACTTAAATTATATAGGTTTCTTTTCTTCAAAGTTTTCAACATGTTTCCGAATGCAAAGCACACGTATTAAGACCGGGAATTACGTCATTTAAAAAAGAGTAATAAAAATAAGTTAAAAGCTTATAAGTATTTATATACTAATCAGTTAATAAGATTTTTATTTTAGCTATATTAACTTACACTTTAGGATTCTTCTCTACAGTGTAAGTTATAAATTATAGTCCTATATTCCAACTGTTAATACAAAGCCCAAATTCTAAACAATTTTTATAAACTCCAACAATAAAGAGTACCTGTTCATGTTTGTTAATGTTTGATCAGCCGATGGTGCACCAATTCTTTTATTACCAGCAAGATTTTTACCACCACTCCCAGTGTATGTGAATTCATCACCTCGGTCCTGCAGAAGAACATTTTTGGCATTAAACATCTAAATCCAGGTAGGATTTCACCCATTCTTATTTCATAGCCAGAACTTTGGTTAGGATGTTATAAGCTGACATGTTCTCTCAAGGTATCTACCAAAATAAGGGAAAATTCAAATACAGTCTTGTGTGTAATATACCGTCAAGGTGTATCACTTGATCTAAAGAGTTCATTTTAATATTATAGCTTCCAACACCTCCAGGCATAGCTATTCTTGTGATATACAAATAATCTATAGAATGTTACAAAATAAGGTCTTATAGGTTGGGAATATTAATTCAATGTTATTAAAATAAATATATCAATACTATGTTTGTAGGTTCTTTACAGGGCATCATTTTAATAAATACTCCAAAACTGATTTCTCAACAGCAATCTATACCATATCCAAGTTTGCTGATAACTTTCAAATTTATAATCCTAATAGCATTGTAAGTTCCTCACATTTCAAAATCTATGGGTTTACCCAAGTTATATTTGGGTAAGACAACTGCATATAATTAAGAAGAAAGTTAGAAAAGAATTTAACTACAATTTTGTATCATTATTGTTAAGTTTCTACCTGATTCAGTGCTTAAACTAAGAAAACCATCAGTATGTAAATGACTTCTACTAACGCTATCTTAATAGTCGTTCTTCAATGCAAGATTAATTAATTCAGACTGAATATAATGATTTTATTTACTTCATTCTTGCTTGTAATAAAGGTTTTTCATCTAATTTTTCCTTTGGACTAAGAATCAGAACTAGAATTTCATGATTTTAAGTGTTTTTATATGTCCTAAAACTTTTGGGACCCTTTGCAGATCCAAACTGAGGTTAAACACTGTTGATTCAACACTGAGGTTTATATTTTAAGGAATAAGGCATTAAGGAATTCATCTTCAGTGTATACATCATTTGAAGAAAGTCTAATAAAAAGTACATATTAAAAAGTCCAGAATACTTCTTCAATTGATCAGATACGGTCTTCCAGATGGTATCTGGATTGACTTCACAATGGCAGTGTGGCAGGTCTTTTTTTCCTCCCCATTTTTTTGAGGGGCGAGCAGTTTCTTAAAGAACTAATCATGCAACTACCATACAACCCAGCAATTACACTTCTGGGCATTTATCCCAAAGAAACAAACACTCATATTTATACACACAAAACCCCCTGTACACAAATGTTTATTGCAGCATTATTTGCTGCAATGGATGAATGGTTACACTGTGATACACCTATATCAATGGAACACTACTGAGCAATAGAAAGGAATGAACCATTGACACATGCCACAATGAGGACTATGCTGACTGAATAAACCTAATCCCAAAGATTATACACTAGAAGATTCCATTTATAAAAAATGTTTAAGTGACAAAAATTATAGAAATGGACAACAAATTAGTGGTTGTCTAGAGTTAAGGGATATTGGGGAAGCAGAAATAGTATGATGGCTAAAGAAGGGCAATGTGAGGGACCTTGCAGTAAGGAAAATGTTGTCCTGAATGTATAGCAGTATCAGTATCCTGGTTGTGATATTGGGCTATAGTTTTGCAAGATGTTACCATTGGCTGAAATTGAGTAAAGGGCACAGACATTTTTGTATTATTTCTAATAATTGTCAATCTACAATTATCCCCAAATTAAAATGAGCTCTAAAGAAAATGTGACTATTTTCATTGCAGTAATCAGCACAAGAAATGATTAAAGACACTGACTGATTTACTATGTTACTTGTATAGAACTGACCACTTCAACACAAAAGTGATGCTAAAAGAGATGGGATTTATCCTGGACAAAGCTTCTGTATTTTACTGAATAATCAAGACAGGTTCTAAAGAACAAGGTTGCATCATGACTTACTACTTCATCTGCAAATCCACCAGCCAGGACGAGAGAGTAAGCACCATCATTACTCCGACCATGAATTCCACCAACATGGGGTCGATGGACACCTGCTTCACTCACCTATAACATCAAGTGAGACTCAAAATACCTTCAAACAGTTCATTAAGTTACATTTACAAAATGGTTTCACATATGTTACTGTATCCTAAAAGCTTCCAACTAAGAACCAAATGTCACCCAGAATTCCATGTTTTGCTCAGACTTGACTTCTCCCCAACTATATATTCCTCAGGTACTGAAGTAATGACTCGTAAAACTGCTCAGGCCTAGAATTTTGAGTTTCAAAATAACTATTAAATAATCATCATCCTGTGTAATTCCAGCTCAATTCAGGTGAAAAATAATTTACTATCAGTATTCCAGAACTCCTCATTTCTCATCTTTCATTATGGTACTGTTCCCTAGTCAAGTCAAAGTGAAACTGTTAGTCGCTCAGTCATATCTGACCCTGCAACCCATGGACTGTAGCCCACCAGGCTCCTCAGTCCATGGAATTCTCCAGGCAAGAATACTGGAGTGGGTTGCCATTCCCTTCTCCAGGGGATCTTCCGGACCCAGGGACTGAACCCAGGTTTTCCTGCATTGCAGGCAGAAGCCCAGTTAAGTCAGACAGGCAACAGTTATTTCAGCCTCATTTTTCTGTATTCTTCAAACCCATCTGGTTGTAAATATTGCTCATTTGACTTCCTAATCTTCTCAAATCCATCATTTTCCACATTCACTGATATAATTCTAATTTGAGTCATGAATACTTAAAAAACATACCCTTTTTCACTGCCTCCAGCTTTGTTCCTTCAAATTCCTTCAACCCATCAAAAACAGAATAACCCTTTAAAGAACAAATCTGCTTTTAATTTTCAACTGCTTAACATGTATTAAATGGTCATAATAGTATATCAAGCCCAAGTTAAGTATTATATGTTACCTTCTCTCAACTGGGCTCCTACCTACTTTCTCATCCTTATATCCAGTTTCTTCTTTATGGAATTTATACATCTAAGCCCAACTACTCAGTAATACTCAAACATAGCACTCATTTTTAGTTTTTTGCAATGGGCTTACTACATTTCCCCAAATACCTTTAATTCTGCCTCACTTAAACTAAGTGTCACTTCTTCATGTACTTCAAACTCCCCAAGAGAAGTATTCTATTCATTTGTTTATTACACAACTGTTCTCAGAGTAAGGGAAACTGAAATTCAAGCCTGTATAGTGTGCTGGGTAAAGAGGTACATTAGAAGTCAATGAGAAGATGATAAAAACAACAGAACCTGGATTTAGGCCTTGGAAATACCAAGTACTTTAGAAGCAAAGACCATCTGATTCTCAGCTTTATGAACAACCCAAAAATATATCTGTGCTGAATCTTCCCTATTTCCTAAACTGCAAATCTATCCTTCTAGTTGCTCAAGTCAATGGCTTCAAAGTCATCTTAGACCATATTAATGAGGTTTTTAGAATTTGGGAACGAATGACAGGTATACAAAAAGAAAAAAAATTAAAAACAAAACAAAAAAATAACCAAAGAACAAGACAATTAAGTGGGAGTTGGTGATGGACAGGGAAGCCTGGCATGCTGCAGTCCATGTGGTTGCAAAGTTGGACTCAACTGAGCAACTACAATGAAGTGTATTTTATAACTTTTATTCTATATTTAAATATTATCAATAATGCATAGTATAAAAAATAAATATTATTGTACAGGCATACCTCAGAGATACTCCAGGTTTGGTTCCAGACCACTGCAGTAAAGTGAATATCACAACAGAGCAAGCCCCATGAATTTTCTGGGTTCCCGGTATATAAAAAAGCCACTATTTACACTATATTGTAGTCTTAAGTGCTTGATAGCATTATGTCCAAAAAATGTACATACCTTAATTTTAAAATGCTATCAGAAAAATGGCACCAATAGACCTGTTGGACAAAGGGTTGCCAAAAACTTTCCATTTGTAAAAAACACAGTACTTGTTAAACTAAATGCCTGTCTTCCACAGAAAGAGGTTAACAAAACCAAAATACAGACAAAAGCCATATATTATTTAGATATAAGGAGGTAAATTCAGAAGTAACTTTAAAGTGACTGTCTTTTAGAAACAGAAAATGGGTGAAGAGAGTAGGTTTTTAAAATATAAATCATACACTAGTATTCAACATTTCAAGCTAAGTATATGTATTACATTATTTTAATCATAGAATTTCATCAAAGTTCTAAGCACCAGCACTATTCAGCTCTTGAAAGTTTAGAACCCTGTCTAACTGGAAACTAAGAGATTTTTTTTTCCCCACATTAAATTTTCCACAATGAAAAAATTATCTTTCTAAAGAAGTAATTAGAAAACTACAAGAGTCTTCTTTAAGATAAAAAGGGAAGTAATCGAATCCTTGGACTGTCTGACATTTCCTCTGACCAGTATCTTAATATTCACTGAGAAGAATAATACTATCTAAGGGAGCTTCCTTGCAGATCAATAACATTAAATGAGAACTTACTGCATGACGGAAGATCTATTTCAAATATTGCATTTTGGGCAAGGAAAATTCTTCAGAATACTGAATAATAACTTTAACGAGTATAACAATAACAGAAAAATAAAACAAAGTGATACAAAGGCTAAGATGATGCCCAAGTCCACGATGTTATGTTCCTCTGTCTGCTAAGCTATGAGGAAGTGCCTAATTATCCTACAGGAAATTGTTCATTTTAAAAAGTGAATGCCATATGATACTACCTACTAACGTTAGTTCACTTAGAATCAACTAATATTAACACTGCTACAATGTGAGGTATACCCAATTTTACTCTTTTGACTAAGCCAATCAGAAACATACCTGAACTCTGAATCTCCAAGTTGATCCAACAGGAACTCCAGGAATAGGTCCATAATGATTGGAAGGAACAATAGTACATTCTCTAGTGCGACCAACACAGGCCATTCCCTACAAGGTACCAAACAAGTTGTTTGAGAAATCAGTTATTTTAAATCTTAAAGAAAGCCCTCAATCCCCATAAAATGCAGATAAAATAAAACTCTACAATTAATGATTAATATTTAACAATTTTTTTCCCCTTTTTTGGGGGCCACACTGTTCAGCATGCAAGATCTTAGTTCCCCAACCAGGAGTTGAATTCATACCCTTTGCAGTGGAAGAGCAGAGGCTTAACCACTGGGCCATTAGGCACATCCCAACAATGTATATGATTAGTCAATATTGTTATTTGTTAACATTTCAGATTATCACTTATATCATTACTACTACTGGAATCGAAACATTATAACTTGCACTACAATTATAAACATTATAGCTAGGAAGAAAAAGACTTCCTTCTTTACCCTGCCCCAATCTCTTCGGCTTTCAGTACTAGCTGATGGCATCTTGGCTTTCTTTTTACTCATCTTGAGCCTTTCACCAGCCTTTACAACTTCACTAGAATCAGTTTTACAGGAAGGACAATACCTTTAAAAAAAAAAAAAGAATTTTGATAATATATTAATGTCAATAACAAATAATGGCCTTTCTAGTTTAGAATAACTTTTAAGATGTGTAATACTTAGTGGCTGGATGGCATCACTGACTCGATGGACATGAGTCTGAGTGAATTCCGGGAGTTGGTGATGGACAGGGAGGCCTGGTGTGCTGAGATTCACGGGGTCGCAAAGAGTCGGACACAACTGAGCGACTGAACTGAATATTCAGTGCATATTAGAGTTTCAGTTGGCATTTCAGTACTAAACTTTCCAAAATATTTACATGATTAAGCTTTCCATTCTTTTAGAGAACTTAATATTTTATTATCAAATTCAGTACACAAGCCAAACAAGGCTGTCCAATCCAAATGACACCATAAACTCTGATCTTATCACTAATTCTCAATGTAGACATCGTTCATTTCAATTTTTTACCATTAAAACAAAAATGGTAAGAATAGATGATTCTAGACTGAACAATGAACGATGGCAACTGATACATCTCCCTATCTGAACTGGTTATTACAATTTTCAAAGTAAAAAATCTATAGCCAATTATAACAAGTATACTGGATTAAAGGATGTTTGTCTCTAGCTCAATTTTAATTCTCTACAGTTGTTTATCCTTTAGCCTATTTGTGGTTGTCACTGTACTGTAACTTGGGTTGTTTGTTGTTTAGTCACTAAGCCATATCCAACTCTGAAACCCCATGACTGTAGCCTGCCAGGTTCCTCTGTCCATAGGATTTCGCAGGCAAGAATACCAGGGTGGGTTGCCATTTCCTTCTCCAGGGGATCTTCTTGACCCAGGAATCAAACCTGTGTCCCCTGCACTGGCACGCAGATTCTTTACCACTGAGCCACCAGGGAAGCCCACTGTAACGTATACACCATTATAGGCTGCCTTGTTATCATTTTTGAAAAGCAAAGAATAAGTATATATATAGAATGAAATGGGGCAATTTTTGAGTCACAAAGAAATGGAAACTTCGGGTATATCCAAAGATCAACTTGCCATTCCACCCATTAATCTTAGATTTCTTTTTCTATATTTTCACAAAGATGATGATATCTATACCCACTAGTTAATTGTGAATACCTAATTATGAGACGTTACGTTTAGTACTATAGACAAGATACGTAGACAATTCAGACCTTGAGAAAATTAGCTGGGCAGTGAGATAAGGCAATGAATATTATCAAGTAAAATCCCTACTAATCTGGAAATCAGGAACACTTCCAAAAATTAATTTGTTTTAAGAAAGACTGCTTTACCTGATATGCCAACCTTCTAACTATAATTTTATCAAAGATCTTATGGTGAAAGCAGGTATCATCTCTAATGAGAAAATGAGTTCAGAGACTAAATATCCAGACAATGTGATTTGGAGAAGTAGAAAAGATGTAAGGTTAAGGACCTCAATATGAATGTAGAAATACTTCACAGAGTAATCTAAGAGTCCTCTAATTACAGTCATCCCTGGGATCCATCTCTTCATCAGGTTTGTTATGAATCTAGGAACTATTTTAGCACTGGATAGGGATAAATGTTTGTGATTAAAATATTTGTAAATAGTTAAGGAAAACTAGTACACACAAGGAATCAATTTCAGAAAATGGTAAGTGCTATAACGTAAATATAAAGGTATAAAAGAAATACCTGGAGTAACAGGCAAATTTGGCCTTGGAGTACAGAATGAAGCAGGGCAAAGGCTAATAGAGTTTTGCCAAGAGAATGCACTGGTCATAGCAAACACCCTCTTTCAACAACACAAGAGAACACTACACATGGACATCACCAGATGGTCAACACCGAAATCAGACTGATTATATTCTTTACAGCCAAAGATGGAGAAACTCTATACAGTCAGCAAAAACAAGACAGAGAACTGACTGTGGCACAGACCAGGAACTCCTTATTGCCAAATTCAGAGTTAAATTGAAGAAAGTAGGGAAAACCACTAGACCATTCAGGTATGACCTAAATCAACTCCCTTATGATTATACACTGGAAGTAACAAATAGATTCAAGGGATTAGATCTGATAGAATGCCTGAAGAACTATGGATGGAGGTTTATGACATTGTACAGGAGACAGGGAGCAAGATGATCCCTAATAAAAATAAATGCAAAAAGGCAAAATGGTTGTCTGAGGAGGCCTTACAAATAGCTGTGAAAAGAAGAGAAGTGAAAGGCAAAGGAGAAAAGGAAAGATATACCCATTTGAATGCAGAGTTCCAAAGAACAGCAAGGAGAGATAAGATCACTTCCTCAGTGATCAATGCAAAGAAATAGAGGAAAACAATAGAATGGGAAAGTCTAGAGATCTCTTCAAAAAAATTAGAGATACCAAGGGAACATTTCATGCAAAGATGGGCACAATAAAGGACAGAAATGGTATGGACCTAACAGAAGCAGAAGATATTAAGAAGAGGTGGCAAGAATACACAGAAGAACCATACAAAAAAGATCTTCATGACCCAGATAATCATGATGGTGTGATCACTCACCTAGAGCCAGACATCCTGGAATGTGAAGTCAAGTGGGCCTTAGGAAGCGTCACTGTGAACAAAGCTAGTGGAGGTGATGGAATTCCAGTTGAGCTATTCCAAATCCTAAAAGATGATGCTGTGAGAGTGCTGCACTCAATATGCCAGCAAATTTGGAAAACTCAGCAGTGGCCACAGGACTGGAAAAGGTCAGTTTTCATTCCAATCCCAAAGAAAGGCAATGCCAAAGAATGCTCAAACTACCACACAATTGTGCTCATCTCAGATGATAGTAAAGTATTGCTCAAAATTGTCCAAGCCAGGCTTCAACAGCATGTGAACTGTGAACTTCCAGATGCTCAAGCTGGATTTAGAAAAGGCAGAGGAACCAGATATCAAATTGCCAACATCCACTGGATCATCGAAAAAGCAAGAGAGTTCCAGAAAAACATCTACTTCTGCTTTATTGACTACGCCAAAGCCTTTGACTCTGTGGACCACAACAAACCGTGGAAAATTCTGAAAGAGATGGGAATACCAGACCACCTGACCTACCTCTTGAGAAACCTGTATGCAGGTCAGGAAGCAATAGTTAGAACTGGACATGGAACAACAGACTAGTTCCAAATTGGGAAAGGAGTACATTAAGGTTGTGTATTGTCACCCTGCTTATTTAACATATATACATGGTACATCATAAGAAACGCTGGGCTGGATGAAGCACAAGCTGGAATCAAGATTGCCAGGAGAAATATCAGTAACCTCAGAAACAGATGAAAGAAACCTTATGGCAGAAAGCGAAGAACCAAAATGTCTCTTGATGAAGGTGAAAGAGGAGAGTCAAAGCGTTGGCTTAAAACTCAACATGGAGAAAACTAAGATCATGGCATCTGGTCCCATCACTTCATGGTAAATAGATGGGGAAACAGTGGAAACAGTGGCTTACTTTATTTTTGGGGGCTCCAAAATCACTGCAGATGGTGACTGCAGCCATGAAATTAAAAGACGCTTGCTTCTTGTAAGGAAAGTTATGACCAACCTAGACAGCTTATTAAAAAGCAAAGACATTACTTTGCCAACAAAGGTCTGCCTAGTCAAAGCTTTGGTTTTTCCAGTAGTCAAGTATGGATGTAATGCATGCTAAGTCGCTTCAGTTGTGTCCGACTCTGTGCAAACCCATGGTCAGCAGCCCACCAGGCTCTTCTGTCCATGGAATTCTCTAGGCAAGCATACTGGAGTGGGTTGCCATTTCCTTCTCCATATGGATGTGAGAGTTGGACTATAAAGAAAGCTGAGCACCAAAGAATTGATGCTTTTGGACTGTGATATTGGAAAAGACTCTTCACAGTCCCTTGGACTGTAAGGTGATCCAACCAGTCCATTCTAAAGGAAATCAGTCCTGAATATTCATTGGAAGAACTGATGCTGAAGCTGAAACTCCAATACTTTGGCCACCTCATGTGAAGAACTGACTCAGTGGAAAAGACACTCATTGCTGGGAAAGATTGAGGGCAGGAGGAGAAGGGGACAACAGAGAATGAGATGGTTGGATGGCATCACCAAGTCAATGGACATGAGTTTGAGTAAACTCTGGGAGTTGGTGATGGACAGGGAGGCCTGGTGTGCTGCAGTCCATGGGGTTACAAAGAATTGGTCACGACTGAGCAACTGAACTGACTGATAAAGGAAATACATCAGGGTTAGTGCTATTCCAGATGAGATTAGAAGAGCCAAACCTATCAAGAGTCCAAGCAAAGAGACATTAAGTGTAAAGGTCCTGAGGCATAATAAGGAACGGTATGTTCTGAAGAACATTAGAAGTAGGCAGAAGTCGGTTCACAGACAGCAAGGGTTTAGATTTTATCCTAAATTCAACAGGAAGACATTAGGGGTTTTAAACAGGTGAGTATTCTGATTCAGGATTTAGATCATTCTGCTGCTATGGCAGGAAGGATAGCTGGTAGACAATGTGAAAGCAAGACGACTAGCTGTGCATTTACTATAGAGTTCCTAGTGACTCAGCTGGTAAAGAATCCACTTGTCAATGCAGAAGATGCCAGAGACTCAGGTTCAATTCCTGGGTTACAAAGATCCCAGAGAAGGAAACAGCAACCCACTCCAGTACTCTTGCCTGAAAAATTCCATGGACAAAGGAGCCTGGCAGGCTATACAGTCCATGAGGTGGTAGAATCAGACACAACTGAGCATACATGCACACACACATACAGTTCAGGGTACAGATGGTGGCTGAACTGGGTAATGAGAGTAGAACTGTAAGATTTGCTAATGTTATTGGATGTAGAGTATGTGACGAAGAAGAGAGAATTGAAATGAAATTCAGCTTTTTCCTCAACAGGTGGATGAGACAATGATATTATTTACTGATGATTGAGTGAGGAGTAGGATTTCAGTGGACATGTTTGTGGACATCAAGATCTCCACTTGGAGTCACTAATTTTGTAATACTAGTCAAGTAAGCAGTTGAATATAGGAACATAAAGTTCAGGTAAGGCTGGGTCTGAAAATATAAATTCTGAACCATTTGCTTGGTATTTAAAGTCTCATTATTGCATGAAGCCATCTAGGGACCACTTGGGAAAATAAGAGAGGAAAGTGGTAAGAGATACAGTGGGAAAAATTAACTAAAAAACACTGTGCAAGGCTCTCTACAGTAATGTAAAGCATCTGAAGCAAAGGAGTAATTACCAAATCTGCATTTTTGAAAGGACACAGACTCATATTGGAGAAAGGACTGGAGGGATTAAAAAAAGGAGTGAGAGATCAGTTTAGAAGCTGTTGTAGTAACTGAATAAAGGTACCAATGCCAAATAACCATTAGTTACACAATTTTAAGCACTTCAGTATACATTATGCAGGCCACTCGTCTTCTGAGATGGACCACATCTCTGCCAAGAGAAGACATGTATGTCTCTCAATAAATCCACCTCTTACACTTTGTATCTTTAGAAATCTACTTTTGGGGTTTCAAATACATATTGCACATTCAATTCTTACATAGTAACAACAAAAATCCCCTGATAATCATACCAGTATTCCTCTTCAGGGACCTTATCCAAAGGAGGATTCAGGCAGTAAATATGATAGGCCATGTTACATTCATCACATAGAACTTGCATGTTGGGTTCCTGTTTTCCACCACATACATGACAGGAGCAAGAACGGCATTTCTTATTTGGGTCTCCACCACAGGAGTCACATTCAGGGTCATTTTTCCCTATTAAGAACAAAATTATAGCAAGCCCAGTCTTAAAATCATTTTTATGTCTATGAATCTTATAAAGAAAAACCCATGAGAATAGCACACAGCTTTTTTTTTTTTTTTAAAACAAAAAGAACCATATGGAATAATTCAGTGCAAGACTTTACTATTTCCCAAATGTGCATCAAGATGCATAGGGGTAATGCAGTTAACTCATGAGGCATCATTAGATATATTAAAATTTCCAGTGAAATAACTGAACAAAGTTGTTCCGAAATGGAAGTGTTAGGTATCATCTGTTCTGCAGATCCAAATCTTTCCCCAAGTGGACTAAATTAGGAGGGGTATACCTGTTAGAAGTCAGCAAATCCATTTTGGTTTTGCTATGCCCCCAACATACTCTTTATTAGTAAATACAGTACTAACAGTTGATTTTTTTTTAATCTTACTTATCAGTTGGTTCAGAATTCTGGCAACTAACAGGTTCCACTTATTGCCCACCCCTCCTCTGCCAGTCTCTCCCATCTAAATCCAAAATACTTGTTGCCAAAATGTTCATTTGAAATTATAAAATAAACATATATATACACAAAAGTCTTATAGTAATGCTCACTAACATCAAGTTAAATTTAAGTATCAAAAGAGTAACAGTTGGATAAATTTTATGAAAAATGAGGTAAATTTATAAGAACTATAATATAGATAGCCAAATATATTAAAAAATGAAACTGCAGAATAAATTTTTTATACAGAACTGTATAAACACACAAAGATGAATTATACAGATACAGAAAGATGTCTAGAATGACATGTTGCCAAAGGTATGTTTAGATTTCTGGTTTAGAGTGATCAATGGCAGTCTGGCTGTGGCTCTGAAATGGTTTCCTTACACAGAAGTTCAAAGTCGTAGCTATAACATGATTAGCATTAGGCAAAGAACATATACATGCAGATATACTGACAGAGAAAACACAAGAAAAACCTAGTCAATTTTTCTTTTGTGTTTTACTGAGAGCAAATCATATTAAACAAATTTACTTAACAAGTTACCCTCATTCCTTGAATATAACCATACAATCATACACAGTATGCCTTAAAGTTCTTAATTCAAGTCTAGATGTATTTAGCATTGCAGTCTCCAAAAACGAGTATGGCTTAAACCAGTAACATGGAAGTCTAGTTACTAATCTGTTAAAGGATTTGTCTTGCTCTAATTCTGCACAACTGTGGTTAAGAAGAGGATAGGCAGGATTCTTTAATCTTGAATATTTCTTTTGCCAGAATATATGAGACATTGACATCGACACATGGCAAAAGCTCAATGAATTGTTCTCCACACACACACACACAAATTAGAATTAACAGAGTATGAGACACTGTAACCTATTTGGAAAGATAGAAATTGAACTATGAAGGAAAAGACTTAGAATTTAGTCCTACCTTTGTTACCAACTAGCTGCATGAAATTACGTTACATACAATGAGGAGATGAGGCTACATTCTAACAATTACATAAATCATTCATTACCTCCCAGAAATTCAGGGCTCAACCAGCATTATTCTTCTTAGGCTCTACTAGTATAAAAATAAGCCTCATTATTAACTATTAATCTTAAATGGCCACATTACCAAAGTGAGTTTTTTATCTGGACAGACTATAATAAAGGAAACAGCAAGAAAATGGCAATAAAATGCCAAGATGAGAAAATACTCTTTGGAAACAAATTTTATCATTTGATAAAAATCCATTAAACCAAATTGATCTTATATCAAAATGGTTGTCTTTAAAATCAATTTGTATGGTTTTTAGTTTTGTACTTCCTCAAAAGTCATTCCCTGGCTAGTCAAAACGGCAATCCTGAACAATACATGCAGTCTCGGCCCATAAGAAAGATCCATACTTAAAAACTTTCCATCTGCCAATGAAAGAGGATGGGCTCCAGGTTTCTCGATCTTGAAGATTTCATTTATGAATCTTATCTGACAGTCATTTAATTTTCCTTCAGAACCCCTGTTTAAAAAAGGAACAAAGGTCAGCAAAATCTAAACCATATGCAAACAGTAATTAAAAGTCAGTTTCAAAACTCACTGAACACTACTAAAAATGGGGTAATAGCTATTCTAATCACTGAATTACTGTTTCCAACAGTAGGAAAAGTCCAGTGATTAATATTTGAAGTTAAAATTTAACTTTAATATTAGGGAAAAAAAAAATCAAGACTTAGATCATTTGGTGAGAAGACACCTATCTTGTAAATTTAAAGATAAGGTAAAATTATACTCCCAATTAAAACAAAAGATTTAAACATATTTCCAATAAATATGCATGTTTCTGAGTAAACAGATGACCTCATTACAAAGAAAAGTCTTTCAAATACTAAGCCATATTTTTCACAGACATATTTATAGCTATTTGCATATACTTCAAAGTTTCTTGCCATAACTATAGATTTATATAATTCTTTTAATCTACCAAATTTTGCTTTATATTTTTGAAGATATATTATTAGGTACATACAGACTAAGAATACTTAAATGTTCTTATGAAAGTTATTTCTATCTCTACTAACGCATTTTGTATCAGAAGTGTACCTTTGGTTTTTTTGGTTACTATTTGCTTGGTGACTTTTTCAAATATTTCACCTTTCTTTTAAAACTTCTAATGTAGAATGCAAACAAATGCAGAAAATTTATAGACAGATGTATAGTTTAGCCAAGTAAAAGGCACATATCCTTGTAATCAACCATGACAAGAGACAGGACTATCAACTCCCTCAGCACTTCACATCCTCCCTCCAAGTCAAAACCTCTTCACTCCATCCCACGAGTCACCTTTACCTTAATTTTCTTCACTCTTCTCACCTGTCTTCCTCCCTAAGTATATGATATAGTTCTGTGTTTCAAAAACTAAATTCCCAATCTTTTCCCTTATAACTTGTTGATGAACCCCCACCATTTGTCCTACAGTTTCCCATGGTTTTGATTTTGATATCTGAATTCCCTAAGTTCATTTCAGTTTTTTCTGTCATTTGTGTTTCCAGTAAATCAGTAGTTGGTCTGGTGAAAAGGTCAAAAACTGTGGCTTTGAGTGAGGCATGTTTTAAAAAATGTGTTCCAGTTTTACTGGAATACAGCTATGCCTATTCGTTTATGTATTCTCTATGGCTGGTTTCATGCTACAGCAGCAGAGCTGAGTTGTGACAGAGACCATCTGGCGGCCAAAGGTTAAACTATTCACTATCTGGCTCTTTACAGAATAAAACCGCTGACCCTTCCTCTCAATGTTTACTCAAATAGGTTCATTTTTTGAGTAAAATCATCTACAGGTCTATTTTCATCAGTAAGCACCTAATTATTTAGTTGTCTTTTCCTATGATGATAGCAGCCACAGACGCTCAACGACTAGATTAATTCACTGGGGATTGGATAATGTTGATATTCTAGTTCTTTCACTCCCTTTTCACTTATTTGCTGAAATAATTCCATAAAGAAAAACATGACCACATCAATTATTTGGTAACTCAGTGGTATAGCTCATATAACAAAAAAATGGAATACTTTCTTTAGCAGTTAAAAAAAAAAAAATAGCTCTCAAACATTCTATGTAGGTGACCAGTTTCCATATTACTATGAGTTTACATATTTGAGGTGTTTCAATCCACTTTAGTTATTATCTGCCTTAATGATGGTCAAATTGTCTCATCTTCAGCCAGTTGACTCTCATATCTTTCTGACAAGAGTTTAGCAGTCTTTGTGGGCTTCCTTGTTATCTGCGAGACAAGATGTCCCTAGTTCTTCTGGTACATTTCTGCCTGTAGCCTGTCGTCTTATCTCCAATGAAGCCTGGTTTTTTAGGGGGGGGTGTGTATGTGTGCACTTAAGTCGCTCAGTCATGTCTGGCTCTTTGCGACCTCATGGACTGTAGCCTGCCAGGCTCCTTTGTCCATGGGGCTTCTCCAGTTAAGAATACTGGAGTGGGTTGCCATGCCCTCCTCCATGGGATCTTCCCAACCCAGGGATTGAACCCAGGTCTCCCACATTCCAGGCAGATTCTTTACTGTCTGAGCCACCAGGGAAGCCCAAGAATACTGCAATGGGTGAGCCTAACCCTTCAGAGGGGAACTTCCCAAGCCAGGAATCGAACCAGGGTCTCCTGCATTGCAGGTGGATTTTTTACCAGCTGAGCTATCCGGGAAGCCTTCTTTTAGGTGGAAATGGTTATTTCAAGACCACAATTTAGGTGCTAAAAAGCTTACTGCAACTGGACTGATTGCTATTTTCAGGTCTTTTTAGTGGACAAACCTACAAAATTGAGACATACACATTAATACGTATACAAGATACCTCATGAGCTCATGCAAACAGTTTCTGTTCAAATTCAGGACTGAAGGGTAAGTTTGCTTTTGACAAAGCAATTATTTATCTGTTTCTCTTTTCTTTCACAATCAGAAAATCCTAGTTCTCAAAGACACCAGGGATGCCTAAATGAGAATGCTATAAGTACTTCTTTGCTTTATTCCACGTTACACATAAGACATTTTCACCAGTTATCATTAGGATTATAGAAAATACTTTAAAATTTCTGTGTATATTTCTTCCATGTATTACAGTTATAGCTATAGTGTCAGACCATAAAGCTGTTACATACTATCCATAAAGCCATTACATATTATACTTTCTTCTTTAGTCCTATTTCTAGATATAGAAAATTTAACTTCAAGTTAGATGGCACTCCAAGGTAACTAGTAGAAGTAAAATCAAGTATCTGAAAGAACCCAACTTTAGTCAGTCCAATAGCAATTTTAAGATACACCCTAATTTCATAGATGTTAAAATACAGAAAAGTTAATTTCAGATTCTATGAAATACTGTATCTCCTGAATATCTATTTTAACTAGTTCTTAGAACAGGGTCTGACACACAGCAACAAAAACAAAAATCAAAGCATTAACATTCTAGTGGTATGACTAGCAAAATAATATGCCCCAAAGATATCTGTTATCAGCCCAGGAACCTATGAATATATTACCTTACATGGCAAAAGGGACTCTGCAAACATTATGAAGTTAATAACCTTTAAATAGGATTATATAGATAGACCAAAGGTAATCATGGGGGATCTTGAAAGTAGAAGAGGGAAGAAAGAGCCTGAAGGAAGATGTGACTAAAAACGAATAGTCAAAGATACAACTTTGTTAGCTTCAAAAATGGAGGAAGTAGGCCATAGGCCAAGGAACTGGGAAACCCCTAAAATCTTAAAAAGGCAAGGAACTATATTTTTTTTCAGAGTGTCCAAAAAGGAAAACAACCCCCTGCTGATACTTTTAGCCCAGTAAAATTTGTAAGTCTTCTGCCTTACAGAACTGCAAAATAATAAGTTGTATTATTTAAGCCATTGCTGCTGCTGCTAAGTCGCTTCAGTCATGTCTGACTCTGTGTGACACCATAGACGGCAGCCTACCAGGCTCTGCCATCCCTAGGATTCTCCAGGCAAGAACATTGGAGTGGGTTGCCATTTCCTTCTCCAATGCACGAAAGTGAAGTCGCTCAGTCGTGTCCGACTTCGCAACCCCATGGACTGCAGCCTACCAGGCTCCTCAGTCCTTGGGATTTTCCAGGCAAGAGTACTGGAGTTGGGTTGCCATTGCCTTCTCCAATTTAAGCCACTAAAGTCTGTGATAATTTGTTACAGCAATAATAAGAACCTAATACAAGTAGGGCAAGAGAGAACAATAAATGTCAGGTGATAATCAGTATCATAAAGAAATTCAGTTAGACTAAAGGAGAATTTAAGTAACCCATGCCGGGTGTGTATGATTTTACACAGCATGATCAAGAAAGTTGTCTTTCAAAGTGATGTTTGAATAAAGAATAAAACAAAAGACAAAGCCAGTCAAATGAATACCGGTGTGGAGTAGACCAGTAAGAGGAAATGGTCAAGGGCAAAGGCTCTGAAACAGGAGCATGTTTGTATGATTAAGCAACATAAGGAGGCCAATACGGTTGGAATACAGTAAACTTTGATTTATAACTTGATATGGACATCAAGTTTATATTCTGTAAAAATGGTACATTCAATAATAAAATCACCACTAGCAATGTTATGATAAACAAGTATAGATAAAATTTAGTAAATGAAACCCTATAAAAAAGATGCAAAATACGTTAAGTATATTCATAGTTTGAGGTTAAATTTTTTTTTTTTTTGCTAAGTAGGATTCAAATTCTACTTAGGAAACTCTAATCTAGTATAATTTTATATAGTATTAAGTAAACAAGAGTAAGTGAACAAAAGTTGGAAAAATGGATTTAAACCCTAGACTTCTATTTTCCTCAAAGCTCAAATAGAAATAGAAATGACAAGTGAAAAATACAATGTGTTAACTAGGTAGTTTAAGCATATTCACCTTTTGGTACTCACATTAAAAATTAGAAACAATAATGAACTTTAACTCCAAGTTCCCTTATCAAATCTCCAAGGCAGATTAAAAATCATGTCCTCTATTTGCTTCTTCCTTTGCACCTTATAGTTCTATATAATCATTACAGGGGGGAAAAAAAAACAACAACTTTGTACAAAGAAAAATCAGCCCCAAAGACCTTAACTGAGAAGTTCTAATAAACATTCAAGAAAAGGACACAAAATTCTACCATAAAACAGAAAAATATTACAGCACACTATTTTTATAAAATCAACATAATTTGTAAAGGATAGCTAGATAGGAAAGATAATATACAGATTTCACTCACTAACCCAAATGGAAAAATCCTACACAAAATACTGTCAAGCCAAATCCAGGAAAGCATACCTACAAAATACCTGTCAAACATTGTAAGTATTAGTAAAATGTTCAACAAAGTTTTTTCTTGGCAATCAGGGTGGGGGAAAAAAAAAAGATACCTACTCTCACCACCTCCTTCTAACAACCAAGTGGCAACTGGTGAATGAAGACAAAGTTAAAGATCAAAGGAAAAAGAACACATAAATGTAATTCATGGAAAAGGGAATGGCAAACCATTCCAGTATTCTTGCCTGGGAAATTCCATGGACAGAGGAGCCTGGCGGGCTATAGTCCGTGGGATCGCAAAGAGTCGGACATGACTGAGTGACTAACACAAACATAATTCACAGATTATGATTACAAGCATAAAAACCCCAAAACTACCTACATGTAAATTAAAATTAATAACTCTAGTAAAGATAATGGATCCAAAATCAAAGGTTATTTACATACCAGTAAGAAAGAAAAATGAAATTTATTTACTTATAACAACAAGTGGTACCTGAGGCTAAATAAGAATAAAAGACACATAAGATCAGACCTCTGGAGAGAATTCTACCAGGCTGAGTCATATAATTGTCAACATTCAAATATTTTGAATCTATAAAAACATTTCATACGGTCCAATCTAATAAAAAGGGCTTCCCAGGTGGCACCAGGGGTAAAGAATCCACCTACCAATGCAGAAGACACAGGGACCTGGGTTCAATCCCTGGGTTGGGAAAATCCCCTTGAGAAGGAAATGGCAACCTATTCCATTATTCTTGCCCAGAGAATCTCATGGACAGAGGAGCCTGGGGATGGCTACAGTCCATGGGATCACAGAGTCAGACACTACTGAGCGCACATGCCTAACCTAATTAAAAGCATGACAAAATCATATTAAAGACCTAAATAAATGCAAAGAAATCACACTCATAGATTAGATTTAATCCTGTACTTATCAAATTCCTAATGGTTTTTATGTAGATGTTACCAAGATGACTAGAATGCTCTGTCATATTATGAAAGTATGAAACTTATGTAAAGATACACAAAACAAACCAATGATACAAAATAGAGATCAGATGGATGAATGGCCTTTTAAATGATGATGCCAGGAAAAATGATTATTCACATGTATTAAGGCAAGTCTAATGTTTACCTCACATTGTACCAAAAAACCTACTTCAAGTGGATTAAAGAGCTAAAGAAAGCTGGTATTAAGCTTTTATAAGGTAATAATGGAGAATATCTTTATGTTCTATGAGTAGGGAGAAGTTTCTCCCCTCTGCTCCACTCCATGTTTTACTGAGATATAACTGACATACAATTGTTTAAGTCTAAGGTGTACCAGACCACCTGACCTGCCTCCTGAGAAATCTGTATGCAGGTCAAGAAGCAACAGTTAGAACTGGACATGGATCAACAGACTGGTTCCAAATAGGGAAAGGAGTATGTCAAGGC
Organism: Bos grunniens; assembly: GCF_055505025.1. Taxonomy (NCBI): domain Eukaryota; kingdom Metazoa; phylum Chordata; class Mammalia; order Artiodactyla; family Bovidae; genus Bos; species Bos grunniens. The sequence continues at coordinate 36,973,304 of NC_141172.1, forward strand.
TGTATATTGTCCACTCTGCTTATTTAACGTCTATGCAGAGTACATCATGAGAAGTGCTGGGCTGGATGAAACACAAGCTGGAATCAAGATTGCTGGGAGAAATCTCAATAACCTCAGATATGCAGATGACACCACCCTTATGGCAGAAAGTGAAGAGGAACTAAAAAGCCTCTTGATGAAAGTGAAAGAGGAGAGTGAAGAAGTTGGCTTAAAGCTCAACATTCAGAAAACGAAGATCATGGCATCTGGTCCCATCACTTCATGGCAAACAGATGGGGAAACAGTGGAAATAGTGACAGACTTTATTTTGGGGGGCTCCAAAATCACTGCAGATGGTGACTGCAGCCATGAAATTAAAAGATGCTTGCTCCTTGGAAAAGTTATGACCAACCTAGATAGATTATTAAAAAGCAGACACATTACTTTGCCAACAAAGGTCTGTCTAGTCAAAGCTAGACATGAAGCTTTTCCAGTAGTCATGTACAGATGTGAGAGTTGGACTATTAAGAAAGCTAAACACCGAAGAATTGATGTTTTTGAACTGTGGTGCTGGAGAAGACTCGAGAGTCCCTTGGACAGCAAGGAGATCCAACCAGTCCATCCTAAAGGAATCAGTCCTGAATATTCATAGGAAGGACTGATGCTGAAGCTGAAACTCCAACACTTTGGCCACCTGATGCAAAGAACTGATTCATTTGAAAAGACCCTGATGCTGAGAAAGATTGAAGGTGGGAGAAGAGGATGACAGAATGAGATGGTTGGATGTCTCATCACAGACTCAATGGACATGAGTCTGAGTAAACTATGGGAGTTTGTGATGGACAGGGAGGCCTGGTGTGCTGCAGTCCATGGGATCATAAAGAGTCGGCCACGACTGAGCGACTAAACTGAACTGAAGGTGTACAGCATAATGACTTGATATACAGAAAAGTTTACCACAAAAAGATTAGTTAACATCCAACACCCCACAGTTACAAATTTTTTCCTTGTGATGAAAAGTTTTAAGATCTACTCTCTAAGCAGCTTTAAAATATACAGTACATTATTAACTATAGTCACCATGCTGTACATTATATCCCTAGAACTTATATATCATATAACTGGAAGTTTGTACCTTTTAACCACTCTCACCCATCTCCCACCCTGACCAACCCTCAGAAGGTTTCTTAAATCAAGACACAGAAAGTATAAGCATAAGGGGAAATTTTTGATAAATTTGACCACCTAAAATTAAGACTACTATTCAAACATAGGGAAAAAAGATAAGCCACAGAATTGAAGCAGGTATTTTCTCCACATATAACTGAAATGGTCAAGTTACCATAACTAGAACTCCTAAAAATTCAATGAGAGACTACCTAATTAACTACAACATATACCAATGCTTGAAACAGGATCCTTAACGCTTGAAACAGGATTCTTACAAGAGATATCCAAATGGCCAATAAACATATGGTTCTCAATCTCATTAATAGTCAGGGAAGCGTAAATTACCACCACAATAGTGTATTATTAGAAACTCACCTGAGTACCAAAAACTCAAGTCTGACAAAATTAAGTGTGGTTAAGAATGCAGAGCAATTTGAACTTACTATGGTCGAAGTGGAATCTGGTATAACCACTTAAATATTTGGTTCTATCTACTAAAGTTAGAGATGCACAAGTTCTACAATCTTCTTCTAGACAACACTCACCCAACAGAAACTAACACACATAAGCAGCAGGACAGAAGTATAATGTCATGGAAGCACAGTCTGTAACAGCACCAAACTCCTTCCAGTGAAGGGAAAAGATTTCTAACAATGAAAAAAAATTCCCATCCACAAGCCAAAGTGACTCCTTTCTTGGCTCCTGTATCCTTAACAAGTCTAGTAAAAACCTAAATGACAGCAAACGTAAGCCTTTATAGGACAGTGTGTTTTATTTTGGGACAGCCCTCAAATACCACCATTTTCTCATGAGTCAATATTTGCCTATCTGTAATTTCCACTCAATCTTTTCTCTAGTCCCTAAAGCCAGAGTGCTCCACTCTTTAACTGTACCTCAAAATTACTCAGGAAAACGTTTTAAATAGCAAGCTTTTTTAGCTCAATGTTACAAGTACTGCTGTGTATACATGCTTTTTTTTTTCACTTCCTACACCTATGTACATTATAAGAATCTCTATATAACTAATTTATGTAGATGCTTTCTCCTTTCCTTCATGATTTGTATCCATGTCAGAATTTCAAGCTACTTAGAAATCTGTTAATTGCGTTATTACATCCTTAGCCTGACAACAGAATCACACTTGTGTTTGCACTAAGTTCTGAAATGGTTTTCTAAAATAAAAGCTCACAATCTTTTTCTTTATCTTAGGAGTCAGCAGACTTTTTCCATGAAGGGTCAGAGAGTAAGTAGTTTAAAATTCGGTAAGGTTCATTTTTGCAGCCACTCAACAATGCTGTTGAATACACAGATAAAAAAGCCAGTTTTAGCTAAAACATAAATGGGCACTGCTGTGTTCCAATAAAAATTTCTTTCCATAAAACAGGTAGCCAACAGGCCACAGTTTACCAACTTCTGTATTATATTACTCATCATAAGCAGATGCTTAATCTTAGATTTGTCATCTCAATATTAAACTAGATATATATGTATCCCTTATATATATGTACAATGCATAATCAGTTAACCAGAACTTAACAAGTATGTTAGTTTGGCTGCTTCTCTTAAGTAAAAGAAAACTGTCAGGGTCGTTCTAGTATCCGCAATGCTCAACACAACAAATGTACTCTTAAAAATTCATTCTAAAGAAAAATGCACAAAAGTGCATACACAAGATTTTTACTTAAGCATCATGATAAAGAATTGGAAATACTTTGGCAGACTTTTTTAAAAAAGTAAATTAGTGACTATTTCTCATTTTATTCAGAACTGAACACAAAACAGTGTTGACAACATTTTTCCAAGTGTAAAAAGGTAGCTTTGAAACAATGCATAGTACTTGTATCATTTGAAGGAAACATACAAGAGTATTTCTTAAAGAATTAATGATGGAAGTATCTGAGTGATATGAAATCTTGGGTGACATTTTACGTTTTGAATTCTTTTCAAAGGTGGTTTTAAGTTCCTAAGTTAAATAAAATTACTATAAAGGAAAATTTTTGCTAGTCTTTCAAGTCCAGCAGACAGCTGGCTAGGTAGACAGTCATTTCTATTCTATCAACACATCTTCAGAGCAAACATAGGTATTGAAACACATCTGTATATTATTGGTTTAGCCTAGTAGAATCCTGGACAGTAGACAAAAATTTCTCTAATAACATGTTCAATTATTTCCAAGGTGCTTTCAAATACTACTTCCAGCCTTAAAGTAGCAATGGAGATTTAAGGGTCATTCTTAATAAAAAATTCAAGAAATTTATTAAAAAGTTTTCCTCGAGGTATGGAAATTTCCATCTTTCATGGATTCCATCTTTTTTTAAATTAAAGAACATGTGCTTAACACTTAAAAATTACATTTCTTAATTCAGCAATTAAATGGCATCAGTGAAGAGAATCTTACCCCAAGAAAACAGTTACACGAAGTTCTTTTTTGGTCCTTGAGATTGTCTTCAATGTAGTGATTTCTGCATCAAACCAAAATCCTCTATTACTAGGACTTTCTACATTGTAATTAACCATTACCACATCACCAACATTTAGTTCATTCCATCTCAAAGTGGTTCTAGCTCGTGGTCGAAGATCCTTGACATTTATTTCTACAGTACCACTTTCCGGATATCTGAGGAAAAAGAATCACAGAACACTGCTTATGATTATGATTATCAGCATGGAAGACTAAAATTATATGCAATATGTATAAAAGCCTAATAATTTTACTCTTAATGGCACTTAAGTAAATTATATTTATTTCTGATTTTAAATGCCAGAATAAACAAGTCTTGTTAAAATCTTAATAAGTCATTCTTAATTAGCTTGGGGAGGGAGGTGATGGGGAATGATGAGTAGGGGTAGGCAAAAAAACCAAGTTCTTCTTTTCTACATTTTCTTAACCCACATTTAAAAATTACTTTAGTAAGACTAGATGCTGATCTCTTCCTGAACTTGGAATTAGTTTATCCAGCTCTGCCATTTGCTTTATGACTAATAAGAACATGCGTGAATGCTAGGTTGCTTCAGTCATGTCTTACTCTGTGCGACCCTCTAGACTGTAGCCCATCAGGTTCCTCTGTCCATGGGATTCTCTACGCAAGAATCCTGGAGAGACATGCCCTCCTCCAGGGATCTGCCTGACCCAGGGATCGAACCCACGTCTCTAAAGTCTCCTGCACTGGCAGGCAGGTTCTTTACCACTAGCGCCACCTGGGAAGCCCATGCGAAAGAATTCCAGTAGAATCTTGATCTTATTTGAATTTCTAAAGGTTTAACAAACCTAAACCTGATTTGAACTTAAAAGAAGGTTCCTCTATTTTGGGCCTAACATCTGGTATCCATAGGCAAAAATAGCAATGTAACAGTCCATAGTGCTTTCTATAACATTAATAAGATCTGTTGTCTTTATGTATTGCTCGCTAGTAGAGGGATAAGGAAACAAGTAATTTCTGGTTCCTGCTCTTGGAAAACTCAATCTCCTGGGGTAGGTCAAACTAATATAGCATTGGTTCTCTAAGCAGTGGTTCCGTTTGGGAACATGCTATAAATGCAAACTCCTAACTCCACTTCTGATCTGACTCAAACTCTGGGAGTGAGGCCCAGTGGTCTATTTTCACAAATCCTCTCAGCAATTCTCAAGCATACTCAAGTTTGATAAGCTACTGTGCTATATAGAAACACAAGAATAGTTAAATATCACAGCATTTTGTGATGGCATTAACAAGGTAGTAACTAAGGGAAAAGACCATTAACCCTTAACCAATTGGGTGGCGTACTCAAAATGTAAGTGAGCCTGAAGTTGGAAGCAGCTCTAGCAGCTTGTCTTGGTTCTTCCAAATCAAACAAGTACTATGCAGGCCTAGGACTCTCACCGTATGTCTAACTTATTTATAATAAATGGATATTAATCCTGGTGGGATTTTAGCTAATCACTCAATTTAATCAAACTTCTTCAAATTTTAGTTAAGCAGAGACGAAAAAAGAAAAAAAAATCTCAGACTCACAAGGGGCCTTAAAAAGGATTGGTCCATTCACCCTCAGTGCTACAACGCCCCTTTACCACAAGCCTCCGAGCAACCTCTGTTTGGACAGTGAGTGAGAAGAGGGCAGCTCTAACTCTAAAAAAAGTCACTTTGTTTTCACATAGCTCTGACATAGGCAAGAGAATATACTTGATACTGGACCAAAGATAAACACAATGAGTTCCACAGCTTAAGTGCCAAGAAGAAATATACATAGTCTCCACTAAAGACCTAATCCTTGATAGTCTAAGTTGGTCACCCTGCCACCCTTTAAGTATAAAACATTATAAATGAATTAACATAAAGTTTTGAATCCTTTATCATCCTGTCTCTTCACTCAAAATATGTTGTATTTTCACCCTGCCTGGGTTTAAATTCCATTTTAGCTTCCTACTACTGTGTATCCTTGGGAAAGTTACCAAGCTTCGCTGTTTTAGTTCTACCTGTGTTTAGTTTACACATGACTGTCTCTCACGTGTAAATACCTAATGGTTAACTAACTAGCCCATATGGTTGTTTTGAAAACTAAAATGGTGAAGACTTTTAACTAGCTATTTTAGGGCTTTTCTAATTCTGAAGTAGTGAATGTGTTTCCTGACTCAATATTCTTAAGGCCATAAATGATAGAAAACTATTCTTTTATATGAGATCCTCTTCTCAGCTATAACATGATTTTTACATCCTGACATTATCATATACTCCTGTATGGTTAATATAGGAAAAAAAGGGTATTTCACTGGCAAGAACTCTCCATTTGCCTATGATTGCCAAAGTTAGATACCAAGAATGGAAATATTTTAAAAAGTTTTAAAATCATATATAAAATCATGTTTACTGGAGATGAGTCAAAATAAACCATTCCCTATATCAAAGGAATTTAAGCTATGTTTGCCCTGAAACTAAGTTTGTATGACTTCAGAACAGAATTACATTGTAGAGCATATGAATACACAATCTTTATGTATAGTGTGTAAAAGTCATGAAAATGAAGTATACTTTTTCTAATGCCACCCAGAGGTGTTAAATCAGCTGCTAAGTAAGAAGACATAGAAAGGACCCATAAAACTATTTTTACCAAAGTCAAGAACACGCTGAGGCTCCATTATCACTTTTATTCTTTTCCTCAGCATCTTCATTTACACATATCACACAGGGATGACTTAAATGCTCTAACCCAAATTTCTCTTCAGGTTCATATATCCAACTGCATCTCTAACATGTATTTCAGGAGCACCTCAAATTCAAGAAATTCCCCCATCCTCTAATCTGCTGATGCTCAGTATTCTTTAATTTTTCATACTCCCAGAAATTGAAGTTACCCCCAATTTCTCCATCATTACTAAGTCCTCCTTCTGCATACTGTCAATGCTTCTTTAATGTAACTCTATATCCTCAGTAAAGGCTTGCATTTCTCTGAGGCTGTCAAGGCCAACTCATCTCCCTGTTTTAGACTCCTTAGATGCCACCATACTTTGGCCAAAGACTCTAAAACACAGATCTACTTAAAACATTTTGTGAAGCCTGATAACAATGTGTTCATAGGCTGTAGAAAAACAGGCATTCTCAAACACTGCTGATGGGAATACAAACTGATACGGTCTCCTTGAAGAGGGGAATTTGGCAATACCCAGCAAAACTGCCTATGTATTTACCTTTCGATCCAGGAATTCTATCTACTCTAGGAATCTGTCCCAAACATTAAGAAGCAAAACACCCCATGAAAAGACACATACACAAGGCTGCACTATCTGTAACAGCAGGACTAGAAATAACCAAATGTCCACAATAGGAAACTACCTACTACATGATACAATTATATAATGGAAAGGAATATGACATTTGCTGGAGTGATACATATATATGGAGAGATATATTAACTCAAAAAACACAAGATGCAAACAATATTTATCTTCTATTAAGTATGTGTTGAGATAAATATATTTGTACATGGGCTTCCCATGCCATGCTAGTGGTAAAGAACCTGCCTGCCAATGCAGGAGATACAGGAGACTCGGGTTGAATCCCTGGGTTAGGAAAATCTCATGGAGGAGGGCATGACAACCCATTCCAGTATTTGTGCCTGAAGAATACCTTCCCAGGTGGCTCTGTGGTAAAGAATCCACCTGCCAATGCGGGAGACATGAGTTTGATCCCAGGGTTGGGAAGATCCCCTGGAGGAGGAAATGGATACCCATTTCAGTATTCTTACCTGGAAAATTTCATGGATAGACGAGGCTGGTGGGCTACAGTCCACAGGGTTGCAAAAGAGTCAGACACGATTGACTTATATTATGTACATATAGAAGTGTGTATATATGTGTGAGTACACATGTAATCACACACAAATACTTATATTTTGACATAAAAGGATAAACCAAAACTCATTTATTTACCACAAAAAGAGATAAGAAATAGGCTAGAAGGAACCAAGATGGATACTGTTTTTCTTAATGTACTTATTGACATTTTTCCTTTAGAACCATGTAATGTTTCACATGATCATAAATTTACAAAATGTGATAAATCACTAAAAATCAAAAGCAAAATGAAAAAAGTGGCTTAAATACAAACTCTTAAGTGACTTGAAAATACACTAAATTAACTCTATATTCCCAGTGGAGTGATACTTATCTACTAAGGAGAAAGTAAAAAATACATGAACTTTTCACTAATATTGTTTGCAATAGTAGCACTGTTAGTCTGAAACCATCTTATGAGTAGAATACAGCAAGGTAATGCTGACATTATCAGAACTATGATTCTCGGGTAAGAGAAAAAATAAAAGATTAAATGATAGCCCTTCAACTCTAAAATTAATTGGAAGTATCAATACAAACATTTCTTAGCTGTTTCCAATGTGAAGACCTAGAAACACGATCAAAGTAAGTATCAATCAACAGCCGACTATACACTCTAAAGAACCAAAGCTCTTTAAAGAAATGGCTGAATCCAGTCCTCGGCAGGAAACAGGAGAGCTTGGGACATCCTGTTGTACCTGAGTGTAAAGAAATCCTCATTAAGTCAGGTTCAACTTGAAGGAGCTTCCACAGGCTAGAGATGAGACAACTTGGGCACCACAAAGAGCTGAGTTAAATTAAAGCAAGTATTAAAATCCATTAGTTCACATGATACTTAGTAAAAATCTCACTGACCTTGGAGGATCCTTTGGAGGATGCTAGGGAATTTACTCACTCTGAACACTGAAAAAGTTCAACAATTGACAGTTTATTCTACCTTTCGTATATGAATCAACTGTTAAGGAAAGTTCTTTATGAAAGAGCTATATAGCTAACAAGTGAAGGAAAGAGAAATATTACCATTGTTACCACATTTCATTACATAGCAATTCTAGGTAAAGGTTGTGTGGGTGCTCAGTCACTCAGTCGTGTCCAACTCTTTGTGACCCCATGAACTACAGCCCCCCAGGTTCCTCTGTCAATGGAATTTTCCAGGCAAGAATACTGGAGTAGGTTGCCATTTCCTACTCCCAGGGGGTCTTTCCTGGCCCAGTGATCAAACCCGCATCTCCTGCATTGGCAGGCAGATTCTCTTCCACTGCACCACCTGGGAAGGTAAAGGTTAATGGCTACTAAAACCACTAAAAGCTGGCAGCAAATTTCACAATGGATTTATCAGAGTGACAATATCCAAATCTTCCCACAAAAAAAGAAAGGGAAAGCAGGTATTATATGTTTCTCAATGTCATGCAATAGGTAAATAAATGGCATCTCTAAACTAGCCTTATCAAATGATGAAATTTAAAACCAATCAAACCTCTAGGTACATATATATGGATGGTTCTGCATCCATAGAGTCAACCAATCACTGTTGGAAAATAACCAGAAAAAATTTCCAGAAAGTTCCAAAAAGCAGAAGTTCAATTTGCCAGGTTCCAACAACTATTTATACAGCATTTTTTTTCAAATGTTTTATTTTATTTATTGGACACACAGTATGTGGGATCTTAGTTCCCCAACCAGGGATCAAACCTACTCCCTCCATTGGGAGCTCAGAGTCTTAACCACTGGACCATCAGGGAAGTCCCAATACAGCATTTACATTGTATTTGGGCTTCCCTGGTGACTCAGACAGTAAAGAATCTGCCTGCAATGCGGGACATGTGAGTTCGATCCCTGGATTGGGAAGATCCCCTGGAGAAGGGAACAGCTACCCACTCCAGTATTCTGGCCTGGAGAATTCCATGGACAGAGGAGCCTGGTGGGATATGGTCCATGGGGTCACAACGAGTCAGACACAACTGAGCACTTTTACTATATAGTATTTACAACTATTTACAGAATATCTACATTGTATTAGGTATTACAATTAATCTACACATGATTTAAACACGAGAATGTGTATAGGTTATACCCCCAAAAGTCATTTTTTTTTTAAGAAACTTGAGCATCCATGGATTTTGGTATGGACCAGGGTCCTAGAACCAATGCCCTATGTATACCAAGGGATGACTGTATAAGCTTTCAGGAAACTAACATTAACAGAAATGTAATCAGTGAAGTCCCAACTGTGGGAAAACTGAATAAACTGTCACTTGCATAAACAAATAATAAGGAAAAAAAAAAAGTAGGGGGGATCTGTAGGTTGAGACTTAACCTAGCAACAACATGCAATGGATGAATCTTAATTTTATCCTTATCTGTACATTCCAAGAATACATTTTAAAAACAAATAAGTCTGAATATTGACTGGTTATTTGATTTTAAGGAATCATTGTAAATTTCAGGTGTGATTTTTTTTTTTTTTTAACGTGCTGGGGTCCCCACGTCAGGTTCAGTGATTTGTTGGGGGAACTCACAGGTCTCATTCTCACTGAAGAGCACACAGTTCTTCCCATGGCTATGATTTACTATAATGAAAGGATACAAAGGAAATTCAGCAAAGAAAAAAAAAACATAAGGTCAAGTCCAGAGGAAATCAGGTACAAGATCAAGCAGTCCATTCCCAGTAGTCACACAAAATGTGCTTAATTCCTTCAGCAACAAATTCTGACAACATATGTGTTATAATGTTGTCTACCAGGGATGTGCAGTAAAGAATGCTCAAGAGTTTTATTAGGAATTGATCACATCAGCATTCAATGCCTAGCACATACCAAAATTCCAGACTCTCAGAAGCAGGTATTCAGCATAATCCATATTTCTTTTGAAGAGCTTATGCACAGTCAACCATTTTTATCAAGGAATGAGAATCCTCCTGAAAGTTAGCTCCCCAACACCAGCCAAAGGTCAACCAGACACCGACCTTTCAAAAAGTAGTAAATCTCTGGCTTGATGTTAGCTCTCTTCTGCACACTTTAAAAAGAATCCATTTAGCTATTTTCTCAGTTGAATGCTCTTAAGATGTCAACAAGATGAACCAGGAAAGAGTGTGGCCTTGGCTCAAACACTGTAACAGATCTCAAAAGTGCTGTGATTAAAAGTTATCAGTTAACCGCAATCATTCCCTGTAGGTCAACAAGTTGTCTTGAAGATCTGAGCAGTGTGCCCACCATAGCTGCTAAGGCTATTTCTGGTTGAAAACACTTAAAATTTGGGACTTGCTCCAAAATAATCCAGTGGTGGTACCTGGGGATGCTGGCAGGGATTGAACAGGATTGGCCAGGAGGTCAAAATGAGTGAAGATAGGTGATGAGTTCATTATACTTTCTCTCAACCTCTGCATAAGTTTAAAGATTTCTACAATAAAAAAATGCTTTGTGCTTGAAGTTCAAACGAAAGGATCTTCCCACTTTTTTTAAGTTTTCCCACAGGTGTACGAAACTCAAAGTTAACACTCAAGGCTTACAATGAGGACAAGCAGCCTCTGGTTCCAGCCCACCACACTTCTGATTTCTATTCCCCAGATGAAACTGTTTAACTTTTAGCTATTTTTGTTCACCTCCACATTTACATTTAAGCAACATGCTTACATTGCTTTTTACTTCAAACTTATTCTACCCACCCCTCATGTACAGCTCATTTGCCTGCCTGCATCCTCCTCTTCCTTATACTTTACTAACACAAGGCACTGCTCTAAGTGTTAACATTATTTACCTCTTAGGACAGAGATAGATATTATTCTATCCCCATTTTACAGACAAAGCAGAGAAGTTATTTGGAAAGAAGTAAGAAGCAGAGGCATGACTTGAATTGATCACCTGGCTCTAGACTCTTGCAATGATTGATGAACTTGCTTGCTCTTAAGCACATTAAACAAACTGAGTTGTCTGTACATATCAGTATTTTTTTCTTTATATCTTGACTAAATATTAATAACTCTTCACAGCTAACTAATGAAATATGCTTTAATTATACATCCACTCTTCCACAGCTTTGTTTTCTATTGTGTACTTAAGTTTTCTTTTTGGTTGCTACTTGCTTAGTTTTCTATTTACATATGGTAAAGAATCTGCCTGCAATGCAGAAGACCCAGGTTCGATCTCGAGGTCGGTAAGATCCCCTGGAGAAGGAAATGGCAACCCACTCCAGTATTCTTGCCTGGAGAATTCCATGGACAGAGAAGCCTGGTAGGCTACAGTCCATGGGGTCACAAAGAGTCAGACACAACTGAGTGACTAACACTTTCACTTTCACCATTAATTACCCCCATTCTGCCATAGCTGTTAAAACTCCACTGTGTTCAGAAATTTCAGGTATTCTACTAATCTTCTGGGTTGCAAAACATTTTCTAGATACCTCTGTCCTATTCTTATCTGGACAGCTTGATCTTCATTGATATCACGCTGGGATCTCCTATCATTACTTCCTGTGTTGAATCCTATTTCCCAAATACCATGTTTTCTTCTTTCTTGACTTAAACCTTGAATGTGATAGAAGTGATTAAAATGCTCTTTCATATAAATAAATCTTTTTGTTCTCAGTTTTTTCCATATGTGTGTGTGTGCTTAATCGCTGTGTCCAACACTCTGTCACCCCATGGATATGCCTACCTCCAAAGTACCTGGTAAATCCAAGATCTGAATCTTCCTAAGGTTTTTCAACACTAATGTACTTGCTTGTTGTTGGCTTACACTCAGCTCTATGGCCTGCTAAGTTTGGCATCATTTACCCATTAGCTTCTTACCTTTCAAAAGTTTGTTGTTTTCTCTTCTGTGTTTTACTTCTACCACATTATTTTTTGTCCTCAGGGGCTTATGCCTTTATTCTTTTACTATCTTCTAGGAGGGTTTAAGGAGTGGAGACAAACATGCATCTTAATCTGCCACATTTAGCTGGAAATCTTTATTCACCTTTAGTTTGGTTTCTTATTACTCACCATGTATCTTCTACACTCCACCCATACTAGTCTACCCTCAGGTAACACCTTATCTCCTTATCCTGGTATCCTAGCATTCTCCTCCTTCAGGAATACAGAATTATCTTCTCTACCTTATATTCTCAGAACTTAAGGTATTCTGAAAGCTAGGTGTGCATACTTCTATCACAACTTACACTGTAAAATACCAAGTTTTCATTAAGAACCAGGTACCATGTTCAACCTTTGGTGTGTTTGGGATATAACAGGCTGACAAATGTTTGGAAACATGCAACTCATTAAATAAAATCTTTTATATAACTAAAGCTCTTGAAAAAAATGTAATAAATCAACTATGACCACTGTGTTTTAGGATAGTTAAGTGGCAATGAAGAATTCTATACAAAGATAAGAAAAAGGTACTTTAAAGATTATGTTTTTGGCGTTCTTAAAAAGCAATCTCTAACACAGCATTCCTTGCCTCCCATGGCGTCAAAGAGCTGAAGATAAGCACTACAAACTGGTCCAAGCACTGACTTCTTCCAGCATTGGCACTGAGGAAGACTGCAGGAGACTGCATGAAATATTTTGGAAAGTGCTGGAAGCTTAAAAAAAAATTCTAAAACAGGGCTCAAGACATCCCTCAAAATCTGAAGCAGAGAGGTAGGAACTTATCAAAGCTGACTTTATCTAGACTGTGCCATGAGCTTACATACAGATATGGAAAGATGAGACTAGGGTCCTTTTTTTTGTAATTACACTTCGTGCATTCCTGTTCTCAGAACCTGAAGTCAAGTTATTACCCTAATAGAGATGTAAGACAGACTATTCTAGTTAGCTACTTTGCATCTTTGAGAGTAGAGAAACACTTTGGTGTTATACAGTCTATATTCTCAGATAAACCTTAAATATCCCTAAGTCTTTTCTTCCCAGTAACATTTTCATTGCTCTACATACTCTTCAGGTATCTTTTAGAGCTATCCTTCAGTATATGCTTTTGATGATCCTGAACTATGTGACATTTTAACAAAATCCAACTGTGTTCTCAATTAGCAAATCATAGAGTAAAACCTGGGGAATTAAACTACAAGGAAATTGATTAAGCACAATTTTTACAACAGGTTTGTTATAAGAAAGTAAAAGTACATTTCCTTAGGTGACTTGTAAGCTAACTAATCATTTTACAAGATTCAAACTGTATTAAGCAAAGTACTATCACTGCAACCTTCTTTCAAAACATGGCTTCCTGGGGTTAAAATGCTTAAATAAGGACAACATTCATCTGGAGGCATGTTCTAGTTTAGCCAATCTTTAATGTCATACTACATGCAAAAAGAGAGCATTTTTTAATCTAATAAGTAGCACTACTAACTTTCACACCTTAAATGTAAAGCTTACTCACAAAAATAACTTACTTAAAACTGCTTACAGTAGGACTTAAATACATACATGGAAATAAAAATTTATACAACATGTTAACAATGGTGTATAACTTTTAATTGTTAAAACAATGTAATTAGGTTTAAAAATACCTATGCCAAAGGTAAATATTTTAGAGTACTTACCAAAATAACTTGGTCTTATTAATAAATTAAAAGCAGAAAATTGGCTATTATTACTGGATACTTTTCGAGGTTGTTAGGGAAAAAGAGAACACAGTCAAGTAGATATTTACAAATGAGGAAATTATAGCTGAAAGTTTAAAAAAAGCAAAGCAAAAAACTTAACCAAGGACCTAGAATTCAAACCAAATTTCTGATTCTAATGCCTGAAAACTATGCAGCCTATAACAGAACCAATGATCTGTATACTTAATAAGGCCCTGGCTGCCTGTTTGAAAAGCAGATTCCTGGGCTCTACTCCAGGCCAACCCAATGCATGGAGTGGGGCTTTGACAGCCCTCAGGAAACTGCACTATAGACACCTTACCTGGGTCAATCCACAGTTTTGCTGACCATCTTTGAGAAATACTACTATAAAGGAATGATGTATAAATTTGAAAAAGTGAAATGAACTGATATCTGTAGTTACTTTTTTAAGCACTAAGTTATCTTTTAACACAAGAGAAGAACAACAATAAGGTTAAAGATCTAACATCTGCCCTCCTTTTGATTTCTATCCATTCAGAACACTGCAAGTCATAGAGGAAATATTCTAAGTTTTTGGCAAACATGTCAGTAACAACCAAGAAACAATGAAGCAGACTTGTCACTGCACCAGGGTTCTGAAACTTAACTTCTCATTTATAGCTCCCTACTCAAGATCAACATGACACGCTGACCTGATTTTTAAAAATCATACTCCTTTCCTCCCGTGAGAATACAGAAATCATTCAAACATTTTTGACAGTCCTTAGAAACAGATCATATCAATACATTCAAGAAAATCAGTTTTGTTACTTTATAGAACTTTTACTTAAAAATACCACTTGATTTTATTCAAAATTGGCTCACTGACTTCTATTTGTGGTAATCATAATTAAGGCTACTCAAAAGCATGCACCACAGGCTCAGAATAACTCAAAAAAAAAAAAATCTTAAAAAGACTGCTGGTGGCAATGACAACATTATTCTAAGACATTCACCAGATGGGCTTTTAATTGTAGCCCAGCATAAGCTACCCTCCAAGTCCTAAGTGATGCTCTAACAGTTCCATCTGATCTCATTCCCATGGGTTGAGCCTTGACACTGTGTTAAAAACAGCAGTTTAATAATCCATTTTTCCTTACAGAGAAAAAGAAAGCACACAGGTATTTGTTTATTGATTTAAGGTTTCTGTTCTGTAAAAGTATAACTGGAGAGACTGACAGAAAATTTAAAAATATGTAAAGGCAATGGCACCCCACTCCAGTACTCTTGCCTGGAAAATCCTATGGACAGAGGAGCCTGGAAGGCTGCAGTCCATGGGGTCGCTGAGGGTTGGACACGACTGAGTGACTTCACTTTCACTTTTCACGTTCATGCACTGGAGAAGGAAATGGCAACCCACTCCAGTGTTCTTGCCTGGAGAATCCCAGGGACGGGGGAGCCTGGTGGGCTGCCGTCTATGGGATCGCACAGAGTTGGACACGACTGAAGTGACTTAGCAGGAACTGCTTTATAATATTATATATATTTATTTATATATTAAAATATTTTATAAGCAGGCTTCTCTCAAAGTGAGAGGTAGTCTGGTAGTATGGTTCTAAGTATGTGCTTTTCCAAATCTCGATCTACCTCCTATCAACTATTCAATACTGGGTATGTTAGCTAACTTCTCTAAATCTCAGTTATTCCTTCTTTACACTTAGAAAAGTATCTACTCCATCGACTGTTTAACAAGGATTACATGAAATAATCCAGGTAAAGTACTTCTGAGTGCCTGGCACATATCATTGTATTAAAAAGAGAATTATTGAACTATACTTTTAAAAGGGTACTTCAGAATAATTTACTAAAAATTCAAAATAAGAAGTTTGTTTCCAAGGTAAACTGACATTTCTATTCTAAATGTGAACACTATGGAACATGAAAGCTTATATGGTAATTTTCACATCATTATGAAAACTCTTAACACTTATTCATGTTTCAAGATTTCAACTTTGCCTAGCCATTGACAGTTATTAAGATATAGAAATAAAGTAACTTTCATAAACATTTTCCCTCTTTAGATATATACTTCCTTGTTCAAACTACTAGAGGTTTCTAACTTACATTTCTCTTTATAGAAATTAGCTCCAATTTATAAACCAAGATCTCTAAATTAAACCACTAAATTTAACAAAGCAATTTTAAAAAGCCACTAACATGACTAGTATTCCCAAATTCACCTTTTCAAATGACCTATAAAGGTACATGTTATAAGGATGTACAAGCAGGAAAGCATGTATGTGGGAAGATTCTGAGATCTAATTCAACATGAAGCCAAATTCAGGAAGCTTGTCTTAAAACCACAGATGCATTTTAGAGTGTAATTCAAAAGGAAAGCCAGGACTAGATCTCAGAGCAAATATTCAACTACTATATAGAGTGTTATCCCCCACTCCAGAATTTACCAATACTTAATGGCTGATGGAACAGAGAGAAGAAATAAAGCATACTTTTAAACAGTCATTCTGGAGCTAATTCTGCAAATACTACTACCATGTTCCTTTTATATGATCTGGGTTGAGTTCTTAAGAGGAAGTGCAAGTTTGGGGAATTCAGAGAAATTTTCAAGTCAAAAGAAACAGTATGTGAATGATGTTAACATACTAAAATTGTCACAAAACTCAAAACATTGACTGGCTAAAAAAAATTACCAGTGGAGAAACAGACAGAGAATAGACTTACAAACATGGGGAGAGGGGAGGAGAGGGTGAGGTGTATGGAGAGAGTAACATGAAAACTTACATTACCATATGTAAAATAAAGAGCCAAGGGAAGTTTGCTGTATGGCTCAGGAAACTTCAAACAGGGCCTCTGTATCAACCTAGAGGGGTGGGATGGAGAGGGAGATGGGAGGGAGGTTCAAAAGGAAGGAGATATATGTATGCTGCTGCTGCTAAGTCGCTTCACTCGTATCCGACTCTGTGCGACCCCATAGATGGCAGCCCACCAGGCTCCCTTGTCCCTGGGATTCTCCAGGCAAGAACACTGGAGTGGGCTGCCATTTCCTTCTCCAGTGCATGAAAGTGAAAAGTGAAAGTGAAGTCGCTCAGTCGTGTCCGACTCCTAGCGACCCCATGGACTGCAGCCTACCAGGCCTCTCCGTCCATGGGATTTTCCAGGCAAGAGTACTGGAGTGGGTTGCCATTGCCTTCTCCGGGATATATGTGTACCTACAGCTGATTCATGTTGAGGTTTGACAGAAGACAACAAAATTCTGTAAAGCAATTATCCTTCAGTTAAAAAAATATATACATATATATATAAAGAATAAACAAACAAACAAAAATTACCAATATACCATAAAAGATAAATTCTCCACAAACTTGTTATGGACATTGCTTCCCTATGTTAGCCAAGCTGGCACAAAGACTGCATAGTGGAATATGGGCCCTCATTTAAATGATATAGATCATTCAGCTTGAATGAAATACAATTCTTCTATTAATAGAAAAAAGACTTAACAATTTTATCTACATAAAAACAAAAATGGAAAAATCAACAAGCCATATGCCACCTATATAGGTACTAAAAGATGAACACTCAGGTCCCTCAGGTATAGTATATCATCTCCAGTCTTTATTTACTATATTTAAATTGTCATATCAAACCCTTTCCCTCATATTGGTCTTTAGAGGCAGGTGTGTGATAGCAACTGATAAGGCTGGACAAAAGGCAATGAGTGAGTGGTTCTTAAATTTGAGTATACATATGAACCACCCAGAGGACATATTAAAACCCAGACTGTAGGGCCACCTACAGAGGTCAACTTATTATATCTGGAGTAAGTATAAGGAATTGGATTTCTATCAAGTATAATGCTGACATTCCCAGCCAGGTCTACACTTTGAGAACCACTGTTCTAAGCCCATAGTTCTCACTATGGCTACATATTAGAATCCCAGAGGAACTTTTTAGACACCGATGCTTGGAAGTCCCAAAGATCAATCATACAGGAAGTTCTGGGAGTAGGTCCTAGGGATTGATATTTTTAAAGCTTCTTAGACAACTAACATGGAAGTAGGGTTGAGAACCCCTAGCCTAATTAAAATGAATCTAAACCAAATCCACAAGGAACAGATGTTTCTTAATACAAAAGCAGGGTAAGGACTTAAGCCTTTATCTGTTGATAGAGCAGCCAAGTGATGAGTATAGATCAAACTCAGTAGTGTGCCCTCAGTTGCTTATATACCCAGGATTGAACTCAAAGTTGTGAGTGCTATCTGCTTTAAAACCCTGGCAGAGTCGAAAGCCAGTTTTTAGGTCATACAGAATGTTTGAACTTTGAAGTCACGTAGGCTACTACCAATTACATATACCATGTTTAGGAACAGTGGCAATAATGCATATTGGTTAACGCTTAAGCTCTGGAGTTAGACCATTTAACATATGTGACCTCTGGCAAGTTACATAAGTCTTGGTCTCTTCATATGGGAGTTAACATAACATTATAGTTATGTTAAAGATTATATGAACATTCAAGTAAGAAGTTAGCTCAGAGTCTGGTACATAAGAGTTAGTGTAATTAAGTAAACCTAAATTTAAAAAAGACTTAATGTAAGTACCTGTAAGCTACACTATAGACATATTAAACTACTAGAAATGCTAAGGAACTGACTGCCCCTTTTCATCTACTTCCACATCAGTCAAGGTCACAGCTCTTCATCACAATAGCTTTGGGATCTCTACTCTCACAAGACTGCAGTTATAGCTTTGTGAACTTAAGTCTTTAGGACCCTTAAAAATTTTAAACCTTCAATAACTACAGAGAGTAACTAATGGGAATAAACACAACTTTTAGAAAGCTATGGAAATATACAGCACAATATTACTAGGAAATAAAGGAAGTTTTTCATGTTCTCTTTCTTTGACCATAACGACTTCATGCATTTTTAATTTCCTGTATTACTTTCCTTTTATTTTCTGCCAAAATATACTAGGGAAAAAAAGTTTCGATCAGGCACAGTCCTTCTCCAACAAACACACTTTGTATAAAAATACTGAATCACTATTCAACACCTGTAGCTGATACAGTGTTGTAGGTCAATTATACCTACAATACTATAAAATGACATATATATATACACAACATGCAAATATATATAAATATATACATATAGTATAATACAGTTATACTCCAACACTACAGGATGGCTCTAATCGAGAAGTGGTTGAGCTTTTGGTGAGGATATGGAGAAAATGGAACTTCCATACATAACTCATGGGAATATAAAATGGTGCAGCCATCTGGAAATAAATCTGGCACTTCTTCCCAAGGTAAAACATAACTGCCATACAGCCCAGCAATCCCTCTGCCACATACATACCCAAAAATTAAAATGCCCCCACAAAAAATAGTACATGAAGGTTCATAGCAGCAAAAAGTAGAAAACACCAGTGCCCATAAACTGATAAATGGATAAGTAAACTGTGGTTTGGCAATAAATTATTTGGCAATAAAAAGGAATAAAGTACTGATACACAAGCTCCAACATGGATGAACCTTTTTACTTTTACTAAGTAAAAAAAGCCAGTCACAAAAGACCACATATTAGAGGGGTCCATTTATATGCAATGTCCAAAATACAAACATCCAGAGTCAGAAGAGTCCTGATTGCCTGTGGCTGAGAGGGGTTGAGAAAAGGGCCGGTGGAGGCGGGGACAGGAGTAGGCGAATGGAGAGTGACTGCTAATGGGTATGAGGTTTTTGGAAGATGAAAATGTTCTATATTAGATTGTGGTGACTGTTGTACAATCCTGTTAATATACTAAAAAAAAAAAATTGAATTTTACACTTAAATGGGCAAATTGAATGCTGTGTGATTTGTCTTAACATAGCTGCTTTTAAGAATTTTAAAAACTTTACAAAAGATTTAAGAATCCTTTGGATCTAAATCTCTAAAGTCTAGATTTAATATTTATACTGCCAACTCTTTCTCCCAAAGTACTTAATGGGTTGGTTTAACTCTAGAAATACAAAACCCTTGCTCAGACAAGGGTTATGCTAGATGAGTCAGAACAACAATCATTAAACACACACACACACACACACAAATAAGTTTTTTGAATCAGGCACTCTGATGTTAACTCCATGATCTTGCTTTACATTATTTGTAGTAAGAAGCTCTAAATTCAGTCTATGTTCATTGAAGAATCTATAGAAAAGGGACTCTTACAAACAGTAAAACTTTCTTAAACCTTAAAACAGTTCAAATAAATCTCTTATTATAACCTGCTTTTTATGAACTAAGAATATTTGTAGCTATAATTTTGAGGAAAAATGAAGTAAGATTAGGAAACAAATGATTTCATTTAGATTCTATAACAATGTTAACTACTAGATCTGGCTTTTGGGGCTAGACTGGTGAAACCGTGGACCTTATATCATAATTCTGTAATGTCTGTCACTTCTCATAGATTAAAAATTGTTTTAAACTCTGATCTGGTTAATATGTTAGAACCAGTAGGTCACCATAAAACTAACTTCTCAACACCACCATTTTAAACTTACTCCCAAAGAATTCCTCTGACAGGTTCCTTGGTCCCAAGTACCATATCCCTCTGCTAAGGCTAAATGACAAGATGTTCAAAATGCACTGTTGCACTCAGAGTTTGGAAATAATCAAGCAGATTACTTTCAACTTATTCTATGAGAAAAATGAATTAATTCACTGATAAATGATAGTACTAGATGAGAAGCATAAATGCAGCCTATATGTACTTAGAATTTATCAAGTTTAAGTACAAAAAAATTGTCTGACAAATACTGTTTTGAAAGTGAAAATTAAAGTTAGAATGACTGGATTATTCGTTTGCAATGTACATATTTAGTAATCCCCCATCTAAGATTGAAGCTGGTCAATGCTTATCTTTGTCTGCTTCTCAGGGCAGATCATTCTCTATCTTTAGAGATCTGGCTGGTAGGAAGTTTGTTATCCTAAAGTGCACTGTGTGCATGCTCAGTCGTGTCCAACTCTCTGTGACCCCATGGACTGCAGCCCACCAGGCTCTTCTATCCATGAGTTTTCCAGGCAAGAATACTGGAGTGGATTGCCATTTCCTCCTCCAGGGAATCTTCTCGACCCAGGGACTGAACCCATGTCTCTCACGTCTCTTGCACTGGCAGGCAGATTCTTTACCACTGCACCACCTGGGAAGCCCAGGGTATCCTGAAACCTACTTTGTGCATTGTACAGAACTTCCTCCCAGAGCTTTTAAAATATGAAAGGTATCCTGATCCCAGTCTTTTCAAGCTAAATACTTAGTTCTTTCAGCTATTCTTCATGATGGCTTTACATTTTACATTTTGAGTTCTAAAGATATCCAAGTAGAGAATAATCAGCCCAGTATAACAGGAACACCAGTCTTATTCTAGGTATCTTGTTTCTAATCAAACACCCTACAGTGTAACTATTTGACAGCTACATTCTGCTGACTAAGTTGGAGCTTACTACTCATTAACAATCTGTATTACTATTGCTAAGCCATATATGCCCATCTCTTGTCAATGCATCCTCCATCCAAGAAAGTAAGAACTTGTTTAATAAGTTATTGAAATTAACATAAACTTGACTATAGTTTTTAACTTTTCTGATAACCATCAAGAACGAAATTTTAACAAGATTTGTCATCACATCCATATGAGGTCATGGGTCTTTCTAGGTGCTTACACCAGCCTTTTGTTATTTGGGACTCTTATCCAGAAACTCATCTATTTTCATACTTTATTTCATATAGTCCTTTGTTCTTTTTGAAGATGTAAGTGATATTTACCACTAAGCTTCTAACACTTTATTTCTCAAAGAAAGTTCAGATACTGTTTTCCTTGTCAGTACTGAAATAATTCCATCCTGTGAAATTATTTTGAACAGATAATTTTAGTCTTCTCATGCATTCTGGGTTTACACTTCCTTTTACTAACATTCACTCTAGTCAAGATAAATTTCTCCTACATTAAAAAATAGCCAGGGACTGTCCAGTGGCTTATGCTACCAAGACAGTGGGCCCAGGTTCCATCTCTGGTCAGGGAACTAGACCCCCACATGCCAACCTGGTGCAACCAAATAAATAAATAGTCAAATAAATGCAAAGACACTGTGATTTATCCTTTAACATTATACCAAACTTAGGCCTATCGCTTGGAAAGTCTTATTCCAAAACCAACTAAGAGCCCCTAAACCTGTAAAAATTTAGTAAGCCTTAGTTCACTTAGTGTTTAAAACTCACCCTATTTCCACACTGTGCCATTTATACAATTATTAATTTTTGGCCAAATAACAACTCCTTTATGGGCCAGAATCAGGTCCCAAGTAGCTGGTTTCTGAGTTCTTTTCTCTAAGAAATAAACACTCAAAACAAATCAAGAACTCTACTTGTTGACAACAGATACACAGATAGCTGAAGTCCCCCACTAATGCGGTATCTTGCCTCTTTGCCATGGTACTCATAAACCCAGAGACTGGTTACTGTTAACCTACCAACTCCATTCCCTTCCTATCCCAGCCTTGATTTACCAATATTTCAAGTCCTTGCCAATCCCACATTTTAATACTCATTTAAACTGTCGGTTCTATTATCATCTACTATGGTAAAAAAAAAAACAAAAAAAAACAGTATGATGGCCCATTTGAAATAAGCCATGTTGGCAACTTAGTCAGAGCCATAAGATGTATCAGAAAAGATAAAAGGGATCTACTTTTAAGCCCTTTCCAGGTATCCTGGAAACATGTGTCAACACCAAAGTCTTTTATACCATTTTTGTAAGAAAAATTACAACTGTTTTAGAATCTTGAACTCACACTTGATAAAAGATTTGGTTGCATATTTTCTACATATATGAAGATGTCACTTGAGTGAAGACTTAAAAGTTTATGTAGTGTTGAATAAATACTAAATCTTTCACCATAGTAAATTTTATAGTAGGATTTTAAAAATAGGTAAGGAAGATGACAATTCAGTGTTAGAGTCTAGGCCCTCAAAGCAAGTTCTTCATACTGCTTTCACATGAACATTTAAATACCTTTGGTTGGGAGAGGGAGATTGGGAAGTAATTGCTGCTTATACAGTTTTTTGGAGGGAAAATAAAAGTGTTCTAAGATTAGTTTGCGATAATGCTCAATCCTGTGACTATATTAAAGACAGTGAATTGTATCCTTTATATGTATAAATTTTATGTGAATTAACTCAGCAATAGCTTTCAGAAAATATTTCAACTCCATTCTAAATAACATCCCACGTTATTATATATTTTCTAAAATATTCTTAAAATGCATAGCAAAAGCCCTAACATACCAGAGGACCAGACAGAAAACCTTACATATTAAATTAAGCTAGGTATTAGGATACCAAACACAAACTACTTATGAGCCAAACGCTGAATGTTAAGGAGCTCTTATTATATTATAACCACTGATCAGAAAGAAAAACAAATGGTACTAGACCAAACATGACTCCTAGATGATCTCTTCAGAAAGACTTATTTGAAAACAATCTTGAAATGGGAGATTTTGCTTCTGCAAACAAAAATATGAATGAAGTCCTCAATATCATGAGCACTTACTCATCATACTCGATATGATAAATAACGTCTTCATCAGCAGCAACAGAATCTGAATTAGATGTAGAGGGTACATTGTCCAATTTTTTTGTGTTCTCTTTGGAATTATGATTTACATTTCCATTAGTCCTTTTACAAGAACTGCCATTCTTCAGTGGAGTTTTGCCACGTGAGTGTCCATCAGAAGCTCTAGTAACACTATGTATACGTGCTTCAAACCAAGCACCAAGGGCGACATCTCTGGCATCCACCAATTCATTTACCTAAAAAAGTTTAAAATTAGTTAATGAAGCGTAACTTCATCTATTGCTTCAAAAACCTTAATATAACTCAAGTTATTTTGAGAGTTATCACGGTTAATATTTGCAGATACAAAAGCTTAAAGTAATTTCAAAGATTAGAACAAAACTATTCTTTTGGATTATACTGTCAAATCTGTTATTTACTAATATGAAAATTAACTTTCCTCCCAATATTCTTCAGTGAAATAGGTATTTTCTTTTACTATTCCTTATCCTTATCTATATTAGACTTTTAAAATATAATTCTTGTGTACCGAAGCGTCATCCTGGCATGTTATTCATTAAGAATGTCACTAACAAAAAGCCAGAACTTTAGAGTATTGTGATTGTGAAACTAATTTGCTCTATTAATTTCTTTAGAATCCTTTGGATAACTTACAGTCAGACCAACCGGAAAACAGTGTATTAAGCCAAAAATAAAAGAGGGACTTGTGCACATGTACAAAGAAAAGTATTTAATGAACCTACCTATACAAAATGGGGTTACGTTTCACCAAAAGTAATTCACTAGCAAATGCATTATTTACTACCTCAAAGGACAAATATAAAGAGAACAGAGCTATAAAGATGCAAAATATATGTAGTCAACTCTAGCGGATGTTCCAGAACTAAATCATACAATCTAACAAAATGTATAAAACAAGGTGTAAGTAAAACAGGTACATCAGAGAAATTTAGATTTACCTAAAGAAGCTGGTTTTTAAAAAAATTATGTCGTCAAAAAGCTGAAGGAATTGGTCTAAAGAAGTTCCTTCAACTTTTAAGTCTTTAAAAAGAAAAAAATGACATGACTAATACAAGCTGCTGCTGCTGCTGCTAAGTCGCTTCGGTCGTGTCCGACTCTGTGTGACCCCATAGACGGCAGCCCACCAGGCTCCGCCGTCCCTGGGATTCTCCAGGCAAGAACACTGGAGTGGGTTGCCATTTCCCTCTCCAATGCAGGAAAGTGAAAAGTGAAAGTCAAGTCGCTCAGTCATGCCTGACTCCCAGCGACCCCACGGACTGCAGCCTACCAAGCTCCTCCACCCATGGGATTTTCCAGGCAAGAGTACTGGAGTGGGGTGCCATTGCCTTCTCCAGACTAATACAAGATCATCACCCAATCAAGCTAGCTCTTTCTGAGTCTAAGACCACTTTAAGGTATCATACAGGGTGGGGTGGGGGTGAGTATATAGTAGAAGTTAATACCTATATACTAGATATTATGCAAGGCTAGTTCAGTTAGGTTTAACAATCTTAATAATTAATAAATCGTATTTTACAGGATAAGGAAACAAAAGCTCTGACAAGTTAACTTGCTCCAAATGGAAGTTAATAAAATGCAAAACTAGGATCTGAAGACACCTTAACCTTAAAGCTTATGTTCTTGCTACTGCACATTGCTATACATTATGTAAGGATATAGCTACCATAGTGATTCCTCCTATGGATCTCAGCATCAGCAAAGTTAACTGAAAACCTTCTGGGAAGGACTGACCATTCTAGATGCCATTAAGGACATTTGGAATTTATGGGAAGAGGCCAATATATCAACATTAACAGGATTTAGGAAAAGTTTATTCCAACTCTCATGGATGAACTTGGAGGAGTTCAGGACTTTAGTAGAGGAAGTAACTGCAGATGTGATGGAAACAGCAAGAGAACTAGAATTAGTTCTACAAATGGATACTGAGGATGTAGGTGAACTGCTGTAATCCCACAGTGAAGCAAATAGATAAGGAGTTGCTCCTTATTAATGAGCAAAGAAAGTGGTATCTTGAGATGGAATCTATTCCTGGTAAAGATGTGGTGAAGACTGTTGAAATGACAAAGGATTTAGAATACTATATAAACTCAGTTGATAAAGCAGTGGCAGGGTTTGAGGGGGTTAACTCTAATTTTGAAAGAAGTGGGTACAATGCTATTCAAAGCCTTGCATGCTACAGAAAACTTGTTTGTGAGAGGAAGAGTCAATTAATGTGGCCAAACTTCATTGTTGTCTTATTTAAGAAACTGCCACAGCCATGACCACCCTAATCAGTCAGCAGCCATTAACATGGACACAAGATCCTCTACCTGCAAAAAGATCATGACTTACTGAAGGCTCAGATGATGACTATTTTTTTTAGCGATAAAGCATTTTTACATTAAGGTATGCACATTTTTTAAAGAAATTATGCTATTATACACTTAACAGACTACAGAATAGTGTAAATGTAATTTTCATATGTACTGGAAAACCAAAAACCTGTGTTACCTGCTTTAGTGAGGTATTCTCTTTTTTGCAGTCATTTGGAACCAACCTTGTATTATCTTTGAGATATACAGATAGCCACATTTAGAAAAGAGTCTTTCATATCGAAGTATTTGATTTAAAAAAACACCCCAAACAAAAGCTCCACACATGAGAGGAAAGGAAAAATCATTAAAAAATAAAATAGCGCCAACAGCAAATACTTGAGGATTTACCATAGCTAGCTAGTTTTGTATGTTCTGTGGAAAACACACAAGCTCTGCACATAAACCTAGGTTTAAGTCCTTGCTTATCACCTACTAAATGTAACCTTAAACAAATTCCTTAACCTGTTCCAGCCTCAGCTTCTTTTACAAAGTAACATACTTTGCAGTGTATTGAGATTAGGTGACAATTTGTATAATGTGCTAACTTAGCAAACATACAGTAGCAACAAATGAAAAAACTCTCCTTCCACTAATTATCAATATATGTTCAATGTTAAGACTTATTAAAGCTCATAGTTTAGTCTTATTATACCATGCTTAGGAAATACATTATCCATTTAATGCTATATACATTGTCTCCTTTAAAAATTACAATACAAAGTCATTCTTATTTCTTAATTAGGCTCAGAAGTGAAAAACACTTGCCCTCAGGAGATATACAGCTAGAAGTGAAGTGAAGTGAAGTTGCTTCGGTCGTGTTCGACTCTTTGTGACCCCATGGACTATAGCCTGCCAGGCCCCTCTGTCCGTGGGGTTTTCAAGGCAAGAATCCCGGAGTGGGTTGCCATTTCCTTCTCTAATACAGCTAGGACTGGGAGCTAATAAAGGCTTCTCAAACTCTGAACAGGATTCCTCTTTATATCATGTTTCTTCAGAGTTACAAATCAAAACACAATATGGTTCTATTTATTTACATAAAGTTCAGATGGAGAAAAAATAGGGATGTAGACATAGGTTAAAAGTTATTATCAGGCTGTTTAACGGTAATAATAGGATAAAGTTAATAAAAAGCAAAGAAATGATTACCATAGAAGTTTGGGTAGTAGTAGTAACTAGGGAGGGGGTAGTTTAATCAAGAGAGGATACATGAGAAGTTTCTGGGGTACTATTATCTATTGCTTAATTTGAGTGGTATTTATGGACAATGACTTTGTAATAGGTTGTTAAGTTCTACTCATATTTGTATTGTCTATTACATTTCATGACCAAAAAGATTTTAAAAAGCAGCATAGTACTTTGGACAAAAGACAGGAAATACTAAGAAATCCATGATGTTTACTTAGTAATTATTGATAACTTTCCTTTTCCTTTATTTGCTACAATGAGCACAGACATATAAAAATGTTTAACAGTGCCACACACTTAGGTAAACCCCAAAAGCTTACTATCAGCAAGCTAAACAGTCATTATTTAAGCCAGAATGAGTCATTTCAACAGCGAGACCTGATATGAGTCATACAAAGCTTCCAGAAAAACCAGAACACCAATTTAGGCATCAGTAGTCCACCTGGTTTCGGAAAATAAACTACTTCCTAGAGTCAGCAATTCAACGTGTTGTACAAGGGGAATAATTGGACCCCTGCCCTCTGCACTATTTTCCAAAGGTTCTCCAAACATGATAGCGATAACTAGTTTCTTACTACACATGAAAAGATAGCTACAACTGACCAAATACTGCTCAAAGTTACTAAATAAGGCAAAACAAGACTGCTATTAGGTAATAACTTCAAATTAAAATTGCATCTTAAGGTTTAAATGTTATAGTCTGTTTTATGTATGCTTACCTGAAAATATTTAATATACTTTTTGTGCCTGCTAATCGTGAGGTCCAAAAATATTTTTAGGCAAAAGGGAAAGCCCCTAAATCTGTTTGCGCATCCATAAAGCAAAATCTTTATAAACCAAAAATTACATAGGTAAGAATTTATGAAAAGAGAAACAAAAATTTCCCAAATTTTAAATAATTCAGACACAACAATGAAATTTTTATATACTTACTATTCAGAGACGTGCTCTAAGGAAAACAGACAAAATTCAAAGCAAACAAATCAAAAGTAGCAGCCTCTAAGCATTTTCAGGCTAGCCCAAAAAGAAGTTAATATCTAGTATGATTCCATGAATTCCATGCAATGGCAATATCATCTGTTTACCCATCATTTCTAGCACCTAGTACAAATACATACTAATATCTTAATATTCAGTGACTGAATTATCCAGAAATAATTCCTTCTATATGAAAGTCCCTAGTCAAAATTTCAAATTCCTATAACAATTACTGAGCTTCATCCAAAAAACCAAGTAAATCTGTACTGGCACTCTTTAACTAACAAGGAAGGTTAAATGTGGCTTTGACTAAACTTTGACTAAATATTACTTTACAAATAACTAGCCTTTTGAGAGTTTACATGCCAGATTCCAAGTGTATTTCTAAATGAGGAAAGGGAGACAATGTACTTACTTGCCAAATTTGTCCAACTCAGAAGATGGCCGAGTTGAAATATGAAACCAAGTCTGATGAAAGTTGAAAGCTCAAGTCCTTAACATCTATGCTATGTATTAATATGAAATATAAGAGATGTTTAAAAAAAAAAGCAAGTATGAGGAATAGTTGACAGCAAAGTGCTAACACTGAAAATAAAATGCAAAAATCTGCTAAGAGAAGTAGTTTCTCATGATGCTCTTCTAAATTAGATTGCGGGAAGGGACACAGTTGGGTATTGAGAAGTGTGCTAAATAGAGAATTTAAATTGACCATAACAGTTTAACTTTGATTAATCTCAGACCTGCAGATATATAAGCTGGTCTTCCTATGAAAACACATTTATACTTATATGGCCCAAAACAAACCTGGTCAAAAGTAGCAGCTTCCAAACGGTTACATTATAAAAAGTTAAAATGTAATAATGTAAGCCTAATATATACAAAGATGGTTACATAAATATTTATAGATATGTGCTTCAGTCGTGTCCAACTGACTCTGAGACCCCATAGACGGCAGCCCATCAGGCTCCACCATCCCTGGGATTCTCCAGGCAAGTACATTGGAGTGGGTTGCCATTTCCTTCTCCAATGCATGAAAGTGAAAAGTGAAAGTGAAGTTGCTCAGTCGTGTCCAACTCTTAGCGACCCCATGGACTGCAGCCTACCAGGCTCCTCCATCCATGGGATTTTCCAGGCAAGAATACTGGAGTGGCGTCCCATTGCCTTCTCCGGGATATACAGAAGTTTTGCACATACATACATGTATTTCCTTGCTGTCAGAGGCTGCTGCTAAGTCACTTTGGTCATGTCCGACTCTGTGCGACCCCATAGATGGCAGCCCACCAGGCTCCCTTGTCCCTGGGATTCTCCAGCCAAGAACACTGGAGTGGGTTGCCATTTCCTTCTCCAACGCATGAAAGTGAAAAGTGAAAGTGAAGTCACTCAGTCATGTCCAACTCTTAGCAACCCCATGGATTGCAGCCTACCAGGCTCCTCCGTCCATGGGATTTTTCAGGCAAGAGTACTGGAGTGGGATGCCATTGCCTTCTCCACTGAGGATCCTATAAACAAGGATATGCCAGAAGCAAGGAGCATATCTAAAGCCTAGGTATTAGCTTCCAATATCATTCTCCAATTAAAGAACTAAGGCTCCTTAGAGAAATGGTTGACTGCAGGACTGGGGCAGAAAACACACAAGATGAGCCTGCAGCACCTTCTAGTGCCAGAAAGAAACGTTTTAACAAAACAAAGATCAAAGAAACCCCAAATGGGGGCATATGGAAAGGACAAAGGAGAAAAAATATCCATACTAGTGTAAATATATGACCAAAAAAATGAAGGGGCAAGTCTCCCATGTAAAAGAATTCCTAATAACTTTTGTAGATAATCTGACCTTAAATATGGAGGATTCTTAACTCTCCATTCCGTAACAACTTACTAAACACAGATGCAGAATACATTTTTTTACCTGAACGTTACTGACCACAGCAGAGATGTTTCAATATTCACTTGCATAACAAATTGCCGGTCACAGGCCTTAGTTGCTGCAAAAATCCCCCAGTCAATAACGTGTTACGGAGAAGGAAATGGCAACCCACTCCAGTATTCCTGCCTAGAGAATTCTGCAGACAGAGGGGCCTGGTGGACTGCTGTCCATGGGGTCGCATACAGTCGGACATGACTGAAGCGACTTAGCAGCAGCAGCAATAATGTGTTAAGAGTGGGCTACATATATATAGTCACTTAATCTCAAAGAATACAGTATGCAAAAGGGGATGAGGGAGAATAACTTGACAGTGAAGAAACGTGACAAACACCATCTTAGCCAGGTGATTAAGGTTCACAATGATAAGTTACTATTCATTTAAAACTTAAATAATTACAAAATAGAACGTTAACAGTACAATGCCCTAGACATGTCATTGAAAATAGCACTTTACCTCTGAGCATTGAAAATAGCACTTTATCTCTGTGTTCTTCCTCCCCAAGTATTTAAATTCAGTCTAACAATGAAGAAAACATATTCTAATGTTGCATTTTACAACTACCTGACCAATACACCTCAAAATTGTCAAAGTAATCAAAAACAAAGTCTGAGAAACTGCCACAGCCAAGAGGAGCCTAAGGAGATGACTATTTAGTATAAACTAATGTAAATGTAATGTGGTAACCTAGATGGGATTCTGGAACATAAAAGACATTAGATAAATGCTAAGGAGATATGGTTCATTAATTGTAAAAATATGCCACACTAATGTAAGATGTTAACAGGGCAAACTGGGTGTAGGATATATGGGAACTCTGCAGTATCTTCCCAACTATGCTGTAAATCTAAAACTGTTCTAAAGTAACAACTTTATTTTTAAAATAATGTGAAAAATTATCAAGTAGAAAGTTTTGGTAAATGAAAGAGGGATGAAACCAGTGAGTGAAACAGACAATTTGCCAAGTGCACTTTCAATATTAATAATTTGATCTGAACTGAGAACATTATATGAAAGCACTAATTTATATGTTTTGTATGTATCATGTCAGTTTATTCCCAGACTTTTGCTTTGTTACTATAATTTTTTTTCTTTTACTAAATGACCATAGTAAGGAAAGCCATTGATATTTAAACAGCCACTTTGCTGATGGCTCATAATGCTCTTATGTATTTTCTCAGCTTACCAGGTATTCCTAAGTATTAACTGCCTTCTCCAGGATTTACAATATTTTGTTTTTTGCTTATCTGTATTATCTAGAACTTCTAGAAAGATGTTAAACAATAGCATTAACAGGCTTCTTTGTCTGGTTCTACCTTTAATGGGAATGTTTGTGGCTTTTCCCCACCATTAAGCATGATGCTGGGTATGGTTTAAAATATTCATCTATTCCATCTGTTCCTCTTACCAAGGATTTTTTTTTAAGTCAGAAATAAATTCAAATTTTTATTTAGATGCAGAAAACAGATTAGATCATTTGTTTTCTTTGGTTATATTAATATGATGAATTATATTAAAATGTTTCCTAACAATAAACTATCCCACTTCCTGACAAACCACACTTGATCAACGTATGTTCCTCTAATATATAGTTATTACTTTATTTGCAAACTATAACTTAGATTTTACATCAGTATGTAGTGATACTAATGTGCTTTTATAATCATGTTTTCAGTATCAGTGTTATACTAAATTTATAGAACAAATGAAAGCTTTCCTTTTTTTAAAATCTTGTGGCTCAATTTAGATATCATTATTATTTTTTATGGGTTTAAAGCAATTCAGTGTAGTGTAGCCAGGCCAGGTGCTTTGATACACCTCTTCACCAGTTTTGATTTTTTCCTTTTTTGTGGATCTGTTTGCATTTTTTCATAGATCTTGATTTGCATTTCTTAAGTAATTCATTTTGTCTACCAACCTTTAATTTTTAGCCTTGAAAAAGCTCTGAAAAATTAAGTTTGGGTCCCAGTTTACCTCAACCATTAAGAATTATGAAAAAATATAAGGCTAAAGATGAAGCAAAAGTGTTAATTATTTCTACAAAATTTACTAGAATTTGAAGAAGTTGCTAGATAACAAAGGTCAATAAATCAATCACATTTCTATATAGCAAACAAACTAATTTTAAAAGGTAACCATTTATAATAGCATCAAAAACAAAGCTACTAGAAATAAATCAAAGGTATGTAAAGAGGAAAGTAATGGAGAAAGATGTCAAAGATCTAAATTAATGGAGACATCTATCATTTCAATAATGAGGGACTCAACACTGTAAAAATGTCAATTCCTCAAGGTGGTCTACAGATGTGGTTTCCACTGAAATTCCACCAGTATTTTTATTTCTAGGTAAAAATTCCTAAAGAAATTCTTGAACATGTATACCAGGATACACATAGTTGGCTCAAAACAGCACTGTGTATAACAGCTAAAACTGGAAACAACCCAAATATCTATTCATCATGGGTTAGATAAATGTATTATGGTATGTTAATAAAATGGAATAATACAAACAGTGAAAAAATATAGCCACATGTGACAAATTTCAAATACAGGCAATACAAAATGTTGTTTAGAGATAAATAACTAGTAACACTAAAGAAAAATGGAATGATCATGGATGTCAGAACATGTAGTTTACTTCTGAGGGGGAGAGAGTAAGATGTACTCTGGTATGGGCATACAAGAGGCTTCAGAAAGCAATTACGTAACCTTCATGGAATTACACAGGTGTTTGCTTTTATGCTCTGAACCACTCAGTATAGTTTGTCTACACAACTTTCACTGTTTTTTCAATATTACTTTTAAAAAAGTTAAAAATAAAAAGTTAAAATATTAACAACTCAAATCTTTACTTTCAAATGGCAATCAATGTTTACTTATCCACAACATCCTGAAGAGAATACATCTATATTCTCACAATTAACAAGAAGTCTGAGGAAGACAACATACCTTATATAGTCCAATGCCAGGATCAATAAGAAAATCACGAGTTGATGTAGACGGCTGACTGGAAGGTCCCACCCTTGGGGTTTTCTTTACTTTAGGTGGACTATTAGAATAGGGTTTGGCCTGTATATCAGTCTGTTTTGATGTGCTAGGAAGGTCAGGGTCTGGGCGAACTAGTAGCTGAATTATATCATTAAGTCCAACATCATAGTCAAATAAAGTATATCCATTTTCCAACTGGAAAAAAAAAGGACAGAAAAAGATTAAAATGCTTCTCTCAAAACTCGGTCTTTTTACATCCTTAGTTACCCAAATGCCCTAGTCAAATTATTAATATAAATTCCCAACATTACAATTTAGTGATCTTGAAGCCATTCCTATGGCCTCTGATGTCAGCATCTTCTCAGTTTGCCTGTGTGTGCACTCAGTCACGTCCGATTCTTTGAGACGCCATGGACTGTAGCCTGCCAGGCCCCTCTGTCCACGGAATTTTCCAGGCAAGAATACTGGAATGGATTGCCATTTCCTATTCCAGGGGATATTCCCAACCCAGGGATTGAACCCTCATCTCCTGTGTCTCCTGCATTGGCAGGTGAATTCTTTACTACTGCGCCACGTCGGAAGCATCTTCTCAGAACCTCAATAAATGTTTAGGAATCATTCTATGTCAACTATAGGGAAAACAGACAGCCACTGAAACCAAATATTATCACTGCTGCTGTGATATCATCTAGGCAGAAAAACTCATCTTCAACAAGTTCCATGTATTTTAATGAATCCACTACAAGAAACAAAAGGTGAATTTTCAAAGTGAATTGTTTTATAACTTTGTGTTCATAAAGACATTTAGTTAACAATTTTATCTCTCTGAAGCAGTAACTTTAAAAACTAAGTAGAAAAAAATTTAAGCATGAATGGTAACAATGCTTATTCATGCTACTACAACTTGCTCAAAGTTTTCTGTAAAGGTGATCAAGTTGAATTATACAAAGTATTCCAGGATGACTAGTGAAATATTTTGTAACTTATCCATATTTTGGCAAGGTTTCTATAAAGGACTGAATTGCATCCACCATTCCCACTCTCACTCCTCCCAAATATGTTGAAGTTCTAATCCCAAGTAACTCAGAATGTGAACATATTTATCTGGAAATAGGATCTTAACAGAGGTCATCAAGTTAAAACTAGATAAGGGTGGACCCTAATCCATTATGATTAGTGTCCTTATAAGAAGTTGAAATTTGGACAGACAAACATGTGGAGAAAACAGTAACATGACTGGAATGATGTATCTACAAGCCAAGCACACCAAGGACTGCTATCAAAACATCAAGAAGCTGTTTGAAGGAAGCAAGAAAGGATTCTCCCCTAGAGGATAGCACGGCCCTGCTGACAAGTTGACTTGGGGCGTACAGCTAACAGAAATGTGGGACAAAATATATCTCTTAAGCCACCTAGGGTTTGATACTTTGTTATGGAAGCCCTAGGAAACTAAGTCTCCATTCTGTTTCTTTATACAATTTAGTTGGCCATTTCACTAAACTCCTTAAAGCTCAGAACTATCATTTCCCAGGAAACACAACCAATTTAATCCCTAGTCATTTTCCCCTTTGTATGTAATCTCTGTCACCATCCACAGCTCTAACACAATAAGGCCATATGTGAGAAGTCAACCAAAGAGACAAGAATAAAAATCTGTCTTTGAATGACAAACTTACTAGTGTATTAAATAAGTACCTTTAATTCAAGCAATCCAAAACATACTTAGAACAATCCTACACATTACAGGACTGCAAAGAGATCAAAGCAGTCAATCCTAAAGGAAATTAGTCCTGAATATTCATGGGAAGGACTGATGCTGAAGCAGAAACTCCAATACTTTGGCCACCTGATGCAAAGAACCGACTCAATGGAAAGACCCTGATGCTGGGAAAGATTGAAGGCAGGAGGGGAAGGGGACAACAGAAGATGAGATGGTTGGATGGGAGATGGTTGCATGGCATCACCGACTCGATGCACATGAGTTTGAGCAGACTCTGAGAGTTGGTGACGGACAGGGAAGCCTGGTGTGCAGTAGTGCATGGGCTCTCAAAGAGTCAGACACGACTGAGCAACTGAACTGAACACATCACAGGTGTTCCCAACTGTTAAACAGAACAAGGGATTGAGAAATTAAAAGTTCCCAATAGTGGAATTAAACGAGATATTATCTAACAGACTAACATGCTTCTTTCAAATAAGTCTAAGGAATCTCCCAAGTCAGTAAGCAGATAAGCCCTTATCAGGATAGGATGTTAACATGGCTTATCTGATTAGAAAAACAAGAACTCCTAATCCTCAACTACTGGGAAAACCTCAATAAGCAAAAAACTACATGTTCACACCTTCATTTTGCCTGTCTCCAACAGCATCCCCACCTCATCAAAAAAAAAAAAAACCTAACAGCACAGAACATGAAAATTAACTGATAGGACATTCCCCCAAATGAAGATACCCATATGAAGGCATAAAATAGAAATCAGGCCCATATGAGTAACCTGTAACCACTGTTCCTCAATCAGTTATGCTAGCTAGAATAGCCACTTTTACCCAGATGATGATGAGTCCTTTCCTAATTCATAGGCACTCTCAGAAGTTTTTCTGAAACAGTGATTATCCATCCACTGCACAGCAAGTTCCACAGAGTTTTGCT
The DNA here is from genome assembly GCF_055505025.1 of Bos grunniens. Classification (NCBI taxonomy): domain Eukaryota; kingdom Metazoa; phylum Chordata; class Mammalia; order Artiodactyla; family Bovidae; genus Bos; species Bos grunniens. The sequence continues at coordinate 37,009,023 of NC_141172.1, forward strand.
ATTGTGCAGAGTTGTGAAGACTGTTGGAATGATTTGTTACTTTAAAAGTACCAAGAATTCCCTGGTGGTCCAGTTGTTAGGACTCTACTGCGGAGGGCAGTACACTCCCTGATTGGGGAACTAAGATTCTGAAAGTGAAAGTCACTTAGTCACGTCTGATTCTTCAGCACCCCATGGACTGTAGCCCACTAGGCTCCTCTGTTCATGGGATTCTCCATGCAAGAATACTGGAGTGGGTAGCCATTCCCTTCTCCAGGAGCCATGCAGCCAACTGAATAATAAAAGTACTAAAGTCCTCCCAAATTTAACAAAAGTATAGACTGAAAATTACCTGCACTTAAACTATGCTGAGTAGGGGAGAAACAGATTGGTAATTTGAAACTTACACTTATGAGTTTCAGGCATTTAACTAATGAATGTCTCATTGTAGAATATGTTTGAGAACTGCCATTCCACAAGATGTGGCTGAAGAACTTATAATATTAGAGAGGCAGGGATAGTCCTATAATTTTTTTCTTTGAATTGGGTTGAAGAAATTATAGGTAACAGTAAGAATTACAACTGTGATGCAAGGGAAAACTAGGAAGCAAACACCAAATGGCAGTGGCTCAGAAGGCAGAGAAGTCATTCCCAAGAGGCTACTGATAAGGGCTGCAGGTGGAGACCATTACTAACTTTCATCTATCTTTCACAGCATATATACTACAGAACACACACACCTACACCCACACCCCCACCCCCAACCCCACTCCCCCACCCCCGCTCCTTCAAGTAGGCAAACACTTTTACTTTGTACTGCACGTGAAAACTGAGTACAGGGGCAAAAGAAAACTTTCTTCTGGTTCATGCTTCACATCTACAATCTACTCTAAGAGTTCCTACAGTGGTACAGGGAAGAGAAGAGGGAAGAGAATCTTTTCAGAGTAGGAAAAGCTCTGGATTCTCAAAGATTTAGAGATCCACCAATACAACTCCTTAAACAAACCCCCAGGGAGCAAACTCAACCTCTCAAAGAATATCTAAATGAGGTTACCCTACTTTAACTGGAACTTACAGCCCAGAATTGCTGCTCTCCCCATTTTGACTCTCAAAAGTAGAGTCAATCACACAATTACAGTGCTGCTCAAGCTTCATTTGCATACCTACCACCTGGGGACCTTGTTAAAATAAGGATTCTAGTTCAGTGGGGCTGGTCAGGTGAAGCTAATGCTGCTGGTCCTGCTGATGCAGGACCCATACTCTGAACAGTAAGAAACTAGTATGAGGCTGACTTCCTACAAAATGCATTTTCAAACTCTGATGTTCATCAGTATCTCCCATGGGGTCTTGTTAAATTCAACCACTTGCAATTTTAGGGTGAGGTGAACATCTATAATAAATATCTACTAAGTGATTCTGATGTTTTATCAGAGATTAAAAGCAAGAGACCAAACATACAAAGGTGGAAGAGGAGGCAATTTACATCATGGACACTGTGAATGTTTTTTTATTTATGACATTTTTCACTATGTGGCAGTAAGGTATCTTGAGGAAGGAGTGTATTTTCCTAATAAGCACAAAACTCTGACTTCTCAAAGATTTAGAGATTCACCAATATAACTCTTCCTTAAAAAAATTCCGACCTCCAGGGTGCAAATTCAGCTTCTCAGAGAAGCATATCCAAATGAGGTTACCCTACTTTACCTGGAATTTACAGCCTTGCTCTCTCTCCATTTTGACTCTCAAAGGTAGCATCGATCTATTCTGTCCTTTCTCCTTTTGACTCTCAAAAGAGCATTTTACAGGATAAGGGCAGGTCTTTGACACCAATCCAGTAGAAACCTACTACAGACACACTATCTTGTCCAAGGACTGTAGACTGTATTTCCAAAGGAGAATAGAGATAATAATCACTCCCATGGCTACTTGTCAGCTTGTAAATAAATACCTGGAGCACTATCTTTCTTCTGTCTCCAACTAAGTAGGAACCCAAGGTCCATTCCTAATTCCTACTTGTCTACCATTAAAGAGAAATGAAAGCAGAGAGTTGTCAACTGTCCTGGGCTAAGAGGTACATAAGGTTGTTATCCTCAACAGTTTTCCCATGAGCCTGGAATCACTTCGTGGTGTCCTGAAAATGTACTCTGATGCCTTGAATTTATCACAATCCCTTCCTTTCCCTCAAGACAGCCAGGTGCACATTTTCTTTTTATCGTATTTTTATTATTAGACAGTAAGAGGTGTTGCCTGAGAATACATTTTCATTCTTCATTTCTATCTCTAGTGAAGTTAAAAAGTATCCTGGGAATTTATGTACTATTGTCCCTAGCTAGAAAATAAAATTCAATAGACTTGATTACATGCTTCTCACTTTTGATCAAAAGATAAAAAAGGTATTAGCCACAGGAGGCACAGCGATATAAAGTTGCATAAAGTTTAATACACATACATTTATTTCTAAAGCAAAGTTTAACTCGAACAGCTGTTTTTGTTAAGTCTAACACTAGAAGATCAATATAAAACTAACTACTATCAAAGATGCCATCTCTTGCTGTTGTTGTTTAGTCGCTAAGTCCTGTCCGATTCTTTGTGACCCAGTGGACTGCCAGGCTCCTCTGTCCATGGGATTTCCCAGGCAAGAATAGTGGAGTGGGTTGCCATTTCCTCCTCCAGGGGATCTTCCCCATCCAGGATCAAACCGTGTCCCCTGCTTTCCCTGGGAAGCACATGATATTTCTTACTTAAAACAATCCCTGGCTCTTTCTTTCTCAGAGTGTAATCTCATTACTCTAAAATTTCTGGACAGTTTCAAATGGTAAGCCTACGAAGGGGAGAAAAATATTCCTTTCAAACAGTAAGCTGTAGGGAAAAAAAAAGGCTTCTTCTACCAAATCAAAGAGAGTTACACTTATTTCAAACAACAGGATTGGAGCCAAACTATGATCAGCTGGAGGATGCCAACTTCATTAGTTGATTAACATTTTTTAAAAAAGAAAAAGATAAAGATAGGACGGGTCTGAGTGTCTTGATACAGACCATGTGAGTAGGAAAAATCTTCAATGGGCCAGACCAAGGCCATACCGTTCAACTACCAGCGACGCCGACAGGCAACCTCACCGCCAAAAAACACTTTCAGCCTTCAAGTGTGTACCGCTGGCTATGCTCCAATTACTGTGTCAAAAGCCTGAGTGAGGGTTCTATTAGAAGGTGAAGGATAAGAGCAAAACAAATCTTTTGTACTGCTTTTCACTCTTCGAACAACCCCCTTGGCCCAAACTGGGCAGTTTAAGCCTGGTCCCGGGTTACACCAACAGCTTCTTCAGCAGGTCTCTAATCTCCCCTACGACAGATTCGATTCTAGGAAAGGAGGTGGGGTGGGGAAGCAGAAGTTCTGGAAACCCTTCGAATCTTCAGTGTATACAAATCCCTTCCACAGTGAGGAGGCGGACTTACAATCCTGTGCCCCATAGGGAGCAATATCTAAGTTTCCCCTCCCACTTGGGAGTCGGCAGCCCGTCTGAGGTACGGAAGCGATACGAGCCGTTAGCCGGGTCAGCACGGCCGGGAGCCGGAGCCTCCTGCCCTCCCCACCCGCACTTTGGCATGGCCGCCAGAGCCCGCTGCCCTCCCCGCCCTCCAGGGGCCACGGACCCCACCAAGCGCGGGAAAGGAGGGACCCCAGGCACTCTGGCGGGCTGTGCCTGCGGCTGCTGCCCGGCTTGGCAAGAGCGGTAGGTCTCGGCGCTCCGGGCGCCCCCGCCTCCGACCCCACCAAGCGCACCTGCAACTCCGGTGGCCGGGACCCCGCTGCGCCCCACAGGCGGGGCCAGGGCCGCACTCTGAGCCTCGCGGGCTGCCCATCCGAAGTGGAGCCAGGTGCGCTCTGTGCGCGCGGTACACCAAGCCCTCCGGCCCGCCCAGCCCAAGCATCCCGCTGCCCTTGCTAGGGCTTCCAAAGAAGTGCGTTGGGCGCGCCTTACCTGCTTGCCCCGGTAGAAGAGGCGCTGGCACTCGGGCCGTACGTCGAACAGCGCCCACACCCGTTCGCGCAGTTCCTCAATTGTGGCTTTCCGAGACACGTCCTCAATGGTGCGCGTCTGCGAGCCGTCGATGGTGCGAACCTGGATCCACATCTCGGCGCCGGGAGAAGGGGCCGGCTCCGCTTTGTCTCCCCCTGCGCTCCGGGCGCCGCGCCCCGCCCGGCCCGCGCCGCTTCCCCGGCGGCTCTGGCTCTCAGCGGCTGGCCGGCGAGCGCGCGCACAAGGGAGGAAGACTGACCAGGCGCCGGGCCCGACAGGCGGCGGTGAATCCTAGACAGTGCGCCCACCCAACAGAGCTGGAAAGGGAAGGAAAACGAAACCAGTCGGAAGCTCGGTTGCTATTGCAGCCCCCGCCTCACAAATAGGAAGCAGCCTTGTCTGCGCTGCGCGGAGTGTTTACTTATAGAGCTCTAGCTCCCACATGGAGGTCACGGCGCCAACCCGGATCTCGCGAGATCTACGCCGGGCTCCGCCTTAAAGAGGTAGCGACTAGGGAAGAGGCTGTAGACCAGAGGGAACTAAAATGGGAGGGTGCCGAGAGGACGCGACAGAGGGGCGGGGCCGCCGAGAGCCGTTACTTGCGCCTCGGCCTGCACCTGGGCCTTGGACACGCCCTCTAGCCTTGGGGTGTCTGGCGGTTACAAGGCCGCCCACTCGGATTCCCGCTTTGGTCCAGGTTTCGGTACCCAGGGTGCCAGCGACTCCTCAGGCTTAGCGGGTTCGGTTCTATGGTCTCAAAAACACACCAAAGATAAGAAATTCTGACGTGCACTTGTATGATCAAGAAAAGGGGAGTGGGTGCGTGCGGGTGCAGCCTAAATTTGTGAGAAATCACGTCAGGATATGAACCCGCTCCACCGCTCTTTGCCAGACACTGTCAGCCACGCGGCCTGGCTGGGCCGGCCACCCAGGAAAGACCCTGGGGACCCTTCTGCTTCGCGAAGTCGTTTCCCGCCAGGCCCGAATGCTGCCTTCGCGCGGAAACCCGCATCCTGGGGTTTCCCGCCGCTGAGCTGAGGTGGCGGCCCTAGGCGGGCAGACTAAGGGCCTGTTGGGATCGTCCTCTTCCGGCCCGCTGCGCTCGCAACCCTACCTCAGGCCTCGGAAGTGTTGGTGCCGCCGCCCGGAGGGCCCTTCGCAGTTACCGATTGTGGACCTGAGTTAGCCAGCATTTGGGCTGAGGGATTGCAGGGTCGTGGATAATGCTTTAAAAGGATGCAAAATTACACATCTCTGAAGAAGTCCAGAGATCCTACTAGGAATAAATTATCAGAAATAGGCCCAAAGCACGTTACTTAAGACATCAAACAGTGCGCTTACTTCAATTAAGAAGGAAGAGAGCATATGAAGGTAGAAAAAATTATACATATATAAAAGATTTGAACTTAATATTTGCCAAAATCCATAACTTGACTATTCAGACTGGTGCAGATTATTAGCATAAAGGCAGAGCAGCATTTTTGTTATAACCACTTGAAATAATTGCCAGTACAGAGATCCAGTAGTAAGATTGAAAAAAAAAAAGATGGCCCAACAGGGGAGGGACAGAAAAAAAATGGAATACCTATACAGACTTGGTCTCTGCTCTTGGAAATTTTACATTCGCTGTATCTTCTAGATATAATTCATCTTGTCTGTTCCTAAGTAAAGCAAATACTGAGTATTCATTACAGGTAACTATTAAGCACGCTTATAACCTGTCCCAATAAGGGATAGCTATTTGCTATTATAGGATATCCTATGCCATTGTGGAAGCATATTAAGAACTTTTTTTTCTAATTCTCTGCTTACAAAGAATTTACAATCCAGTTGAGATAAGATTTAGAAAGCATGAAAATATTAAAGAATAGTACTAAATAGTCTGCTTTTGATTAAAGCAACAATTAGACATGAGAGACTAGAATTAGAGATGAGGGACTAGAATAATCTGTGAGCTTAAAGACAGGGGTACACCTTGACCTGAGTTAAATGGTATACTGTAAGGAAGACGGTATTTAAATGATCAGTTCGCAGATTGAGATAGGCCTGAATTGTAAACTCAGTTTCGCTCTTTACTTAAAATACGATCTTGGAGAGATTGTTTACTTCAGTTTCTTCAGTGTAAAATGGTGCTTGTAATGTCTAAAGAGTGTAGAGGGTTCAGCATAATGCCTATCCTTAGCTGGTACACAATCATTTTTGTGCTCTTATGGAGATTTAGTTAAGTACAGAACGCTCTCAGAGGAGAGAGTGCTTAAGCAAAGACTGAAGGTACGCATTTTTGCAGTCCAGTAGGAATTGCATGTAAGAGAAAGTTTGACTAAATGGAGAAGAGCAGAGTGTGAAGCTTAGCATTCAAAGCAGTAGATTTTGTGGGCCCCAGGGAGAAATTAAGGTTTTTACTGGAGTCCACTGATGTGATTAAATAGGCCTTTGGAAAGACAGCAGAAGGAATGTGGAAGGATGCCTTAGGGAAAAACTAAGTGGGGGGTGGGGGTGGAATGCTGTCAGAAAGCTTACTGAAGAGGTAATTGTGTCAGTTTTGGTGAAATTTGTGGCAGTGGGTGAGAGAGGAAAGGGTAGATTCTAGAGTATTCTAGAAAATCAAGCCTATCAGGCTTGCAGAATGTGTGGATATGAGGAATGAAGAAAATACTAAGAATAATTCTCGTTTCTAGTTTCAGTTCAGTTCAGTTCAGTGGCTCAGTCATGTCCAACTCTTTGTGACCCCATGAATCACAGCACGCCAGGCCTCCCTGTCCATCACCAACTCCCAGAGTTCACTCAAACTCATGTCCATCGAGTCGGTGATGCCATCCAGCCATCTCATCCTCTGTCATCCCCTTCTCCTCCTGCCCTCAATCCCTCCCAGCATCAGGGTCTTTTCCAGTGAGTCAACTCTTCGCATGAGGTGGCCAAAGAATTGGAGTTTCAGCTTCAGCATCAGTCCTTCCAATGAACACCCAGAACTGATCTCCTTTAGAATGGACTGGTTGGATCTCCTTGCAGTCCAAGGGACTCTCAAGAGTCTTCTCCAACACCACAGTTCAAAAGCATCAATTCTTCGGCGCTCAGCTTTCTTCACAGTCCAACTCTCACGTCCATACATGACTACTGGAAAAACCATAGCCTTGACTAGACAGACCTTTGTTGGCAAAGTAATATCTCTGCTTTTCAATATGCTATCTAGGTTGGTCATAACTTTCCTTCCAAGGAGTAAGCGTCTTTTAATTTCATGGCTGCAGTCACCATCTGCAGTGATTTTGGAGCCCCAAAAAATAAAGTCAGCCACTGTTCTGTTTCCCCATCTATTTGCCATGAAGTGATGGGACCAGATGCCATGATCTTCGTTTTCTGAATGTTGAGCTTGAAGCCAACTTTTTCACTCTCCACTTTCACTTTCATCAAGAGGCTTTTGAGTTCCTCTTCACTTTCTGCCATAAGGGTGGTGTCATCTGCATGTCTGAGTTTATTGATATTTCTCCCAGCAATCTTGATTCCAGCTTGTGCTTCTTCCAGCCTAGTGTTTCTAGTTTGGGAGACTTAAATGATGGTTTTGGTAGATGGTAATGCTCATAACTAGGAGAGAAAGCAAATTGGGAAAATAGGGTGAGTTCTGTTTGCACTGTATAGCATCTGAAATGCATCTAAAATATACCTAGATGGAGATATCTATGTGACAGTTGGAAATACAAGGCCAGAGTTTTGAAGGGAAGTAAAGTTCTGAAGGAGGAACTGGTCAAGACCTCTGGTACTCACTTCCATGATACAATTTGTCCTTCTTAATGTGGTGGGTCTTCTACGGAGAACTCTTGGTGGGGATGGGGAGAGGAGGAAATTTACTGTCAAAATTGGTTATCTACAGGGATTATATAGGATATGTGTTAATCTAGTCAGTATAGATCCCAAATGATTGATAGGATAGGGCTTAGAGATGTTAAGACCCAGAAAAGATATTATTTGTCCTGTGCAGATCAAATGAATTACATCTGGAAACATAGATTTTATGTATACTAAGTTACTTAGCCTATAAATAACCACAAACAGTGATTTTATGTGTAACAAAATACATCCTTTTATGTTTATTCACACAGTACGTGTTGTAACTAAGATTTTCTCTCTTTCCTTGCAATGCTGTTGTCTACTTAGGAAGTTGCCCCATTTTAAAAACAAGATAGAAGTTCTCTGACAAAAATCGTAATATGAGACAGTTCTGACATACCATACCTTATTATCCGATGTGTAGCTGAAACAACCTGGATGTGAACAAGGAAAGAAAAGAGGAATTATTTACATGGATGCAAAGCAAATACTAAAGTTTATGCCATCAGTCATGATTCAATATTCGTTCAAATAAAAAGAGGCAAAAACAGAAAATAAAAATTGATTGTAGAACTAATTATTATAGAATCTTATCACCCCTCAGAATATCTCCTTTTCTCAACTAGTCAACACACACATACACACACACAGACACGTAGAGGGAATTTTATTCTGGTCTCTAAAGTTTTTATTACCACCTTTTTATCTGCACATTTTTGTTGATTACCTTCCTTTCACTCCTCCAGGACCACTCTCTACCTGCCCACTGTTCTGAAGTCCAAAGACAGAGAATACATAGATGGGGTCAGTGCTTTCACATTTCCAACTGAGTTTGGCCAGTGAAGAGGAAGCACAGACAGGAACACTGCAGAATGGGAAAAGAGTGAGGTCAGTATATTTATTCCCCTGGTTTTCTCCCTGAAAGGTGTCTTAGCCTTCCTGGGAAGTAACTGTTTCTCCAAAAGTGACTCACTAAGCATGACTTACTTATTCATGTTCTTGAAACTTCTCCCTTCTTTTGTTGCTTTGGGTCTAGGAATTGTAACATTTTTACAGTCCTAGATTCATATATATTCTTTCAGTTCCCTATACCTTGGCCCATAGTCTTTCTCCCCTTTTTTCTTCCAATTGAGGTATAGTTGATGTACTATGTAAATTTCAGATGTACAACATAGTGATTCACAATTTTAAAGGTTCTAGTCCATTTATAGGTACTATAACATATTGACTATATTCCCTGTGCTATAAAATATACCCTTGTAGCTTATTTATTTTATAGTTATAGTTTTAGTAGTTTGTATCTCTTAATCCCCTACCTCTATTTGCCTCTCCTTCCTACCCTCTCCCCAATGGTAACCACTAGCTTGTTCTCTTTATCTGTTTTGTTATACTTACTAGTTTGCTTTATCATTTTTAGATTCCACATTAGAAAAGGCAGAGGAACCAGAAATCAAATTGCCAACATCCACTGGATCATCGAAAAAGCAAGAGAGTTCCAGAAAAACATCTACTTCTGCTTTATTGACTACGCCAAAGCCTTTGACTGTGTGGATTACAATAAACTGTGGAAAATTCTTAAAAAGATGGGAATACCAGACCACCTGACCTGCCTCCTGAGAAATCTGTATGCAGGTCAGGAAGCAACAGTTAGAACTGGACATGGAACAACAGACTGGTTCCAAATCAGGAAAGGAGTTCATCGAGGCTGTATATTGTCACCCTGCTTATTTAACTTATATACAAAGTACATCATGTGAAATGCTGGGCTGGATGAAGTACAAGCTGAAATCAAGATTTCTGGGAGAAATATCAATAACCTCAGACATGCAGATGACACCACCCTTATGGCAGAAAGTGAAGAAGAACTAAAGAGCCTCTTGATGAAAGTGAAAGAGGAGAGTGAAAAAGTTGACTTAAAGCTCAACATTCAGGAAATGAAGATCATGGCATCTGGTCCCATCACTTCATGGGAAATAGATGGGGAAACAATGGAAACAGTGAGAGACTATTTTGGGGGCTCCAAAATCACTGCAGATGGTGACTGCAACCATGAAATTAAAAGACGCTTTCTCCTTGGAAGAAAGGCTATGACCAGCCTGGATAGCACTGAAAAGCAGAGACATTACTTTGCCAGCAAAGGTCTGTCTAGTCAAGGCTATGGTTTTTCCAGTAGTCATGTGTGGACGTGAGAGTTGGACTGTGAAGAAAGCTGAGCGCCGAAGAATTGATGCTTTTGAACTGTGGTGTTGGAGAAGACTCTTGAGAGTCCCTTGGACTGCAAAGAGATCCAACCAATCCATCCTAAAGGAAATCAGTCCTGGGTGTTCATTGGAAGGACAGATATTGAAGCTGAAACTCCAATACTTTGGCCACCTGATGCGAAGAATTGACTCATTGGAAAAGACCCCAATGCTGGGAAAGATTGAAGGTGGGAGGAGAAGGGGACGACAGAGGATGAGATGGTTGGATGGCATCACCGATGCAATGGACATGAGTTTGAGTAGGCTCTGGGATTTGGTTATGGACAGGGAAGCCTAGCTTGCTGCAGTCCATGGGGTCACAAAGTGTCAGACATGACTGAGCAACTGAACTGAACTGAACAGTAATTGTGTTTCTCTGTCTCACTTATTTCACTAGCACAGTACCTACCAAGTTCATCCATTTTGTTGCAAATGGCAAAATTTCATTCCTTTTTGTGGCTGAGTAATATTCCACTATGTATATGTATGTATGTATGTGTATATATATACACACACACACACACACATATATATATACACACACACTTCATCTTATTTATTCATTCATCCATTGAGGGACACTTAGGTTGCTTCCATATCTTGGCAATTGTATATAATGCTGCTATGAACATTGTTGGGATGCATGTATCTTTTTGAATTAGTGTTTTCTTTTTTTAAAGAAAAAAAATAAGAGTGGAATTGCTGGGTCATATGGTAGTTCTGGGCTTCCCTGGTGGCTCAGTGGTAAAGAACCCAATGTGGGTTCGATCCCTGGGTTGGGAAGATCTCCTGGAGAAGGAAATGGCAACCCTCTCCAGTATTCTTGTCTGAGAAAACCCATGGATAGAGGAGCCTGGCAGTCTACAGTCCATGGGGTCATAAAAGAGTCAAGAGTAACAACTTAGCAACTAAACACAACAACACAACATGTTTGTCCTATTTTTAATTTTTTGAGGAACTTCCATACTGTTTTTCACAAGCCCATACTAATTAGTCCCTTGTGGAGAAAATAAACATTAAAAGTACCTCAAGCGGAGATTTTCTGTTATAGTTTCTAATGCTATTTTATCCTGTATGGGACTCTTTGTGCCTCTTGGACTTGACTGACTATACCCTTTTCCTTGTTGGGGAAATTTTCAACTATAATCTCTTCAAAAATTTTCTCATACCTTTTCTTTTTCTTTTCTTCTTCTGGGACCCCTATAATTCAAATGTTGGTGCATTTGATATTGTCCCACAGGTCTGAGACTATCCTCAGTTCTTTTCATTCTTTTTACTTTATTCTGCTCTTCAGAAATTATTTCTACCATTTTATCTTCCAGCTCACTGACTCATTCTTCTGCTTCAGATATTCTATTGATTCCTTCCAGAGTATTTTTAATTTCAATAATTGTGTTGTTTGTCTCTTTATGTTTATTCTTTAATTCTTCTAGGTCTTTGTTAATTGATTCTTTTTTTTAAATTTTATTTTATTTTTAAACTTTACAATATTGTATTGGTTTTGCCAAATATCGAAATGAATCCGCCACAAACGCAGAGAAATACTACACAAATGAAGGAACAAATTAGAAATACAGAAGTCCAAATAAATGAAAAAGAAATAGGCAAACTACCTGAAAAAAGAATTCAGAATAATGATAGTAAAGATGATCAAAACCCTTGAAAACAATTCTTGCTTTTTCTGCATTTTGTTTTCAAGGGTTTTGATCATCTTTACTATCATTATTCTGAATTCTTTTTTCAGGTACTTTGCCTATTTCCTTTTCATTTATTTGGACTTCTGTATTTCTAATTTGTTCCTTCATTTGTGTAGTATTTCTCTGCCTTTTCATTATTATTTTTTTAACTTCTTGTGTTTGAGGTCTCCTTTCCCCAGGCTTCAAGGTTGAATTCTTTCTTCCTTTTGGTTTCTGCCCTCCTAAGGTTAGTCCCTGGTGGCTCAGAGGATAAAGCATCTGCCTGCAATGCAGGAGACCGGGGTTTGGTCCCTGGGTTGGAAAGATCCCCTGGATAAGGAAATGGCAACCCACTCCAGTATTCTTGCCTGGAGAATCCCATGGACAGAGGAGCCTGGCGGGCTACAGTCCATGGGGTTGCAAAGAGTCAGACACAACTGAGCGACTTCACTTTCACTTTCTAAGGTTGGTCCAGTGGTTTATGACTCTAATGCTATTTTTAAAAGAACTACATGTTACAAGAATTGAACTAGAATTTCCATTGACTAAAAAACACTTCATATTGTGATTCATTACTTAAATTAGCCATATTTTAAAGAATCACTTATTTTTACTAGATTTTTTTCTATTTTTAATAGAATCACAGATTTTTACTATGGAAATATATTTCATAGGTCATTTTGCTCTTAGCTCTTTAACAAATGAGAAAATGACTTGGACAAGGACATAAATCAATGACTGACAGTGTTAGAACCCTAAATTTCCCATGTCCTTCCTCTTAGTCAGAGTTCTTTATCCTTCAGCTGTCCCTCTTGTTTCTCTGGGGTCCTGCCCATCCACTTTGTCCAGAGAATAATCCTTGTTTTTCTTGCAGTGAGTTCTCTGGTTCTTTGGAATACCTGATGGTTCAAATAGGAGTGAGGACCTGAGATTCTCACTAAACACCTGCAATTTATTCCATTTTCAGTCACATTCCTTCTCTTGCTTTGTGAGATAAGTCCTTCTTATTGTTCAACCTCTCTGAGGGTTTGGGGTCAATCTGCTTGGATTTCTTCAATGAAGACTGTTAGGGTTCAACTTCCTGATAATGGGTCCAAATTAGATTCTAACAGTGACAATACCAGCCTCAGTCCTTCTAATGAATATTCAAGGTTGATTTCCTTTAGGATTGACTGGTTTCATATCCTTGCTATTCAAGAGATTCTCAAGAGTCTTCTCTAGCACCACAGTTCAAAAGCATCAATTCTTCAGCACTCTGCCTTCTTTATGGTCCAACTCTCACATTTCATATATGACTACTGGAAAAACTATAGCTTTGACTATATGGCCCTTTGTCAGTAAGGTAACTTCTCTGCTTTTTAATACATTGCCTAGGTTTGTCATAGCTTTTCTTCCAAGGAGCAAGCACCTTTTAATTTCATGGCTGCAGTCACCGTCTGCAGTGATTTTGGAATCAAGTGAATAAAATCTGTCACTGCTTCCATTTTTTCCCCATCTATTGGTCGTTAAGTGATTGGACCAGATGCTGTGATCTTGGTTTTTGAATGCTGAGTTTTAAGCCAATTTTTTCACTCTCCTCTTTCACCCTCAGGGCTTCCTTGGTAGCTCAGCTGGTAAGGAATCCACCTGCAATGCAGGAGACCTGGGTTTCATCCATGGGTTGGGAAGATCCCTTGGAGAATGAAAAGGTTACCCTCTCCAGTATTCTGGCCTGGAGAATTCCATGGACTGTATAGTCAGTCCATCAGGTCTCAAAGAGATGGACATGACTGAGCAACTTTCACTTTCATCATCAAGAGACTCTTTAGTTCCTCTTCACTTTCTTTCATTAAAGTGGTATCATATGTATATCTGAGAATGTTAATATCTTTCCTGATAATCTTGATTCCAGCTTGTGATTCATCCAGCCCTGCATTTCTCATGCTGTGCTCTGCACATAAGTTAAATAAGCAGGCTGACAATATGCAGGCTTGTCATACTCCTTTCCCAGTTTTTAACCAGTCCATTGGTCCACCTCTGGTCCTAACTGTTGCTTCTTCACCTGCAAACATGTTTCTTAGGATACAGGTAAGGTGGTCTGGTATTCCCATCTCTTTAAGGATTTTCCACAGTTTTTTGTGATCCACACAAAGACTTTAGCATAGTCAATAAAACAGAAGGATATGTTTTTCTGGAATTCCCTTGCTTTTTCTATGATCCAATAGATGTTGGCAATTTGATGTCTGGTTCCTTTGCCTTTTCTAAATCCAGCTTGTACATCTGGAAGTTCTTGGTTCACATACTGTTGAAGCCTAGCTTGAAGGATTTTGAGTATTACCTTGCTAGCATGTAAAATGAGTGCAATTGTATGGTAGTTTGGACCTTCTTTGGCATTGCCTTTCTTTGTGATTGGAATGAAAACTGACTCTTTCCAGTCCTGTGGCTACTGCTGAGTTTTCCATATTTGCTAGCATATTAAGTGCAGCACTTTTACAGAATCATCTTTTAGGATTTTAAATAGCTCTGCTGGAATTCCATCACCTCCATTAGCCTTGTTCATAGTAATACTTCCTAAGGCCCCCTTGAATTCACTCTTGAAGATGTCTGGCTCTAGGTGAATGACCACATCATTGTGATTTTCCAGGTCATTAAGACCTTTTTTGTAGAGTTCTTCTGTGTATTCTTGGCACCTCTTCTTAATCTCTTCTGCTTCTGTTAGGTCCTTGACATTTCTGTCCTTTATAGTGCCCATCTTTGCATGAAAAGTTCCCTTGGGATCTCTAATTTTCTTGAAGAGATCTCTAGTCTTTCCCATTCTACTGTTTTCCTCCATTTATTTACATTGTTCACTTAAGAAGTCTTTCTTACCTCTCCTTACTATTCTCTGGAACTCTGCCTTTAGTTTGGCATAGCTTTCCCTGTTTCCTTTGCCTTCTGCTTCTCTTCTTGGCTATTTGTAAGGCCTCCACAAACAATCACTTTGCCTTCTTGCATTTCTTTTTCTTTGGGTCGGTTTTGGTCACTGCCTCCTGTGCAATATTATGAACCTCTGTCCATAGTTCTTCAGGCATTCTATCTACCAGCTTTATCCCTTGAATCTATTCATCACCTCCACTGTATAATCATAAGGGATTTGATTTAGGTCATACCTTCATGACCTCGTGGTTTTCCTTACTTTCTTCAATTTAACTCTGAATTTTGCAATAAGGGGCTCATGATCTGAGCCATAGTCAGTTTCAAGTATTGTTTTTGCTGACTTTATAGAGCTTCTCCATCTTAAGCTGCACAAAATAGAATCAGTCTGATTTTGGTATTGACCATCTGGTGATGTACATGTGTAGAGTCATCTCTTGTGTTGTTGGAAGAGGGTGTGTGCTATGACCAGTGCATTGTCTTGGTAAAACTGTTAGCCCTTGCCGTGCTTCATTCTGTACTCCAAGGCCAAACTTGCCTGTTAATCCAGTGTCACTTCTACCATATTATTTTGACCAGAACATTCACAAAAGCCCGTTCAGTTTCAAGGGGTGGGGATAGAAACCTTGCCTCTCAATGGGAAGGGTTTCAAAGCTACATAGTAAGAGTGTACAGGACGAAAGATTTTGCAGCCATTTGGGGGCAACAGAATCTGCAACACAACTCCTCCATCTGATTTTTTCCTATTTTTTTTGTATGACCAAGAGTTTTTAAATGATGAAATGCATCAGTCATTCAAGAAAAGTACAGAGAATAATATAATAGACACTTTTGTATTCACCACCTTGCTTTAGAAATAAAACATTTAAAATAGTTAAAATCCCTCTGTTTACAGTCCTCTTTCCATTTTCCAAAGAGATAAACATTATCTTATTTACTATGTTATGCCCATCTTTACACTTCTAATATGTGTATCTCTAAACAATAGTAGATTTGGGGGTCTTTTAAAGCTGTTTATGGGCTTCCCAGGTGGCTCAGTTGTAAAGCATCCACTTGCCAAGCAGGAGACATTGGTTCCATCCCTGGGTGGGAAGATCCCCTGGAGAAGGAAGTGGCAACCCACTCCAGTATTTTTGCCTGGAAAATCCCATGGACAGAGGAACCTGGCAGGCTACAGTCCATGGGGTCGAAAAGAGTTGGACACGACTTAACACATGTGCGCGCGCACACATACACACAGCTTTACACAAAATGATTATAGCATTGAAACTTATTTTTGAACTCAGTATTATTTTTCTGAGACTTACTCATGGTGATACGTAGCTTTAATACAAAGTTTCTTAAAGGCTCAGATGGTAAACATTTTAGATTTTGTGGGCAGACAATCTCTGTTGCAACTACTTATTCTGCAGTTGTAGTACAAAAGCAGCTCTACTCAATATGTAGATGTATGGTGTACCTGTGTTCTGATAAAACTTTAGTTATAAAAATAGATGATACAGTACAGAATTTGGCCTGTGGATCATAGTTTGCTGACCCTAGTTCTAGTGTACAATTTATGACATTTTAGATATCTTGTGTTCACTGAAAGCTATTCCCAACTCCATCCTTATCATGCTTCTTTGCCTTAAGAAGAAATTTTGAGAAACACCAATTTAGGAATAAAATTGACAGATTTACTAAAGTTTTGATTTATGAAAAGCCACACTGGACTCCACTTTTCATCATTTATTCTTGAGAGTAAAGGTCAAAGAACATCTACCTTTAGACCCTCTCTGAAAGTGAAAGTGAAGTCACTCAGTCGTGTCCGACTCTGCGACCCCATGGACTGTAACATTTCAGGCTCCACCGTCCATGGGATTTTCCAGGAAAGAGTGCTAGAGTGGATTGCCATTTCCTTCTCCAGAAGGAAAGACCCCTCTAGTCACCCTCTTTTGAACTCAGACTAACATCTTCCTACCATGCCTTCTCTGCCTATATGAATATATTTAATTCATATATTAAGATTTTTCACAAATGCCACTTGCTCTAGTATGCCTTTCCTGATACCTCCCAGCTGAAGGAAAGACTGCTTCTGTGTTCACATACTTAGTTCATGCGTCTAACACTAAATTCAGAGCTGTAATTATTTGTTTACATGATTGTCTTCTCCACTGAGACAACAAAGACTTGTTCTATTTAGCTTTGTTTCCAACACAGAATTCAGTGCTTGGTACCTAGTTGTACTTAACAAGTGGTTGTTGCAAGATGGAAGGGAGGGAGGAAGGAACTAGTATTTAGGTGTCTGCTTGGAAAAAAACAAATTTGCATAATATGCAATTCTCTAAAAGTAAAGAATGTCTCTTCATCATTCTACCCCACCCCTCACCTGAGAGTATTTCTTCATGCCCTCTCACTTCCTCTTTGCAGGGAGGCAGATAAATGGTGTCCTTTATGCGGTTATAATTTTTGCATAGAAAAAACTTGCCTGTACATTTTCTCATGGTCTTAATTCCTAGGTTCTAAGGTACTGAACACCCTAAAAACTATTACTATTTATGAAGGGCAAGAAAATTAAGATAATAAAAAATGGATTTTCTTTCCTAGACTATTTTGGACAAAAAAATAATAGTCTTTCTGTCTCACTAATATAATATTTAGCTTGTTATAACAAGCAATAGCTTGTTATTGCCTGTGAAGAAGAAAAGTTATTGACCTTAAATATTGATACTTTCTATAAAAAAATATGTCCCCTCCTCATTTCCAGTTAAAAATACATGTTAAATTTATTTTGCAGATTTGCATAAGTAAGAAATACTGTATAACTGATCTATATCCATTTAGTAATCACATTTGTTTAATACAGATTTAATGAAGTTATGTAGCATGATGCAAACAACAGGGGCTTTAGAGTTAGATAGACCTGAATTTGAATCTGGGTTCTGCTCATTACCAGTATTATGGCATTGGGTGACTTATTTAATTTCTCTGAGCTTTGATTTCTGTATCTGAAAAGGGTATAATAATCCCACTCATGCTTCCTGAGTGGCTCAGTGGTAAAGAATCTGCCTGCCAATGCAGATGCAGGTTCAATCCCCAGGTCAGGAAGATACCCTGGAGAAGGAAATGCAACGCACTACAGTAATCTTGCCTGGGAAATCCCAGAGACAGAGGAGCCTGGCATGCTACAGTCCATGGGGTGGCAAAAGTGTCAGACCCAACTTAGCAACTAAACAAAACAAACTTCTAAAATGCTATTTATACAATGTGAATAAACCAGATAACTCTAGCAACTCCTTCCCAAACATTACTATTAAAATCACATTTTATAAAGTTTCCATACAGTGAAGAAATTTTGTTATCCCTTGTAGGTTTTTGAAGAGAATTTTTCTAGAATATTTAGCTTACATATTTTGTTTATAAACTACCACATTTTTTTTAATCATAAGCATTAATGTAATTTATAGACAACAAAGAATTTTAGCAAAAGACTATATTATACTGGGAGTTGGAAGGAACTGCTTTGGGCAAATCATAGCTTTTCTTGGCTATCAGTTTCCTATATGTAAATCAAGATGAGCAGAAGAGGTAGTATTGGGTTAAACTACTTACTCTTAGCTGATGATGCAATGGTTCAGAACTTAAGCTTTGAGTTCAGGTTTGGAGTCAACTGTGAGGCAAACTTCAGTTTCCTCAACTATAACTGATTAGGTACCTAGTAGATCTGTGGTGAGAATAAATAAGATATCATGTAATAAATAAGATACATGTAATACTTAACATTACCATTTAGTGAATGTTGACTGCCACTGTCAGCAGCAGCTGTTGGCAGGGTTCAGAAGTGTGAGTTTCTTGGAGTAATAGTTAATAATAATTAAGAATTCCTTCCCCATAAAGTACTTGAGATATACTTCTTGTATATCTCTTGTATTTGTTATATTTTGCTGCCTAAGAGACCATCTCAAAACTTTGGGCTTAAAGCAAAAGCCACTTACTAATATTTAATTCATTATTCTGTGTGGTAACAATTTGGTCTAGGCCAGTTGAGCAGTTCTTCAACTCTCAGATGATGGCTGGCTGGATCTAGGATGGCCTCACCTGGGATGATCTGTCACTGCACCATATGGGTCTAGCCTGGGCTTGTTCACATGGTGGATGTGCAGGGTTCTACAAGAACCAATGAAAGCCACCAAGGCCTCTTGAGGTCTAGACTTGTAATTGGTGCAGGGTCAGCTCATCTGTTTTATTGACTAAAGCAAGTCATATCAGCCCAAGCTAAAGGAAAGGGAAAATTGACTCCTTTTCTTAAAAGGAAGAGATGTAACAACTCATTGCAAAGGGATAGAGAGGGAAATAATTATGGCCATTTTACATGTAAAATATCATGTAGGAAATGAGTTGCCAGTCCAGGTTCGATGCACGATGCTGGATGCTTGGGGCTGGTGCACTGGACGGCCCAGAGGGATGGTATGGGGAGGGAGGAGGGAGGAGGGTTCGGGATGGGGAACACATGTATACCTGTGGCGGATTCATTTTGATATTTGGCAAAACTAATACAATTATGTAAAGTTTAAAAATAAAATAAAATTAGAAAAAAAAAATAATAAATAAAATTAATCTGAAACACCATCTCCTACCAATCCTAGTCAAAATAGATTACCCATTAATAATATTTTATGGCTTTAGTAATTTTGTTACTCTGCTTCTCATAATCTTCCAGTATTTCGGTCTAGCACAGATTATTACTATAAGTGTGCACCTATATGTGCTGGTACAGGCTGAAATTTTTTGTCACATTACTGGGTGATGCTTGTAAACTGATCTATCTGAAATTTGTGATCAAGTATCATTTTATCTAATTGTAAGACAAAATTATATAATTTCTTGAGTGACCTCTCAGAATATATTATGATAAAATCTAAAAGATTTTAGAAAAATTTTTTTAGTTTTTAATCCACAAAAATAAAAACTTCTTTTAAGAATATCACAATATTTAGTTTCTTAAAACTTATCACAAGTCTTGGTAGAATGGACTCAAGATAAAAACATTGAAAATAGTGTTAGCAAGAATATAGAGCAACTCGATTTTCATACATTTCTGGTGAGAGTACAAATTAATTCAACCAAATTTGAAACCTGAGCATAGAAATTAGTGTATCGGTTTAACAAAATGTGTACAAGAATGTTCATAGTAGCTTTAATTATAATAGCTCCAGATTGTAAATTGCCTGAATGTCTATAAATAGAATGGATGAAAAAAAATGTAGTTTATTCATACAAGAGAATACTACACAGCAATAAAAAAGAATTAACTGCTAATATATGTCAAAATATGAATGAATCAAAAAACTATTGATTAAATGAAGCCAGACACAAAAAGCATATATTATATGATTCCCTTATATAAAGTTCAGTTCAATTCAGTCTCTCAGTGGTGTCTGACTCTTTGTGACTCCATGGACTGCAGCACGCCAGGCCTCCCTCCCTGTCCATCACCAACTCCTGGAGTTTACTCAAGCTCATGTCCATTGAGTCAGTGATGCCATCCAACCATCTCATCCTCTATCATCCCCTTCTCCTCCTGCCTTCAGTCTTCCCCAGCATCAGGGTCTTTTCCAATGAGTCAGTTCTTTGCATCAGATGGCCAGATTACTGGAGTTTCAGCTTCAGCTGCAGTCCTTCCAATGAATATTCAGGACTGATTTCCTTTAGGATGGACTGGTTGGATCTCCTTGCAGTCCAAGGGACTCTCAAGAGTCTTCTCCAACACCATAGTTCAAAAGCATCAATTCTTCGGCACTCAGCTTTCTTTATAGTCCAACTCTCACATCCATACATGACCACTGGAAAAACTACAGCTTTGACTAGACGAACCTCTGTTGGCAAAGTAATGTCTCTGCTTTTTAATATGCTGTCTAAGTTAGTCATAACTTTTTTTCCAGGAGCAAGTGTCTTTTAATTTCATGGCTACAGTCACCATCTGCAGTGATTTTGGAGCTCCCCCCAAAAAATAAAGCCTCTCACTGTTTCCACTTTTTACCCATCTATTTGCCATGAAGTGATGGGACTGGATGCCATGATCTTAGTTTTCTGAATGTTGAGTTTTAAGCCAACTTTTTCACTCTCCTCTTTTACTTTCATCAAGAGGCTCTTTAGTTCTTCTTCACTTTCTGCCATAAGGGTGGTGTCATCTGCATATCTGAGGTTATTGATATTTCTCCCAGCAATCTTGATTCCAGCTTGTGCTTCATGCCCTCAGTGTTTCCTATGATGTACTCTGCATATAAGTTGAATAAGCAGGGTGACAATATACTGCCTTGATGTACTCCTTTCCCAATCTGGAACCAGTCTGTTGTTCCATGTCCATTTCTAACTGTTGCTTCCTCACCTGCATACAGATTTCTCAAGAGGCAGGTCAGGTGGTCTGGTATTCCCATCTTTTTAAGAATTTTCCACAGTTTGTTGTGATCCACACAGTCAAAGGCTTTGGCAGTCAATAAAGCAGAAATAGATGTTTTTCTGGAACTCTCTTGCTTTTTCGATGATCCAGTGGATGTTAGATCATATAAAGTTCAAGAAGATGCAAATTTAGTCCATATTGTTAGATGTCAAACCTTTGGGGAGTAACAAAATTTGTAGTGTTAACTGGTAAGAGTAAAAGCAAAACTTCTGGGTTTTGGTAATAGTCTGTGTTTTGATCTAGGTAGGAGCCACAGCAGGGTTTAGATATGTAAAAATTTAGTGAACTATATACTCATGATATATTCGCTTTACCATACATGTATAGTAAAGTATACACATATTTATATAGATGTCCGTTTTAGAAAAAGTGGATTTTAAAATTCTATGTAGTGGTGTTATAAATGAAAACAAAAATCTTACTCACGGCCTCAAGTTGATCTGTTTATCGAAATTTAAAAGTTTTCTGCTATTCCTCCTCCTCTTTCAGAGATTAATTAGGGGGAAGTCCAGTATAAGAATTTGATCTAGTCAAAATTATAAGACAAACGAAATTTAAAAGCTTCTTAAAAGATAAAAACACCCCCCAAAAATAGCATACACACAAAATAAATAAAAGCTTCCTAAGTGTTCCACAGTTTCATGAATTAAGAATATTGATGAGAGATTGGTTGTTCTATTTATTGGGAAACGTTTGGCACATATACACATGTATGAATATGTATGCATTTGTGTAACCATGTGTGTGCATATGCTCTGTGCACACTAATGTGTACATGTGTGCATGTATATTTTCTACTAAACTCCCTTAGGAAGTGTGAAGAGGCATAACTGTTCTCTAAAATAGCAAAAGTTTCATGAAAGGGTGTAGGCTTTGAGTCCCGAAATTCTGCTGAAGATCCCAAGGGCTATTATTCTGGATAACAATGCTGCTGCTGCTGCTGCTAAGTCGCTTCAGTTGTGTCCGACTCTGGGGGACCCCGTAGACAGCAGCCCACCAGGCTCCTCTGTCCCTGGGATTCTCCAGGCAAGAACACTGGAGTGGGTTGCCATTTCCTTCTCCAGTGCATAAAAGTGAAAAGTGAAAGTGAAGTCGCTCAGTCGTGTCCAACTCTTAGCAACCCCATGGACTGCAGCCTACCAGGCTCCTCCATCCATGGGATTTTCCAGGCAAGAGTACTGGAGTGGGTTGCCACTGCCTTCTCTGGGATAGCAATGCAGATTTGGGGAACTGTTCAGCTTCAGATGAATTGCTGTAGATGGAGGTGGGATACAAGGCAGAGAGCCCAGGACTAGGAAATCACTTGTGTGTTAGGGACTAGAATATTTCTAAAGTAGGGTTAATACCACACTGTGAAGAGGAAAGGAGGGTAAAAGTGAACTATGACAGAGAGTAGTCAAAGCAAGTCTAGAACTAAAGTGCTGGTCCAAGGGGACCTTTATTTCTGTTCTTTTAGACCTATAGCATCCAGTTCTATGTTTTTTCCTATATTGTAATTCACTCTATATTTCCCACAATGTTTCAGGAAAGCATAGCACCCATTTTGCAGCCTTATGTGCTTGGTGTTGTGGGGACAGTGGGCAGGGAATTAAGAAGACAAGGCAGTAAACAGAAGAGCAGCCTTACCACCGCACTTCTCCCTGGGGCCAATGTAACTAGAAAAACAGGATGTAGTGAGGGATGACGGTGACCCTAGACTTCACAAAGCCACCAGGAGTGAAGTGAACCAAACCTCACTGTGGAGGCAGTAGTTAGGAGTTATGTGACCACAGAGAAGCTGCTATAGCATGGACAAATGCAGGAGGGGACGAGAGACCAAGCTCCTGAGGTGAGGCGGGAGTGAAAAAGCTGGGGGAGAATGAGCAGACACTTGGCTCACAGTGTGGTATAGGATCTTTGATAAAGAGACTGGGATGACAGGTGAATGAGAAGAGATGAAAGAATGAGAGCTACTGGATTTTTTTTTTTTCATATGTTGAGATACTCCATGCATATAGTTTTAAAAAGCCAAAAATTAAAAGCCAAAATACGTTTGCATTTAGCTTCCTGATATCATGATTATGGGGACAAACTGAAGAAAAGTGTGAATTTTTAAGAGCAGGATCATATTAAAAATATATTCCTTGAGGTTTTTCAGCTATTCTGAATTAGTCATAGATTGGTGGTGGAAAATAATGGATTAGGAATGAATGTGACTGAAATCATTGCATTGAAATTATCTTCAACAACTTTATCCAAAGTCAGCATATATGCTGAATAAATTATAATTGTCAAAGAGGTCAAAAGAAACTCAAGGACAGTGGATGTAATTGAGATAGGGTCATGGCCTTGTCAGATTTTGTATTCAGTAACTTTAGCAAATTAACCGTTAAAATATTGCTTGAGGGTTTTTATATGTCCCATAGTTTGGAAATCTAAGTAGAAATAGAATAGATGCCCCTGAATGTCTCCTTTGAAGAAAGAAGTCCAAGCAAAACAATAAGAGAGGTGCACAGAGGAAGTATGATTTCTTTGTATCTTTTCTGGGCTGAGTCCCAATCCATATATGGTGATTAAGTTGGTTACTCTGAAAGTAGCCTAGCTTTGGAGCAATCAGTTTAACTGTGGTGTAGTCATTAAAGCATCTAGACACATGGTCTTTCTATTTGCTATTGTGTATAGAACCAGTTTATTATTTTTCTGTTAAATTATTTGCAAGATTCCTGTGGTTCTTTTTTCCTGTTATCATTCATAGACATTTATCTGTGGTTTAAAAATACTTGGTGATTTAAATGCCTCAGATTTGTATTAGTTTTCTAAGGTTGTCATAACAAAACACCACAAACTTGGGTAACTTAAACAAAAGAAATTTATTTTCTCACAGTTAGGAGGATGGCAGTCTAAGATCAAGGTGTCCAAGGTTTGGTTTCTCCTAGGCCTCTCTCCCTGGCTTTCAGATAGCTGCCTGCTCACTGTATGTTCACATGGTCTTTTATTCTGTTTTGGTGCATCCCTGGTGTTTCCTTCTCTTCTTATAAGGATATCATGTTGGATTAGAATCTTACCCTTATGACCTATTTAACCTGCTGCTGCTGCTGCTAAGTCGCTTCAGTCGTGTCCAACTCTGTGCGACCCCATAGACGGCAGCCCACCAGGCTCCGCCGTCCCTGGGATTCTCCAGGCAAGAACACTGGAGTGGGTTGCCATTGCCTTCTCCAATGCATGAAAGTGAAAAGTGAAAGGGAAGTCGCTCAGTCGTGTCCGACCCTTAGCGACCCCATGGACTACAGCCTACCAGGCTCCTCTGTCCATGGGATTTTCCAGGCAAGAGTACTGGAGTGGGGTGCCATTGCCTTCTCCCGCCTATTTAACCTCGTCACCTCTTTAAAGGCTTATCTCCAAATATCATCACACTGGGGATTAGGACTTCAGCAGATAAATTCTGGGGATCGGGATACAATGAATCTATGGGATGATACTATACCCATGAACTTAAAATTGTCTTGTTATCCACTTTCCTTTTAATATTACAACTTGCTATTAATTACAAGCAGTAAAATACCTTAAATAAAGGGTGAATTGCTATTTATAAAACAAACAAACCAATCCAGAACTAATTTAGGAATTGAACATTTGCTTCAGCCAGGTAGAAGTTCAGATTGCTAACAGCTGAATGAATTATAGCCACATAATCAATATTAATCTTAGAAAACACAATTATCTAAAAATGTTAGTCAGCACACTGACAAATAGATAACAAAAAAACCACTGCATAGAGAAAACACTGTGAGAAAGAATGCAATGGACTTGTCCTTTTTACTTTGTAAAAAAACTCTAGATGAGATTATTTTCAGAGCTCCTTTTCCTTTTAATAAATCAGATTAAATCCTAAAATAGCTTAAATAAAGAACTTGTTTTCTAAAGCGAGATAGTTAAGACAAAATGTTTTCCTGAAAAAACACAGAACTCAATAATTCAAACTAATAATTTCTAAAAATAGATGGTAAGAAAAGAAAGAGTTTTGTATACATAACCTAAAGAGATAGAATCTATATGTATGTTTTATCTTAAGAATATCTTAGGAATAGATACTGGCTTTAGAAAAATAAGGAAGAGTGTACTGAATCACTTTGAAAAATAATTGTTTCGATTTGGCCTTCATTATGTGCATACAAGCAAAGAAGCCTGTGGTTGCTTGGCTGGTTTGTCCACAAATCTGGAGTGGCTCTTGTGTGTTGGCAGGTTTTGGTGTGCTTGTTCTCAGAAATTCTCCCTATTTTGAAAATCCAAACCTTTCATTGAGGTTTAAAATATGATATAATGATCACATAAAGTTACAGATATAAAAGAAGTTTTTAATTTGCTTTTAAAAATTCAGGTTAGAAAAATTTACAATCTGTTCCTTTTCTCCCAGCAACTATAACCACAGATATTATCTACTGTAAATATTGTAATTTTGTTGAAAATCATCCAGGAAAGATATTTTTGTTATTGCTGCTCAATGATGTTTTCTGAGGCAAAGGAAATGGTTATATACCCATATGCTTCACTGTAATAGCTTCTAGAATGGCTTATGAAAATCAGGAGAAAGTCATTCCCATTTCATTTTTCCCCACTCTGACACTGGTAAATAAATGCACTTCAAAAGCCTATAAAGCAACAATAAAAACCTATTGCAGGGAGTAGCACGATATGTCAAAGTCCTGAAACGGGAAAACCTGCAAACCAGGGTGCTCTATCCTAAAAGATTAACATTTAGAATAGAAGGAGAGAGAAATAACTTCTCAGACAAGCAAAAAACTGAAAGAACTCAGCAACGCTAACCCTACCCTAAGAGAACTATTGAAGAATCTTTGTGAAATAAAAAAGAAGCAAGATTCCATAGGAAAGCGAAAATCATAATGGGAAAGACATGTATAAGAGGATTGAAGATTATTTGAATAAGCCATTACACAGATTAAAAAAATAAATTGTAAAAGCAAATTATAGCTACAATTAGCAGTGAAAAATAAGCATGGAGATGTTAAAATATGACACCAAAATCACAAAGTGTGGGGGAGGGGAGTATAAAAGTGTAGATAATTTAGAATGTTTGAACTGGAATGATTATCAGTTTAAAGGGAGTAGATATAGTCATGAGTCACAACACACTTGAACTCCATACTATGGAGTTCAAAAATATGCAATAGATTCACATAAATAATAAAGAAAGGAATTCAAGTATACTACAAAAGAAACCCATCAAACCACAAAAGGAAAAACAAAAAAGGGAATGAGCAAAGAAGAATTGGAAAACAAGGATTAAAATGGCAATGAGAATATACTTATCAATAATTATTTTAAATGTCAATGAACTTAATATTCCAATCAAAAGACATAAATGGCAGGTTGGATTTTTTTTTTTTAAACCAAGAACGTACAATATACTGCCTACAAGAGACTCACTTCAGGGTGAAAGACACACAGACTGAAGGTGAGGGTATGGAAAAAGATTTTTCGTACAAATAGAAATTACAAGAAAGCAAGGGTAGCAAAACTCATATCAGACAAAAGCGAGTTAAAACAAAGGCTATGAATAAAGACAAAGAAGGGCATTATATAATGATAAAGGGACCAATACAAAAAAAGAATATTACATTTGTTAATATGTATGTACCAGAAATGGCAACCCACTCCAGTATTCTTGCCTGGAAAATCCCACGGACAGACGAGCCTAGCGGGCTACAGTTCATGGGGACGCAAAGAGTTGGACACAACTTGGAGACCAAACAACAACAAAAATATAGGTACATCTAAATATATAAAACAAATACCAAAAACCAGAAAAGGGAGGAATCGACAATAGTATAATAGTAGAAGACTTTAATCGGAGAAGGCAATGGCACCCCACTCCAGTCCTCTTACCTGGAAAATCCCATGGGCAGAGGAGCCTGGTAGGCTGCAGACCATGGGGTCGATAAGAGTCGGACACGACTGAGCGACTTCACTTTCACTTTTCACTTTCATGCATTGGAGAAGGCAATGGCAACCCACTCCAGTGTTCTTGCCTGGAGAATCCCAGGGACGGGGGAGCCTGGTGGGCTGCCCTCTATGGGGTTGCACAGTCCGACTCGACTGAAGCGACTTAGCAGCAGCAGCAGCAGCAGCAGAAGACTTTAATACCTCTCTGATATCAATGGGAAAATCATTCATAAATAAAATCAATAAAGTAACAGAGGTCCTAAATGACACAATAGACCAAGTAGATGTAATCGATATCTACTGGACACCACAGCCACCCCCTTCAAAAAAAGAAAAAGAAAACAACCAGAATACACATTCTTTTCAAGTACGCATGGGATGTTCTCTAGGATAGACCACATATTAGATCATAAAATAAACCTCAACAAACTTTAAGAATAGAAATGATTTCAAACATTTTTTCTGACCACAACTGTGTGAAACTAGAAATCAAGCAGAGAAAGAAAAACAAGAAAAGAATGAACAGATTGGAGACTAAACAACATGCTAGTAAAAAACCAATGGGTCAATGATGAAATCAAAGAAGAAATGAGAAAATACCTTAAGACAAATGAAAATGAAAACACAATCTTACAAAATCTATGGGATGCAGCAAAATTAGTTCTAAGAAGGAAGTTCATAGTGATACAGGTCTTTCTCAAAAAAACAAGAAAATAACCTAATTTATCACTTAATTAGAAAAAAGAAGAGCAAAAATCAGCAGCAGGATGAAATAATAATCATGCGAGAAAATAAATTAATTCGAGATTAAAAAACAATAGAATGTGAAAAAAAAAAAAACAATAGAAAAGGTCAATAAAACCAAGAACTGGTTTCTGAAAAGATAAATAAAATCTTATTTTTATAAATAAGCCTCTAGTCAGACTCACCAAGAGGGAGGACCCAAATAAACAAAATGAGAGAGGAAAAATAACAACTGATACCACAGAAATACAACAACAACAACAAAACACAGAAATACAAAAATAAAGGAGAATACTATGAGCAGTTATATGCCAAAAAATTGGACATAGAAGAAATACACAAGTTTCCAGAAACATACAGCCTGTTAAAGCCAAACCACGAAGAACAGATAATTTGAACAGATTGATCACCAGAAGTGAAATAGAATCTGTAATAATAATAAAGAAAAACAACTATCTACAAATGAAAGTTCAGGACTGAATGGCTTCATTGGAGAACTCTATGAAACATACAAAGAAGAACTTACACCTATCCCTCTCAAACAATTCTGAAAAACTGATGAGAAAACAGTCCCAAATTCCTTCTATGAAACCACTGTCACCCTGATACCAAAGCCAAAGACACTATAAAAAAGAGAATTATGGGCCAATATCTTTGGTGAATATAAAAGAAAAAATTCTAAACAAAATATTAGCAAACAGAATCCAACACTACAAGAAAGTACCATACACCATGATCAAGTCGTGATCACCATGATCAAGATTTATTCCGGTGTCACAAGGATGCTTCAACATATGCAAATCAATGTGATACAACACATTAACAAAAGGAAAGACAAACACACGATCATCTCAATAGAAGCAGGAAAAGACTTTGACAAAATTCAACATTCAGTTCAGTTCAGTCTCTCAGTCGTGTCTGACTCCTTGCAACCCCATGAACTGCAGCACATCAGGCCTCCCTGTCCATCACCAACTCCCAGAGTCCACCCAAACCCATGTCCATTGAGTCGGTGATGCCATCCAGCCATCTCATCCTCTGCCGTCCCCTTCTCCTCCTGCCCTCAATCTTTCCCAGCACCAGGGTCTTTTCCAATGAGTCAGCTCTTCGAATTAGGTGGTCAAAGTATTGGAGTTTCAGCTTCAGCATCAGTCCTTCCAACGAACACCTAGGACTGATCTCCTTTAGGATGGACTGGTTGGATCTCCTTGCAGTCCAAAGGACTCTCAAGAGTCTTCTCCAACACCACAGTTCAAAAGCGTCAATTCTTTGGCTCTCAGCTTTCTTTATAGTCCAACTCTCACATCTATACATGACCACTGGAAAAACCATAGCCTTGACTAGACGAACCTTTGTTGGCAAAGTAATATCTCTGCTTTTTAATATACTGTTCAGGTTGGTCATAACTTTCCTTCCAAGGAGTAAGTGTCTTTTCATTTCACGGTTGCAATCACCATCTGTAGTGATTTTGGAGCCTAGAAAAATAAACTCAGCCACTGTTGCCACTGTTTCCCCATCTATTTGCCATGAAGTGATGGGACCAGATGCCATGATCTTAGTTTTCTGAATGTTGAGCTTTAGGCCAACTTTTTCACTCTCCTCTTTCACTTTCATCAAGAGACTCTTTAGTTCTTCTTCATTTTGCCATAAGGGTGGTGTCATCTGCATATCTGAGGTTATTGATATTTCTCCCAGCAATCTTGATTCCAGCTTGTGCTTCCTCCAGCCCAGCATTTCTCATGATGTACTCTGCATATAAGTTAAATAAGCAGGATGACAATATATGGCCTTGACTTACTCCTTTTCCTATTTGGAACCAGTCTGTTGTTCCATGTCCAGTTCTAACTGTTGCTTCCTGATCTGCATACAGGTTTCTCAAGAGGCAGGTCAGGTGGTCTGGTATTCCCATCTCTTGAAGAATTGTCCACAGTTTATTGTGATCTACACAGTCAGAGGCTTTGGCATAGTCAATAAAGCAGAAGTAGATGTTTTTCTGGAGCTCTCTTGCTTTTTCCATGATCCAGCGGATGTTGACAATTTGATCTCTGGTTCCTCTGCCTTTTCTAAAACCAGCTTGAACATCTGGAAGTTCACAGTTCACGTATTGCTAAAGCCTGGCTTGGAGAATTTTAGCATCACTTTACTAGCGTGTCAGATGAGTGCAATTGTTCAGTAGTTTGAGCATTCTTTGGCATTGCCTTTCTTTGGGATTGGAATGAAAACTGACCTTTTCCAGTCCTGTGGCCACTGCTGAGTTTTCCAAATGTGCTGGCATATTGAGTGCAGCACTTCCAAAGCATCATCTTTCAGGATTTGAAATAGCTCAACTGGAATTCCATCACTTCCACTAGCTTTGTTCATAGTGATGCTTTCTAAGGCCCACTTGACTTCACATTCCAGGATGTCTGGCTCTAGGTGAGTGATCACACCATTGTGATTATCTGAGTCATGAAGATCTTTTTTGTACATTTCTTCTGTGTGTTCTTGCCACCTCTTCTTAATATTTTCTGCTTATGTTAGGTCCCTACCATTTCTGTCCCTTATCGAGCCAATCTTTGCCTGAAATGTTCCCTTGGTATCTCTAATTTTCAAACTCTCCTTTAAGTGGGTTTAGAGGGAACATATCTCAATACAATAAAAGCCATTTATGACAAACTTACAGTCAACGTAATACTAACTGGTGAAAAACTAAAAGCCTTCCTGCTAAATTCAGAAACAAGACAAGGATCCCTACTTTCACCACTTCTATCCAACACAGTATTGGAAGTTTTGGCCATAGCAGTCAGACAAGAAAAGGAAGTAAAAGTTATCCAAATTAGAAAAGAAGATGTAATTGACACTATTTGTGCTTAGTCACTCAGTTGTGTCCAACTCTTTGCAACCCCATAGACTGTAGCCCCCCCAAGCTCTTCTGTCTATGGGGATTCTCCAGACAAGAATACTGGAGTGGATTGCTATGCCTCTCTCCAGGACACTATTTGTATATGACATGATACTCAGAACCATAAGGTCTCCACACAGAAAGTAAAGTATTAGAACTAATGAACTCAGCAATGTAGCAGCATACCAGACTAAAAGCACAAGTTTGTACATTTCTTTAGACTAATAAAGAAATATCAGAAAGAGAAAGTTAAAAAAAAATTCTGTTTAAAGTCACATCAAAAAATACCTAGGAATAAACTTAACCTTGGAGATGAAAGACCTATACGCTGACAATTGTGAAACACAAATAAAGAAAATTGAAGATAATTTAGAGAAATGGAAAGATTATCCATGCTCTTGGATTGGAATAATTAATATTATTAAAATGACCGTACTACCCAAAGCAATCTACAGATTTAACACAATCCCTATCAAATACAACATTTTTCACGGAACTAGAGCAAATCATGCTAAAATTTATATGGAACCACAAAAGACTTAGAATTGCCAAAACAATCTTGAGGAAAAAGAGCAAAGCTGGAGGCATAACCCTTCCAAAGACATGAAGTCAATGGAGCAGAAGAGTCCAGAAATAAACCCACACGCCTATGGCCAGTTAATCTATGACAAAGGAGGCAAGAAGATACAATACAATGGAGAAAGGACAGTCTCTTCAACAGGTGTTGTTGGAAAATCTGGACGTGTGTGCATGTTCAGTTGCTCAGTCATGTCTGATTCTGCAACCCCATGGACCGTAGCCCACCAGGTTCCTCTGTCCATGGGATTCTCCAGGCAAGAATGCTGAGATGGTTTGCCATTTCCTCCTCCAAAGGATCTTCCTTACCCAGGGATCACACCCATGACTCCTGTGTCTCCTGTATTGGCAGGCTGATTCTTTACCACTAAGCCACCTGGGAAGCCCTCAGAAAAGTTGGACAACTACATATAAATCAGTGAAATTAGAGCACTCCCTCACACCATATAAAAAAAGAAACTCAAAATGGTTTAAGACCTAAACATAAGACCTAAAACCATATAATCCTAGAGGAGAACATAGACATAACATTATCTGACATAAATCATAGCAATATATTCTTAGATCAGTCTCTAAGGCAAAATAAATTTTAAAAAATGGGACTTAAGCAAACTTAAAAGCGTTTTCATGGTAAAGGAAACTACAAACAAAATGAAAAGACAACCTATGGATTGGGGAAAAAATATTGTAAACGATATGACGACAAATATACAAACAACTCATATAACTCAACACTGAAAAAACAAACAACCTGATCAAAAAATGGGCAGAAGACCTAAACAGATATTTTTTTCCGAAGAAGACATACAGGTGACCAATGGACACATAAAAAGATTCTCAGTACCTCTAATTATTAGAGAAATGAAAATCAAAACCACAATGAGCTATCACCTCATGCCTATCAGAATGGCTGTCACCAAAAAGTTTACAAATAATAAATGCCATAGAGGGTGTGGAGAAAAGGGAATCTATCTACGCTGTTGCTAGGAATGTAAATTGGTACAGCCACTCTGGAAAATAGTATAATAGGCTCCTTAAAAAACTAAAAATAGAACTATCATATGATCAAGCAATCCCATTCCCAAATATATATACAAAAAGACAAAAGTTCTAATTTGAAAAGACACAGAAATGCTGTTTATAATGGCCAATACATAGAAACAACACAAATGCCCACTGACAGACAACTGGTTGAAGAAGATGTGATATATATATATATGTGTGTGTGTGTGTGTGGTGTGAGTGTGTGTGTATAAAATACCAACCAAACATTTCTTAGGTGGGCAATTAGTCCAAATATTTAACTCAAGGATAAATCAAAATATTTAACTCAAGGATGACTTAAATATGAGCAAATGGGCAAAATTTCTCATTGGCCCACAGTCTTCTAGCAAAATTTGGTTGAAATAACCTATTTAGGTTAATAGACAAGGATTAATAGACAATTATTATTGTTATTGACAATAGATTATTGTCAATAATCTATTGGACAATCTATCTGTCCAATAGATTATTATTAGAGAAATAACTCTTTGGAAAAGAATTCTCTTGGTCCAGGTTTTCTATGATAGAGATTGACAATCTAATATTCAGATTTATTTTAAAAATTTGAAGCTAGATTTTTAAAAAGTCCAAATGCATCTTTGCAATAGGGAGTTGCCACAATAGGTAGGTTTTTCACAGAGTTGAATTAGAATTCAGAGGTAAGTCTGATTGCTGGCTCTATATCTGTATTAAACAATTTCAGAGGGGCAGCCTCTCAGTTTTTACATAAGTTGCTTTGCCGTTAAACTGACTTTAAATATATAAACCAGCAGCCAGTTAAATGAAGTCAGTGAGACTAAAACATGAATTTATAATAGATAGGCAGTAATGCCTGATATCCCGCCAAACAGCAGCAGCAACAACAGCAACAAAATGCCAATTTCTCTTTGAACAATAAGAAACCAGAGTTATTTTACACCTTTGGAGGTTTAGAAGCTTAATTAATCTTAATTGCAGTGTCTTTCAGAGAAGAGTCAGGAGTTGAGGAGATGTGTTACAGTTTTTCTTGCTGTTTTTTCAGGGTTGAGGAGATGGTACTTTTTTTCAGGATTGGGGAGATGGTACTCAATTGCAAAGGAAGATAATTTTCTTACTGGGATTTCTGAACTTTTTTTTCCCAACTAGGGCTCTGGGACACTGAGCTAGCTTGGTGAGTCAGGGCTGGCCTGCTGGAGTCAATGGATGTCAGAAGAGAATACCTAGAGGTCTGGACAGTTGAAAACTGAAGAGACTACATGTGGCTCTAGAAGGCAAAAGCAGGGGTCTTATTTTAAGGTGGCTGAGGTTTCCAGCTGTAAGTCAGGCAGGAACTATTAAAACCTCCAGGCTTCTTAGAGAAGTGTGGGACTAAATGTACACGTGTTTGTGTGTGCTAAGTTGCTTCCATAGTGTCTGGCTTTTTGTGATCTTATAGACCAACCTCGCTACCCATTTTTTAAACACAATTTTCTTCTTGCCTGACTCTGTTGAGCTTCTACTTACTTTCTCCCTCTCTCCAGTTAATCTTTCTCCCTTTAAAATGCCCAGTCACCTCTACATGGATCAAAGTTGAGCTTAGTTTACATTGGACTCTCTTAACTATAGCAGTAGGTACCGAATAAATCTGTTTTTACTGCTTTAACTCATATCCAACTTTGTTTCTCTTTGAGAGTTTTAACAATAACTTTGAGTGGCTCAAAGTTGTGAGATGACATTTCTCCCTACTTGTGCTATGGCTATCCAAGACCTAGATTATATATGTCTTCATAGATCCATCATGTTCCAAGGTTCTTCGCTGCTTATCACAGTAACTCTATGACCTCTTTGATCAATCTGGAACCAGTAGATGTTCAGAGGGAATGTGGAGGAAGGGGCATTCATGCTACATGAGGCAAACTTGCCTGAAGAGAGTAGGAAACACAAAGCAATCAGTAGATATATTGCCCACCTTTCTTTTCCCTAACAGGTGATTTCAAGACACTGTAGCTTTTATGGCTTTTCTAGAGAGGTCCCATGATGACTGGACAGTTCATTGTATGCATTATGGAGCTATGGTCAACTTATTAATGCTCTACTTTGTATTTACTTCCTCTCCTTCCCTGGCTGACTTCTCTTTTTTCCTCTTTTTTCTGTAGAATTGCACTCCCAATAAAACAATGGCACAAAAGCCTAGATTCAGTTGGAACTGAGGCTAAGAAAACAGATCCCAGTGCATGTGGGTGTGCGTGCCAAGTTGCTTCAGTCAAGTCTGACTCTTTGTGACTCTATGGACCACGGTCTGCCAGGCTTCTCTGTTCATGGGATTCTCTAGGCAAGAATACTGGAGTAGTTGCCTTGCCCTTCTCCAAGGGATCTTCCCAACCGGGGGATCAAATCTGTGTCTCTTATGTCACCCTGTGTTGGCAGGTGGGTTCTTTACCACTAGTGCCACCTGGGATGCCCCAACAGATTCCAGGATTGGTCCCAAAAAGCAAATTCTCAGGATGGAATTTTAGAGTTGAATTGCCTACTTGACTAAAGGCAATAGAGACCCCACTGCTCAGTGGTAGTGGGGGTAATAACCCCTGGCAGTGAGGTCACAATTAATGAAATTTCACCCCTGATTGGTTGGAAGGAGATGCAAGGCAGAAGGCAAGACACTGTGAGATTATAATGTGGTAAATGGTAATTATGAGATTTGTTATGTGGGGTGGCTGCTTTTGGTGGCAGTGCAAGTCTTATTAAAAGAAAATGATAGACTCAGGGCAGCTCCTTGCTAACTTAAATGATCCTCTGAAAACCAAAGGTGTCAATAGCAGTCTGGTCTCAGAGTAGAATGAGTTGAAAATCAGATACAGATTATAATTATAAAGACAGTAGAGAGGTAAAGGAAATTAAATTTGTAGCATCCATTAATATGCTATATGAAAATCTCAGGACCCAGGTGGGAAAGAGGGCAGGAAGACCTGTCTGTAATGAAGATATTTGAGTGGTTATACCTAAGAAAGAACTAAAAAAATTTCCTGGAATGTTTCTGGGCCAGTGGAATCTACCTGCTTTCTTTGCTAAAGGAAAGCAGCCTCCTCTTTCCTTTCCTAGAGTCTGTGCAGTGATCTTACGTAAATGTGCCTAACAAGATAATACTTGTTCTCCTCAAAGACTGCCTCTACTACACCTCATTGGCAGCTCCAGATAAGGAACGTTAGAATGGATTTACTATGTACAACCAGAGAGCTTATCACTGATTATATACCCTGGAAGGGTCCAGAGCTCACTCCCATCTCTACAGCAATAAGAAATATACTAGTGCTAGGTACTCCAGTTTCTTTAGGAAGCTTGGTGGTGCCTGTTCTCTGCTGGCCGTGACTGTATACGTGGCGTAAAAGTTAGGCTGCCTGATATTAATAAGGCTGGTAGGGTTTCAGAATGACAGAGACCAGTGGCAGGACTTAATTCTCAGAGTCACAATGGACACAATTACAGCCATGGGCATCAAAGTCAGAGTAGAAATCGGAGTGACTAGGCCTACATGGATTTATGGTGATTTTAGGGGTAAGATAGATGGAGAACTGACCTGGGCATTGTTTGATTTGTGTAATAGAAAACTGAGAGCTGGAAAGCTGACATCAGTGCTATAGTGAAAAAATCACCCAGTTTCTAGAACTAAATGGGATTATAGACCTAGAGTTCATTTACTGATAGGGAGACCTGTCCCCATGAGGAAGAGTCTGTCAGTGCCACCATAGATATATATGATAAATGTCTTTTCTGATTCTTCCCTAAGGGGACCTTCAGTCATTTACCAGAGTAACTTCCAGAGGAAAGGGCAACTACTCAGGCTTTTCAAATCTGTTAGATATGAGGTTTGAGCTGGCACTGACACTGATATTGTGCTGTGCTGTGCTTAGTCATTCAGTTGTGTCCGACTCTTTGCAATCCCATGTACTGTAGCCCTCCAGGCTCCTCTGTCCATCGGGATTCTCCAGGCAAGAATACTGGAATGGGTTGCCATGCCCTCCTCCAGGGGATCTTCCCAACCCAGGGATCGAACCCAGGTCTCTCACATTTGCAGGTGGATTCTTACCATCTGAGCCACTAGGGAAGCCCGACACCGATATTAGGAGAACCAAAATGCTATCCTGGTCTTCTAGTTAGAGCATAAGTTACAGTAGCCAGATGATAAGCGGGGTATTAGCCCAAGTCCAATTCACAGTAGGACAATGAGTCAGCAGACTTGCCCTGTAGTCTGTAGTTACTTTCCTAGTCCTTGAATATATAAATGGAGTAGGTGTCAACTGGAATAGATATCAGAACTCTTATATATGTTCCCTCCACTATGTAGATTAAGGACCATTATTTTTAGAACAGCCAAGTGGAAGTTCCAGAAACTGACCATTCCCACCCTCCCATTCAAGAATGTAAATTAGAAACAATGTCTCACCTGAGGAAAGATTGCAGTAATTAGTGCTACTATTGGACTGGAAGGATGTGGGGATGGTGGTACCCATCATATTCCCTTTCAGTGTTCACTTCTATATTCTCTCAAAACCATATGGATCATGGTTCTGGATGATGGTGAGTCCCCATTCATCCAGTCTGGTGACAGTCCCAGTAATGGCTAGTGGGCAGGATATGGTTATCTTTACAAAATCATATCAATTTATCCTCTGGCATTTGCCATGCAAGTATCGGTTAATAAAAGCTTTTCTTCCAGTCCACAGTAGGAAGTATCAAAATCTCTTTGTCTTTACATGACAGGAACAGCACTGAGTTAATGCCATATGGGAAACCAGACACGGAAAAAAAGCTGAAAGATGAATTTCTTGCCCTTCAAAGATTCCAAAATGCAGTAATTCCAAAAATGCCTTTCTGGAGATATCCTACATTACCAAACAACTTGTGAAGTCTCTTTTAAAGGTCTAGTGAGCTCAGTAAATACAAGAAAGTGTCTATTTACCTTTTACTTCTTTGCCGTATTTGCTTTTTCTTCCTTCTTGCCTCCCTGGGACTGAATCCTCAATGAAGAATTAGCGGAAAGTTTTGCTTCATGTTGTTTTCTAGTAAATCTGAGTTAAGAAAATGGACCTCCACACACTCCAAGCGGTTGAACTTAGAAAGAGAAACATAAATATGTAGATAAGCAGAGGTAAGTTTTGAAAGACAGCTGCACTTCTCTGAATAGCCATATAGCATCTGAATAGCCATATAGCATCTGGTCATTTTAATTTACATTTGTCATTTAGTTTGTATCAGCAAGCCAGTGTCCATGAGCAATTATTTTAAGATTGCAAGTGCTAAATATTCTAATCTCTGCACCACAGTCCGAATATGATTGACATTCTGACTTGGAAAATATTTTTAAAAGACAGTCTTTACTGTCAATGATAAAGTTTGTGTTGTAGCATTAATTTGGCAATGGACTTGTGAAATGCTGGGTTTAATCCTCAAACCTTGAAGCACTGCATATATTGAAAGACTAGGAGCAAGTTCCTGGATTTTCATCAAAAGAGACAAGAACTAAAGTTGTCTTGGGAGTAACTTGAGCTCTGAGTTTCCCTGACTCTGGTTTAATGAAATTTTAGTGAGTTGACGTTCAGGCAGGGCACAGCTGAAGGCACTGCTTTTAATTTAACTCTTCATATTTCTAA
Source organism: Bos grunniens (assembly GCF_055505025.1). Classification (NCBI taxonomy): domain Eukaryota; kingdom Metazoa; phylum Chordata; class Mammalia; order Artiodactyla; family Bovidae; genus Bos; species Bos grunniens. The sequence continues at coordinate 37,046,881 of NC_141172.1, forward strand.
CCAAATATGTTGAATAATTTGATTTTTTGTTCAGTAACTACATTGTGTCACTATATTCCACGATATGCTACATAACAGAGAATCTAGATGTGGGGGGGGATGGTTCTCTCAGGAGGATGAAGGAAAACCTCCTTGCAGGTTCTAGGGGCAGGTTCGAGGCTGTTTGGTCAGAGCCTTCTGTGGTCCTAGGAATCCCAAGTGTGATCTAAAAGGGTGGGAGGTACTGGGTCTCAGTGGCATGGCCCTTGTCTTTTGACCTCACCCTACAGGGAAGGACATGAATGAAGGAAAGGTAGATGGAACCCTATAAAGTACAGGACTTGAGGCAGGGCCTGGGTCTAGGAGTGGAAGGGGAGCTTGGAATGATCAGGGAACAAAAAGATTGGTGAAGCTAGAAGGAGGTAAGCATGGGAAGCTATAATAAGTTGAGACTGATGATCTAAGCTTTGAAGACCATGAAAAGGCTTTCAGATTTTTGTTTTATCATATCTTGTTTGCCAGTCGACCTGCAATTAGGTCTGCAAAGCTTTAAGTGAGAGTTGATTGGGACCTTGAGACTTATCTGCAAAGCTTTTAGACAGAATATCTGAAAGAGGGGACTTGAGAGTTCAGCTGGTCTGTGATCAAATATAGGTAAAAGTAGACAAAAATATTCAGATGGAGCCAAGGTAATATCACAGCTCTGAGGAAGGAGCTTTTCTATAGTGTAACTCACTGCTGCATACCCCTGGGCCTGAAACTGTTCCAACTCATTTGGGCAGGAGCAAGAAGTATGCACACTTTGCTGTAAACCTGACAAACCTGCCTGTATATCCTTTGGCTCAGATGGTAAAGCATCTGCCTACAATGAGGGAGACCCGGGTTCAATCCCTGGGTCGGGAAGATCTCCTGGAGAAGGAAATGGCAACCCACTCCAGCATTCTTGCCTGGGAGAATCCCATGGACGGAGGAGCCTGGTGGGCTACAGTCCATGGGGTCGCAAAGAGTCGGACACGACTGAGTGACTTCACTTTCACTTTCTTTTTCACTTACGAACACTCTAAGGTTCTTTACAAGAGTGCCCTTAGACACCTTTCTTTGCTCTTTACCTTCCTTTGTAACAAACTGAACTACAGTTTGTCTGATTCTCAAGTCTGTTTTGAAATACTAATTACTGGCCTTTGGGTTATATATTAGCTATTTGTCTTGCCAGCTTTCAAATGTAAGATTTCCCTACTGAATTGTGACTTAACTGGCTCAATTGACCTCCTGACATCACATGGCAAACACTGTTCCAGTTCTGATCACTTGGAATCTAACTTCTATCCTAGCTAGATCAACTTCTGCTGCCAAGCAAGGAGAAATCGAGCATTTTGTTATGAACCACTGGATTCAGAGCACCTGTTTGTTCGCCCTGGCAAGAAGGCAATGTCTCTGCTTTTCTTTACTCCCTTGTTGTTTAGTCACTAAGTCATGTCCAGCTCTTTTGTGATCCTATGGACTGTAGCCCACCAGGCTCCTCTGTCCCTAGGCATGGGGACTATGACTACAGAAGGACAATTCAAAATCCTGAGGACAGATTTCTGCTGGGTCCATCCAGTCAGTGGAGGTTGAGATGCAGATTCAGACCCTGCTTTCATGGGTACTGAGTCTAACAACTGTTCTGAGCAGCTAAGCCTTTCCCTATTCACACATCCAGAGAAATTTAGAGGCAATTCAGTAGAACTTGCTGGGATTAAGTAGTCATAATGATTCATGAATATCCGGAGCTTTGGTTGAGAATTGGTGGGGAGTTGGGGTTGGTAATACTGTTGGGTGCACACTGATTGCAATTCTGACATACTACATTTTAGGAGATGTGGAGGGTGATAGCTTTAGAAGCCCAGCAGTCATTTCCCAGGAGGGAAGAGGAAGCAATGAAGGTCTACCCACAAGAACTGATAGACATTGATCAGCTGCCAGGAGAAAGAATTGACAGCTCTTAAGCTTTATGGGCTCTCTTGGGGGAAAGGATCCAAACTTCCACCACAGTTTAACCAGAGCCTCAAGAGTGGGTTATGCAATGAACTAGTTCGGGTTACTAGACTTGAACCTCCCAATATTAACAAGCTCTGTATAAGGCTAGAGATAGAACAGACCATGACTCCCTTTTTCTCTTAGATGATAACAGAACCATGCCTCAAGGTGCACACACATGTAAACACACTTGAGCCCCTGTGTTTGCCTGTCCACCTCTGTTTGCCAGCTCCCCCAAGCAGGGCATCTATATCCCTCCAAGACATTATGCTTATTTTTATGCAGATTGCATTATTCATGGTTTATTTCTAAAAATGGTACTTGTTTAGATTGTTTATTGCCCAAAAAGTATAGATTAAGTTTAAGGATTTTTTACTGATAATGATATTCAGAAACACCTTCCTCTGGCAAGTGTACTCTCTTCTAAAGAGAAACCCTATGGGAGTGTTTTGCATATGATACTTGAACTATAAAGATCCCAGTGGGGCAATTCTTGGTAATAATGGCTAATGTTTAATAGTGGCACTTGGACTTCTGCCATTCGTGAAGCAGCACAGTAGCTGAGAGCCTGGCTGTGAGTTATCTGCAACTGGATTCAAGTGTTCACTCTGTTATTTGCAGACTTTGAAGACTTGGGCAAGTTCTTTAGTCTCTCTGCCTTAAGTTTCTCATTGATGAAATGTGAGAGTTAATTTCTTCCTTTAGTGAGGATTAAAGAACATAATAGAAGTAAAGCCCTTAGCACATAGGAAGTGCTCAAATGCATGATATCAAGGTTTACTGGACTTTTTTTTTTTTCATCTCTGTCCTGACACTTATGAATGCTCTTTAAATATTTGTAGGACATTTCTTTTATGCAAAAATGTTAATTACTGAAGAATCATTTTTAAAAGCCTGTTTCATCTCTTGCATGGGGTTTCTTTTACCAGAAAAAACGCTTGCAAATGTAAAAATATTTCCATGTACTAGAAGTTAAATGTCTTGTTTTGCTAAGGGCCCCCAGAAAGGATACATGTGGTCTGGTGGCTAACTTGCACATAAACAATGAGCTATAGCTCACTTAATAATGGCATCTTTTCAGGGTTAACTAAACTTTCAGTTTCACTAAGAAGAACTGCATGAATCATTTTCTCCACTTCTCCCTAATCTGTGTGTATGTGCATGCACACATACAATTATACTACAGTGGTTAAAGTACAGTTTAATAATCTGAATTTAGATAAACTTAATTTACTGATCTCACTTTTATTTGGTATGCTTTAGTAGTTTTCATTATCAAAATACCCAAAGAAGCTAAAATTAGATTTTCTTCTGATTTTTACCCATTCTCTTATATTTCGCTTGTTCTCTGATATTTCTTCATCTCTAGAATGATCAGGAGGCAATATAAGAAAGCTCTCAAGCAAAAAGGACACAAAGTCTTTCCTTGTCCGATGAAGTCAACAGTCCCAAAACACATTAATTTATCTTCCTCTCTCATTTGAGAGCTGCACAGGCAGTCCTCCTGTTGGAGTGCCAGAATTCCAGTGGTTTGTTTGTAGAAGTGAGTTATGTGGAACTCACAACGCATTCTCCATAGAAACCATATTATACATGGTGGTTAATTATATTTAACCCATAATACTTAGAAGTAAAATTCCAACAGAACTATATGATGTGGCCATTCAATGAGCAGTATTTTTACAGGGAAATATGTTCAGGGATCTAACTATGGATGCCAGGAATGGAGCCTCTTCTGTCCTTCCCATCCTCCATTTCTGAGCCTCTGTTGCCTAGGGAAAAGAATTTCCCTAGGAGATGATTGAAAGCAGGGTAATGAGGTGTGGAGCTGGAGGCTCTCAGAGTCTGGGGACCAGAGGATGATATGTTGTGAGAATTCTCCCTTGCTTAGCTTTGGAGTAGCTCCTGATGTACTTCCTTTCTTTTAAAAAACATTTTTATTTTATACTGAACTATAATTTATTAACAATGCTGTGTTAGTTCCAAGTGTACAGCAAAGTGATTCAGTTATACATACATATGTGTCTGTACGTTATTACAGAATATTTAGCAGAGTTCCCTATGCTGTACAATATGTCATTGCTGGTTATCTATTTTAAATAGAGTAGTGTGTATATGTCAGTCTCAGACTCCTAATTTATCCCCCTCCCCTTTCTTTCCCCTTCGGTAACCATGAGTTTGTTTTCTAAGTGTGTGAGTCTATGTTTTGTAAATAAGTTCATTTGTATCATTTTTTTAGATTCTGTCTATGTGTGTGCATGCTAAGTCACTTCAGTCATGTCCGACTCTTTGCAACGCTATGGACTATAGCCCGCCAGGCTACTCTATCCATGGGATTCTTCAGGCAAGAATACTGGAGTGGGTTGCCATGCCCTCTCCAGGGGATTGGCAGGTTCTTTACCACTAGTGCCATCTGGGAAGTGGTTTTTTTTTTTTTTTTTTTTAGATTCTACATGTAAGCAATATTATATGGTATTTGACTTTCTCCGTCTGACTTAGTATGATAATCTCTAGATTCATTCATTTTGCTGCAAATGAAATTATTTCATTCTTTTTAATGGCTGAGTGGTATTACATTGATATATACATACTACATCTTTTCTATCCCTTCCTCTGACAATGAACGTTTAGGTTGCTTCTCCCCACTCATTCCCATAACTGTCACCAGCTCAAAATAGCACATGATACTCCTGGCCCACAGCACCCCGGCCAACTGGAAATACATGTCCAAGGCTCCTAGGCACAGGTGGCCCTCAGATCCCACTGTGCCTGCACTCCATCCACCCCCAGTCCTCAGCCTGCGTGCCCCTCCTCTTTTCCTTGCTTTTGATCCACCAACCCCAGTAATTGATCCTGTTCCTTCTCCCTCCACTGCCACAAACAACCTCTTTCTTCAAAGAAGGATTTCTCTCTTCTCATTTTGCATCAGAACAAGGAGTCCCCTCTGCTTGCGTAGTCCTGAAACGAATACACAGAACACACGGAATCAGATACTCTATGGAGTTAGCAAAGAAACTCCCCCCTGACCTTATTCTCAGTATTTCAAGTAGGTTCTACAGATTAAGGTCAAAACCCTAGTTAATGGTAAGTCCTCTTCTATCATATAAGGAATAGGTGCAAGATTTATCCATATTTCAAGAGGGGCCATGGATTTGGTATTTAGTGATAAACATATCATCAAGAAATATAACTGATGGTTGGAAGTTTAACAGGGTAAAATGACAGTGTGACTAGCACCCCCTAGTGTTGAGGAGAAGCTGTGCGTAGATGGGAGGTGGCTGAGAGCTGGGGGTGTTACAGAATTTCTCTTTGTTGGTGCTAAGGCTCTCAGTCATGTCTGACTCTTTATGGCCCAATGGACTATAGCCCGCCAGGTTCCTCTGTCCATGGAATTTTCCAGGCAAGGATACTGGAGTGGGTTGTCATTTCCTACTCCAGGGGATCTTTGTGACCCTGGGATTGAACCCATGTCTCTTGTGTCTCCTGCATTGCAGGTGGGTTCTTCACCACTAGTACCACCCGGGAAGCTCCTCCTCTCTATTGCTTTGCTTTAAATCCACTTCTTCAGGAGCAGAATTCCAGGATGCTGGGTTCATCTGCCAAGAGACTTCTGGGTAAAGTGCTTAAGGCAATTCAAGAGAAGCATCCAGGGATGAAACCAAAACTAAGATGCCATCCCGGAGGTGAAAATCAAGTGGCCAGGAATGAGCTATAGACAGTAGCGAAGTTAGGCAGAAGCAAGAGATTCCTGGTGGAGCCTGGAGAGACTCCTGGCTGCTACCTGAGCAAACACTATAAGCATTTGTTTTTCTAGGACTCTCGAGCTTTTAAGGGAAGGAAATTTTTGAAGACCCTGGGTAAACTTGCATATCATTCCTCAAATCACCACCAATCTTGCCTTAGCTAAGGACGAGAGTGCTAAAGTAAGAGTGAGAAGGCTTTTGGAGGCAGAAGCATTCTGAAGACAGATATCTGAGTAGGTAAAATAAGCAGAAGTAAAAGTCACAAGCCTTAACAAGCAGGTATAGGGTAGAGTTAGTCATTGGTCGCCTAGATGCCCTTAAGTTTTTAGCAATTTTATTTTTTTATTTTTATTTTTTTTTGAGTTGAAAGGTTGAAGAATTTACTATTTACACGTATAAAGACTATAAAAAGACTATGAGACGAGCCACGGGCGGAGGCCCAGTCCAGAGGTTGACTCCGGCTCAGTCGGTGATGATGAGCTCGTCGACGCCCCAGTCTTCGTAGCTCCCGTCTGGCAGGTAGCGGCGAATGATGATGGGGATCTTCCGGGCCTTGAGCTCCTTCATGGCGATCAGTAAGGGATCTGTCTCCCCCTCCAGCTCCACCATCACAGGGGCGCACATCGCAATCTGAAGGGCTCGGGTGCCCAGCACACGGGCCCGCTCATACTTGGTCATATATGGTGTGGTGATTCGTTTCTGGTTGGCCTGCGGTCGCTCTCCAGAAGGGAGAATCTCAACGTTCTCCTGGCCCTCCTCCTCGGCATTCTCCAAGTCATCGAGCCCTTCATCCTCCTCCACGTCATCAAAGTCGTCTCCATCAAAATTGTCCTCGTTGTCTGACATGACGCCCGCACAGCAGCCACCGGGTTCCGCGACCCAGACCCGCGCGGAGACCGGCTAACAGCGTACCTCCGCCTTGCGCCAGTTTTTAGCAATTTTAGATGTCTCTTTGGCTTGCTTTTCTGACTCTAGCTCCTCTGTTTGTAGAAGTTGGTATTTGTCATCATGCTGAAACCATTCTACATACAGACAAGGTTTCATTTATTGTCCCAGCCCTGCCTCCTTTCTGTCCTGTGGAGTTTGGTGATATGAGGAGAATGGAGCCAGTCAGCTCCTGGACTCTCTTTCCTCCTGTCATTCATTTGAACACTTAATTTATGCCAGACACTTCATTATACACAGGGAATATACTAGTGAACACTAGTGAACTAGTGAACTGACACAAATCTTGCCCTTATGAAGTTCACGTTCTAGTGGAAGAGGCAGACAATAAACAGATTGCAAAAATATAATGTGACATATGATGCTAAACCCAGGAACAAGGATACAGTGGTTAAAACTGTACATAGGGTGGCCAAAGGGGTTGTTTTTGAGTAAAAATTTGAAGGAGATTAGTCTGGTAGGGCTATAATAAAAGGATACCACAGACTGGGTGGCTCAAATTGAGGACATTTGTTTTCTCACAGGTCTGGAGGCTGGAAGTCTAACAGCAGGGTGTTGTTAGGGTTGGTTTCTGAGGAGACTCCTCTTTCCTGGCATGCATGTGGCTCTGCCATTTACTAGCTGTATATTTTTTGGAAAGTTGCTTTACTTCTTTGCGTTTTGGTTTCCTAATCAGTAAAATTGGAATAATAATCTACCTCGCAGAGGTATCGTGAGGACTAAATTAATAAAATGAAATGAAATTGGGAAAATTTATGGTCCATAGTAAACAGTATATAAATGTTTGCTCTTATTGTTATAAATGTTTGTCTTCCTGGCAACTATATACATTACAAACTAGCTAATCTCATTCCTCCAAATGTGTGCCTATCTCCTCTCCTATAAGGTTCAGGTGGGCTTATCAGGCTTTCATAGGCAGCAACACAAAGTCACAGATTGAAAGGTAAACTAAGTCCACTGGGAAAAGATAAGGGCCATTTGATGAGAACACTTGATTTGAATAACAAATCTATATAACCAAAGGTAGGCTTAAAGTTGGGGGTATAGAGTCAAAAGTTGGGAGTCAGAGGTGGGGAAGAGCATAGAGGAAGGAGGAGAGTTCAGTATGACAGCATGCTAGAAACAAATGAGATGGTGTTCAGGATGGCTGCTGCAAAGCTTCATCCCACTCCCCTAGACTCCCCACCCAACCCCATCAGGAAAGCCTCGTGAAAGGCCCTGGCCAGGGTCTAGGATAATTTTGCAGTGGGAGACTGATTTCCATTACAATTTTTTTCTGGCTCCATAAAACCCCCATGGTATTAAGTACCGTAGAAGAGGGAGCCAAGGTACCAATCAACAGGTGTCTAATATTTCTATGTGCCCTGGCTTCTCAGCCCAAGTTTTTAGGACTAGGAGATAATATTTAAGAGTAGGTAAAGATTTAGATTGACTCGGCTCAGCAAGGATTGATGGAAGGCAGGATGAATATGCAGAGATGGGAATAATTAGCTATCTTCTTCCATAGGATAGATAAAGATAGATAAATATGCTAAGGAAGATATTTAAATTTTATGCAGGAATGAGTGGAGTAGATGTCTCATCTCTAGTATAGCCTCAATCCAATGGTCACTGGTGCCTTTGAAGGTATTTTATACATGTCCACTGTAGTCTGTGTCTTTTCTAGGTGCTGATCATTGGGGTGTTTCTAATAATCAGGAATTTGGGGTAAATAATAGTCTGGAAGCTGTAAGAGTTATGGAATGATATATGTTGGGTGGTGAAGCAATGCTGTGAATTACATGAGATTTTTGTGGCAGTTAGAAACATTGACCAGCTAAATTATTTCTAAGAAGTGTTTACAGGCTAGCACAGAGGCACAATGACTTTTGCTTGTGTTTGTGGAGATTGAGGGACCATTTTGTAGAGCAGCTTCCTATTGCTTGTTTTTCTGTATAATAAAAAATATTGGCTGGTCTTTGTCTCTGATTCCTTGTAAGGAGCCTTTAAATCCTTGGAATTTCCCAAGTGAAAGGACTGTTGTCGTTATTCATGATAGGTCCCTCAGTAGTTTCAAGACCGGGGCTAGCAGTGCTGGAAAGACCCAACCATGTGATTAAGGTTTGGAGAGTTGAGTCACATTATATCAGCCTGTCCTCCCAATCTCTGTAGAGAGAAGAGGATTGAAGATTGAGTTCTATCATGTGGCCAATAATTCAATCAATCATACCCATGTAATGAAACCCCAATAAAAACTCTGGTCACCTGAAACTGTACAACTGAGCCTGCCAGATTGGTAATCATATATTTATGTGCTGTCAGGATGATGCATCCTGAAGACATGGAAGCGTCAGGTTTCCTCTAAGGACTCATTCTGGTGCTTATTCACTTCGTCAATCCCAATTTATACCCTTTATAGTAAAACTTTAATCACAAGTACAGGGCTTTCCTGAGTTCTGTGAGTCATTCCAATTAATTATGGTATTTCAAGGAGTACTAAGAAATTCCTGAAGGTTTGTAGCCAATTGGTCAGAAGTGTGGGTGGCCTGGGTTACAATACAAGTTTCTAGGTCAATACTAGGATATTTAAAGCCATACTATGAAGTTAAATATGAAAAATCTATATGACTGTATAGACCATTTTCAATGTAATTGAATCTTTTAATTTCTTAGTTCTAATGTTCTAGAATGAAAGTTTGGCTCAGCTAAGTCTATGAATTGTTCCTCTAACTTAGATAAGCATTTTTTATCCAATTAGCTGAAAGTTTTAGTGCCATGGGCCTGAGGTAAGGTAGCCAGGATTGGGGTAGAGGTGATGGAAACCTTCAATTTCCAGAAGAACCCACTCCTTTTCTTGAGGTGATCATTTATTTGGGTTGTTGTATAGTTAAACAGGGAAGGAACTTTTAAATTACCTGGTGAATTCTCAGGAATTTCCAGATATTTTTGACTGTTCTAGGGATCTGCTTAGTAATTTCTGAAAGATGACCAAGTGCCATGATAATGTGTCACAGTAGCTGGCCAAGCTGCATCATTTTGAGGGCATTCTTCCACTTTTCACTTGCCTTATGTGAATCAGGCTCTAGGCACTGGAAGGCATGGCATCATTGAGCCTCCCAGCAATAGATCTGGTCAGAAGGAGTGGGACATGGTCAGCCCCAGTAATTTTGATAGCGTGGCACTCATCATTTTTCTTATGTTGGAATTCATGGATAAGAACTGAAATTCCATGACCCAGAGGCAACTGATCTCATTCCTTAGCAGAATTAACAAATGGCATCATTGTCCCCTTAATGGGGAGGGCCATCAAGCACATTGGCTAGCACTGTAAGAAGACCTACACAGTTCTAGATTACTGCTGACTCCTCTGCAGTTCATGCAATTCATGAGAGTAGGTATGTGATATATTTTCTCTCAAATATGAAGATAAGAATAAAGTAGATTCCATAAGTGCAAGTGAATTTCTCTGGGAGTGATGCTTGCAATATGCTGGTGTATGTATGATGCTAATGAACAAGGGTTTGGTACTATACTCCCATCCTTGCTAACTGCATGGAGAGTGCCATCTGTGGGAGTTAGAACTTTCAACCTTGTCTCTATCTTCTACTCCAGCTCTTCACTCATATGAGCAGTGGAAGACCAAGAAAACCAAGAAACTCAGGGAATTTTGTTCCAATATCACTCCCAATCGAAGGTTCTCAGAAATTGAGTCAGATGGGGCATCTTTGAGGGTTCACATATTCTGAGCACTATTGCAAACTGCATCCTGAAGTTGCCTAAACTGAAATAGACTGATGCTGGGCTACAAAATCCAGATGTGGCTAGATGAACAGAAGTGATCCAATTATAAAGGTTAACAGGCTAGAAAATGAAGGTCAGCAGTGTATGGGAAGGGTAGAGGCAAGTGGAAGAAAGAAAATCTGGAGGAAACTTTTGATGCAGAGTCCACATGCTCATGGAGGCATTTTGTTTGGTGTCTGTGGCTGTTGATGCAGGTATGCTGGAATCAAAAGAGTCAGAGCAAAATGAATGTTCAGCTCCAGCATTATCAGTATCAAGTCTTTTCAATTCTACATCTTTATCAACTTGCGAATCTATCTGTCCCTCTCTCCTATGCAGTTTCTTCCTAAGTTTTAGAGATTATATCTCTTAAATACTTAATCTATTTCTATGGTGACCAGAGTGATACATCTAAAATATGAATTTGACTTAAGCACCTTCAACTCATTTCCTACAGAATTAAATACTAATGTCAGATAGTATATAAGACTATTTATGATCTTGCCCTTTGCTTATTTCTCCATCCTCATCTCTCACCACTTCCCCCCTCTCTCTAGCCACAACGACCTATTGGTATTTCCTGGAACATACTATTCTATTACATTCCTTCATGACTTAGTTCCTCTGGATATTGTCTGGAACGTTCTACTCTTTTATACCTTATAAATTCCTACTAGTCCTCTAAGACTTTGACTCTGAATTCTTTTCTGATCTACCAAGGCAGAGTTGAACATTCTTTCTTTATAGGTATCTTCTATTTTAGCATCTACTGCACTGAGTTGCAATGATTTGAAAATGTTTCTAGAGAGCAGGGGCCATGACTAATAAATTTCTATGCCTTCAGAGCTTGGCACAGTGCCTGACACATAGTAGGATCTCAAATTATCTCTGGATAGGGAAGTGAAATGTTTTAAAAGCAGGAGGAACTTGTCAACGAGTTCATGTTGTTGATAATCTCTTGGATTCAAGATTTGATGTCTGAAGTATGTGATGTTGATTCCTTCATTTATGCAACAAGTATTTATTAAACATCTACCCGAAGCCTGGCATGGGAATACAATGATAAACAAAAATAGTTGTGTTCTTCACTGCTTTCAGGAGTTGAGGATTTATTGGGGGAAACTATTGTTCCTGTGGTCATGTATGGATGTGAGAGTTGGACTGTGAAGAAGGCTGAGCGCCGAAGAATTGATGCTTTTGAACTGTGGTGTTGGAGAAGACTCTTGAGAGTCCCTTGGACTGCAAGGAGATCCAGCCAGTCCATTCTGAAGGAGATCAGCCCTGGAATTTCTTTGGAGGGAATGATGCTAAAGCTGAAACTCCAATACTTTGGCCACCTCATGTGAAGAGTTGACTCATTGGAAAAGACTCTGATGCTGGGAGGGATTGGGGGCAGGAGGAGAAAGGGGACGACGGAGGATGAGATGGCTAGATGGCATCACTGACTCGATGGACGTGAGTTTGAGTGAACTCCGGGAGTTGGTGATGGACAGGGAGGCCTGGAGTGCTGCGATTCATGGGGTCGCAAAGAGTCGGACACGACTGAGCGACTGATCTGATCTGATCTGATCTGATTATAGCATTTGTATAAATTACTAAATAAAATAGAACATATCCTGGGTTTGGCCCATCATGTTAGCTGGAGATTTTTCTCTAACACAAGGTTTTCTGTAATATGGGATCAAAGACTTTGCCTGTTGGGCTACTTTGGCTTCATGAATTCTGCAAGTTTCTCTCTAGTTCTTCAACTTATAAAACTACAACAAATTGCACTTCTCCAGTGGTCTGGTGGTAAAGAATTTGCCTGTCAATGAAGGGGACACAGGTTCAATCCCTGGTCCAGGAAGATTTCACATGCTGCAGGGTAATGTACCACAACTACTTAGCCTGCACTCCAGAGCCCGTGAGTTGCAACTACTGAAGCCCAGGTGCTCTAGAGCTCATGATCCACAAAAAGAGAAGCCATCGTGATGAGAAGCCCATGCACAACAACAGAGTAGTCCCTACTCACTTCAACTAGAGAAAGCCTGCAGATAGCAACAAAGACTGAGCACGGCCAAAAATAAATAAATAAGCCCCAAATTTAAAAAACTAAAACATATTAAAACACAACTTGTAAGACAAGGTGAACATCTTGTTTTAATCCAAGCAAAACTTTGTTTTCAGGAATATGTGGGCTTTATATCAGTGACTTTATAGTTTACCAAATGCTTTTGTATTTATAGTGGTAGTTGGTTTTGCTTATAGTCAAATCAAAGGAATATAGGGGAAGCAGTCAAAAATCAACAAAACAGGATCACTTTATTACATTGTAGGGACTACCTTTAGGCAATGAGATGTTATCAATATATATATCCAAGAAAATAAAGACTCTAGACCCCTGCTAAAAGCCAATATAAAACTCAAGCTTTTAATCCAGGCAGTGTTACTGGAGGAATGAAAGAAGCTGCCAGATCCTGACAGTTGAAAATAGAAAAAAAAAAAAAAAAAAGAAGTAGCTCCTATGAAAATCAGATATGAGAAAGTTCTAATAAACCCAAACCAGGTCCTACAGGGTCCTGTTATCTTGATATCCCCTGAGGGCTGGGTTTTGTCTCCTTCTCATTTCGGATTAGTACAAACAAGTGCTTATAAACAAGTACAAACTTGGGGTCAAAGTGACCAGTGATGTACAATTGGTTAGGTCCATTCAAAGGTATAAATGGCCAGAATTTCAGGGGTAAGAGTCTGTCTTAAATGTCACTTAAGACAGGGGTTTACCTTTCTTGAATTTGGCAATGCTCTTTTCCCTTCAGTCCCTCAACTGAAAATGATAACTAGGAATTGCTGCAGAACAAAGAAACTATTCTTTTTTTATAGGTAGCATGCTGCTGTGGCAGAGACACATGGCCACAAGGATTAAATTATAAGGCCCTCATTTTCATATATAAAAAGATTATAAACAAAGCACAAAGCAGAATAAAGTTGCAATTTCAGCTTGAATCCAAAGTAGTTGACAATCCCTAAATTGAAGCTACTTTGCTTAATTAGCAGTTTAAAAAAAATCATTTTATAAAAGTCATAGTATCCTGTACCAATTAGTCTATTAATACTTTCCCCCTTTCTGAGGGCCTCAGAGAAAAATAACAGTTTTCTTTATCACCTTTAAAAAATAAAAATCATAGGCCAGGCAGAGCTTTCAAGGTTCTTTCTAATATTAGGGAAAGAAGGAAGGAAACTTATAGTTCTTTCATACTTTGTTCCTGGATCTAAACAGAAACCTATTTTGCCCTTTTTGTACACTAGTTTTTCCAAAAAAGAAGTTTTGGCTTTGGCCTAAAACCCCTCTGGAACCAAACTCCTGTCCATTTAAATCCAACCCCAGGAAGGCTAGTATAGTGATACATTTCATCTACAAACTTCAGTGTAAAATAACTGGGTACAAAACGTTGGATATTTTTATCTCAACAGTAGCAAATATCTATGTACAAACGGGGATTGCTTTTCTCAAAACCGGACTCTCTCCATTTCCTAAATTCACTTTACCATTGTGGTTTGGTTACTTGTTTTTGATGGGCAGAGTTGCAGTTGGGATCATGGAAGGGAGTTCTTGCACTGGTTAGGTGGCCAGGCAAGTTAACCAAGGAGCTCATTCTGGCTCCAGAAAGGGAAGTAGGTCATCCCTACTTGCCAGAACTGGATCATTCCCACTCCCTGACACCGGGAGCGGATCATCCCTACTCCCAGAAACTGGGAGTGGATCATCCCCACTCCCCACTGAAGAAGGAAGACAGTCACGGCCAAGCTCTCTGCCACCTGTGACTCTGGACTTGATTGTCCCCATAAGACCTTCAAAGGATCTGAATGTGACTGATTTCTTCATATCTCCAAGCTTCCTGCAGATGGCAGAGCCCATCGTGGACAGGGCAGCTGACGTCTTTTGTTTCACGTAGGCGTTGGAGACCTGAACGTCGTGCCAGCTCTTGGACAGATTCTGCCTCAGCCCCCCGAAGGCCGTAAGGGCCAACTTCTTCTTGAGCTCCACACAGCGTCTCTCTTTGGCTGCCAGCGCTTGGCGTAGCATTACAATTTCTGCCTCCAGTTTAGCGAGCTCACATTTGAGCTCCTTTTGCTCTGCCTCAGTGAGATCCTCTGGTTCGGCAGTCAAGTGGGATTCACAAAGGCCTGTAGAGGTCTCTGTCAAGGCGTCTGGCATAGACTGAGAAAGAAGATCTTCATTAAGAGAGTCCAGGTCCAGTTCTTGGTAGAGAGAATCAAACTCGTGACCAGAAGAGAAACAGTCTTGGCCAGCAGAGTTGAAGTCTAGGCCCTCGGGGTCAGACTCTAGGGTGGGGTGGGACTCTAGGCAGGAAGGATCCATGTCTTGTCTGGTAGAACGGACACGTTGGCCAGTGAGTGAATGTCCTGGCTGCAGAGTAGATTTAGGGTCCACTTCCGGCTAGGGTTGGCGGGGTGGCTGGAGGGTAGGGTGGTTGGAGGGTAGGGTAGGTTGGGTTGGGGTTGTGGAGGTCGGACTTCCGGCCTAAAGGTGGCGGAGGGCGGAACTTAGGCTCAGTGCGTGCGCCTCCATTATTCATAGTGGTTTCGACATCACAACGTCACTGTGAGGTAGGTACTGCAGCAGTTGTCAGGGAGAGGTATTTTCCCTCCTACCTCAGTAGGTGACTGGTTCTGGCCTTCAAACCAAATCTGACTCCGTGTACGGACCTCTTTCCATCAGAGCAGCCATTTTAAAAACTCTGAAAATCAGTTGAACTTTTTTCTACTAACAGATTTATAAGCCTCATACATGAAATAAATAAAAACCGTCTCAAAGTGGGACAGGGAGTCTAGAACTCCAATTGGTACCCTCCCAATTTTCCCTTCCCAAGTTCCCAAAGGGGCCTGAGAAACTTCTGGCACCACTTGTAAAGTGTATTTGAAGGGCCCTCAAAGCTCTTAAATTTAACATTGCCCCCATGGTATGAAGTATCAACAGTGCCAGAGGCTTGGGGTGGTGGAGCTTAGAAAATGAGCCTGACCAGTCACAACTGTCTGTTATTTTGAGGAAGGAAAGGGAGGGAGAATTAATAAATTTATAACAGTTGTGTCAAGTTTAAGCTTAAGAAAAGCAAAGGTTACTGTATTATGAGAATTTAAGAGAGAAGAAATATGATATATGTAGATATATTTATGGGTTTTCAGTTTCTTTTTTTTTTCTTTTCCAAGCATCCACTTACATTTCTGAGGGCACGTCTGTCCACATACACCGTTATCAGTTGTGGGAGGTGGTCCGCACAGAAAAGTAGTAGTAGTAGTAGTAGTAGTAGTTGAACAGGTTCTATCAGGGTGCCGATCTACTACTTCAATCAGAGCTGGTAACTTATAGAGTGGAAAAATCAGGACTTCAGTCCAGTGAGGGCAGGTGGTTAGGCATCACTTAGCTCATTACCTGGCTGCCCATTCCCAGGGAATAGCCTTGAGCAGGTCTTAGTTTCTAGTGAGTGGTTTTGTTGGATATTCTGGTAATTCTTACAAGCATGATCTTGTGGAAGGTGATACAATCCTCAGCAGGTTTCAGCAATTTGCCATACTCATGTCTATATAGCTACAGTGAAGCATCTAGCTGGGCATCCAAACCAACTACAAACCTTTGGCTTTATATTTAATAATCCTTTCATATAGCTCAGTAGTGTTTATTATTGGCTTACCTTGAAGCATGTGTCTCCCTAGATTGAAAAAAAATGAGGATTGCCCTTGTGGAAACATGAAGGCTGATAAGAGATTTTCCTATATGTATAAAGGCCTGAAAAGGGCAGTAAGGACTGTTTAAAAACTGTTATGTTCCAGAGGGTAGACTCTTCCTCCATTGCCTGCAGAAACACTAGTGGTTTCAGGAATGTTCTGACTCTGAATCAGTATTCTCCTTTCAAAACTGAAGGTGAAGGGCAAAGAAACCTCTGAATTAAGCTAAATAATGTGGAGCACACATTTGTCTATTCCAAGCTGAGATTCCAAATCACTGGATTTGAGCTTGCACTTGATTATCCTCTGAATTGTTGCAGCCACCAACCTCATTGCCTATTTTCTTATTTTTCTATTTCCTCACCCTTTAGTTTAGTGTATGAAATCTTTTGTTAAGTTTGATTCTTTTTGTAGAGTAATGATTTCTCTCATACAAAATTGACCTGACCTCTCTGAGCAACTTTGTTTCCAGATTCCAAATCAAAATATAGCCTCTGGAAGGGGGCCTCCTAACTAGTAGTAATGTTCTGACCTGAGTAGACCTGGAAAAATAGGTAACACAGTGAAATAATCCATTTTATTAGGCTTATGCATAACTACATACAAAAAACTCATGTATTTTGGAAACAGATCTTTCAAATGAAATTTCACTTGATTTATAGTGATTCTAAGAAACTATTTGAATAAGCTGTTTTTTTAAGATGTAAAATACTGAGCTACTGCCTCATGACTTTAGAAGCTGATATCTCTATATTAGATGATGAAATAATCTGTATTATACAGCAAGGCATACAAAACTGTTCATCTGAAACTGAAAGCTTTCTGATGCTATTATGCGCTAAAAGGGGCTTCCCTGATGGCTAAAATGATAAAGAACCTGCCTGCAATGTGGGAGAGCTGGGTTCAATCCTTGGGTCGGGAGGATCCCCTGAAGAGGGGAATGGCTACCCACTTCACTATTCTTGCCACTGCAGTATTCCTGCTTGGAGAATCCCATGGACAGAGGAGCCTGGCAGGCTACAGTCCATAGGGTTGCAAAGAGTCAGACACAACTAAAGTGACTCGGTATGCACACACATGTACTAAAACCAGCCAAAATATTTGATTCAGTAATTTCTGAAAAGAGATCTTGAAAGTTATTTTTATTTCTACAGTGGTTTGCTATCTTTTGTTGCCAAGGAACACATTATTGACCCATTTTTAGTAAAGAATAAAATTTGAATTATTTTTCTAGTAAGAGTGGTGGATTTATACTAATCCTTTGTAAAGGTAAGTGATACAACAAAATGATTGTTTTTCTTTTACTGTTTAGAAGCCTATATGTTATCTTTTATAAATGAATTAGTAAAACTTGAATGTAAAAGCAGAGTGATACCACTCACCAGGTCTGGGTTTTTGGGGATGAAAGGAGCGAGATTGTATTAATTGATACTTGAGTCTAGAAATGGTTCGGGACTTGCACCAGTGTCAGCGATTTTCACTACTTCTTTTGTGGCACTGTGTTATAGGCTAAGTCACTTCAGTCGTGCCTGAATCTTTGTGACCCTGTGGACTATAGCCTTCCAGGCTCCCCTGTTCATGGGGTTCTCCAGGCAAGAATACTGGGGTGGGTTACTATTTCCTCCTCCAGGGGATCTTCCCCACCCAGGAACTGAACCCACATCTCTTAAATCTCCTGCATTGGCAGATGGGAAGTGCCACCTGGGAAACCCCTTTCATAACTACTTTTGTTATGAAAGGTCAATATAGAGCTTCCTGATTACATCAAGTCTTGTAAAATAATCCACATTGGTGGTTAAGATTGCTTCTAAAGAAGTGATAATTCACCCTGTAGTCTGATTGTTTGCACTGCTAGATTTAACCATAGTGATTTCCCTAGGGCTTTATTTCTATGATGACAGAACTATAATACTATCATGAATATTTTGTTCATTTTAGCTGAATACCAAGAAAAATGTTCAAATATTTAATTGGGCCTTAAAATAAGACATATAGTTTAAAACCTAATCTAGTCAGAATGTTTCAAGAGTAGGAGGAGAAAATTGGTAGTTAGGCTTTTCTTGTGGAAAGCCATAATATTATATTTGATTTCAGTTTATAAGTTATTTTCATAACTATCTCAAATCACAGCCCAGCTTCATCAGTAATGTAGGTAGTGAGTCACCCTCCCCATAGATATTCTCCAGCATGAACTGATTTATTTGCTGTGGTTTACAGCTGCTTGAGTTATTGGTAATTATCCTCACAGTTCAGCAGTTGAGTTGGTCTTCATTTAGAACCAGGATGGCATTTCCTTTCAGTAGCCTCTCTACATGGACTAATTAACTAAAAAAATAATGAGGTATATTACAGAGTAGGATTTTCCTCTCTGAAGCCCAAACATACTCTCAGGAATTAAATAAGAGCTTATTTTACTTGGAGAGTTATTCACTCTCTTTGGTGGTATATATAATTGTAGCAAGAATCCCTGGAGGAATCAAATTAAAATTCAGAATCTGGTTGTATCTGAAGAACTAATGTTCTCCCTCCTGCATTTTGCAATAGATGATATGTATGAGATGAAGTGGCTTATTAGGAGGACCTCAGAAGGAGAAGAAGAGGAATTGACAGGGAGATGGAAGGGTGAAAAGAAGGGAAGGGAAAATGATCAAGAGATATAGGAACTTCTCCAGTTAAAATAAATTAATTAATTAAAAAAAAGATATAGGAACTTCCCTAGATTAAAAATGAATATTTTTCTTTTTGGAAATGTGAAGGCTATGTAAAGACCTACCAAGGGTAGTTGGACTTCCCTGGTGATTCAATAGTAAAGAATTCGCCTGTCAATGTAGGAGACTCAGATTCAGTCCTTGGGTTTGGAAGATCCCTTGGAGAAGGAAATGGCAACCCGTACCAGTATTCTTGCCTGGGAAATCCCATGGACAGAGGAGCCTGGCGGGTACAGTCCATGGGGTCACAATCAGATATGACTTAGTGACTAAACAACAACAAAGAGTAGTAAGGGCTCTTTAACCACTATTTTGTCCCAGAGAATGGACTTTTCTTTTGATGCTTGCAGAAACATTAGTGTTTTCAGGCATTTTCCCAGATTCTGAATGAGAAACTCTCCTCTTAATGCTGAAGATAAAAGGCAAAGAAACCCCAAAACTAAGCTAAATAAAAGGCAGTATGTGTCAGACTTTATTTTTGGGGGCTCCAAAATCACTGCAGATGGTGGTCGCAGCCATGAAATTCAAAGACGCTTACTCCTTGGAAGGAAAGTTATGACCAACCTAGAAGCATATTCAAAAGCAGAGACATTACTTTACCAACAAAGGTCCATCTAGTCAAGGCTATGGTTTTTCCTGTGGTCATGTATGGATGTGAGAGTTGGACTGTGAAGAAGGCTGAGCACTGAAGAATTGATGCTTTTGAACTGTGGTGTTGGAGAAGACTCTTGAGAGTCCCTTGGACTGCAAGGAGATCCAACCAGTCCATTCTAAAGGATATCAGTCCTGGGTGTTCTTTGGAAAGAATGATGCTAAAGCTGAAACTCTATTACTTTGGCCACCTCATGCGAAGAGTTGACTCATTGGAAAAGACTGTGCTGCTGGGAGGGATTGGGGGCAGGAGGAGAAGGGAACAACAGAGGATGAGATGGCTGGATGGCATCACTGACTCGATGGATGTGAGTTTGAGTGAACTCCGGGAGTTGGTGATGGACAGGGAGGCCTGGAGTGCTGCGATTCATGGGGTCGCAAAGAGTCGGACACGACTGAGTGACTGAACTGAACTGAACTGAACTGATGAGCAGACTTAAGGGGAATTTTCACAACAGAATATGTTCTCATTTGTTTTTTTTTTTCCCAGTTGGATGAAGAAAGTGTAGGGAACAAATTCTCCCTTTGCAGAATTTTTTATTTTATTTCTTCTTACATGAAGAAAGACAGTATGTTGATGATAAGTCCTGGGAGCGACAATAGGGAGTCATCCAAGAGAAGAATGTATGTGAAGCTGGTACATGAGCCAGAAAACACTTGGTTAGTTATGGGTTGAGAGAAATAGGTTGTCTGTGCTCTGCCAAAGAACCCAGGGTTTTTTGTGTTTCTCTAGTCAGGATATAAAAACTAGGAGGATTCCTTAAAAAGGAAGCAGGGGATTATTGAAAGACATTTTGACACACTTGCTTCTCACTATCACCCTCTTCCCCAAGTAACACACTTCCTGAAGTACCTGCAGTTTCAACAAAGGCACAGACTGCTGTTAAAATGTGTATAAGGGACCCAGATTACTTGACACTTTAACTAAGCAGGAAAATTTGTCTGGAGGATGTTGAGATTTTGAGTACACCTTCCCTCAAGTGACTGGGCGCAGATTGGACATCTACAGAGAGAACAGATTAGAATCTCATGTAAAGGCTGGCCCTGAGCATAGAAGACTCCAAGAAGTAACTGGAAAGACTTGGCAGTGGAAGGTGTGCTTAAGTCCTGAAGCTTGGCCCTGAGGATTTAGAACTAGTGAAACATGGGGGCCAAAGCAGTTTGACTCACTTGTATCCATAGGCTGCAGGGGCCTGGGAACAATCAGGCTACTACCAATAGAAAATTCACAGTCTTTTAAAGGTTATGGCCATTGTGGTGAATTTGTCATAACACAAAAAGCCTAAGGCCTGGACTCTACTGCATAGTTGCCTAGCTATTGTCTTAAAACTGTCATGCCTTCTGTAGCAACAGCATAACTACTTTATTTCCTTGATTCTGAGACACAATCAATTGTGAGACACATCTTCATTTTAATGAGGTTTCTAGGAGGAAAAACCTGTATTAAATCCTGCTGATTAAATCATTCAATCCCAATTTTAGAAACATTAAAATGTCACAAAGTGTGAATATTAGAAGTGAAGAAATACAGTAGTAACAAAGCAAAGTATAAACATTAATGGCTGTGCTTGATTCTTCTATTGGAATTCCAAATGGACCTTCATTTGCACTGGTTCCTCTTCTCTTTTTGAAAGAAGGGACAGAGGGAAATTAGCATTTATTAAATACCTGCTACAGTAGTAAAAATAATGGTGATATCTAATATTTATTGATTACTTACTATGTGCCAGGAATTGTTCTAAGTGCTTTCATATATGTTATTTCATTTAATCCTCATAATTTGAGAGAGAGAGATTAGAAATACTGTT
Organism: Bos grunniens; assembly: GCF_055505025.1. Classification (NCBI taxonomy): domain Eukaryota; kingdom Metazoa; phylum Chordata; class Mammalia; order Artiodactyla; family Bovidae; genus Bos; species Bos grunniens. Next base: position 37,068,214 of record NC_141172.1, read on the forward strand.
AAACTCTGTGAAACTAGTTTCTCCATTTCTGCAGATCAAGAAACTGATAGACACAGAAAATAACTTGTAACATAGTTATTAAGTAGCAAATTTGAGGTATTAATCTGTAAACTGAGGGCTGCTTCACTTTTTAAACTCACATTTAATCTTTTCATTATCTTCTCAATTCTGAAAAATATTATGCACACAAAAGTATATATAATATACATACTTCTAAAAATTATAAATATAACTATGTACTCACCACTCAACTAACAGTGTTTCCCGTGTTTTTGAAGCTTGATACATCATGTCCAACTCATTCTGTTTCCTCCCCCAGTTAACCTCTACTCCAAATTTTGGGGTGATCATTCCTTTTTTTCTTCATAAGTTCTTACCAACTTTGTGTCTATAAATAATGTATTATTTAGTTTTGCCAACTTTTGAACTTTATTTTTATTGAGGTATAATTGACATAACAGTTTAGGTGTACAACATAATGATTTGATATTTGTGTATTTGTTGATCCTTGAACAACATAGATTTGTACTGCACATGTCCACTTATACATGGATTTTTTTTCCCCAGTAAATACATACTGTAGTACTGCATGATCCACAGTTGGTTAAATTCATAGTTGTAGAACCATAGATACATAGGGCCAACTGTAAATTATATGTAGATTTTCAACTGTGTGGGGATTGGCATCCCTAACCTCCATGTTGTTCACGGATCAACTTTATTGTGAAATAATCACTATAATAAGTCTAGTTAACATCTGTCACCATTTTTGAATGTTATATAAATGGAATCATACCTTATGTATTCTTCTGTGACTTGTCCACGGCTTTTAAGATTCATTCATTTTGGTGTTATTGCTATAATTTATCCATTTTCAGTGCTGTATAGCTGGATGGCATCACTGACTCGATGGACGTGAGTCTCAGTGAACTCCGGGAGTTGGTGATGGACAGGGAGGCCTGGCGTGCTGCGATTCATGGGGTCGCAAAGAGTCGGGCACGACTGAGCAACTGATCTGATCTGATGCCTATAACACAATGTATTTGAACATTCTATCTATGAAAGTTCTTTACCAAGATGCTGAGTGACTAGAAGGCGAGTTTTTCTGGTATACCACCCCAGATTAGAGGCCTGTCCTAAGTCTATTCCTGCATATACATTTAATATTTTCTTGCACACGTGACTGCATTTGTTCACAGTAGACTCTTCTTTCCTGAAATGCATCCTGAAACATATTTGAGGTGTTATCTTTCCATCCACATTTCTTTCACTTCCCATCATACACTTTATACTCCAGGGCTACATTATTGCAGTTCTGAAAACTTCAAGTTTACTGTATCCTTTTGCCTATAGGCCTTGGCACATGTCACTCTTTCTGCCTGGAATGATTATTTCCTGGCCAACTCTTGCCCACCTATCAGGAGTTGTCTGATTAGAGAAACCGTCTTCCACTACCTTCTGGTTTGGAGTTTCTCCTTGAATTAATAGAGGGGACTTCTGCTGTCATCTCAGGGTTTAGTCAGAATTAGTTTTCTGGAGTATCCAAAGTACTATTGAATAAAACTGTATAATTATACTTGGTGCCTATAAAGATTGTATGAAAGGTCTGTTTTGTATACTAGTAACTCTAATAAACAGGAAATATGGAAATTCCATTGTTAAAAAATGTCCTTAGGTTGGGGGTAGGGCACGAATCATATCCTTGTTGGTAAAAGAGAGATGGAAAAATACAGATTATTTTCATTTGCTTTCAGGTCTTTTGGCTAGATTCCAGAGAACTTTCTCCAAGAGCAACAAGATAAAACCCACTTTCTTTTCCAGGAGTTTTTTCCTGGCATGGAAAGAAAATCTCTCATTTGTTTCCCTCTTTGTGTTTTTCTGACACTAGCTGCTTATCTGTTGGATATCTCACCAAGAAGTACCTCAAAGGATGAGTGGAGATGGCAAGTAAAAAATCATACATTTGGTTATATATTTTAAAAGAAATAGCCTTTTGATTTTTGAATGGTTTTAGATTTACATTTTTTAAAAAAGGAGTTTATGCAGACCATTTTTATTTATAACATACATTTTAAAAATGTTTTTGTAATTAAAAATTTTATTGGAGTATGGTTGATTCACAATGTTGTGTTAGTTTCAGGTGTATAGCAGAGTGAATCAGTTATACATTTACCCACTCTTTCTTAGATTTTTTTCCCCATGTAAACCATTACAGAGTAATGAGTAGAGTTCTCTGTGCTATACAATAGGTTCTTACTAGTTATCTATTTTATATATAGTATTTGGAGAAGGAAATGGCAGCCCACTCTAGTGTTCTTGCCTGGAGAATCCCAGGGACAGGGGAGCCCGGTGGCTGTTGTCTCTGGGGTCGCACAGAGTCAGACACGACTGAAGTGACTTAGCAGCAGCAGCAGCAGTATGTATGTGTCAACCCCAATCTCCCAAATTTATCCCTCTTCACCTTACCCCCTTGGTAACCATAAAGCTTGTTTTCTATCTATAACTCTATTTCTGGTTTGTAGATAAATTTATTTGTATCTTTTTTTTTTTTAAATAGACTCCATGTATAAGCAATAGCATATGGTATTTGTCTTTCTCTGTCTGACTTCACTCAGTATGACAATATCTGGGTCTATCCATATTGTTGAAAATGGCATTATTTTGTTCTGTTTTATGTCTGAGTATTATTTAATTGTATATATGTACTGTGTCTTCCTCTTCTTTTGTTTTTTTTTTGCCGTGTTGTGCAGCATGCAAGATCTTAGTTCCCTGATCAGGGATCAAACCTGTTCCCCCTGCAGTGGAAGCACAGAGTCTTAATCACAGCACTGCCAGGGAAGTCCCTGTACCACATCTTCTTTATTCATTCCTCTGTTGATGGACATTTAGGTTGCTTCCATGTCCTGGCTATTCTTTTTGAACCATGATTTTCTCCAGATACATGCTCAAGAGTGGGATTATTGTGTCATATGATAGGTCTGTTTTTGGTTTTTAAAGGACTCTCCATGCTGTTCTCCAGAGTGGCTGCACCAATTTACATTCCCACCAGCAGTGCTAGAAGAGTTCCCCTTTCTTCACACCCTCTTCAGAATTTATTGTTTGTATATTTTTGATGATGATAATTCTGACTGGGGTGAGATGATACCTCATTATAGTTTTGACTAATTATTAGAGTTTCTCTAATAATTAGTGGTATTGACTATCTTTTCATGTGCTTTTTAGCCATCTATATGTCTTCTTTGAAGAAAGAAGATCTTCTATGCACTTTTAAATTGGGTTATTTGTTTTTTTAATATTGAGCTGCATAAGTTGTTTGTATATATATATTTTAGATTTACATTAAAGTTGCAGAAATAGTTCAGAGCATTCCTATATTCACTCACTCAGTTTTCTCTTATTAGTGTCTTACATTACTGTGCTATATTTGCCACATCCAAGGAACCAACATTGGCATATTTCTGTTAAGTAAATTCCACAATTTGAATCCTCTAATGAATCCCTGATGTCCATTTTCTATTCCAGAATTTCATCCACCATTTGTACCGCATTACATTTAGTCCTAGTGCCGTTTTAGCTTCCTTTGGCCTGTGACAGTTTCTTGGACTTAACTTGTTTTTGAAGAGATTGACAGTTTTGAGTAGTGTTAGTCGAGTATTTTGTAGAAGTCTATCAATTTAAGGTTGTCTGATGTTTGGGAGAGGATAACCACAAAGGAGAGTGTCATTCTCATCACATTATATCAAGGATACTATCAACATGACATCACTGAGTTTACATACTTTTTAATATTGAGTTAAATGACTGAGTGGTGAGAGCATCAGTATCAGAGTCTGAAGACTGAATTAGGATCATGATTCTGTCATTTATTAGTTCGTGACCTGGTAAAGTTGCTTAATCCCTCTGTTCCTTGTTTCCTTGTCTGTTAAGTGATAATAATGATAATATTTACTGTAGTAAATTAGTAGATAATTTTTTACTGTATTAAATTGGATAATATTTACCATATTAAATTAGTAGATACATGAACAACACTTAGAGTAGTGTTTGGCACAGAGGAAGTAGGGTATTGAGAGGGTAACAGGCAGGAAGGCCAGGGGTCTCCAAATGGAGGAAATAGGCTGCAAGTGTCAGACATTTATTATCTCTCCCTTAAGCAGCAGGAGGAAACAAACAAGTGTCAGATTTTTTTCCTTCTCCATACAAAATTAAAAGGAAGTTTCTCTTAAAATTCTGTGTTGCCATGGCGACACCTGGTTCCACCTGAACTTAACTTTTCTTAAACCTTGAACTAACCAATGCATTTTTCTTACGGAAATGTTTTTATTAAGCTATGTTAATGAAACTGCGTATTTGCTTTGGAATTTGCCTTTCTTCAAAATGATTCCACCTAAGACTAACTTTTTTTCTTTTCTCAAACCTTGGGCTGATAATAGCTCAACAAACCAGTGTTCATATCAATTGTTTTATGGCTGGAGGATGACACACCTCATGCCATCCTATCTCAAAAATGCATATTGTGGGAGAGGGGTTTGGTGAAACTCCCTCAGCCTTGAGGTGTCTCTCTTATCTGATTAACAGCTTTCTAACAGACATAAAACATCCGGCTAAAGACTAGAAGGGGGACACTCTGCCCTCTTCTGACGTCTATGTCAGAAGCTTTGTCTGTCTCTTTTATACTTTAATAAAACTTTATTACACAAAAGCTCTGAGCAATCAAGCCTAGTCACTGGCCCCGGATTGAATCCTCCTCTGGAGGCCAAGAATCCTGGCATTTTTCATGGCTCAGCAACAACCTTTCAGTATCAGTTTTGACTATTTTTTGATATTACTGACTAACGTGAGATTTGTGTATTTCCATTAATGTGTCCTCTGGTCTCTCTCACCCTCAGAAATTAAATTATTGGTGCTCAGTGGTAAAACAAAAATCACAAATAACCTGGTTTTTAAACTTTGAACATGGGAAGATCTTTGTCTTTTTATTTCTTAGAGTTTTGAATTATCCCTAAAAATTTATACATTGCTTTAAAATTTGCATTGTCTGCCAACAAAAATACTTCACAGGGCACTCCTTTGAAAGATTTTTATTCTCATTTTGTTTGTATAATTTAGTTACTAAACTTGTGCTATGTTCATTCACAATTTGAAATTTTTCTTCAGAATACTGGTTCTTTTAGTCATTGATCCACTGATATATTTCTGTTTCCCAGGCCAGGAGTGCAGTTCTGATTAAAAATCTATGAAAAAGAGTTATTACTCTTTTCTTCCCTTTGGCCCAAGCAAAAGAATTACAGGGTTTATTTCAGCTTTTATTAGTATACAAATGAAGATTTATTTACCTTTTCACCACATAGTTAATGGTTGATCTGAATATCTCCAATAAGGGAAGTCAATTGCATTTACAAACTTGCATGTCCATTTTCTGATGCATTTTCCAATTTCCTATTTGAAATTCTCAGTGAGAATTAAACATATTTTTGAATTGAAATAATCCATGGGGTTGCAATCCATGGGGACACGACTTAGCGACTAAACAAGAATAGTTGATTTACAGTATTGTGTTAATTTCTGCTGTACAGCAAAGTGATTCAATCATACATTCTTTTTAAAATATTCTTTTCCATTATGGTTTATCACAGGAGACTGAATATAGTCCTCTGTGCTATACAGTAAGACATTGTTGTTTATTCCCAAGTGATAATTTTGAAAACTGATGATGAATATTGAAATATGTTCTTTTGATGTTAGAATTTTTGAAAATCCCATTGGAAACTTCACAGAATGTTTTATGCAAATTGAAATATGCATACTTTAAAATATTTTTGTCTAATACTTTATATTTTCCCTGGAAATGGTGTAATTCTGGCTGTTAGTCTCTTTTCTTTTTGCTTTATTTCTTGGTAATTTTGGCCAATAGAATAGAGGCATTTGTAGAGAATCTGTGTGTATGTGTCTGTGTGCGTATGTGTATGCATGCATGTGTGTGTGCAAGTGGGTGCTCAGGCATGGGCATGCTCCTGTGTTGGATCAAAAAAAAAGAATTTCTGTGTTTACTTATAGCAGCAGAGAAATTTTTCCTGAATACAATACCTACTAACTATTACTCACTTACTCTTTTAAGCACTTCACCTACTTTATCTTGTTTGATACTTACAATAATCCTGTGATATCAGTACTCTTATTTTTCCCATTTTTACAGATGAGAAATCTGAGACAGAGCGAGGTTGGATAACTTGCCCAAATTCACAGAGCTGATAAGTGGCAGAGCTGGAATTCAAACCTAGGTCTATCTGACTCCAAAGTTCAACCTCTTTACCATTTCATGTTACCTGGAACATCCGTATTATTTTTCTCTTGAGATATGGTATATATAACTCTCATAATTGGAGAGGGAAATGGCAACTTGCTCCAGTATTTTTGCCTGAGAAATCCTATGGACAGAGGAGCCTGGCAGGCTTTATAGTCTATGGGGTTGCAAAGACTCGGACATGATTGAAGCGACCGAGCATGCACACATGCACACACATATCCTTCCAGGCTTAATTTTAAAAATTGAGACATAACATATATAAAGTGGTCAAGTCTTGAGTGTATATCTCAAGATAATTGTACATATGGACACAACTATGTAACATCCCCCCAGATCAAGACATGGAGTATTTCTGACACTCTAGAAGACTATCTCATGCCCCTTTCCAGTCACAGCCATTCTTCCCACAGAGATAGTCACCAATCTGGCCTCTGTTAACATGAATTCTGCCTCTTCTTGAACAGTCTATAAATGGAATCATGTAATAAACACTTTTGTGTGTGTGTGACTTCTTTTATTTAAATTTACGTCAGATTTATTTATGTTGTTATGTGTTTATTTTGTTATGTCTTTTTTATAGCTATATATAATATCCATTTAAAGCTAACAATTCTTTCTAGCTGCAAAAGAAAAGTTTTCATTATACCCTGCCAGGCTTCTTTCCCTCTGTGCATATATGATTACTAGATTTGGATTATATATACATTTCTGTTTTATAACCTGTTATCTTCTCTTATCAGTTTATCATGAACGTTTTCCATGTCATTAAATATACATTCTTTTATTATGATTTTAAAATACTTTAAAAACATTTTTATTTTAAAAATTGTTCTTTTGTGTGTATGTGTGGTGATGGGAGAATATGTAAATCACTCACAAGACACAGAATTCAAAAGATACTAAAAGATATGCAATGGGAAATCTCCTATCCTTACCCTACCCTACCCTACCTGCTTCCCACCCCTACCCCAGGATCCTATGTGGCTATTTTCTTTCTTTTTTTAAAAACTTTTTACTTTATATTGTAGTATAGTTAATTAATAGTGTTATGCTAGTTTCAGGGGTACAGCAAAGTGATTCAGTTATACATACAGATGTATCTATTCTTTTTCAAATATGCCGCAGAAGTTTTTCCCCTGGAGTGAAAGTTCTGAGCCACACATCAGGCTTCCCAGCCTGGGGGTCTGACAATAGGAGAAGAAGCCCCCAGAGAAGCTGGCTTTGAAGACCAGTGGAGTTTATTTACAGGAATTACACAGGACTGGGGGAAATAGAAACTTTGCCCTTGGAGGGCATGCACAAGGACCTGTGAGCACCAGGCCCCAGGGGAAAAAGCAGACTGGGCTAGACCTACCTGCTTGTATTGGAGAGTCTCCTGATAAGGCAGGGTCAGCTGTGGTTCACTGTAGGGACAAAGACACTGGCAGCAGTGGTTCTGCGATGTACTCTTTAGTGTGAGCCCTCCCAACAGCCTGTAGTCTCCAGTGCTGGAAAGCCTCAGACCAAGCAAGCAACTTGGAGGAATCACAGCTCCACTCATCAGAAGACAAGCAGACTAAAGTCTTATTGAGCATGGCCCTGCCCACCAGAGGGACAAGATCCAACTCTACCCACCACCAGTCCCTCCCATCAGGATGCCTGCACAAGTCTCTTAGCCTCATCCACCAGAGGGCACAGAGCACAAACATGAAGAATTACAATTCTTATGGAACCAAAACCCCAATCACAGAAAGTTAGACAAAATGGAACAGCAGTGGAATGTATTCCAGATTAAGTGACAAGGTAAAACCCCAGAAGAACAACTATGTGAAGTGGAGATAGGCAACCTTCCAGAAAAAGAATTCAGAATAATGATAGTGAAGATGATCCAGGATCTCAGAAAAAGAATGGAGGCAAGGATCAAAAAGATGAAAGAAATGTTTAACAGAGACCTAGAAGAACTAAAGAACAAACAGAGATGGACAATACAATGTATGAAGTGAAAAATATTCTTGAAGGAATCAATAGCAGAATAATTGAGGTAAAAGAATGAATAAGTGACCTGATATATATAAAAATATATATATAAATCAGAAAAACTTATAACAATTAACACTCCATCAGCAGAATGTAAGAGAGTTTATTTTCCTGTGTTCTCATTAACACTAGGTCATATCATTAGTCTGCCAATTTAATAGGGAAAAATTACATTTTACTGTTTAATTTATATTACTTTAATTACTAGTTGAACTTAAGAAAGATCTTCATTGGCCATCTGTGGCTTTGTTGTTTTGCAAAATTATCTCCCAGTTTGAGTACAAAATCTTTGCTCTCATTTGTGCCTTCAATACAAAAACCCTATTTTACCCTTTCCAGACAGTAAACTTTCAGTATTTTGTGATGATTTTGACATAGTTGCTTGACCACAGTTGGGGGAGGGGTTGTAGGAAGTCTAACTCCTTAACTGAATTTTCAACCTGTCTTCATGTTTTTAGTCCCATTTTCATTCCACCACCCTCCTTGTTCTACTTCCAGAGACAGCTGGTACTGCCACTTCTTAAACCTTTGGTAGTCATGCAATGTAACTTGCTTTGATTCTTGACTTTCTCCACTACCAGCTTAGGATTTGTCTTCCAAGCAAGTTACTACTCTTCCCTCTGCTTTCTTCATGTTTGTGGTGATTGTCTCCTCTCTCTCTTTGTCCTTATGGCTTGTGCCTTAAAAGTATGTAATTCCTTCTATTCTTATTTTGGTGAAATCATCGGAGGATGTGGAGTTTTAACAGAAGTCCAGAGTTGAATTTGTTGAATTTGTATCTTAAAGTTGAAAGTGTTTTACTGGACCTTGTTATATTGGTAAGTACTACAGATGTCTCATAGACTCAGAAGGGTTATAAAAGACAGCTGTATAGACCAGAAAACCTTGAAGTTTCCCATATCATTGTGAGGAAGACTCCTCTATTGATGAAAATTCTTTCCATAACCTCTTAGAATATCTTTGCATTGACATGCATAAAGGTACTAAACAGTTGGGTTGCTCATACAAAAACATTTATGAACTTGTTCATTTGCATACAATTTGATACATCAGACAGATACACATTTTTACATTCATAATTCAGGTTAAGCCTCCCAGGAATATAGCAAATTATTTAATAACTGATGATGCATGAGCATGGATAAACAGAATGGAGAGTGGCTGGAATAGGGTCCAGAAGACCTTCTGCTGTGCTGTTTATATGCTGAGTCATGAGATGATCTGCCACTGGGGATGTCAGTGAGGGAGAGGGGTGAGGAGAGGGGGACACTTTGAAGGCTCATTGCAACTGCTGTTTGCAAACTAGCATGGAAGTATTTTCATATTTTACAGTAGGTATTGTTATAATGGTATACATAACTAATTGTCAAACCTGAGCCTTTCTCTTTTACTTTAACCATGTTGTCCTTATGTGAATCATTCACTCTCTTTAGGATCCTTTAGATATTACTTTAGCCTATGTTGTCTATTACTGCCTTATTTTGTCACTCAGTGTTTTATCCAGCTCTGCAGATGATGTATCTTATCTGTTAGGCTCAAACTCTCACCAGTTCCTGAGTCAGCCCTGAAAATGGCAATCTAATCAACAGTATCAGTAACCTAGTGTTTGCTTTCCAACAAGAGCCCAGCTTGTCTAGACAATCCCCTGTTGTAGTTTTCCCTCCATCCCCTAATTTTGGCTTTATTTGTAGGGTAAGTTTTGCTTCAGTTTTGCTCCCCAGTGTGCTTGGTACCTGATTTCTTTTTTTTGCATTACACAGGACTGGAAAAGGTCAGTTTTTATTCCAATCCCAAAGAAAGGCAATGCCAAAGAATGCTCAAACTACTGCACAATTGCACTCATCCCACATGCTAGTAAAGTAATGCTCAAAATTCTCCAAGCTAGGCTTCAACAATACGTGAACCGTGAACTTCCAGATGTTCAAGCTGGCTTTAGAAAAGGAAGAGGAAGCAGGGATGAAATTGCCAACATCTGCTGGATCATAGAAAAAGCAAGAGAGTTCCAGAAAAACATCTACTTCTGCTTTATTGACTATGTCAAAGCCTCTGATTGTGGATCACAATAAACTGTGGACAATTCTTCAAGAGATGGGAATACCAGATCACCTGACCTGCCTCTTAAGAAACCTGTATACAAGTCAAGAAGCAAAAGTTAGAACTGGACATGAAACAACAGACTGGTTCCCAATAGGAAAAGGAGTATGTCAAGGCTGTATATTGTCTCCCTGCTTATTTAACGTACATGCAGAGTACATCATGAGAAACACTGAGCTGGATGAAACACAAGCTGAAATCAAGATTGCTGGGAAAAATATCAATAACCCCAGATATGCAGATGACACCATCCTTATGACAGAAAGTGAAGAACTAAAGAGCCTCTTGATGAAAGTAAAAGAGGAGAGTGAAAAAGTTGGCTTAAAGCTCAACATTCAGAAAACTAAGATCATGGCATCCAGTCCCATCACTTCATGGCAAATAGATAGGGAAACAGTGGAAACAGTGACAGACTTTATTTTCTTGGGCTCCAAAATCACTGCAGATGGTGACTGCAGCCATGAAATTAAAAGACGCTTACTCCTTGGAAGGAAAGTTGTGACCAACCTAGACAGCATATTAAAAAGCAAAGATATTACTTTGTCAACAAAGGGCCATCTAGTCAAGGCTATGGTTTTTCCAGTAGTCATGTATGGATGTGAGAGTTGGACTATAAAGAAAGCTGAGTGCCGAAGAATTGGTGCTTTTGATCTGTGGTGTTGTAGATGACTCTTGAGAGTCCCTTGGACTGCAAGGAGATCCAACCAGTCCATCCTAAAGGAGGTTAGTCCTTGGTGTTCATTGGAAGGACTGAAGCTGAAGCTGAAACTCCAATACTTTGGCCACCTGATGTGAAGAGCAGACTCATTTGAAAAGACCCTGATGCTGGGAAAGATTGAGGGCAGGAGAAGGAGATGACAACAGATGAGATGGTTGCATGGCATCACCGACTCCATGGACATGAGTTTGAGTGAACTCTGGGAGTTGGTGATTGACAGGGAGGCCTGGCGTCCTGTGGTTCATGGGGTCGCAAAGAGTCAGACACGACTGAGTGACTGAACTGAACTGAACTTCCTTTGACTCTCCCCCTCCCCTGTCACTTTCCTTAGTCTTGTTACAAATGAGTAAATATAGTCTGGGATCATGATGTAGTAACCTTTGTGGCTTTGAGAATACCTTCCATTTCCACTCTGCTCTGTACTCCTAGATTGTACTCCTTTGGTACTGACATTTGCCTAACTCATGGCCAAGAATTGCTGTGCCTTTTGGAAGCTGTGTTATAGGCTATGCAGCTGCTCCCACAGGACTATGTTTCATACCTTGGATTGAGGAAATTTACCATTCCAAAGAAAAACAAAATGGTGTTCTATTAGCAGCTGTGTAGGGAAGAATGGTCAACAGGTTAGCTATCAAACAACTTTTGGCATACTTTATCACATACTGGCATTGGAGATTCCCAGTTAAACAGACTCTCTGAAATATCTAATGATGAAACTCACAGTGAGCGTATGGCACCCAGGTACTCTGGACATCCAATTAGCTTTTTAGTTCTGCTCTCTTAACTGTGAGAAGACAACTAAAGAATATCAGAAATTTGAGGAAAGCTGTGTACACAAAAGGAAGCTATTAATACCAAAGCATGCAAACTAAGTAATAACTTAGAAAACAGAGACAATGTAGGAAGAAGGAAAATAGTTTAAAAATGATCATTAATATTTTCATAGAGATAAGATACTGTAATCTTGAAATAAGAGAACACTATAAAAGGAATATTTAAGGAATAAAAAAGAACTCTTGAAAACTAAAAATATGATTACCAAAATGATAAACTCAGTATAAAAATTAGGCAATGAAACGGAAAACATCTCTGAATGTAGAGCAGAAAACAAGGGAAATGAAAAATAAGAAAAGAAAACATTAATGTGTCATTCTAGCAGATTTAACAGCTGAACGTTAGGTTCCAAAAAAGAGAACTGCAAAAATGGAGGGGAGAAATTTGTCAGTAACTCAAGAAAATCCCCCAGAACTAAAGAAATCAGTTTCAATCTAATTTCATAAGGGACTTCATTGTGAATTTTCAGAACTCAAAGCAAATATTGGTGCAGAGAGAGAGAGAGAGAGAGGGAGGTGTGAAATACAAGAGGCTAGAAATCAGAATGACTTCAGATTTTTCACAAGCAACACTGGAATCTGGAAGGCAATGGAACAGTGCCTTCGAGATTTAACCCATAATTCTGTACCGAGCCAAATTATCAATCACCTGTGAAGATAGAATAAAGACATTTTTATACATGCAAGGTGTCATATTTTATTTATCATGCACCCTTTCCCAGAAAGTTACTGGAGGATATGCTCCACCAAAACAAGGAAGGGTAAAACATAGGGTACATGAAACAGGTGATACAAATGAGGTCAAGGAATTCCCAGGATTGATAATGACAGATGATCCCAGAATGAGAGTTATGTACCGAGGCATTGAAGTTAACTACCCCAGATTGGAACATCTCAGAAGGCTCTGGAAGATATAATTGATTGATTACCTGATACATATGGATTTCTCAAGTCAGATTCACGCTACTAGCAAAGTGCTAGAGATTAATTCAAACTTGGGAGACAAAATTAGGCCAGAGAGAAAGCCAACAGCGGATTCAGACATGGGAGATCGTGCAGAGTAGGAAGTATCAGCATAGTAGAGATACCACCTAATAATAGGAAAGTGAAGTCGCTCAGTTGTGTCCGACTGTTTGCGACCCCATGAACTGTAGCCTCCGTCCATGGGAGGACTGGCTCCTCCGTCCATGGGATTCTCCAGGCAGGAGAATTGGCATGGGTTGCCATTTCCTTCTCCAGGGGAATCTTCCCAACCCAGGGATTGAACCCGGGTCTCCCGCCTTCCAGGAAGACGCTTTAACCACTGAGCCGCCAGGGAAGCCCCATAATAATAGGAAAGGGATGCTTTTTCTCCAAGAGCCATGTATTCCACCTGGATCTTGGAAAAAGAACATCCCTTTCCTGACTGTGCAATTATTGGTATTTTATTCCTGTATAGCTTATTTCATCCTCACTTCTTCAGAAAGAAGTGGCCTTGAGAAATAAGTGACCACGAATATAACAATTATGGTTTTATTATTGCTTTCCATTAGGACCAAAACCGTCAAGCCCCTGGGCCTTAAGTCTTAGAATTGTGTCCCTTCTGTCTAGGTAGTTCCCCCCCAAAGACTCAGCTTTTCTAAAATATTGTGATAACAACTAGGGGCTTCCCAGGTGGCACAGTGGTAAAGAATCCATCTGCCAATGCAGGAGATGTAAGAGACCTGGGTTCCATCCCTGGGTTGGGAAGATCCCTGGAGTAGGAAATGGAAACCCACTCCAGTATTGTTGCCTGGAGAATCCCATAGACAGAGGAGCCTGACTGGCTACAGTCCATGGGATTGCAAAAGAGTCAGACATGACTGAACACACACATATTAGCAACTATGGGATTTATGTAACATGTGAACATCCAGATAGCAATATCTGCTTTGGTGACTCTAGGTAATGGAATCTCTACTGTAACTATCATTTAAAGAAGTAACAACTTACTAATTTAGGTTGGCCTTGATCTTTTTCTGTGTCTGGTTCTCCAGGAGGTGATTTGCTCATTTTCTTGTATCACGAACTTCATACTAATACCACTATTTTTCAGTCCTTCCACCTGAACAACTACTACATTTAATACAGTGCCTTCAATAACTACATGAAAATTTATAGCCCTTTCTAAAAAAAGTTCTCTCTCAACCTCTCTCTGTCTCACTCTCTTGTGTGTTGCTCTGAGCTTTCCTACACAGGCAGGAGGGGTATTTGGATCCCCACTTTTTGAAAATAGAACAGATTCCAGGTTTTGAAAAAAGACTGTTTAGAGCATTGTCTTAGCCCAATTGAAACATATTAAAGGGTACAAATGTCATTTCCTCAAATGAACCGCTAGATGGTAGTGTGGACTCTTCTCATGATGGCCTCTTCAGTTATTCCAAGGTGAATTCAGATTTGTGTATTTGCACCCTTGTAATGTTTTATCTATTGATATTTCCCTGTCGATTCACAGAGCTTTATTCCTATCCTGAAGGAACTATTTCACATGATTTTGCAAGCAGGATACATTTTTTTATTTGATACCTCTTTTTCAATCTGTGTGGAAGAGAGATTTAGAAAAATAAATACTTATTGCTTCTGATATCCCCAAAAGGACCTCATTTTACATTCAGTATGTCTTTCTTTCCTATATTATTTTTATATGACTTTAAAGAATTATTTTCTGTTATTTAATTATTTAACATTTAAAACTATATTTCTTTCAGAACGGGGAGTCTATGTGGGCCATTTTTGTGAATATAAACCCCAAATCTGAAACATTTTTATATTTATTTTCTCCTGAGAAAGAAAATAACTACTCTATAAGATTTTTTTTTCCTCCAGCTGTAGGAGCGTTTGCCAGATAATTTATGCATGTACTTGGAGCTTCTGAGGGAGATGAGCATGAAGACAAATGCTGTTTGTTGGGGTTTCAGGGTTAAACAGACTGAACAATTGAGCCCTTCTTCAACCACACCTTCCTCATAGCTTAAGCTTGCAGAAAAAGAGAAAAAAACAGATGGCTATTCTTGAAACTTTCTTTCTATCCCCCTCTCCCTTCTCCTACTCAAGTTCTCCTTTAAAAAAAATAATTCAAGAGTGTAGAAAAGAGAGGAAAGGATAAGTGTGATGGTTAATTTTATATGTCAGATTGGTTGGGCCATGGTGCCCAGGTATTTGGTCAAACATTATTCTTGATGTTTTTGTTAGGGTATATTTTGGATGAGGTTAACATAGTAAAGTAGATTGTCCTCTACTTTAATGGGTGGGTGAGTCTTATCCAATCAGTTGAAAGTTTCAATAGACTTGACACCTTTCCTTCATCCTCCCCAAAGTAAAAAGGAATTCTGCCAGCAAACTGCCTTTGGGCTCAAACTGTAGCTCTTTCCTGAATCTTCAGCATGCTGGCCTACCCATCATATTTCAGACTTCCGAAGCCCCCTCGATCGTATGAGTCAATTCCTTAAAATCTCTCTCTTTCTCTGTATGTGTTATACATACATTCACAGCTACACATTCATCCATTTGGTTTGTTTCTCTGGAGAACTCTGACTAATACAAGAAGTAAAAGGATAAGTAAGAAAGATAGGGGACTTCAGAATGGTTAACGCAGCTTACAAATCAAAGATTCAATTAAAGCAAACAGAAATACAATTAGAACACTGCTATTCTGTCTTCTGTTCTTTTCTCACTATTTCCTATTTTCTAAAGCCTTGACAAATCCAGGGACTTTTCTGTTTCCTGCACCATTATATCCTCAGTGTTTACCACAACTTTTTCCATATTCAAGGCTCTTGGTAAGTATTTGTTGGTTGAATGAATGAATTAATTAATGGTTAAGATTCTTAATTGTAGAACAGGTAGGACTGAGTGCTCAAAGTCACAGAAGATGAAAATGTATGACAGGTTTAGAGAATAGTGGATCGTGCCGTGTTGAAGGTGTTTGGGGATAAGGTAGCTAGAAGTGAATCTGGAAGGGTATTCTGCCAAGAATTGGGACTTTATCCTTGTGAGAAGCAAGGAACTATCAGGACATTTTAAGGATTATGTCCATGTTTGAACCTCAGAATGATAACCAGAATTTTCTGAAGTTTTAGCAAAGCTCTAAGGCTTTTATTTTTAATTTTTACTTTGGGTTAGATTGTCTTAAATACAAATGTATCCCCTTGCTTCTGCCTAATTTAAGTCTCTCTGGTTAAATTTTTGGCCACTGACACAAATTGATTTAAAAAAAAACAAAAAACATGGGTCTTGGATTAATGTTGAATCCTGGAGTTATCACTTAAAGGCTTTATGATCTCGAGCAACTGGTTTACTGCTGAGCAGTATGATTTATTCAGCTTTAGATATAGGCATAATTCAGTGTTGAAATGTTGAAAGAATTTGCTTTTAGATTAGGAACAAGAAGAGTGTCTATCATCTGCTTTCTTTTAATATGGTACTGAAGGTTCTAGCCAGTGTGATATAGCAAGAAAAAAGAATAAAATGTATAAAGATTGGAAAATCAACAGATAAATTACTAGAATTAATAAGAAAGTTTAGCAAGCCTATTAGGCACAATATAAATATGCCAAAAAAAATTACATTTCTATACAATAGCAACAAAAAGTATGCTTTAATAAAATTTACAATAAAATTAAGAAATGTTAAGTTCTGGAGCAAACCTAACAAGGTGTGTCCAAATAAGTTTTGGCATAAATTATAAAACATTACCAAAAGACATTAGAAAATACCTAAATGGAGAAATAAATCACATTCATGGATTAGAAGATGTGTTATTGTAAATATTTACCTTGTTCCAAGTGATCAGCAGATTCAGTGCAATTTCAATCAAAAGTCTCAACTGTTTATTCATTTATTTATAATTTAAAAAGACTTTATTTTACTTTTTATTTTGGCTAAATGGGTCTTGGTCGTGGTACACAATCTTTCTGTAGTTGCAGTGCCCAGGCTTCTCTTATTGTGGAGCACAGGCTCAAGAGTGCACAGACTCAGTAGTTGCAGCGCGTGGGCTTAGTTGCCCTGTAGAATGTGGGCTCTTAGTTCCCAACCAGGGATCGAACCTGTGTCTCCTGCATTCAAAGGCAGATTCTTAACTGTTGAACCATCAGGGAAGTCCCCCAATTGTGTATTTAAACCTGATGAATCAATTCTAAAATTCATGTGGAAATGCAAAGAACTATAAGAATACATGTCATTCTTGAAGAAGTATTAGATTGGGGGACCTGCTGTACCAAAATGCTATTAGATATCAAGACAGACAAATAGAGTAATGGGACAGAATAGAGGCATAAGAAACTGGTCCATGTAAATATGAAAACTTACAGTGTATATGAAACCTTACAGCAAATAAGTGAAGGAAAGAATGAATGTTTAAAGAAATGATACTGGGAAAATCAATTATCCACATGGCAAAAATAGGCTGTAGATGCATTCAGATTTCAACATGAAGAGCAAAATTATGAAATTGTTAGAAACAGTATAGAAAAATGTCTTAATGATGTGGATGACATGGAGTAGGGAAGGATTTCTTTAAAAAATACAGAAAACATAAATCAAAAAAGGTGCATAAACTCAGCTATGTTAAAATTAAGAATTTCCCTTTACCAAAGACAGCACAAAGAGAAATTACTAATATAGGGCACTAATTGGAAGAAGACGTTGGCAACTGATAAAACCGACAAAAAGTCAGTATCCAGGATATATACATAAGTTCTACATTTAAGTTAGAAAAAAGTTCATAAAGAAACAGGAAAAAGCTCAAAAAGCATTTCACAGAAACAGAAAGCTGCATAACAAATTAACCTATTAAAGAATGTTCTACCTCAGTAGTTAAGGAAATACAAATTAAAATCATAACATAGTACCATGTCATTTTACCCATGAGACTTGCAAAAATAAAAAGGTAACAATAAGTAGTTTTGGTTAGAATGTGAAATAAGAGGAATACTTAGACTGTGGATGGGGATGTAAATTGGCATAACCACTTTGAAATTAAAGAAAAGTAATATAATACCCCATGATTCATCAGTCCCACTCTTAAAGAGAAATTTTTGCACATTTGCCCTGGAAGACGTATAAAGAAAGTATAGGAATATTAACAGCAGTGCAGCTTGTAACAATGAAAAGCAGAAAACACTTCAGATGTCTTTTGAAAATGATAAGCCTCATTATTCATGAACTAAGAGGAGGGATGGTCTTGACTATCCCACATGTTATGTAGATCATGAGCAGTGTCTGCTATACCATACAACAGGAAGATTCACAATAGCTCAAATTACTTCTTAAATCCAGGAAGTGTTAACATAGTCCATTATGTTCTTTTTTCCTTTCATTTAAAAAATAATTCATAGGTCTTTAGGTATAAAGAGTATGGTGTCAACAATTGGCTATGTGAGAGGAATAATTTGCCAAATTGAACACTGGTATTCTGGAAAGTCTAGAGGGAGAATATACAAGAAAATACTTTAAAAGACAATTTCAAGACCAACATTGAAGTCAATTTTGGCTGTCTCTAATTTGTATACTTCAGTTCAGTTCAGTTCAGTGGCTCAGTCGTGTCCAACTCTTTGTGACCCCATGAATCGCCGCACGCCAGGCCTCCCTGTCCATCACCAACTCCCGGAGTTCACCCAGACTCACATCCATCGAGTCAGTGATGCCATTTGTATACTTACTTTGTATTAACTTTGAGACTGACTTACACACAGTAAAATGAAACCATATGAAGGGTGTGGTAAGTTGTTTTGCAAAAGCAGAATGTCCTTTCCTCATAATCTACTTGAGTAACTAATGAATATAACAGCTGTTGTAACAATAGTTCATACCCCATCCATCAAATCATAATGGTTTTATAATGAAGGCAAATGAGTTTTATTCCAGTACCAGACCAGAGTGACTATTTTCTCTCTGTAGCTCTCAGTTAGTAGCATATTTAACAGTGCCTCGAGAAAGCCAAAATTAACCAGTATCATTGGAATATTTGATTCTTACCCAAGGCAATGGCACCCCACTCCAGTACTCTTGCCTGGAAAATCCCATGGACAGAGGAGCCTGGTAGGCTGCAGTCCATAGGGTCTCGAAGAGTCGGATACGACTGAGTGCCTTCACTTTCACTTTTCACTTTCATGCATTGGAGAAGGAAATGGCAACCCACTCCAGTGTTCTTGCCTGGAGAATCCCAGGGACAGGGGAGCCTGGTGGGCTGCTGTCTATGGGGTCGCACAGAGTCAGACACAACTGAAGTGACTTAGCAGTAGCAGCAGCATCCTTCCTCATCCATCACTCAGATAGGAATTGTTTGGGTTTTTTTCCAAATGAAAGTAAGAGGAGAGAGAAGGAAAAGGGTTGGGGAGGAAATCTAGTAGAGAAAAAGGAGACTTGGGACTGGGGAGGGAAGTAGTATTTCATATTCTAGGAAAAGAAAATGCTGCTGCTGACATTTTGGGTGGTCATGTTGCATAAGATGACCTCCAAGAAAACAATGAAAGATCGAAGAGTTCAGATAAACTTGACTTCTAGTCCTAGCTTTATTAGTCACTAAGCTGTGATGCCAAATATCATTAAGAAAATGCCTTAATCTTTCTAAGCCTTGGTTTCTTCATTTGTAAACTAGGCAGAGTAACAGAATCACTTTGCAGAATATGATAATGTATGTAAAGCATGTAGCCTAGCACATCGGTGGGTGCATAATCAACCTTAATTTGAAGGCCCTTGGGTTCATGAGCTCAGTGATCCATTTCATTTGTTGAAGTTTGCTTTGTAAGTGTTTTTATAACAAGTCTTTAAAAAGAGTTTCCATACTGCCAAGCTTATGCTAGGATTTAAGCTGCAATTTTGTGGCGACTAAATCTAGAAGATACAGTGATGAAATTGCTCTTACTGAAAACAGAATTAGGTAACAGTAAATCAAGCCCCTTATGATTATACAGTGGAAGTGAGAAATAGATTTAAGGGACTAGATCTGATAGACAGAATACCTGATGAACTATGGACGAAGGTTCGTGCTATTGTACAGGAGACAGGTATCAAGACCATCCCCATGGAAAAGAAATCCAAAAAAGCAAAATGGTTGTCTGGGGAGGCCTTACAAATAGCTGTGAAAAGAAGAGAAGCAAAAAGCAAAGGAGAAAAGGAAAGATATAAGCATCTGAATGCAGAGTTCCAAAGAACAGCAAGGAGAGATAAGAAAGCCTTCCTCAGAGATCAATGCAAAGAAATAGAGGAAAACAACAGAATGGAAAAGACTAGAGATCTCTTCAAGAAAATCAGAGATACCAAGGGAACATTTCATGCAAAGATGGGCTCGATAAAGGACAGAAATGGTATGGACCTAACTGAAGCAGAAGATATTAAGAAGAGGTGGCAAGAATACACAGAAGAACTGTACAAAAAAGAGCTTCACGACCAAGATAATCACGATGGTGTGATTACTCACCTAGAGCCAGACATCCTGGAATGTGAAGTCAAGTGGGCCTTAGAAAGCATCACTACGAACAAAGCTAGTGGAGGTGATGGAATCCCAGTTGAGCTATTTCAAATCCTGAAAGATGATGCTGTGAAAGTGCTGCACTCAATATGCCAGCAAATTTGGAAAACTCAGCAGTGGCCACAGGACTGGCAGAGGTCAGTTTTCATTCCAATCCCAAAGAAAGTCAATGCCAAAGAATGCTCAAACTACCACACAATTGCACTCATCTCACACGCTAGTAAAGTAATGCTCAAAATTCTCCAAGCCAGGCTTCAGCAATTTGTGAAACGTGAACTTCCAGATGTTCAAGCTGGTTTTAGAAAAGGCAGAGGAACCAGAGATCAAATTGCCAACATCCGCTGGATCATGGAAAAAGCAAGAGAGTTCCAGAAAAACATCTATTTCTTCTTTATTGACTATGCCAAAGCCTTTCACGGTGTGGATCACAATAAACTGTGAAAAATTCTGAAAGAGACGGGAATACCAGACCACCTGACCTGCCTCTTGAGAAACCTGTATGCAGGTCAGGAAGCAACAGTTAGAGCTGAACTTGGAACAACAGACTGGTTCCAAATAGGAAAAGGAGTATGTCAAGGCTGTATATTGTCACCCTGCTTATTTAACTTCTATGCAGAGTACATCATGAGAAACGCTGGGCTGGAAGAAACACAAGCTGGAATCAAGATTGCCAGGAGAAATATCAAAATCCTCAGATATGCAGATGACACCACCCTTATGGCAGAAAGTGAAGAGGAACTAAAAAGCCTCTTGATGAAAGTGAAAGAGGAGAGTAAAAATGTTGGCTTAAAGCTCAACATTCAGAAAACAAAGATGATGGCATCTGGTCCCATCACTTCATGGCAAATAGATGGGAAACAGTGGAAACAGTGGCTGACTTTATTTTTCTAGGCTCCAAAATCACTGCAGATGGTGACTGCAGCCATTAAATTAAAAGACGCTTACTCCTTGGAAGGAAAGTTATGACCAACCTAGATAGCATATTGAAAAGCAGAGATATTACTTTGCCAACAAAGGTCTGTCTAGTCAAGGCTATGGTTTTTCCAGTGGTCATGTATGGATGTGAGAGTTGGACTGTGAAGAAAGCTGAGTGCCGAAGAATTGATGGTTTTGAACTGTGGTGTTGGAGAAGACTGTTGAGAGTCCCTTGGACTGCAAGGAGATCCAACCAGTCCATTTTGAAGGAGACCAGCCCTGGGTGTTCTTTGGAAGGAATGATGCTAAAGCTGAAACTCCAATACTTTGGCCACCTCATGCAAAGAGTTGACTCATTGGAAAAGACCCTGATCTGGGAGGGATTGGGGGCAGGAGGAGAAGGGGACGAGAGAGGATGAGATGGCTGGATGGCATCACTGACTCGATGGACATGAGTTTGAGTGAACTCCGGGAGTTGGTGATGGACAGGGAGGCCTGGCGTGCTGCGATTCATGGGGTCGCAAAGAGTAGGACACAACTGAGCAACTGGAATGAACTGAACTGAACTGACTGAAAACAACTATGATGCAGATTATCTCTGTGAATAGTGTCTCTGAGCTGCAGAATTGAAACTTGTTTTGGTATCTACATGTGGGTACATCAACCATCTCAAACTATTCAAAATGAAGCACTTGTTCATTCATCTGTGAATCTGTTTCTCTTCAGGTTTTGCCATCTCAGTGCCTTTGTGCGTCTCTGCTCAAGTCAGAAAACTGAATCATTTCCAAATCACTTCATCCTTCAGTTCTCAATCCAGTTCATCTCCAAGTGCTGTTTAAAATCTTTCAAATGTATCTTCAATCTGTGCACTCATTCCATTGTCTACTGCTGCTGCTGCTAAGTCGCTTCAGTCGTGTTTGACTTTGTGCCACCCCATAGACGGCAGCCCACCAGGCTCCGCCGTCCCTGGGATTCTCCAGGCAAGAATACTGGAGTGGGTTGCCATTGCCTTCTCCAATGCATGAAAGTGAAAAGTGAAAGTGAAGTCGCTCAGTCGTGTCCGACTCTTAGCGACCCCACGGACTGCAGCCTACCAGGCTCCTCCATCCATGGGATTTTCCAGGCAAGAGTACTGGAGTGGGGTGCCATTGCCTTCTCTGCCATTGTCTACTGCCATCACCTTAAACCAAACATCATTTTAAAAACTTGGATTATTGTAATAGCTCTCCAAATAATCTCTCCACTTCTTTTCTTCCTTCCTTCCTTCCAATCCACTGAATCTCGTCATCTTGCTCGAAAGTTTGATGGATTCCCTTTGCACATAGAGTAAAAACCAAATTTTTAACATGACTTATAAAACCCTGAATGATATGTTCCATGCCTAACATTTTAGCTTTATCCATCAATATTCACTCCCTTACCCCGTTAATGTGGGAACTGTTTTCCCAGTGTGAGTATTTTGCATCAGTAATATGGTACACTTGAGAAGACTTTACCAAGATCTAAAGAATTAATTTGTTGTTCCATCATGCAGTCCTGTCCAACTCTTTGTGACCCCATGGACTATAGCACACCAGGCTTCCCTGTCCTTCACTATCTCCTGCAGTTAGATCAGACTCATATCCATTGAGTTGATGATGCCATCCAACCATCTCATCCTCTGTCACCCACTTCTCTTTTTGCCCTCAATCTTTCCTAGCATCACGGTCTTTTCCACTGAGTTGGCTCTTCAAGTCAGGTGGCCAAAGTATTGGAGCTTCAGCTTCAGCATCAGTCCTTCCAATGATTACTCGGGGTTGATTTCCTTTAGGATTGACTGGTTTGATCTCCTTGCAGTCCAAGGGACTCTCAAGAGTCTTCTCCAGCACCACAGTTAGAAAGCATCAATTCTTTGGCACTCAGCCTTCTTCATGGTCCAACTCTCACTTCCATACATGACTACTGGAAAAACAATAGGTTTGACTATATGGATCTTTGTTGGCAAAGTGATTAACAGATGTTTGAGAAGAGAATGACATAGGACAAAGAAGTTTGGCATATTCTCTGAAAGATGTGTTCTGACAAAAGTTTGCTATAATCCTGAAATGAAGATACAAATAAGAACAGAATAAAATTAACTTGTCCTAGTTATAGATCACTGTGTGTCCTAGAAGGAAGATTAAAAGAAAAAAGAACATGTCCTCATGGTATTACACCCCTTTATGGAAGATAAATTATGCATACATACATTGCTAGGCAGAATACAGTCAACTTTGTCACTACAGTCAGAGTCATCCATAAATCTTGAAAAGATAATAAGATGATGGAGACAACTGGATTTTGAAGGAAGCATGGGAAAGACATTGATAGAAAAGAATCAAGAAGATATATCAGATGTGAAAAAATAGACTGGTAGGAATGAATGTTTCAGGTAGAGGAGCAATAAGGAGTCTGCAGGAGAGAGGCATCCTTAGAAGACTAGCAGGTTTGGCCAAAGTGAGCCAACACCTGTTAAAGTTTAATATGAAAAAACAAAGGTGACTAATGCTAAATGTTAAATGTGTATGAGTTCCAAACTTTAATCTGAAAAGATAAATTGCTGAGCATCAGTCGAGTGGTTCTGAACTGGTGATGGAGTTGTGTTAAATCATCAATATCATGTAACTTAATTCTTTCTAGGAACAAAGGCACTTATATGACAGATGGTTACTGTTGCAAAGAGTTTAATCTACTGGAATCTTTTTAAAATGAGATATAATTGACATAACATTATATTAGTTCTAAGTGTGCTTTATAATGATTTGATATTTGTTTATATTGTAAAATGTAACAAATATATAATTATAAAATATTCTTCCATTCCAAGAAATTGGTATATCTTTCCATCTGTTTGTGTCTTCTTTGATTTATTTCATCAGCATCTTACAGTTTTTGGAGTACAGTTCTTTTGCCTTCTTCAGTTCAGTACAGTTTAGTTGCTCAGTCATGTCCAACTCTTTGCGACCCCATGGACTACAGCACACCAGGCATCCCTGTCCGTCACCAACTCCTGGAATCTACTCAAACTCATGTCCATTGAGTCAGTGATGCCATCCAACCATCTCATCCTCTGTCATCCCCTTCTCCTCCTGCCTTCAATCTTTCCTAGCATCAGGGTCTTTTCAAATGAGTCAGTTCTTCACATCAAGTGGCCAAAGTATTGGAGTTTCAGCTTCAGCATCAGTCCTTCCAATGAACACCCAGGACTGATTTTCTTTAGGATGGACTGGTTGGATGTCCTTGCAGTCCAAGGAACTCTCAAGAGTCTTCTCCAATATCACAGTTCAAAAGCATCAGTTCTTCAGCACTCAGCTTTCTTTATAGTCTAACTCTCACATCCATACAAGACTACTGGAAAAACCAAAGCTTTGACTAGACGGACCTTTGTTGATAAAGTAATGTCTGTGCTTTTTAACATGCTGTCTAGGTTGATCATGGCTTTTCTTTCAAGGAACAAGCATCTTTAATTTCATGGCTGCATCTGCAGTAATTTTGGAGCCCAAGAAAATAAATTCTGTCACTGTTTCCCCATCTATTTGCCATGAAGTGATGGGACCAGATTCCATGATCTTAGTTTTTTGAATGTTGAGTTTTAAGCCAACTTTTTCCACTCTCCTCTTTCACTTTTATCAAGAGGTTCATTAGTTCTTCTTCACTTTCTGCCATAAGGGTGGTGTCATCTGCATATCTGAGATTATTGATAGTTCTCCTGGCAATCATGATTCCAGCTTGTGTTTCATCCAGCCCAGCGTTTCTCATGATGTATTCTGCATAGAAGTTAAATAAGCAGGGTGACAATATACAGCTTTGACGTACTCCTTTTCCTATTTGGAACCAGTCTGTTGTTCCATGTCCAGTTCTAACTGTTGCTTCCTGACCTGCATACAAGTTTCTCAAGAGGCAGGTTAGGTGGTCTGGTATTCCCATCTCTTTCAGAATTTTCCAGTTTTTTGTGATCCACACAGTCAAAGGCTTTGGCATAGTCAATAAAGCAGAAATAGATGTTTTTCTGGAGCTCTCATGCTTTTTCCATGATCCAGCAGATGTTGGCAATTGATGTCTGCCTTTTCTAAAACCAGCTTGAACATCTGAAAGTTCACAGTTCACGTACTGTTGAAGCCTGGCTTGGAGAATTTTGAGCATTACTTTGCTAGCATGTGAGATGAGTGCAATTGTGCGGTAGTTTGAGCATTCTTTGGCATTGCTTTTATCCACCATCAAAACACAGGCATCTAAGTGACAAAAACCACCATACATTTGAATATTTTAATCAAATAACACTGACTATAGCGATGACAGAAAGTGTTTTTTAAAGGAAAATTAATCATGTAAAATAAGAAAACCAGGTTGGAAGTCTTAGGTTAAAATTATAATGCAAGTATGTGTTGGCTGTTTGATCTTGGGTTTAAGCCACTGAATACCTACTTTGTGCTGGCCACCATGATGGGCACTGGGAGTGCAAAAATGAAAAAGACACAATCTCTTCTCTGGAAAATTTTACTTACTTTTGAATCACCAAAAATATTAGAGAAATAACTTCCTCCACTTACTAGCATTGATGGATTAGGGTATGTGTACTTTCACTTAAGAATTTCACAATATTGAGTCATTTTATGACAAAATCACTCTGGTCTCATATGCTTTTGAAAAACACAGTTTATTTAAGAATATGAACAATGTAATGGATATATTTGGTTACTTAATAGTAATCATTTTAAGTATATTATACAGATACACATCATCAACATTTAGTGTTTTTCAGAGGGAATGATATAGATTCTGTTTTTATTGTTGTTTTTATAGTTAAATTATTGACAAAGTAATGAAACAAAGATATATTGTTCTATAAGTTTTTGCCCTCATATAGTAATTCACAGCCTCTTTTATGTTGCACCAGCAGTTATAGTCAATATATCTCAACAACTTAAAAAGCCTACACTTTCAGAAAAAGTCTTATTTTGTAAGTATTTTGTCATTATGTTTATCATTTATTGTCAGTATTACACCTATGAAAAATTACAGTAGAAATTGCAAAGGTTTTAAAATAAGCAAAAACTAGTAGTTGAGAAATGTTATTATATGATTGACTATAAACTTTAGTACCTTAGTAACAATAAAACACAAAGATGTTTAATGAAAAATATTGCCACCAATAGGTTTATGTAAAATTCTACAGCATCAGGTAGAAAAAGCAGAGTAAACATATTGGCATGAGAGATCAGGTGATGTAGAAGTGAGGTCAGGGAGTACAAAAGGACACAGTTGGTCAAAAGAAAAGAGGAAGGAACAAGTCACACATTCCATAGTAAGCAGGGTCATTGGAAAATCAGACAATAAAAGGAATTGTGCATGTGAGAAGAAAGGATTAGAAAAAATTTTGTTTAAGGTGATGAATATATCAAAAGTCATGGGTTCCTGAAAGTCAGGGTCAGAAGGACATATGAGGGATAGCCAGTTATTGAAATTGTAATATTAATCCTGTGTCCCATGTAAGCTCTAGTAGGCTGAGGACTCCTGGCCCTTCCATAGCACTTGCAGTCCATGGTACTTGGATGCCTGAACATATGTTGTGGCTCAATGCTTCAAAAAAAAATTCTAGTTTGTTAGATATTCCTAATAATTTCAGTTTTATGTCTGAAATAAAATTTATTTTACTTTCTAATGTAAGAATGCCTTACTTAAAGTTAATGCAATCTATAAAAATTGGAATTTTAAAAATGAGAGATGAAATTATTCACTTTTAAATACTAGATTTAATTTTCTTAATTTTAAAATTATTCTTGCCTTTTCACATATTCATATTACCTGCTTAGCCATTTAGGCATCTGAAATTTTGAGTATTTATAAACAATCTTGATGTTTTACTCTGGTTGTGAAATGGTCAATCTGTATAGCTTCGAGTTGTCTTTTTATTAGTGCCTCTGTCTCTTTATATCTCATCTTTTTTGCAGTGGTAGCTATTTGGGCTACTCAACCCAAGATCTGCAGCTTTCCATCACATTAAGTTTGAGAGCTTAAACGTGATATTCTGTGAATTTGAATCCTCAGGGTGTTCCCCTCTTTTAATTAGAGCTAGTTGGTTATCCTTTACTCCTAGAAACACTCCAGGACTGCTCTTACATTCAAATGAAACACACTGGGAGGACATCTCATGAAGGACAAAGAAGGTTTGTTCTGGCAACTGGTTTTCACATTTTTGTAGCTGAGGAAAACAAGAGAGAAAGTAACCAATATGTGAGTGGGAAGTTCAGAGTCAACTTTACATCCCTGTGTTGAAAACTAAAACAGAATAATTATTCATAACTTGATATTTCTAGCAAGCCTGCTTACTGGATAGGGGATAGGAAGTGGGGAGGAAGTGAGCAGAGGGCCCAAGTAGGGGAATTTGATTTGATTCACTGATAGTATATTTTGAGAGACATAATGGCTTAGAATAAGTGGATCTTCATGCAGTAGTTCTGGATTCATACTTCTCTTTTTGCTATGTGGTATCTCTGAGAACTAGACACTTTGCTTTATGTTTCAAGTCTCAAGTTTTTATTGCAGCCAGTTTTCTAGTTCAACCCCTAACTTACCCATAGATATGTGAGTGATATAAATGAGTATTATTTTAAGTTATCAAGTGGTTCGTTACACAGTGTATCTGACCAATACAATGACTTCGTAAGAGAGAATTACTGTGAGAATTAAATAAGACAGTACTTAACCTTTAGCACACAACTTGGTATATATAATAAAGCTCATTAGGAGTCAGCTTGTATTGTTGAGTAATTATATATGCCAAACACTGTTATATAAACTTAGAAATGTTTTGTTAAGGGAGATGCATCCAGAGTTTACATTAGTACCTTGCATGGCTATACTGCTGTTGTTGTTCAGTCACCAAGTCGTGTCCAACTCTGTGATTTAATGAACTGCAGCACGCCAGGCTTCCCTGTCCTTCACTATCTCCCTGAGTTTGCTCAGACTCATGTCCATTGAGTCAGTGATGCCATCCATTTTACCCTCTGTTGTCCCCTTCTTCTCCTGCCCTCTATCTTTTCTGGCATTAAGGTCTTTCCCAGGGTATCGGCTCTTCAAATCAGATGACCAAAGTATTAGAGCTTCAGCTTCAGCATCAATTCTTCTAATGAATATTCAGAGTTGATATCCTTTAGGATTGACTGATTTGATCACCTTGTTGTCCAAGGAACTCTCAAGAGTCTTCTCCAGCACCACAGTTCGAAAGCATCAATTCTTTTGTGTTCAGCCTTCTTTATGGTCCAACTCTCCCATCTGTACATGACTAATGGAAAGGCCTTAGCTTTGGCTATATGGACCTTTGTAGGCAAAGTGATGTTTCTTTTTTTTAACAGACTGTCTGGGTTTGTCATAGCTTTTCTTCCAAGGTACAAGTGTCATTTAATTTCATAGCTGCAATCACCATCTACAGTGATTTTGGAGCCCAAGAAGATAAGTCTGTCACTGTTTTCATTTTATTCCCATCAATTTGCCATGAAGTCATGGGACCAATACCATGATCTTAGTTTTTTGAATGTTGAGTTTTAAGCCAGCTTTTTCACTCTTCTCTTTAACCTTCCTCAAGAGGCTGTTTAGTTCCTCTTTGCTTTCTGCCATTAGGGTGGTTGTCATCTGCATGTCTGAGGTTATTGATATTTCTCCTGGCAATCTTGATTCCATCCTGTGCTTCATTCAGCCCAGCATTTCACATGATGTACTCTGCATATAAGTTAAATAAGCAGGGTGACAATATAGAGCCTTGATGTACTTCTTTCCTTAGTTTGAACCAGTCCATTGTTCCATGGCTGGTTCTAACTGTTGCTTCTTGACCTGCATACAGGTTTCTCAGGAGGCAGGTCAGGTGGTCTGGTATTCCCATCTCTTTAAGAATACTCCACAGTTTGTTATGATCCACAGAGTCAAAGGCTTTAGCCTAGTCAATGAGGGCAAAAGATGATGTTTTCCTGGCATCCCCTTGCTTTTTATATGATCCAACAGATGTTGGCAATTTGATCTCTGGTTCCTCTGCCTTTTCTAAATCCAGCTTGTACATCTTCAAGTTCTCAGTTCACATATTGTTGAGCATTACCTTGCTGGCATGTGAAACAAGCACAATTGTGCAATAGTTTGAACATTCTTTGGCAGGGCCCTTCTTTGGGATTGGAATGAAAACTGACCTTTTCCAGTCCTATGGCCACTTTTTGAGTTTTCCAAATTTGCTGGCATATTGAGTGCAGCACTTTCACAGCATCATCTTTTAGGATTTTAAATAGCTCTGCTGGAATCCTATCACCTCCACTGGCTTTGTTTGTAGTGATGCTTCCTAAGGCCTGCTTGACTTCATACTCCAGGATGTCTGGCTGTAGGTGAGTAATCACGCCATTGTGGTTATCTGGGTCGTTAAGATCTTTTTTTTGTACAATTCTTCTATGTATTCTTGCTGCCTCTTCTTAGTATCTTCTGCTTCTGTTAGGCCCATACCTTTTCTGTCTTTTATTGTGTCCATCTTTGCATGAAATGTTCCCTTGGTATCTCTAATTTTCTTGAAGAGATCTCTAGTCTTTTCCATTCTATTGTTTTCCTCTATTTCTTTTCATTGTTCACTTATCATGACCAACATAACAGTTCTATTTACTAACTGAGGAAGACAGGGAAGTGAATCCTGTGATTAGAATGTAGGTTGTTATGCTATCTCTATATCTTGGCATATGGAAATGTTTATGAACCCACCCCTTTAGCAGTTTCAGACTATAAAATGACTTTTCAGTTGCCCAAGATAATGATATTTTACAAGGAAATACTGCCTGGAAGAAAACAGCAGTTCCTACAGCCAAATAGAAAGGATTTTATATCATTCTATTCAGCAGTGCTTCTCAAACTTTAATGAATCTATGTACCTATGAGTACCTATGTACCCAGGAGTACCTATGAGTCTCCTGGAGATTTGTTAAAATGCTTATTTTGATTCAGTTGTGAGGGAGTCTGAAAGTCTACATTTCTAACAAGCTCCCAGGTAATGCTGCACTGCTGGCAGAGACCAGACTTTCAGTAGGAAGGCTACACATGCCAATTTTACTCCCTTCCCTATTTCAGAAGCAAGGTATTAATTGTAACTGATTTTGTTTTATTTACAATATTACAAACAAAACTTCTTCGAAGTACCGCCAACCCCCAAATCTGCACAGATGAGTAGAGTCAATCATGACAATTAGGTGCATGTTTCTGTTACCTCCACAGAGTGCTCCTTACTGTTGGCATGCAGCAAGAAGTCTTTGTCTTTTGTGGGGCTCAGGTTTACCATTAACTTCCGATGACTGCCACCACCATCTTGCAATTAAAACACACAAATTATAAAGTTAAGAATTGTAACTCATTTTAATTTAAATGAATTTAACACCCAGGAAAAGAGACCAAGATGTAAAATGACTATTTCTTTCACCAACACATCTATTAGAAATATTTGTACCCAGATAAAACTAAAGAGTCATTGGACAGTAAGGTGTAATTCTAAGGCCCTTTAGGAGAGAAGTTAGTTTTCTTATATGCTTTCTAATAGTAGAATTGAGACTCTAATGGGTATTGCTCTCAGTGTCAGCTTCCGTGTCTGCATAGAAAGCCACTGATAGTTGTCTCCCAATATCTAACTCCTCTAGAATATTTCCAAGCCTGCCTTATGTAGCAATATGTCTTAGTTCTGACCAACATGAGGTGAATGGTACAACTTCCAGGTTGTGTTCTTAAAGGAAATAAAACTCATAGTTTGTCTTCCTCTGTCCTTCTGATAAGATATTTCATGGTGGCAAGGAATCTTGAATCATATAGATGCTACAGAGCCACAAAGATGAAAGGAGCTTGGTCCCTGGGCAACATGTTGAACTGCCATTATGCCCTAGCTAAAACAGAAATAAAATTTGTGTAACTTAAGACACTGTTATTCTGAATCTCTGTTAAATGCAGCCAGTTTGTCCTAATTATTAAACTGCAAAATGGATGAGATGGAATAAGTCCTTTTAAAATCTAAAATCCAATATTTTTTACCATGAACTGGGTAGGAGAGAACCTTCTGAGACACCTTCCTTTCCCATGGAACATGTTTGGATTTGTCTTTACCAAATTTAAGAATTCTAGCCCCAGAGCTACCCAGCTTCCCAAATTACCTGTTTCACTTGAGGGGAATTGGGAATCATAGTAACGGAGTAACACCTTGTCTGAAAGAGAATGCATAAAATCCCTTTAGTGAGATATAATTTTATCAAATGATTTCGGTTTCAACATATATAACATCAGAAAACATCCTCTTATTATGTGTCAATAAAAGCAAAACTTTTGTGGCTTTGAGAAAGGTCTTAAAAATGTATAAATATGCTCTGAGGATTTCTCCAACAATGTTGGTATTAAAATATTTAAAATGTTGTTCATAGCATTGGTATACTCTTTTGCTAAAATTACACTCTATTCTATGCTATGCTATGCTAAGTCACTTCAGTCGTGTCCGACTCTGTGTGACCCCATAGACGGCAGCCCACCAGGCTCCCCCATCCCTGGGATTCTCCAGGCAAGAATACTGGAGTGGGTTGACATTTCCTTCTTCAGTGCATGAAAGTGAAAAGTGAAAGTGAAGTCGCTCAGTCGTGTCCGACTCTTCGCGACCCCATGGACTGCAGCCCACCAGGCTCCTCCTTCCATGGGATTTTCCTGGCAAGAGTACTGGAATGGGGTGCCATTGCCTTCTCTGGAATTACACTCTAGTGGTATTGATAAAACTGGAAAGACCTAGTAGATATTAATAATTTAATGACAGTAAATATGTGTGGTACTTCCTTCCATATTTCACAACAGATGCGACTTCTCAAGATCATCATTCTTCCTTGATGAACCCTGAATAAGCTTCTGAATCCTCCCCAATACAGTGATATTCAAGCATCTATTGCCAGTGCATTGGAGTAAGCACATAGCATGAAATCTATTAGCCATATCTGAGTTAATCTATTGTTTACAGTTTGCTAAGTTTATTAATTTTTACTTTACTAGTCATCATTATATTATTATAGACAAAAGGAAATAGTCTACCTTTCTCTTGGTTGTCTATCAAGTCCTCCACATAGATCTCATAGCTTCCATCCTCCAAAACAAAAGTAATGAACTGATCGTTGTATGTACTCAGGGAAGCAGAATGTTCTGTAACAAGTAAAAATCTTGTCATTAAGAATTTAAAAATTTGTTTCCATGAAAAATCTTTTGGAAATTAAGAAACCTTCTAAATGTGTTGTGATTTTTTTTTGTTTGTTTGTTTGTCTTTGCAATTTGAGTTGTACTTTGTCTATCACCGTTGAATAGATGAAAGTCTCAGGCACAAACTTAACATAGCTCAAAGGTTGAGCTACGTTATGGGATCATAAGATGCTAACCATCTGCATGAAGGAGATCAAAGATGCTAGCCTCCTGTGTGAAGGCCGTGGGAGGCCATATTAGTGTGCTTAAGGGGAGGGTTTGATGGGGAGAAAGAAACCGGAAAAGTGATAGACGTTGCCTGAAGAAAACTCTGCTTCTTAATTTATATGATCTAGGGAACTGTGGACAACAGGGGACTGTATTTTGATAGACATGGATAAGTGAATACCCATCTATAAAGATGGAGTTACTTGGAGACTTTCAACAATCCTGGAGGATGCAAGTGTGAGCCTCATTTTGTCTTCTGGCTAAAAAAACTGCAACACTTAAATCAGTACTCTCAATTTTTTAAATATATCAGCACATGCAAAAAATGATATTTCTGCAGCATGCTGGGGTAAACTGGGTCAGATTTAGAGACTACATATATAGGCCCTAGAGGAAAAAAAATTATATTTTATTTATAGTGTAAAATTATGCTAAAGAAAATAATATATAAAACATTAAGAACTTTAAATATTGAATTTATTCACATGTGTGTGATATAATTTAAAACAATCAACAATTATTTAAAATTTTTGAGTTGAAATTGTATTTGAAAATATAATAGCTCTTCCTTTTCTTTCATTGTCAAAATGTTGAAATTTGGAGAGATAATGTGTTTTTTTCCCCCCCCAAAAAGGATAATATATTTTTCTCAGGAATTATGTAGATGAAATTCCAATCCATAGCAAGCATTTCAAAACAATAGTATAGTTCTGACTATAGAGTGCACAAGTACTGTTACAGCAGATACCCTGTACTACTTTGGATACCACTTAAAAAGGACAGAAGTTTCTGATATACATGAAATTGTAGAGTTGGGGCTGCTTCTTGCACCAGCACTTGCGAGGGTCCCATGTCCTGCCTCTCTTCTCACCCTCACATACCCCTGTGACCAATCTTACCTTTGATACTTGGAAGGCCAGTTGCTGTAGTGTATTTCGGGACCATCGTTTTACCCAAGGTGAAGCCCTGCTCCACAGACTGTTGAAGGTGGTTCAGCTGCTCACAGGCAACTAATGCCAGATGCTCTTTGTACTTCTCAGCTGCAGGACGGGGGTGGGGATAGGAGTGGACTGTCAGTCCTCATTCAGTGCAGACCCCTTCCCATCACCCCTTTGAGGACTTCCAGTCAAGGCTGCTTGCTCACAGTGATGACTGGCTTTGGTCATGCTATGGTCTGAAGGGATCAATACTTTCTACATACTTTTATCCCAATAGGACACACTCATTGGAGTCCAGGCATTAAATGAAAGAAAAAACATTTAAAAATATTATAAAATATATTTATAATTTTGTATCCTCTATTTTTACTTAACATGATATAACCATTTCTTCCACACTATTAAAAACTTTATATGCCCTTCTGAAAATGACTTAAAAATAGTTTTTCATCCTTACTCTTTTCCAGAAGGAATTTGGGTGAGGAAAGAAATTACGTATCTTTATGTGATAAGTGAAGGCAAATCAACGCCCATCATTATGTTGAAAAATTATCAGGAAATGCATAGTTTCTCCTTACCTGTTGATGAATGCCTTTTGGTGGTTTCTTTCCTAAAGTAACAGACCTTTTTTTCTATTTTAAGGCCAGAGCGTAGCTGCATATAGTACATCTGACAAACTTCTTCAGCCTTCTGTTGGGATTCTAAGTAATTGAAAAAATCGTGATACCATTTCATTCCATCCTTCTTTATCCTTTTACAAACCCTGAGTGTAGCAGATCAAGAAAGCAACCACAGTCCACAGTATCTTATCACAAACCTTGGGGCCAGTTGTTTTTCAAAATTCAGTTTTTTTAGATTTTAAGATTGTCGTGTAGAATACATATTGTCTATAACTAGCACACCCAGCAGGGACTAGGGGAGCACACCCAGCAGGGACTAGGGGAGCACCTCATAATAAAAAATTAATGACTTTATAGTGAGCACAGGAAAATATACATTAAGTGAAATAAATAAAGACATCATGTTGGTTTAGGTCAGGATTTAACTGTTAATGCTGCTGCTGCTGCTAAGTCGCTTCAGTCGTGTCCGACTCTGTGCGACCCCGTGGTCGGCAGCCCACAAGGCTCCCCCATCCCTGGGATTCTCCAGGCAAGAACTGGAAATGAATTCAGGCCATATTTTGCTATCAAATGAGTTATGAAAAGTTTTAGGTCTTTAGAAAAAATTTTGGTTTAAAAACTGACATAAGAGTGTGTGGCTCTACATCCAACATATATCAATCTTTGCCTAGCTGGCAGGGAGCTCTTTGGTTATATGAAATCTATAATCCTTTCTACTTATCTAGAATCTATTTTTAATAATTTTAGAGAGATGACTATAGTCTGTAAAGGTTATTAAGAATAGCTGACCCGTCTAGTCAAGGCTATGGTTTTTCCAGTGGTCATGTATGGATGTGAGAGTTGGACTGTGAAGAAAGCTGAGCACTGACGAATTGATGCTTTTGAACTGTGGTGTTGGAGAAAACTCTCAAGAGTCCTTTGGACTGCAAGGAGATCCAACTAGTCCATTCCAAAGGACATCAGTCCTGGGTGTTCTTTGGAAGGAATGATGCTAAAGCTGAAACTCCAATACTTTGGCCACTTCATGTGAAGAGTTGACTCATTGGAAAAGACTCTGGTGCTGGGAGGGATTGGGGGCAGGAGGAGAAGGGGATGACAGAGGATGAGATGGCTGGATGGCATCACCGACTGGACGGACATGAGTTTGAGTGAACTCCGGGAGTTGGTGATGGACAGGGAGGCCTGGCATGCTGCAATTCATGGGGTCACAAAGAGTCGGACACAACTGAGTGACTGAACTGAACTGAACTGAACTGACCCAGGTCAGGGAGCTTTTTGACTATGTTTTCTTCTAGGAGTTTCATGGTTTCAGGTCTTACATTTAAGTCTTTAATTCACTGTGAGTTAATTTTTGTGAGTGGTGTAGATGGGGATTGTTTCATGCTTTTACATGTTATAATCCAGTTTTCCCAGCACCATTTATTGAAGAGACTATTTTTATTCCATTGAGTATTCTTGGCTTCCTTGTCAAATATTAGTGTGTCTACAGTGGGCCAAGCACTGTGCATAATTTTCATTTAAACCTTCACAAATAATATTACAAGGTAGGTATTATTCATTTCATTTTACAAATGATGATTTGAAGTTCTTAGCAGTCATGATATTTGCCAAAGTTCTGATGAGAAGTTGTGACTCAAGTGTGTCTAATATCAAAGCTATACCTCCATCTACTCCATCTAAGAAAATGCTATATTGCAATTTTAGAGACTAACAAAACACAAACTGAAATTAAATCAGTTGAAGTAAAAAAAATCAGTTATTCATTAATTCTTATTTAATTTATCCAAATAAAAATTAAAATTTCAAATAAAAATTAAACTTGCCACTTGAAAATCATTTTTAAAAAAGCCTTTAAAAGTCAAATAGAAAAGAAAGTGATAACACCTAGGTGATAAGATCTCGATTTTCAAAATTATAGCCAATGGGTGGTTCCGGTTCCACCGCGGAGACACGTGAAGGTCGGTGAGTTGGTGTGGAGTTCGTCTCCGCACGTGTGACCGCGGTGGGATGGATTCCTCCTCGTCTTGCTCCGCGGCGGGTTTGGGCTCGGTAGACCCGCAGCTGCTTTCGACCTTTCATTGAGGTGGAGACACAGAAGCAGCGCTTCTAGCAGCTGGTGCACCAGATGACGGAACTTTGTTGGGGAAAGTGCATGGACAAGCCTGGGCCAAAGTTGGACAGTCGGGCTGAGGCCTGTTTTTGAACTGCGTTGAGCGCTTCATTGACACAAGCCAATTCACCTTGAATCGACTGGAACAGACGCAGAAATCCAAGCCAGTCTTCTCAGAAAGCCTTTCTGACTGACCTGAGCATTACCTCTTTGGAAAAGGAAGGTAGTTCAAGAGATGAAGAGCAGTTGATGGGGTAGTTGAAGAAAAGGCTATGGGGGAGTTGGCCCCCACCTTTGTCACTCTTGGGACATCCTGTCATCTGAGAATGAACAAAGACCAATTTTTGATGTGGGGGATTTGAGGGTCAGATGTATTTGGGGTTGTGTTTTTATAATGCTAATCTTGTGAAACAATTGACAGATGAATGAAAAACTCTACTAGATGCATATTACTGTTTGTGGGATGATGCTTTTCTTGTAGTCCCATTAACTGCTTCCTATAATTTTAATGGTGGAATTGCTCTATAATTTGATACTGGGACCGGATAGGTAATAATCTGTTATTTGTGTGGATTCATTTCAGATTTTGGGGGAGATCAGTATACATCTTTGTGTCTCTCAGAAATGGCAGCAGTAGGGGAAGAGTAATTTGGTACTCAACTGTAGGCCTCCTTATCCAGTGTTTAATTATCAGTGCTGGAAAAAATATATTTCAACTTTCTAGATTCTCTGTCTCCCTTATACCATGATTCACTTAAATATCTATATGACATATGATCTCGAGCTAGTACAGGTTGCCTGAGAGTCTAGAGGCCTTTAGTTAAAGGAATCTAGCCAGTGAAAGTAATTTTCATACTAAACTGCAACAAGGAAGAAGTTAACTTACCCTGTGTATCAGGGTTCAAAAAATTTTAATGATGTGCCTCAATGAAAAAAATTAAGATTTGGGCCAGTCAGAAACTAACAGCAGTATCAGGTCAAGGTGCATGCCTAATGTAAATCAGTGTAGTTTCCACTTACTGCATCTTTTAATGACTGAAATAAATGCTACAAGATTCAAAAAAAAAATTATAGCCAATGAATTATCAAGAAATTTATACAATATAGCCAAATTCAATAATTGACAGTAATTCAGAAAATGAAAATAATTACTTGTGATTTTCAGATATATCCTATGATCTTTTTTTAAATTCTGTAGATTTGCCTTCCTAATATGATTATCAAAATTAAGTGGAATAAACTTTTGTTAGTTACTGGTTTGACTTTTCTATATCTTGCCTCCAATTCGGATGAACATCTACCTTTAGGTGTCTTCAACTGTTTGAACAGGGTAAGGCCATTTAATCGTACTCATTTGCCCTGGAAATTCCTAATATTCCTTTATAACTTTAGATATGTCAACTGTGGTATTTTACCTGTATTTAAGGCAAAGATAATTTACAAAGCTGTGCCAGAGTCAACCCTGAACTTGGCCTTCTGACAATAATTTAATACAATATGTTATAAATTGTATGTTTTGTGCTGATCTTAGCCTGTTAATAATAACCAATGTTGGATTTGGACTGGCCCTTAATGTTCTTATTATGATTGCAAAATGCCCTTCAGCAATAACCATCAGGAAATTGAAGAAATAAAGGTTAATTATTTGTTGTTGTTGTTTAGTCACTCAGTTGTGTCCGACTCTTTGTAACCCCATGGACTGCAGCACACCAGGCTTCCCTGTCCTTCACCATCTCCCAGAGTTTGTTCAAACTCAAGTCCATTGAGTCAGTGATGCCATTCAACCATCTCATCCTCTGTCATCCCCTTTTCTTCCTGCCTACAATCTTCCCCAGCATCAGGGCCTTTTTCAATGAGTCAGTTCTTCACATCAGGTGGCCAAAATCTTGGAGTTTCAGCTTCAGCATCAGTTCTTCCAATGAATATTCAGGGTTGATTTCCTTTAGGATTGACTGGTTTGATCTTCTTGCAGTCCAAGGGACTCTTAAGAGTCTCCTCCAACGTCACAGTTTAAAAGCATCAATTCTTTGGCACTCAGCCTTCCTTATGGTCTAATTCTCACATCCATACATGACTATTGGAAAACCCATAGCTCTGACTATAATTATAGGATTTGGAAATTACACTGCATATCTGGGACCACACAGAGAGGTCACAGGTAGAG
This sequence comes from Bos grunniens, assembly GCF_055505025.1. Classification (NCBI taxonomy): domain Eukaryota; kingdom Metazoa; phylum Chordata; class Mammalia; order Artiodactyla; family Bovidae; genus Bos; species Bos grunniens. Next base: position 37,106,874 of record NC_141172.1, read on the forward strand.
AGAGTGCATGGGCCTGAGGTTCTGCTTTTTATTGGGATTGAGTGTGTGATCCTAGGATAGTGAGAGCTCACTGTTTATTGGTGAATTTAAAATATACAAGCAGGAATTTAAAGCATGGGAAGAGTAGGAAAAAAAAAAAAAAGCAAGTAGTCCAAACTGTCAGTTATGGAAATCAACCAAGATCTTCTGATCTTTATCTAGTTTTGTGACTGGCTGTGTATATTTGGGCTTCTCTGGTAGCTCAGTTGGTAAAGAATCTGACTGCAATGCAGGAGACCCCGGTTTGATTCCTGGGTCAGAAAGATCCACTGGGGAAGGAATAGGCTACCCACACCAGTATTCTTGGGCTTCCCTTATGGCTCAGCTGATAAAGAATCTGCCTGCAATGTGGGAGACCTGGGTTCGATCACTGGGTTGGGAAGATCCAACAGAGAAGGGAAAGGCTACCCACTCCAGTATTCTGGCCTGGAAAATTCCATGGACTATATGTGTGTTTATTTGAGATGATCGTTTTTGAAGTAGGTGCCTCAGCAATCAAAGCTTAAGTCAGGCACTTGCATTACAAAATAGAAAAGCAAAATCCAACTGTCATGGCTTACACTATATTGTATCACATTGTCTTTTCTGAGTTAAAAGGCATAAGATGATACTCTAAACATGTTCATTCCTTATAAGCTTATCTTAATGAGTAGTGTCCCATAGGGCCATGCCAGGTATGTCCAATATTGGAAGTGGACTCTGTGGGGAGTAGGATATGGGTCTTGGGCAGTTAGAAGTGAAGGTCATAGTACTGAGGAAATATTGTGGATGTGAAAGAGGATTAGGGGCTGAAGATAGTAGTGTAGCAAGTAGCATCTAGTAAGACAAAATCTGGATATAATTCCTTGGGAGCTGACTGTGTTTGAAGTAATACTTTCAGTTCAGTTCAGTCACTCAGTCATGTCTGACTCTTTGCGACCCCATGAATCACAGCACACCAGGCCTCCCTGTCCATCACCAACTCCTGGAGTTCACTCAAACTCATGTCCGTCCAGTCGGTGATGCCATCCAGCCATCTCATCCTCTGTCGTCCCCTTCTCCTCCTGCCCCCAATCCCTCCCAGCATCAAGGTCTTTTCCAATGAGTCAACTCTTCCCATGAGGTGGCCAAAGTATTGGAGTTTCAGCTTCAGCATCATTCCTTCCAAAGAACACCCAGGACTGATCTCCTTTAGGATGGACTGGTTGGATCTCTTTGCAGTCCAAGGGACTCTCAAGAGTCTTCTCCAACACCACAGTTCAAAACCATCAATTCTTCAGCGCTTAGCTTTCTTCACAGTCCAACTTTCACATCCATACATGACCACTGGAAAAACTGTAGCCTTGACTAGACAGACCTTTGTTGGCAAAGTAGTATCTCTGCTTTTCAATATGCTATCTAGGTTGGTCATAACTTTCCTTCCAAGGAATAAGCGTCTTTTAATTTCATGGCTGCAATTGCCATCACCATCAGTGATTTTGGAGCCCAAAACAATAAAGTCTGCCACTGTTTCCACTGTTTCCCCATCTATTTGCCATGAAGTGATGGGACCAGATGCCATGATCTTTGTTTTCTGAATGTTGAGCTTTAAGTCAACTTTTTCACTCTCCTCTTTCATTTTCATCAAGAGGCTTTTTAGTTCCTCTTCACTTTCTGCCATAAGGGTGGTGTCATCTGCATATCTGAGGATTTTGATATTTCTCCCAGCAATCTTGATTCCAGCTTGTGCTTCTTCCAGCCCAGCGTTTCTCATGATGTACTCTGCATAGAAGTTAAATAAGCAGAGTGACAATATACGGCCTTGACATACTCCTTTTCCTATTTGGAACCAGTCTGTTGTTCCATGTCCAGTTCTAACTGTTGCTTCCTGACCTGCATATAGGTTTCTCAAGAGGCAGGTCAGGTGGTCTGGTATTCCCATCTCTTTCAGAATTTTCCACAGTTTATTGTGATCCACACAGTCAAAGGCTTTGGCATAGTCAATAAAGCAGAAATAGATGTTTTTCTGGAGCTCTCTTGCTTTTTCCATGATCCAGCACATGTTGGCAATTTGATCTCTGGTTCCTCTGCCTTTTCTAAAACCAGCTTGAACATCTGGAAGTTCGCATTTCACGTATTGCTGAAGCCTGGCTTGAGCATTACTTTACTAGCATGTGAGATGAGTGCAATTGTGCAGTAGTTTGAACATTCTTTGACATTGCCTTTCTTTGGGACTGGAATGAAAACTGACCTTTGCCAGTCCTGTGGCCACTGCTGAGTTTTCCAAATTTGCTGGCATATTGAGTGCAGCACTTTCACAGCATCATCTTTCAGGATTTGAAATAGCTCAACTGGAATTCCATCACCTCCACTAGCTTTGTTCGTAGTGATGCTTTCTAAGGCCCACTTGACTTCACATTCCAGGATGGGAGAATTTGGAAGAAGGTATACTCTGATGTTTGAAGTAGCTGAAACTGGTATGAGGGTTGTGTTCTTGAGAGGAAAGCATAAAGCTGGCATGGCTATGAGAACTCTGTTGAAGAGAGTGTTCCATTAGGGTCAAAGCCTTTCAGACTTACTGTTGCCATTTCCTATGTCTCCATCCTGCTTGATATCCGAGGGCACTGTCTTTAAAGGCTTTTAAGTAAATTCTCATAACCTATAATTTTATCATAGCAACAGCATGATGAAATCCCTCAGGCATGTCATGGGAATGGGCCCAGAAATTTTTTTTTAATTCTGCTACAGAGAGAGCCAGACCATGGCTGACAGGAACTGCCGAAGTGAGTGACTTCATCTTTCTTTTTTCCCCCAAGCACTAATTTCACCAAAGGTCTCCCCTCACTGTTTACTATCTTTGACCTGTCTGTGATATTTGATCTGGGGACCACATCCTTTCTGAATCCTTCTTCCCTTACTGTTGTATCATCACTCCTCTTGGATTCTTTTTGTTCCCCTCTGATCACTCCATCTCTGTCTCTTTGTTGTTCTTCCTTCTCTGCTTGCTCCTAAAATGTTGGTCTTCCTAAAGGTTTTGTCCTTTGTCTTTCTTCTCAGTTTAGACTTTCAGGGCAATCTTGCTTGCTCCAATGACTTCAATCATCTTTTTATATGTTGATGATTCCCCAAACTGTAAGTAGACCTTTGGTCTCTCTCCCAAGCTTTGTATCTTTTGTTTTTTCTGCACAGAAATTTTGATGCCATGGGGCATTTTGACTTAAGTTCCCAAGAAAGGCAATGCCAAAGAATGCTCAAACTACTACACAATTGCACTCATCTCACACGCTAGTAAAGTAATGCTCAAAATTCTCCAAGCCAGGCTTCAGCAATACATGAACCGTGAACTTCCAGATGTTCAAGCTGGTTTTAGAAAAGGCAGAGGAACCAGAGACCAAATTGCCAACATCTGCTGGATCATGGAAAAAGCAAGAGAGCTCCAGAAAAACATCTATTTCTGCTTTATTGACTATGCCAAAGCCTTTGACTGTGTGGATCACAATAAACTGTGGAAAATTCTGAAAGAGATGGGAATACCAGACCACCTGACCTGCCTCTTGAGAAACCTATATGCAGGTCAGGAAGCAACAGTTAGAACTGGACATGGAACAACAGACTGGTTCCAAATAGGAAAAGGAGTATGTCAAGGCTGTATATTGTCACCCTGCTTATTTAACTTCTATGCAGAGTACATCATGAGAAACGCTGGGCTGGAAGAAGCACAAGCTGGAATCAAGATTGCTGGGAGAAATATCAAAATCCTCAGATATGCAGATGACACCACCCTTATGGCAGAAAGTAAAGAGGAACTAAAAAGCCTCTTGATGAAAGTGAAAGAGGAGAGTGAAAAAGTTGACTTAAAGCTCAACATTCAGAAAACAAAGATCATGGCATCTGGTCTCATCACTTCATGGCAAATAGATGGGGAAACGGTGGAAACAGTGTCAGACTTTGTTTTTTGGCACACCAAAATCACTGCAGATGGTGACTGCAGCCATGAAATTAAAAGACGCTTACTCCTTGGAAGAAAAGTTATGACCAACCTAGATAGCATATTGAAAAGCAGAGATATTACTTTACCGACAAAGGTCTGTCTAGTCAAGGCTATGGTTTTTCCAGTGGTCATGTATGGATGTGAGAGTTGGACTGTGAAGAAAGCTGAGCACTGAAGAATTGATGGTTTTGAACTGTGGTGTTGGAGAAGACTCTTGAGAGTCCCTTGGACTGCAAGGAGATTCAACCAGTCCATTCTGAAGGAGATCAGCCCTGGGATTTCTTTGGAAGGAATGATGCTGAAGCTGAAACTCCAATACTTTGGCTACCTCATGTGAAGAGTTGACTCATTGGAAAAGACTCTGCTGCTGGGAGGGATTGGGGGCAGGAGGAGAAGGGGACGACAGAGGATGAGATGGCTGGATGGCATCACTGACTCAATGGACATGAGTTTGAGTGAACTCCGGGAGTTGGTGATGGACAGGGAGGCCTGGCGTGTTGTGATTCATGGGGTCACAAAGATTCGGACACGACTGAGCAACTGAACTGAAAGCATCCCTATTTCTATCTATGTAGAACCTCCTGAATTCTAGATATCTTGACCCAGATGACCTACACCTACCCCAAATGCAAATACATTTACAATTAAAAAAAATAAACTTTTTCTTTCTCTACCCCCAATATATTCCTGAAGAATTCCCCATCTTTAAAAATAGTACTGCTCTCTGCCATTATCTGCCCAACTTTAAAATCAGAAAGCTGAGAATTATCCATTTCCCCGCCTATCTCCATTCTTCAATTTATTCAGTTTGTTATTAAGCCTTATTGATTTCATTTTCTGAATGTATCTGAATTTTAGTTTTTCCTTTGCATTCTGTCATCTTAGGTCAGGCCCTCATCATCAGTCCCCTAAGATGAATGCAGTAGACCTCTGACCAGTCTCTGTTTCTTCTCTTTCCTCTTTACTCTATCTTCACTACCACCAACATGATCTATCCAAAGTAAAAATGTCTTATTATTTCCCAATTAAACATTTTCAGTCATTCCCTGCTATCCACAGGATAAAGTTAAAGCTCCTTCACTGTAACAGAAGATTATCTTATAGACAAATCCAAACTAAAGGGGGAGGTCCCTACTCTGTTCTGCCTCCAGCTATTGCCATGTAGGGATATGTGGGCCCAGTTGTTGCTAGATCTTCAAATTTCTCCTGAGAAGCTGTAATTCAGATTTTTATGCAAAATCTCCCAATTTTTATATGTTACCTCAATTGAAAAACAACAGTAACACTGTTCAGGCCAACTAAAATACTTCTGTTGGATGGATATGGGCCAAGGCTTCCTTATTGTGACTTCTGAATAGATCCATAACGACACTGGATTGTCAGGGCAGGGAAAGGATTAATGGGTATGAGGGAGAGGAGATAGTAGGGGAGAATGGGCTAACTCTAAGGAGTAGCTTCCTGGAAAGGAGATACATTTGGGGAGAGGCTTTCCTCTAGTTTCCTTCAGAACTCCTGAAGTTCTGTACTGTGTTGGCACTAGAGGTGAAATGCTCTGGTGCTGACCAGAACTCATGTGGGATCTGACTGTATGGATACTGGTAGAGGTTAAGTACTGAGTTTTGTGGCTTTTCCACTGTGTAAGATCCTGCTAGCCCAGGGGAGGAGAAGGTATTAAAATGGACTTTGTTGCTTGGGTACTCAGGGCAGTTTATTTACAAAAATAAGGTGTGACATTTCTTGCACCTTCAGTTTTGAGAAGCAGTTCATATCTGTCAGATACCACACATTTATCTGTTGAAATTTTAGCCAAGAGTGTTTAAATAATGACAATTTTAGTATTAAACTGAACCAGTTATTATTGGAAGGGAAAAATCTGCTAAGGAATGATAAAAATAGTGTAATGTGACTTGGGGATAATCTTAATCATTGTTTCTCTAAATGGCATAAATAAGCTGTTGGGTCCATTGCACCCTTAAAGGATGGGTTACGTTTTCATTTTCTATTAATGCCAGTGACTCTGGTGTATATTCCCAGCCTGCTGCCTCATATCAGCATCTATAGAGAGCCCACATCTTCTAGGGTACAAAGAAAATGCATTCTTTATTAAGAGGGAATTTGGGGGCACAGAGTCACTTCTAATGAGTCACTGTTCCTGAAAGGAGCATTTTGACTCAGACATAAATAAAACAACTAACTTAGCTGTGATTTCCTGGCGATTCAGAAACCACAGCAGATTGGTCTTCCTACTTATAAGAGAGGAGCATTAATGGGCCAGAGCCTCAGGGAAGACAGAAATGATATTCTGTCTGACATTGTTTTCTCTTCTAGCCTTACATGTTCAGGGAAATGAAGAGGAGCACAAAAGACAAAGATATGGAGTCCCACTACCATTTTTCATTCTCTTTTTTCTCTCAGTACACCAGAGCTCTGTTAATTCTCTTGTGTTACTGCTCTCAAATGAAAAACATGAGTGTAAATTTGCATAATTCTTTCCTAGGATAGATAATTTTAAGAATCAAAGATGTTAATAATTCTTTCATCTTGAAGATATGGCTACTTTTTGATTTTATCTGCCCTTCGACTTATTTCAGACACTTTGAGTTTGCCACTAGATAAACTTGAGCATCATTTGGTCAGTTCTGCTTTATTTGGTGCCTGGATTATTCAAATACCTTCACTTGTTATTCTCTCCCTTATCTGAAGTCAAGAACAAAAACTTGATATACCAAAGGTCTTAAAAAATGTTTGTTGAATAAAAGTCAGTCAGTTTAAATTTTTGTTAGGTGATCTGGGAAAAGTTTTGGGATTCAGTGGCAGTAGGTTTGGGTAGAGAAGGAATTGATATGACAGGCTGTAATTATATTTATCACTATTAGCAAGTTTAAATCACCTAAGCCACTCCTGTTCTGTGATATATCAAATAAACAAAAGTTGGCCCTTTATAGTCTGATTTTACAACCAAAGCCTTCTCTATTATACACTTATGAGCCATCTTAGTAGTTTTTAATAAGTTTGCATGTATAAACATTGGAATAATAAAGATTTGGTAACAGATAAACAATAGTGTGTAAAACAATCAGAAAGACTTAAGTCCTTACTTCTCAACTTGGGAGATTTTACCAAGGCTTTGCCTGCTGAGCATTTCATCTTTGCTGGAGAAATTTTGGTGGTTGAATACTTCATTTTAGGCTTCATTTTTCAGGCTTCTGTTGAATTAAAGTATAATGTTAGTTCAATTGTCTCAACTTGAAAACAAACAGAAACAACTGTGGCTAACTCAATGTAAAATTGATAACAAAGCTACATAGAAAAATAATTCAGTAAAATTTGAATATAGTATTCTGTATACACACACACACACACACACACACACATACTAGAACTATTGTCAGAGGGTGAAAAGAATTCCAATCTTAAACTTTACTTTGTGGGCTTGTTGTTAGTGGAAATATTGGTTTTGAAATTCTGAGACTTTTTTGCTATACTATGGAATAGAACAATGTATTGGTGTTATAGGATTTTCACTGCAGGGAAAAGGAGATATAAATATAAAATAAAAATAGAAAAGAAAATCCCTCTAGTGCTAAATTTGAATTATCAATATCAATGTGCCTGTATCTTAGTTTCTAACTACCTTTTCCACTGAAGGGAACAAGGATTCTAGATCTGGGTTGGGAAATAATAGAAGTGAATACTGAGTATGTCATTGTGCCAGAAAGCAGTGAATCATTCAAAAACTAGTGAGATTGTGTCAAAAGGACATAGGAGTCCCCTTGAAGGGTCTCCTGTTGCACAAATTTGGCATAGTTTGAGCATCAGAAAAAATGATGGTAATTGACCATAAAGCATTTTATTTAAAAAAAAAAGCTGCAAGTCCATAACATTTCTTAAGAATGAATAAGATTTATTCATTATGGAAGGAATGATAGAATTAGAAAAATCACCATTTGCAGCCCCCAATTTAATATTTGATTCAGGCAAGGATCATCAATGATGCTGTTCCTTAATTATCAAGCTGGGTCATAGTACCATTTTGAAGGAATATGGAGTTGTCCTATAAATTGCCTAGGTCAGGAAGATTCCCTGGAGAAGGGAATGGCTACTCACTCCAGTATTCTTTCATAGAGAATTCCGTGGACAAAGGAGCCTAGTGGGCTACAGTCCGTGGGATCACAGAGTCAGACATGACTGTGTAACTAACGTTTTCACTTTCACTTTCATGTGTTCTTTCAGTAGGGTACTGCAACCAGGCTTCATGGTCAAGGTAAGGCACTGTTGCTGTGGTTTGTGGAGGGAGCAAGATTGCTCCTCCAGTCTTAAACTTTCTCTAATATTACCTGAAGTTCTATAATAGTTAATACTTCTTTTAGTAAGCATTGCTTTCTTTGTGCTAGATTTTAAAGAAATTGAGTCCAAATTATCCCAAGAGTGGTTATTATTTAAATCTCTTATAAACTTCATTAGGACCAGTTCTTCTAGCAGAGTAAAGGAGGAACATTGAGTTCCTGGGTTAGAGGACTCATTGGAAAATAAACTTCCTGCACCTTTACTTTTGTCCCTTGCCAAGTCCCCAGTAGGCTGAAATTCCAAATTTTCTTGTTTAAATGGAACTAGAATCTTACATAAAGCCATTCTATTTACAGCCTGTCTGATGAGCAAAATCCTTCAATGATAGCATAATTGAGATTCCCTATTCTGCCCCTAGAAATGAATGTATCATCCATGGGAGTAAATATTATCCTCAAAGAGCATGAGGGACTCGCATCAATCCTTACCTTCTTCTTCTGATTCTGCCACCTTTATTGATCAAGAACAGTTGAAGATAAGAAGCAGAGAAACTTAGACATCATTTACTGAGCACCCCACCCTCCCAACTCTAGTTGAGTAGGCTAGGACTGAAAGGTTAAGTGCCTCGCCCAGGTTCACAGAAGCAGAACCAGGACTAGAATCTAGTCTCGTGATTTCCATCTTTATGCCAGAGCTTCCTGACCCTGGCTATTCTCTTCTCCCTCCAAATGTAGAAAGAAAGTAAGCAGAAATGAGAATTCAGCTTCAAATGCTCAAGCAATTGTCCAAATTCTTTTAAATAATAAATTTCAGAATATGATATTTAATTTCTAACCATAATGTGGGATAGTGCATTTTGGTAGCTTTATTGTGTTAAATTTTAAATTGTACAGAAAATAGTTCAGATAGTACCCTGCACACAGTAGGTGTTCAGGTAATATTTTACTGATAACATGATGATTACATTGCAGGATTTGTTTTTCTCTTTTATCCAATAATCCTTATGTCCTAGAAAAAAGATCTCTTGGATAGACATTTTTAAAAGTTGTATTTTCAAATAAATCTGGGAAATATTTCAGTCTATATTCCACTTCTTGGAAAGTCAGAATTCATATTAGCATAGTAAAGGTGCTAACATTCCCTCACTGTAGAATTTGGATACTTTTGTTTAACTAATTATTTTCAGTGATTATTTGATCTCGAATAATCTCCTCAACTCACTCTGTTAACATTCCCATGGTTAGTTTGAGAGAACACACTTGGAGGAACTCTGTTCTAAACCAGTATTAGCCTGCGGATTCATGTAAGATAGATAAGAAAATGAAATATAACATTTAAAATGGAGTCACGGACACAGAAAAGGTCAACTGCTTTTTAAGGAGCATGCAATAAGTCAAAAACAGGAAATATTTTCTAATCTTTGTCTGAAAGACAAAACATTTTCTTTAAACAACCTACAAATCTTTTACCTTAAAAAATACAATCACTTAAAAAAATTTTACACTTAAAAATTTACTGTTTATTCTCTTATTTTAAAATCAGAAATATTAGAGTATGGCATTGTAAATGCTACTGGTTTTTTTGAGCTGCTCTTTCCAATAATATATGGCACATATTCTCGCATACTGGTTATGATACCCACCTAAGTTATAAATGTGAAGGGCTGGTCTCAAATGATGAGGCTTCCTGTTGTCCACACTTGGTAGTAGTTGATGCAGTTATATTCCAACTCCAGTTATATATACACACTCTTGGATTAGGCAACGTTGGGTGACAGCATTAGATGAATGAGGCAATCCTAACAGAGCCAGTTGAATGGGTTAGAATGGGTGGGAATGCATTCTCATTCCCACAACTAAATCCTAAACAAAGCTTTTTTTAGATTATTTTAGCCATAGCACTTTCAATGAGTTATACTCAGTTAATCATTAACTTTGATAAAACCTCTATCATTTGGACTCTACATACTGTTTGTTACTCACTGTAGAGCATGTAAGGACCCAGATTATTTAATTGCCTTTCTCTTTCCTACAGAAAGTTGAGAACTTTTCAAGTAATCTTTTTCTGGTTATAAAAATGATATATGTACACTTAGAAAATGTGTAAATGACAGGAAAGCATGTATACTGTGGATCCTAACATTCTTTTTTTCAGTGAATAAGTACTATATATATATTTTAATAAAAAGTAGAATCATACTGCTAATGTTATTTTGTAAGCTTTTTCATTATACAGTTAACACGCATCATAAGCATAAACATGACATTTCTACATGTCAGAATAATTCTTTTTACAGGAAGCATTACAAATTGTCATTTAACAGACCGATTCCTGCATGATGTTTTCTATTTCTCAAGGATTTTCTGTTCCTTATTGGTTCCTATTTGGAGAACGAGTAGAGCTGCACACAGTTCTCAGGACTGAAGTCATAGGATGAGACATGCAGTGACTCTTTGCAGCGTCAGCGACCTTGTATGTATTAGACTATCCATATTGTGGCTATTGATAAAAATTCATCCTGTGTAATAGCTGAGTAATCATCTTCAGTTCAGTTCAGTTCAGTCGCTCAGTTGTGTCCAACTCTCTGCGACCCCATGAATCACAGCACGCCAGGCCTCCTTGTCCATCACCAACTCCCGGAGTTCACTGAGACTCACGTCCATCGAGTCAGTGATGCCATCCAGCCATCTCATCCTTTGTTGTCTCCTTTTCCTCCTGTCCCCAATCCCTCCCAGGATCAGAGTCTTATCCAGTGAGTCAACTCTTCGCATGAGGTGGCCAAAGTACTAGAGTTTCAGCTTTAGCATCATTCCTTCCAAAGAACACCCAGGACTGATCTCCTTCAGAATGGACTGGTTGGATCTCCTTGCAGTCCAAGGGACTCTCAAGAGTCTTCTCCAACACCATACTTCAAAACCATCAATTCTTCGGCGCTCAGCTTTCTTCACAGTCCAACTATCACATCCATACTAGAAAAACCATAGCCTTGACTAGATGGACCTTTGTTGGCAAAGTAATGTCTCTGCTTTTGAATATGCTATCTAGGTTGGTCATAACTTTCCTTCCAAGGAGTAAGCATCTTTTAATTTCATGGCTGCAGTCACCATCTGCAGTGATTTTGGAGCCCCCCCAAATAAAGCCTGATACTGTTTCCACTGTTTCCCCATCTATTTGCCATGAAGTGATGAGACCAGATGCCATGATCTTTGTTTTCTGAATGTTGAGCTTTAAGTCAACTTTTTCACTCTCCTCTTTCACTTTCATCAAGAGGCTTTTTAGTTCCTCTTTACTTTCTGCCATAAGGGTGGTGTCATCTGCATATCTGAGGATTTTGATATTTCTCCCAGCAATCTTGATTCCAGCTTGTGCTTCTTCCAGCCCAGCATTTCTCATGATGTACTCTGCATATAAGTTAAATAAGCAGGGTGACAATATAAAGCCTTGATGTACTCCTTTTCCTATTTGGAACCAGTCTGTTGTAAAGATATATAAGCCTGCATTTCTGCTAATAAAGCACCCTTGCTCCATCAGAGCTTGGGTCCCCGTGTCTGTCTTTCTTTCTCTCTCTCTCTCTCTCTTTCACTTTCTTATCGTCGACTCCGGACCACCAGGTTCCGGTCCATTAAAGGACCACAAGAACAAATATACATAATCATATAAATATACTATAAGCAATCTTGTATTGATTAATTCTTTGGCTGTTTCCAGTTTTTCCCTTTTCTTCTTTTCTGCTATAACCAGTGTTGTAACTGACAGGTCTATGTGTGTGTGTGTTTTTGTGTTGTGATTCTGGTAAGCCTTTGTAAGTTCATTGGTAGCATACATTCCTTGTAGCAAGATTTCTGGATCAAACTGTATAAGCATCTTATATTTTGATAGATATTATCCAACTGACTTCAAAAAGTTTGTACTGATTTATAATTTCAGCAATTCAAGTGTGTGCCCTTTCTCCATTGCCTTAGCATCAGGGGTCCAGTGGGGGTAGGGGAAGTCATCACCTTTAAAATGTTTGCTTTCTAAAGAGTGGGAAATAGCTCATGTTTTGAATTTTGTTTCTTTAATTATTTAGTGAGATTTAACATTTTTTTTTAAAACATATTTGTTGTCAGTGTCTGTAAATTAATGACTTACATGGACTCTTTGTAAATTAAGAGGTGAAATTGTTGTCTGTGAAAAAATTTCCCCAGTACCAATTATTACTTTATTAATTGCATTTAAATTTTTTGACAAAAATTTTCAAGTATTATGTGGTAAATTTTTTAAAGATATTTAAAATTTTTATTTTTAATTGAAGGATAATTGCTTTACAGTGTTGCACTGGTTTCTAGCAAACATCAAGATAATCAGCCGTAGGTTTACTCATGTTTGATTGATTTTTTGCCAATTTATTTATTTTTTAATTGAAGGATAGTTGCTTTACAGAATTTTGTGGTTTTCTGTCAAACATCAACAAGAATCAGGCATAGGTACACCCATGTTACATGGTAAATTTTAATCAACTTTTCCTCCTATAACTTCTGGATTTTGTGTCCTGCTTTGAAGATGCCCCCTCCTCAAAGATTATAAATTAATTTCTCATGCCACTTTCTAAAAGTTTTATTCTTTACTATTTAATATTTCAATCTTTAATCACTTATTATGTCTAGTATAAAGAGTAATTTAGGGATTTTTTTTTCCCCCAAATGCTTATCCCAAACACCTTTGTAATCCAATTTAGATAAAGTGAGGCTTCATATGTTATGTGGGGAGTAGAATGCAGGGAGCTGCGAATATAATGGTAAGGAGTTTGAGTTTTACTCTGTAGCTAACAAGAATCTTTTTTAAGTTTTTTAAGCAAGTGAGAAATATCAAAGATGTGTTTTATGAATGTAATTTTATGGCTGTATGAAGGACTAGAAGAAAGGAAAGAACGCCAGTTAGGAGGCCAATTAAATAACCCAGGCAAAAAGCAGTGAGAATAGAGCTAGGGCAGTGTCAGTGAGACTAGTCAGGCAGGGATGAAGGTGATTAGTGCTTCAGGCGTATTTCATAAGTCCTTGAATGTTGAATGAGAAAGGGCTCCAGAGATCCCTGGTCCTACTTCCATTGTCACATAGCTCTTTAGTGGCTGAGTCAGGATTAGAACCAAAGTTCATTCACAGTTCAGTGTTGTGTCTGCCACAGAGCCTCCATAGCTCTTTTTGGATGTGGGTATATCAGCTCTGGACAGGGGAAGGGAAGGCAAAGGGAAGTGAAATTGGTGCCAGTGGTCTGGTTAGGAAACTCATGTGAAGAGTTTCATTGACAGGAACAAGTAATGAGTAATATAGGGCAAATGGTATCTCAAATTTAAGGAACAATTATATGGAAATTTCAGCAGGGAGCTGGAGCTGGGTTGTGGGTTGAGAAGGCCAGACTTAGCCATGTGGATTTGTTCATTTGTGAAAGCATAACTGTTAATTATGTGGGAGCAAAGTGAGATTGGCTCAGCTGAGTGTGGAGCAGGAAGAGAAAGCTGTGTCTAGATGGAACTGTGGAGACTCTTACATTTAAGGGGTAAGAGAAGAAAAGGAGTTAGCAAAGAACATCAGAAAGAGAAGGAGAAAAAAAAAAAAAAACAGGTCATATTATGAAGGCTAAGAAAGCAGATCCTCTCAAAAAGGAACATTTGATGAGCAGTGCAGAGAACTAGCAGATTAGAGACCTTGGAGAGAGTCCTTTAAACATGGGAGGAAACTGTAGTTTACTGCACAGTGTGAAGAAGAAAGGAGAAAGACTTTTAAAAAAGTATAGTAATGAAAGGGAAATGCAGAGAGAATGGTATCTTGACAGCAGCATGGAGAAGGGAGGATGCTGCTAACTAGTCAGGTGAAAAGTCTAGGGCAAGTTACGTGATGTCTCTAAAGCCTCAGTTTCCTCATAATAACACTTTTTCTTATAATATTTTGAACTCATGGGATTTTTATGAGAATTATATAAGGAGGTACATTTTAAGCACTTAGCATAATAGCTAGAACATAGTAAAACTTAACACATTATTATTTTTTTTATTAGAATATTAAACTCCTAGGTGTATTTCAATGTAGAGAGAAAGTAGTGAATGAGAAAGAGAAAACTGATATAGTTTTCTATATCAAAACTATATAAATAGTTTTCTATATCAAAGTCCCAGAGGAGACAGAAGAGAGAGGGGGAAAGAATACTAGTGGAAGGTCAGCTTTGAAAAGGAGGAGGCATATTTCTTTGTGTAGGAGAGGAGGAAAAGTGAGAGAATGGGGGAGATGTGAAATGTCAGGTCTAGGAACATGAACTTAAGGATCTTGTAAAATGGCTTGATTCTTGTTCATAAAGTAGGTTGTGAGAAGCTTTACAGCGATTAAGGGGAATATAAATATGCTTAAAAGACTTAACTAGGGAATGAGATAATGCTGTTCATGGATATCAAGCTTCATTTTTGGAAGATGAAAAAAATTTTGGAGCTGGATTATGATGGTTGCTCACTAATGTCAGTGTATTTCATATACACTTAAAATGATTAAAATGAAGATCAGATGTATTATATTTATTGTTACATTTTAGCACAATTTCTAAAGGTTTTAAAAATGGGAGTGGGAGAAGTAAAAATACAGATGCTTGTTTTATATTATAAACAGGTGAATTCCAGTGTTCTTATCTTGGAGGTAGATATGTTCTGATGATAATGGTGGTCAGGATGAGGCTTTGTGAGTGATCTGTGCATTGCAGGCGGGTTCTTTACCACCTGAGCCACCAGCAAAGCCCTGTAGAGGACTGCTGCTGCTAAGTCGCTTCAGTCATGTCCGACTCTGTGCGACCCCATAGACGGCAGCCCACTGGAAGGTTTGCCATTTCCTTCTCCAATGCATGAAAGTGAAAAGTGAAAGTGAAGTCACTCAGTCGTGCCCGACTCTTAGCGACCCCATGGAGCCTACCAGGCTCCTCCGTCCATGGGATTTTCTAGGCAAGAATACTGGAGTGGGGTGCCATTGCCTTCTCCGTGTAGAGGACTAAAGAATCATTAAAACAGGCAATGAAGTCAACTGAGGGTGATGATAGAGGAGGCAGCTCAAACAGAAAAGGATGTTGGGATCCCTGGTAAAAAGAATGGAAAGACATTAACATAAGTAGTTGGGCCCAGGGTTGAGGTTACCAAGGGCAGTGGAAAGTGAGAAATGTGCCGCTTCCTGTATTGGTGCTGGGAAATGGGCACACAATGAAAGAGAGTGGGTTTAAGAATAGTGGTGTCACCAGGGGAAAGCCATGTTTTAGACAACACAAGGAAAGAGAAGGAACTTTTTAAGAAAGAAGGAGAAAGAAGAGGGTAAGAGTGTACGTGTAGTGGAAAGGAACATTCCAGAGGAAATGACATACATTTAAATCACTAAACCCTGGAGAAGGAAATTGCCACCCATTCCAGTATTCTTGCCTGGAGAATTCCATGGACAGAGGAGCCTGGCTGGCCTCAGTCAATAGGGTCACTGAGAGTTGGATACGACTGAGTGACTAACACTAAATCACAAAAAAGTAAGATAAAAACCTGAAATGAGATTTTAATCAAGGAATAGTATCTTAAATAGAAATTCATTAGTTGGTAATTCATTTCTGAGCAACAACAACAACAAAAATGTATGCAATGTCATTTCCAAAGTTGCCATGTGTATGATTGCTTCTTTGGCTGGCTGAAGGCTCCAGATTGGATTGAAATCCAATCCAGAGTTGGATTTCATTCAAAGTGCAATGGGAAGCCAAAGAAGGGTTTTAAGTAATGTGGAATATGACTTAGTTTTTTAAAGAGTGCTCTGGCTGCCATGTGAGGAACAGATGGAGGGCAGGAAGAGAGAAGGAATGAAACCAGCAGGGAGTCTGCTTTAGTCTACATTCCACAAATACTGAGTGCCCATTAGTTGCCAGGGACTGTGTATTCCATCAGCATTAACCCGTGGGACACTGCACAACAGTTTTCATTTTACTTTGTCATATAATCTACATTTGATCACATGGAAAATTGTTTATTGAATCAGTAAATGTCTCTTATATGTCAGGCGATGCTCTTTGATTAGCAATTTCTCTCTTCCAAAATACTGATACCCTTAAGAGTGTTAAGTTGGCTGCTGGTCTTTCTTTCCTCTTTGTGAATTTTACTTTTAAAATAAATGAATTTAATCAAATTGGAGTGAGGAGTCTTGTTAAAATGCAGAGTTTAAGAGAAATTTTTATTAAAAATATATGTTCATTATGGAAAATTTGGATGATACAGAAAATAGAAAGTTTAATCTTTGATGTCCTAGAAAGTAGTTAAATGCTTTGAAAAGAAATATAGCTAGTAATCATTATAGAGAAATCCCAACCTCTCTGAGGTCCCGAGTTCACAAGTAGTATGGATTTGTATCTGCACAGAGTGCTAGGAATAACGATAATAAATCAAACACTTTTTTAGTGCCCAGCTAGGTGCTAGGGATACAGTAGTGAATAAAGCAAACTTCTTCCTGCCCTCCTGGAGTTTATTCTTTTGGGGGGAGATATATTTTGAGAAAATAACCATACAAATAAATTATTTATGAATATGATAAGTAAGAATTAGATTGATGAGGAAGTTTAAGGACTAGAATGGTACTAAGATAGTGTGGTCAGAGAAGGTGGCATTTAAGCTGTGCCCAAAGGGTGTGAAGAACATATGGCCGAGAGGGGACAGAGGATGACTTCTGGATAGAGAAAACTCCAGGGGCAAAGGCCCTGACAGAACTTGCAGTTTTTAGGGAACTAAGAGCGCCAGTGTGGCTGGAGCAGGTTGGGCAATTGGGAGAGTATAATGTAATGGGGTTGGAGAAGGAAGGAGGAAGAAACCAAGTAGGGCTGGGCCCTGGAGGCCAGGGGAAGGAGTTGTATTTCATTCAAACTGCAATGGGAAGCCAAAGAAGGGTTTTAAGTAATGTGGAATATGACTTAGTTTTTTAAAGAGTACTCTGGCTGCCATGTGAGGAACAGATGGAGGGAAGGAAGAGAGAAGGAATGAGACCAGCAGGGAGTCTGCATTAGTTCAGACTCTTAATAATGATGGTGGTGGCAATGACACTAATGGTGATAACAGTTACAGTATCTTGGGCATCTTCTGTGGATCACATGTTTTACATACATTGTTTATAATAGTCACCATATCACCAGTATTTGATATTATTTCCTCCATTTTAGAAGTGAGGAAATAGAGACTCAGAGTGATTAACTGTCTTGCAAAAGGCCACATAGTCAGTAAGTAGCAAAGGCAGAATTTGAAATCAAGTCCATTTGGTTCTTTCTCTTATTCCATGGGAGCCATTGGTAGAATAAGGTGAAACTGAATTCCCTGGCCTTCGATTCTATTCACTGTGTTGTCAGGCTTGCATGTACTTGTTTGTGCAGAGGAACTCTGAGGGTATGGTGGAATTATACTAACCCATTGTTGGGTACCAGAAAATTATTGAAAGAAGTCAGCACCCCAAAGTTGATCTTGGCTGGTAGGAGAGAGGGGAAATGGAAAATATGACTAAGCTTGGCAACACTGAATGCCTTAATTCTGAGAGATTTTACAGGGAAGCAGAAGGGAAAAGATAAGAGGGAAGTGTGCTCACACTGACCCTCTCCTCCACTGGTTGTGGTGGCTTTAATTTTTTCTTGGGGGAGAACTGATACAGAAGAAGGGGGCAACAATGAGATAGCACTCAAACTGAATCACTTCCTGTTCTCCTTTCCCCACCACTCTGAAAATTTCTACGTGCCGCCTAGGGAGAGGAAACACTCTATTAAGAAATCTGGCAAATCAGTCTATGACTTAAGCCAAATCTTTTGTGAGTTTTCAGGGAAGGGATGATGTGAGTTTCAGGGAGGGATGATGTGAGTTTTCAGGGAAACTTTCTTTTATGTATTCAAGGTAAATAACAGCATTTGTAAAACACTCTATGCTTTCTTACAGTTCCTCTAGATGCATCTTATCCAATCATTTTTATACCCTGGTGTGACCCACCCTTTCAAACTTTCTGGTCTCACACACCCCCTTCCTCATTACCCTGTACATTTTAGACCCACTGGATGATTTACTGTTCCTCAAGTTACCATGCGCTTTCACACCTGCATGCCTTGTTCAAGTTATTCCTCTTGCTAAATTTGTCTCTTCCCCTTTACATGGGAAACTTCTACTTAACCTTTAGAGCTCAATTGAAATGATTTTGTCTACCAATCCAATGGAATTTATTGCTTCCTTCCTTACTTGCTTATCATATCCAACGTTGTTTCTCTTTGTTTCCTCCATTGGCTGTTATCTCCTTGGGAACGAACATTATACCTTAGTCATCTTTTGTTTTCCAAGCAACTACTCATGAGCAGACACTCAATAAAATGTTGTATAATTTGTATAGGTCCTTGCAGAAACCCTACAAACTAGGCAAGGCAGGCATCACCAGCTGGACAGATGTGGAAGCCCTATCCAAATCCCAAAGATCACCACAGAGTGGTGTAGCAGGAACTGTGGGTTGAGCATTATGAAACTGGCACTACTGAATTTTGACCTATAAAAATAACACTTTTATATGACTCAACCTGATAGAACCCAGGTCTTCTTGTTCTTGGGTCAGTGCTTGTTCTAAAGCATTTAAAGAAGCTGACTTTGTTTAGTCTCTGGCTCTGTGGTTTTAGTGTGATCAACATTTTGAATTATTCAGTTCAATGTATTGTTTTATTCCCTTTGGTTTCCCCACCTCATGTCTCACATATGTGACAAATAGATTCAAGGAATTAGATCTGGTAGACAGAATGTCTGAAGAACTATGGACAGAGGTTCCTAACATCGTACAGGAGGTGGTGACCGAAACCATCCCGAAGAAAAAGAAATGGAAGAAGGGAAAGTGGTTGTCTGAGGAGGCCTTACATATAGCTGAGAAAAGAAGTGAAAAGCAAAGGAGAAAAGGAAAGATATACCCAATTGAATGCAGAGATCCATAGAATAGCAAGAAGAGATAAGAAAGCCTTCTTAAGTGAACAATGCAAATAAATAGAGGAAAACAATAGAATGAAAGAGACTAGAGATCTCTTTAATTGGAGATACTAAAGGAACATTTCATGCAAAGATGGGCACAATAAAGGACAGAAATGGTGAGGACCTAACAGAAGCAGAAGAGGTGCCAAGAATACACAGAAAAACTATACAGAAAATATCTTAATGACCAGATAACCACAGTGGTTTGGTCACTCACCTAGAGCCAGACATCCTGGAGTATGAGGTCAAGTGGGCCACAGGAAGTTTTACTGTGAAAAAAAAAAAAACTAGTGGAAGTGATGGGATTCCAGCTGAGCTGTTTAAAATCCTAAAAGATGATTCTTTTAAAGTGCTGCACTTGGGGGGCAGTCCTAAGATGGCAGAGGAATAGGACGAGGAGACCACTTTCTCCCCCACAAATTCATCAAAAGAACATTTGAACGCTGAGTAAATTCCACAAAACAACTTCTGAATGCCAGCAGAGGACATTAGGGACCTAGAAAAGCAGCCCATTGTCTTCGAAAGGAGGTAGGAAAAAATATAAAAGATAAAAAGAGAGACAAAAGAGGTAGGGATGGAGCTCTGTCCCGGGAAGAGAGTCTTAAAAAAGAGAGAAGTTTCCAAACACCAGGAAACACTCTCACTACTGAGTCTGTGGCGAGCCTTGGAACCACAGAGGGCAACATAAACAGGAGGAAAAATAAATAAATACTTAAAATCCACAGATTACATGCCCAATGGTAACTCCCCCAGTGGAGAAGCAGTGCAGACGCCTGCACCTGCCACTAGCAAGCAGGGGCTGGGCAGGGAGAAGCGGGCTACATTGCTTAGAGTAAGGACCAGGCCTGAATGCCCCGAGGGCAATCTGAGGAAACTAACTTGGGAAAGCAAACCAGACTGTGGGATAGCTATCGTGCGAAAAGCCCTAACCTAAGACACCACCAGGCCTGCTCACAGAACAAAGGACTGATTAGAGCTATGTGAAAAGCCCTAACCTAAGACACTGTCAGGCCTGCTCACAGAACAAAGGACAGGCAGGCGAGGGCAGCCAGAGCCGGAAGGGGGCAATCATGGCCCCAGAGAGGCATTATCTACCAAACTGCAAACAGGCTTTGTTGCTAACCAAGACTTCTTGCACGGTCAACATCCGCCTGAGAAGGTGTGCCTGTTGTACACCCAGAAAGCCAAGCGGCAGGGATGAGGGAGGCAATAAGTCACAGCGACCGCGCTCGCCAAACACCTGGTCACCTGAGCTGCTCAGACCTGGGAAGGGCACAAAATGCAGGCCCAACCGAGTCTGCATCTCTGAGGACTACCCAAGTACCTGAACCTGAGTGGCTTAGACCTGGGAAGTACATACAACCCAGGGCTGGCCTCAGACGGTTCCCGGCAGAACAACCTAGAGCCTAAGCAGTGTAGACTGGAAAACCACACATGCTGTGAGTGGGGATAAACCCAGCTGAGACACTGTGAGCACACACCAGTGTTATTTGTTTGCAGCGTCCCTCCCTCCCCACAGCATGACTGAACAAGCGAACCTAAAAAAGTGTCTACCACCACCCCCTTGTGTCAGGGAGGAAATTAGACACTGAAGAGACCAGCAAACAGAAGAAGCTAAAACAGAGGGAACCTCCTTGAAAGTGACAGGTGCAATGATTAAAACCCTAGTTAGTACTGACTACATAGGAAGGGGCCTATAGATCTTGAAAATTTATGCTGGGTTAAGGAATTATCCGAAAATGAATTGACCCCACACTGCCCATAACAACACCAGAGAAAGTCCTAGATATATTTTTACTATTTTTACTATCATTCTTTAATCTTTAAAAAAGTTTTTTTAATTTTTAAGTCCTCTATTACTCCTTTAATTTTCATTTTTGTAATCTACTATTACTTTTCAAAAAAAAAGAGAGAGACCCTATTTTTTAAAACAAACTTCATATATATATATATTTTATAATTTTTGTGACTTTTTTTCTTTAATATTGTATTTTTGAAAATCTAAACTCTACTCTAGATTTTTAATCTTTGACTTTTGGTATTTGTTATCAATTTTGTACCTTTAAGAACCTAATCTTCAGTACCCATTTTCACTTGGGAGTGAGATTACTGGCTTGACTGCTCGCTCCCCCTTTGGACTCTCCTTTTTCTCCACCAGGTCACCTCTATCTCCTCCCTCCCCCTTCTCTTCTCTACCCAACTCTGTGAATCTCTTTGTGTGTTCCAGACGGTGGAGAACACTTAGGGAACTGATTACTGGCTGGATCTGTCTCTCTCCTTTTGATCCCCACCCCCTTTATCCTCCTGGCCACCTCTGTCTCCTTCCTCCCTCTTCTCTTCTCTATATAACTCCATGAACATCTCTAAGTGGTCCAGACTGTGGAGCGCACATAAGGAAGTGATTACTGGCTAGCTTCCTCTCTCCTCTTTTGATTCCACCTCAAATGGCAACCCACTCCAGTGTTCTTGCCTGGAGAATCCCAGGGATGGGGGAGCCCAGTGGGCTGCCATCTATGGGGTCGCACAGAGTCAGACACGACAAGCAACTTAGCAGCATCTCATCCTGGTCACCTCTATCTCCCTCCTCCCTTTTCTCTTCTCCATGTAACTCTGTGAACCTCTCTGGGTGTTCCTCACTGTGGAGAAACTTTTCATCTTTAACCTACATGTTTTATCAGCAGTGCCGTATACATGGAGAAGTCTTGAGGCTACTGTAAAAATAAGACTGAAAACCAGAAGCAGGAGGCCTAAGTCCAAATCCTGAGAACACCAGAGAACTCCTGACTCCAGGGAACATTAATTGACAGGAGCTCATCAAATACCTCCATATCTACACTGAAACCAAGCATCACCCAAGGGCCAACAAGTTCCAGAGCAAGACATGCCACGCAAATTCTCCAGCAACACAGGAACATAGCCCTGAGCTTCAATATACAGGCTGCCCAAACATTTCATAACTCATTACTGGACAATTCACTGCACTCCAGAGAAAAGAAATCCAGCTCCACCCACCAGAACACTGACACAAGCTTCCCTAACCAGGAAACCTTGACAAACAACCCATACAATCCCACCCACAGCAAGGAAACTCCACAATAAAGAGAACTCCACAAACTGACAGAATACAGAAAGGCCACCCCAAACACAGCAATATAAACAAGATGAAGAGACAGAGGAATACCCAGCAGGTAAAGGAACAGGATAAATGCCCACCAAACCAAACAAAAGAGGAAGAGATAGGGAATCTACCTGATAAAGAATTCCAAGTAATGATAGTGAAAATGATCCAAAATCTTGAAAACAAAATGGAATCACAGATAAATAGGCTGGAGACAAGGATTGAGAAGATGCAAGAAAGGTTTAACAAGGACCTAGAAGAAATAAAAAAGAGTCAATATATAATGAATAATGCAATAAATGATATAAAAAACACTCTTGAGAGAACAAATAGTAGAATAATGGAGGCAGAAGATAGGATTAGTGAGGTAGAAGATAGAATGGTAGAAATAAATGAATCAGAGAGGAAAAAAGAAAAACGAATTAAAAGAAATGAGGACAATCTCAGAGACCTCTGGGACAATGTTAAACTCCCCAACATTCGAATCATAGGAGTCCCAGAAGAAGACAAAAAGAAAGACCATGAGAAAATACTTGAGGAGATAATAGTTGAAAACTTCCCTAAAATGGGGAAGGAAATAATCACCCAAGTCCAAGAAACCCAGAGAGTCCCAAACAGGATAAACCCAAGGCAAAACACCCCAAGACACATATTAATCAAATTAACAAAGATCAAACACAAAGAACAAATATTAAAAGCAGCAAGGGAAAAACAACAAATAATACACAAGGGGATTCCCATAAGGATAACAGCTGATCTTTCAATAGAAACTCTTCAGGCCAGGAGGGAATGGCAGGACATACTTAAAGTGATGAAAGAAAAATAACCTACAGCCCAGATTATTGTACCCAGCAAGGATCTCATTCAAATATGAAGGAGAAATCAAAAGCTTTACAAACAAGCAAGCAAAAGCTGAGAGAATTCAGCACCACCAAACCAGCTCTCCAGCAAATGCTAAAGGATCTTCTCTAGACAGGAAACACAAAAAAGGGTGTATAAACTCGAACCCAAAACAATAAAGTCAATGGCAACCTTTTTCTCAAGCACACACGGAACCTTCTCCAGGATAGATCACATCCTGGGCCATAAATCTAGCCTTGGTAAATTCAAAAAAACTGAAATCATTCCAAGCATCTTTTCTGACCATGATGCAGTAAGATTAGATCTCAATTATAGGAGAAAAACTATTAAAAATTCCAACATATGGAGGCTGAACAACACGCTGCTGAATAACCAACAAATCACAGAAGAAATTTAAAAAAAAATCAAAATATGCATGGAAACGAATGAAAATGAAAATACAACAACCCAAAACCTGTGGGACACTGTAAAACCAGTGCTAAGGGGAAGGTTCATAGCAATACAGGCATATCTCAAGAAACAAGAAAAAAGTCAAATAAATAACCTAACTCTATACCTAAAGCAACTAGAAAAGGAAGAAATGAAGAACCCCAGGGTTAGTAGAAGGAAAGAAATCTTAAAAATTAGGGCAGAAATAAATGCAAGAGAAACAAAAGAGACCATAGCAAAAATCAACAAAGCCAAAAGCTGGTTATTTGAGAGGATAAATAAAAGTGACAAACCATTAGCCAGACTCATCAAGAAACAAAGGAAAAAATCAAATCAATAAAATTAGAACTGGAAATGGAGAGATCACAACAGACAACACAGAAATACAAAGGATCATAAGAGACTACTATCAGCAATTATATGCCAATAAAATGGACAACGTGGAAGAAATGGACAAATTCTTAGAAAAGTACAACTTTCCGAAACTGAACCAGGAAGAAACAAAAAATCTTAACAGACCCATCACAGGCATGAAAATTGAAACTGTAATCAGAAATCTTCCAGCAAACAAAAGCCCAGGTCCAGATGGCCTCACAGCTGAATTCTACCAAAAATTTAGAGAAGAGCTAACACCTATCCTACTCAAACTCTTCCAGAAAATTGCAGAGGAAGGTAAACTTTCAAACTCATTCTATGAGGCCACCATCACCCTAATACCAAAACGTGACAAAGACGCCACAAAAAAAGAAAACTACAGGCCAATATCACTGATGAACATAGATGCAAAAACCCTTAACAAGATTCTAGCAATCAGAATCCAACAAAACATTAAAAAGATAATACATCCTGACCAAGTGGGCTTTATCCCACAAATCAATCAATTCTTCAATACCCACAAATCAATGTAATACACCACATTAACAAATTGAAAAATAAAAGCCATATGATTATCTCAATAGATGCAGAGAAAGCCTTTGACAAAATTCAACATCCATTTATGATAAAAACTCTCCAGAAAGCAGGAATAGAAGGAACATACCTCAACATAATAAAAGCTATATATGACAAACCCACAGCAAACATTATCCTCAATGGTGAAAAATTGAAAGCATTTCCCCTGAAGTCAGGAACAAGACAAGGGTGCCCACTTTCACCACTACTATTCAACATAGTTTTGGAAGTTTTGGCCACAGCAATCAGAGCAGAAAAAGAAATAAAAGGAATCCAAATTGGAAAAGAAGAAGTAAAACTCTCACTGTTTGCAGATGACATGATCCTGTACATAGAAAACCCTAAAGACTCCACCAGAAAATTACTAGAGCTAATCAATGAATATAGTAAAGTTGCAGGATATAAAATCAACACACAGAAATCCCTTGCATTCCTATACACTAATAATGAGAAAATAGAAAGAGAAGTTAAGGAAACAATTCCATTCACCATTGCAAAGAAAAGAATAAAGTACTTAGGAGTATATCTACCTAAAGAAACAAAAGACATTATATATATATATATATATATATATATATATATATATATATATATATATATATATATAAAACTACAAAATGCTGGTGAAAGAAATCAAAGAGGACACTAATAGATGGAGAAATATACCGTGATCATGGATCAGAAGAATCAATATAGTGAAAATGAATATACTACTCAAAGCAATCTATAGATTCAATGCAATCCCTATTAACCTACCAACAGTATTTTTCACAGAGCTAGAACAAATGATTTCACAATTTGTATGGAAATACAAAAAACCTCGAATAGCCAAAGCTATCTTGAGAAAGAAGAATGGAACTGGAGGAATCAACCTACCTGAAGTCAGGCTCTACTACAAAGCCACAGTCATCAAGACAGTATGGTACTGGCACAAAGACAGAAATATAGATCAATGGAACAAAATAGAAAGCCCAGAGTAAACCCATGCACCTATGGACACCTTATCTTTGACAAAGGAGACAAGAATATACAATGGAGAAAAGAAAATCTCTTTAACAAGTGGTGCTGGGAAAACTGGTCAACCACTTATAAAAGAATGGAACTAGAACACTTTCTAACACCATACACAAAAATAAACTCAAAATGGATTAAAGATTTAAACATAAGACCAAAAACTATAAAACTCCTAGAGGAGAACATAGGCAAAACACTCTCCGACATAAATCACAGCAGGATCCTCTATGACCCACCTCCCAGAATATTGGAAATAAAAGCAAAGGTTCTGCACAACAAAAGAAACTATAAGAAGGGTGAAAAGATAGCCTTCAGAATGGGAGAAAATAATAGCAAATGAAGCAACTGACAAAGAATTAATCTCAAAAATATACAAGCAATTCCTGCAGCTCAATTCCAGAAAAATAAACGACCCAATCAAAAAATGGGCCAAAGAACTAAACGGACATTTCTCCAAAGAAGACATACAGATGGCTAACAAACACATGAAAAGATGCTCAACATCACTCATTATCAGAGAAATGCAAATCAAAACCACAGTGAGGTACTATTTCACGCCTAGATATCCATCAGCAGATGAATGGATAAGAAAGCTGTGGTACATATACACAATGGAGTATTACTCAGCCATTAAAAAGAATACATTTGAATCAGTTCTAACGAGGTGGATGAAACTGGAGCCTATTATACAGAGTGAAGTAAGCCAGAAAGAAAAACACTAATACAGTATCAGATCAGATCAGATCAGTCACTGTATGATTCTGTATGATTAAGCCATTTTGGAAGAGGTTGCTGTATCATTTCAGTTCAGTTCAGTTCAGTCGCTCAGTCATGTCTGACTCTTTGCGACCCCATGAATCGCAGCACGCCAGGCCTCCCTGTCCATCACCAACTCCCGGAGTTCACTCAGACTCACGTCCATCGAGTCAGTGATGCCATCCAGCCATCTCATCCTCTGTCATCCCCTTCTCCTCCTGCCCCCAATACTAATGCATATATATGGAATTTAGAAATATGGTAACGATAACCCTGTATGCAAGACAGCAAAAGAGACACAGATGTATAGAACAGTCTTTTGGTCTCTATAGGAGAGGGCGAGGGTGAGATGATTTGGGAGAATGGCATTGAAACATGTATAATATCATATGTGAAACGAATCGTCAGTCCAGGTTCAATGCATGATACAGGATGCTTGGGGCTGGTGCACTGGGATGACCCAAAGGGATGGTATGGGGATGGAGGTGGGAGGGGGTTTCAGGATGGGGAACACGTGTACACCCATGGTGGATTCATTTTGATATATGGCAAAACCAATACAATATTGTAAAGTAATTTGCCTCCAATTAAATAAATTTATATTAAAAAAAAATAAAGTGCTGGACTCAATATATGCCAACAATTTGGAAAACTCAGCAGTGGCCACAGGACTAGAAAAGGTCAGTTTTCATTCCAGTCCCAAAGAAAGTCAATGAGAAAGAATATTCAAACTACCATATTCATTTCACATGCTAACAAGGTAATACTCATTTCACATTCTAGCAAGGTAATACTCAAAATCTTTCAAGCTAAGTTTCAACTGTACCTGAACTGAGAACTTTCAGATGTACAAGCTGGATTTAGAGAAGGCAGAGGAACCAGAGATCAAATTGCCAATTGCCAATCTGTTGAATCATAGAAAAAACAAGGGAATTCTAGAAAAACATCTCCTCTGCTTCATTGACTGTGCTAATGACTTCGTCTGTGTAGATCACAACAAACTGTGGAAAATTCTTAAAGAGATGGGAATACTAGATCTTACCTACTTCCTGAAAAACCTGTATGCAGGTCAAGAAGCAACAGCTAGAACTGTACATAGAACAACAGACTGGTTCAAAATTGGGAAAGGAGTAGTACATCAAGGCAGTATATTGTCACCCTGCTTATTTAACTTATATGCAGAGTACTTCATGTGAAATAAATGCCAGGCTGGGTGACTCACAAGCTGGAATCAAGATTGCCAGGAGAAATATCAACAACCTTAGATTTGCAAATGTTACCACTCTAATGGCAGGAAGCAAAGAGGAACTAAAGAGCCTCCTAATGAGGGTGAAAGAAGAGAGTGGAAAAGCTGGCTTAAAGCTCAACATTCAAGAAACTAAGATCCTGGCATCTGGTCCCATCACTTCATGACAAATGGGCAAACAATGGAAACAGTGACAGACTTTATTTTTGGGGGCTCCAAACTCACTGTGGTTGGTACTGCAGGTATGAAGTTTAAGAGACACTTATTTCTGGGAAGGAAAGCTATGATAAACCTAGACAGTGTATTAAAAAGCAGAGACATTACTTTACTGACAAAGGTTCTTACAGTCAGAGCTATGTGTTTCCAGTAGTCATGAACAGATGTGAGATTTGGACCATAAACAAGGCTGAGTGCTTAAGGATTGATGCTTTTGAATTATGGTGCTGGAGAAGACTCTTGAGAGTCCCTTGGACAGCAGGGAGATCAAAGCATTCAATCCTAAAGAAAATCAACCCTGAATATTCTTTGGAAGGACTGATGCTGAAGCTGAAGCTCCACTACTTGGCCATCTGATGTGAAGAGCCAACTCATTGGAAAAGACCCTGATGCTGGGAAAGATTGAGGGCAGGAAGAGAAGCAGGTGACAGAGGATGAGCTGGTTAGATAGCATTACTGACTCAGTGGACATTAAGTTTGAGCAAACTCAGGGAGATTGTGAAGGACAGGAAAGCCTGGCATGCTACAGACTATAGAGTTGCAAAGAGTTGGACATGACCCACCAACTGAACAACAACAACATGAAAAATCAGCCCCCACAAATCTTTGCAGCTTGAAATCATACTCAGTACCTGTGTGCTTCCAAAAGCCTGAAATATAGAATTAAATATAAAATGGTTGTAGGTTGCTAGTATCCCAAGTCATATTGGAAAGACAAACTCAAATCTTATCTTGATGAATCTTATGAACTGCATCCCAAGCTGCAAAACATTTAAACAAAAAAAATTTCCCAGATGAATTAGTTATTTGCAGCCAAGATTTGTTAAGCAAACAAGAATAGTAGACACCATGTTGAGAGAGACAAAAGGGAACAGACAGCAGAAACCACCTTGCAAAGACTTTATGTATTAGGACAATCACAAATGACATATACAACAGCTGATTTTAATATGTTTAGGTAGTGTTCTAAAAAGATTGAAGACATGAACAAAGAACAAATGGATATGAAAAAGATCCAAATAGAATATCTAGCAATGAAAAACATATTGTTGAAATTATAGCTCCATGTATTGATTAAACAGATTAGACACAAATGAAGAGTCAATAAACTAGAAAATATACCTGAAAATATTCCTTGGAATATAGTCAAGGAATACTTAAAAGGGGCTAAGAAACTGAAAGAACAGGATGAAACAGTCTAATGTGTATCTAGTTGGAATTTTAAAAGGTGGTAGAATAAGAAAGAAGTGATATTTAAAGAAATAAAGGCTGAGAACTTTCCAGAATTATTGAGAGACTCAAATCCTGAGATCTAAAAATCCCAATGTGGGTTTAAAAAACAAAAGAAATAAATATACATCTTGACATATTAATTATGAAACTGCAGGACATTTTTAAAAAGAGAGAAGATTGTAATGTCAGCCACTAAAAACAATGAAACAATTTGGATTAGAAGAAAGGAATTTTTTATTGGATTTATGGATGAGTATGTAGTCTTAGAACTATGTAGTCCAGAATCCATGAAATTAGCATCAGATATTTTTAGAACCACTAAAGTACATTTTTTAGTCCACTGAGTACCATTAAAAACTGCAGGACTGGTCTAAAACTCCTTGTTTTACAGATGAAGGAAGTGACACTCAAAGCCAGTCTTCTTCAAGGTCACACAGCTAGGAAGTGAGTACATGGTGGAGCCAGGACCAGAACTTAAGTCCCCAACTCACAGAGCCATAGCTATGACTGCTCTTTCCTCTATAACCTGATGCTGTTTCTTTAAAAATTTAAGCAACAGCAGCAAAGAAAAACAAAATGAAGAAAGTACAGGGAAGACTTCCATTTTATCAGGTGACTTTTTGATGCTGTTGTTTTGTCTCACTTACATAATTTAATAAATATTTGAATAACTTCTTCCACAGTACAATGTCCCATCTCTAGGAACCAAGGAAACTGCTCACTTTTTTGGATGGGGATAAAGGCATGCAGCCTTGCTTTGTTTTCTTCTAGCTTGTAGGACAATGTGAGGGAAGAGTGAGAAAAGTTTTAGAAGATGTGATTAAAACTGAGTCACAGAAAATGTTACTGGCATAACATTACATTAGTGACAGGGGAACAAGGAGTGGGAGCAAAATTCCAGCCTGGACAAAGGTTTTGCTGAGAAATACACAAGGTAAAAGCAGGTGTTAAACCACAGTGTGTGGATATACCTGAGTCACTAGGTCATAAAATCAGCTTTCAAAACTGAAGATAAAATCCTATCTGTTTTGCTTCAGTTCACTGTTTAGACTTGCCTTGCTTTGCTTTCTAAAAAGTTTATATCTAAGAACTATGAAGTAGCTTGTATATGATTCCTGCTGGTTATTGCCACATCGAAATAACTGTCCAGTGTTGTTGAATCTCCTTATTTCTTGAGGAAAGCCAGAAATCCAGATTTATGAGAAGTTTACTTAATTTAAATCCTGACAACAAATTCAGTATTTTACAGAAGCCTGGTAGACCATCAGTTTAGAGATATCTAAATATTTTCTGTTTCCACTCTCCTAATTCATTTATTTCAGCCACTGAAGTCTGGTTGCTGCCTACCCTCCCTTTTTAAGAGTTCTCCTTACCTCTTAAAGGGAGAATCCCCAAGATTCTATCAACCTGATTTACTCTTTTCTGTCATTTGTGGCTGACCTTACCCACTCCATGATTTCAGTACTACTCACCCCTGCATTCATCATGCCCAAATCTAGACCTTTATTAAACTTTCAGCATCCACATACCTAACCACCTATTGCACATCACCCCCAGGACTGTGGCTGTGCAAACTCAACTTGTCTACACCTGCACCTTTCCTGTATTCCCACCACCATCCAGCCAGCTGCCCAGATTAGAAATCTCTGCTCTTCCCTCTCCTTCACCACCAGAGTCTAAAATCTTCCACCTTAGAAAAATCCCCACAATCCAGCCAAGCCTGTCTCTCCACTTCTCATGCCACAGCTTAGTTTGTTCCACATCTCTCACCTTGACTATGAGGGTAGCCTGAACCATTTCTGGGGGATTTCAGAGCTAAGCAGTAAAAAGAGCAGATTTAGATATGTTGTGGGGAGGGGTGAAAAAATGAGAAGAAAAACTAGGATGGGAAGTAGCCACATAGCCACAGGTCAAGCTAGTTGAGATCATGAGGTATGACACTCTTCCTGGTAATGCATGCCAGAACTTCCACTCCCCTTAACATAAGTTCATTTTACCAAAGTAATGTTTTTTATAAGGAATTTAGGAAATAATGAATAAAATTTATAATTCCATTACTCAAGTGGAATTACTTTACATTCTGTTATCTTAGAGTTTTTATATATGTATATTTTTAAATAGCCACCATCTGTTACTATTTTATAATTGTTTTCATTTAGCAATATACTATGATAAGCTTTTTCTGATTATAAAATTAATCTATGTATCAGAAAACTTGTGAACATAAATATTACCAGAAATTGCACTGCCAAAAAAAAGTTTATACCTAGATCCACAAAGGAAGACAACTTGCAAGGTTAGACAATGAAGATATATCAAACTCTATTATTCCTGTTTATTTATAAAATGATAGTAATTTTATCTGTTCGTATGTATGCTTGGAAGTGTTATTTCTGGATCTTGCCTAGTCTCTGCAAATACATGCTAACAAGTGTGAATGCCAGTATGGATGGCAACAATTCAACCAAAACAATTGCTTAATCAAAGATAAGAATTTGCCCATTAATATCACCACTGACTCTGGGAATAGTGCCCAGATTCCAGAGCCTAACACGACTTATTATTTGTGAATTATTATAATTCCAAATCCTAACAAGGATAGGGTTCTTTGGGCAGCATCTGAAATTCTATCAGATGACTTGATGTTTGTTTTTTTTTTAAGAGAGACATCAGATTTTAGACAAGAAAAGCATTAGATTTTGAAGTCTAACCTCAAAGAATGCAATAGTTATCTTTCAATTCCTAAAGTAGTAGCCTTTGGGTGTGGTGCATTTATTAACTACGTAAAACATTGATAAGAAGAGTTTCCTCCAGATACCACAAATATATATATATCTTTAAAGCCAGTGAAAGTGTACCTAACTTCCATTCCCAGTGCAAAGGGATGCCACTAGATACTTCTGGAATCGATCCTGGAGGTAGTAGACTTCATTTGAAGGCAGATTTGGAAAACTGAGGAATAACAAGAGGAGCTTCTGAAAGGGTGAGCCAGATATTTATAGTAGTGGGGAAATAAGGAATCTAATCTCTAAAATTTAAGACCAAAGGGGACTTCCACAGCAACAGTGTAGGCAAAAAAATAAAATCAAGGGCCAAGAAAAGGCAACCCAAAGCAGTAGTTGATATAGCAAATCTTTGCATTGGTGGAAGATAAATGTACCAGACCTGCTTTAAAAATAAAAACAGTTAAGGAAAAAGCTTCTTTAAGGATGGAAGTCAACTGCTACGTAGTACGTTCTAGCAATATTATGAAGATTAAATGTAAGTTCTAAAAATATGTTTTCCTTTGTCTGAACTTTCTACTTTAAAGCTTCTGACACTCAGCAAAAAATATGAATTGCTGCTGAGCATCCAGGAAGACAGTGAACTCTGAGAGATGGTGTTTTCAGTGTCATTTCAAGCTGGTTTTAGAAAAGGCAGAGGAACCAGAGATCAAATTGCCAACATCTGCTGGATCATTGAAAAAGCAAGCGAGTTGCAGAAAAACATCTATTTCTGCTTTATTGACTATGTCAAAGCCTTTGACTGTGTGGATCACAATAAACTGTGGAAAATTCTGAAAGAGATGGGAATACCAGACCACCTGACCTATAGAGAACCTATACACAGGTCAGGAAGCAACAGTTAGAACTGGACATGGAACAACAGACTGGTTCCAAATAGGAAAAGGAGTACATCAAAGCTGTATATTGTCACCCTGCTTATTTAACTTAAATACAGAGTACATCATGAGAAACACTGGGCTGGAAGAATCACAAGCTGGAATCAAGATTGCCAGGAGAAATATCAATACCTCAGATATGCAGATAACACCACCCTTATGGCAGAAAGTGAAGAGGAACTCAAAAGCCTCTTGATGAAGGTGAAAATGGAGAGTGAAAAAGTTGACTTAAAGCTCAACATTCAGAAAACGAAGATCATGGCATCTGGTCCCATCACTTCATGGCAAATAGATGGGGAAACAGTGGAAACAGTGTCAGACTTTATTTTTTGGGGCTCCAAAATCACTGCAGATGGTAATTGTAGCCATGAAATTAAAAGACGCTTACTCCTTGAAAGGAAATTTATGACCAACCTAGACAGCATATTAAAAAGCAGAGACATTACTTTGCCAACAAAGGTCCATCTAGTCAAGGCTATGGTTTTTCCAGTGGTCATGTATGGATGTGAAAGTTGGACTGTGAAGAAAGCTGAGCACCGAAGAATTGATGCTTTTTTTTTTTTTTAGGTTGCCTGTTAAATTTTTTTTTAATTTTATTTTATTTTTAAACTTTACAAATTGTATTAGTTTTGCCAAATATCAAAATTAATCCGCCACAGGTATACATGTGTTTGCCATCCTGAACCCTCCTTCCTCCTCCCTCCCCATACCATCCCTCTGGGTCGTCCCAGTGCACTAGCCCCAAGCATCCAGTATCGTGCATCGAACCTGGACTGGCAACTCGTTTCATACATGATATTTTACATGTTTCAATGCCATTCTTCCAAATCTTCCCATCCTCTCCCTCTGCAACAGAGTCCATAAGGCTGTTCTATACATCAGTGTCTCTTTTGCTGTCTCATACAAGTTCATAGCAAAACAGGCATACCTCAAGAAACAAGAAAAAAGTCAAATAAATAACCTAACTCTACACCTAAAGCAACTAGAAAAGGAAGAAATGAAGAACTCCAGGATTAGTAGAAGGAAAGAAATCTTAAAAATTAGGGCAGAAATAAATGCAAAAGAAACAAAAGAGAACATAGCAAAAATCAACAAAGCCAAAAGCTGGTTCTTTGAAAGGATAAATAAAATTGACAAACCATTAGCCAGACTCATCAAGAAACAAAGGGAGAAAAATCAAATCAATAAAATTAGAAATGAAAATGGAGAGATCACAACAGACAACACAGAAATACAAAGGATCATAAGAAACTACTATCAACAATTATATGCCAATAAAATGGACAACGTGGAAGAAATGGACAAATTCTTAGAAAAGTACAACTTTCCAAAACTGGACCAGGAAGAAATAGAAAATTTTAACAGACCCATCACAAGCATGGAAATTGAAACTGTAATCAAAAATCTTCCAGCAAACAAAAGCCCAGGTCCAGACGGCTTCACAGCTGAATTCTATCAAAAATTTAGAGAAGAGCTAACACCTATCCTACTCAAACTCTTCCAGAAAATTGCAGAGGAAGGTAAACTTCCAAACTCATTCTATGAGGCCACCATCACCCTAATACCAAAACCTGACAAAGATCCCACAAAAAAAGAAAACTACAGGCCAATATCACTGATGAACATAGATGCAAAAATCCTTAACAAATTCTAGCAATCAGAATCCAACAACACATTAAAGAGATCATACACCATGACCAAGAATTGATGCTTTTGAACTGTGGTGTTGAAGAAGACTCTTAGACATCCCTTGGACTGCAAGGATATCCAACCAGTCCATTCTAAAGGAGATCAGTCCTGGATGTTCATTGGAAGGACTGATGCTGAAGCTGAAACTCCAGTACTTTGGCCACCTCATGTGAAAGTTGACTCATTGGAAAAGACCCTGATGCTGGGAGGGATTGAGGGCAGGAGGAGAAGGGGACGACAGAGGATGAGATGGCTGGATGGCATCACCAACTCGATGGACATGAGTTTGAGTGAACTCCAGGAGTTGGTGACGGACAGGGAGGCCTGGTGTGCTGTGATTCATGAGGTCGCGAAGAGTTGGACACGACTGAGTGACTAAACTGAACTGAACTGAACCTAAGAAAAATTTGCTTTCCCCAGTGCCAATGAAGAGGTCTGGAAGAAAACTAAACCCCTAAGAGATGTGATTGCTGTCCCACTTCACAGCACACGATACATCAGGAATACACATTCACACACAGAAGTGCATGCAGAACACCAGCTGAGAGCGAACAGGAGTAACTGACCAGCAGAAAAGAATATATAGACGCATTCAAAACTATAGATCAAGCCCTGAGCCTTTGGAGTGGGAGCACTGAAGCCAAGACCCTAGACTACCAGAGAACTAACTCTGCTGCTGCTGTTAAGTCACTTCAGTCATGTCCGACTCTGTGTGACCCCATAGACGGCAGCCCACCAGGCTCCCTTGTCCCTGGGATTCGCCAGGCAAAAACACTGGAGTGGGTTGCCATTTCCTTCTCCAATGCATGAAAGTGAAAAATGAAGTGAAGTCGCTCAGTCATGTCCGACTCTTAGCGACCCCATGGACTGCAGCCTACCAGACTCCTCTGTCCATGGGGTTTTCTAGGCAAGAGTACTGGAGTGGGGTGCCATTGCCTTCTCCAAGAACTAACTCTAGGGGGTATCAAATAATGAGAACTCACACAAAGGAAACCACTTGAATACAAGACCCGGCATCACCCAACCACCAATAGCACCCTGTGTAGGACACCTCATCTAAACAGCAGTTCAGTTCGGTTCAGTCGTTCAGTCATGTCTGACTCTTTGCAACCCCATGAATCGCAGCATGCCTGTCGCAGCTCCCTGTCCATCACCAACTCCCGGAGTTCACTCAGACTCACGTCCATCGAGTCAGTGATGCCATCCAGCCATCTCATCCTCTGTCTTCCCCTTCTCCTCCTGCCCCCAATCCCTCCCAGCAGCAGAGTCTTTTCCAATGAGTCAACTCTTCGCATGAGGTGGCCAAAGTACTGGAGTTTCAGCTTTAGCATCATTCCTTCCAAAGAACACCCAGGACTGATCTCCTTTAGGATGGACTGGTTGGATCTCCTTGCAGTCCAAGGGACTCTCAAGAGTCTTCTTCAACACCACAGTTCAAAAGCATCAATTCTTTGGTGCTCAGCTTTCTTCACAGTCCAACTCTCACATCCATACATTACCACTGGAAAAACTATAGCCTTGACTAGATGGATCTTTGTTGGCAAAATAATGTCTCTGCTTTTCAATATGCTATCTAGGTTGGTCATAACTTTCCTTCCAAGGAGTAAGCGTCTTTTAATCATTGCAGTCACCATCTGCAGTGATTTTGGAGCCCCAAAAAATAAAGTCTGACACTGTTTCCCCATATATTTCCCATGGAGTGATGGGACCAGATGAGACGAGCAACCCCATGTCCAAGGAATGGTGGCTGCAGGAGGGCCTAGAGGAGTTATTCCACGTTCAAGGTCAGGAGGGGTGGCAGTGAGGAGATACCCCTCATCCAAGGTAAGGAGCAGCGGCTGCACTTTGCTGGAGCAGCCGTGAAGAGATACCCCACGTTCAAGGTAAGAGAAACCCAAGTAAGATGGTAGGTGTTGCAAGAGGGCATCAGAGGGCAGACACACTGAAACCATAATCACAGAAAACTAGTCAATCTAATCACACTAGGACCACAGCCTTGTCTAACGCAATGAAACTAAGCCATGCCTGTGGGGCCATCCAACACAGGTGGGTCATGGTGGAGAGGTCTGACAGAATGTGGTCCACTGGAGAAGGGAATGGCAAACCACTTCAATATTCTTGCCTTGAGAACCCCATGAACAGTATGAAAAGGCAAAATGATAGGATACTGAAAGAGGAACTCCCCGGGTCAGTAGGGGCCCAATATGCTACTGGAGATCAGTGGAGAAATAACTCCAGAAAGAATGAAGGGATGGAGCCAAAGCAAAAACAATACCCAGTTGTGGATGTGACTAGTGATAGAAGCAAGGTCCGATGCTGTAAAGAGCAATATTGCATAGGAACCTGGAATGTCAGGTCCATGAATCAAGGCAAATTGGAAGTGGTCAAACAGGAGATGGCAAGAGTGAATGTCGACATTCTAGGAATCAGTGAACTAAAATGGACTGGAATGGGTGAATTTAACTCAGATGACCATTATGTCTACTACTGAGGGCAGGAATCCCTCAGAAGAAATAGAGTAGCCATCATGGTCAACAAAAGAGTCTGAAATGCAGTACTTGGATGCAGTCTCAAAAAAGACAGAATGATCTCTGTTCATTTTCAAGGAAAACCATTCAATATCACAGTAATCCAAGTCTATGCCCCAACCAGTAATGATGAAGAAGCTGAAGTTGAATGGTTCTATGAAGACTTACAAGACCTTTTAGAACTAACACCCCAAAAAGATGTCCTTTTCATTATAAGGGACTGGAATGCAAAAGTAGGAAGTCAAGAAACACCTGTTGTAACAGGCAAATTTGGCCTTGCAATACGGAATGAAGCAGGGCAAAGATTAATAGAGTTTTACCAAGAAAATGCACTGGTCATAGCAAACACCCTCTTCCAACAACACAAGAGAAGACTCTACACATGGACATCACCAGATGGTCAACACCGAAATCAGATTGATCTAAACAGCAAACAAAACAAAAATACAAACAAAATCATCAGCAGACAGGATTACCACCTCACTCAGCCTTGCCCATCAGAGGAAAAACAAACAAACAAACAAAAACTCAGTACAAATCTCACCCTATAAGAAGCTTACAGAAATCACTGGACCAAAGTTATAAGGCAGAAACCAAAAGGAAGAAGAATTCAACCTTGAAGTCTGGGAAAAGGAGACTTCAAACACAAGAAGTTAAAATAATAATAATAATGAAAAGGCAGAGAAATACTACACGAATGAAGCAACAAACTAGAAACACAGAAGTCCAAATAAATGGAGAGGAAATAGGCAAACTACCTGAAAAAGAATTCAGAATAATGATAGTAATGATAAAAAACTTTGAAAGCAAAATGGAGAAAATACAAGGATCAATTAACAAAGACCTAGAAGAGTTAAAGAATATACATAGAGAGACAAACAACATGATTACTGAAATCAAAAATACTCTAGAAGGAATCAATACCAGAATATCTGAAGCAGAATGAATCAGTGAGCTGGAAGATAAAATGGTGGAAATAACTTCTGAAGAGCAGAAAAAGTAAAAAGAATGAAAAGAACTGAAGATAGTCTCGGGGACCTCTGGAACAATATCAAAAACACCAACATTCAAATAATAGGGGTCCCAGAAGAAGAAGAGAAAAAGAAAGGGAAATGAGAAAATTTTTGAAGAGATTATAGTTGAAAATTTCACCAACATGGGAAAGGAAATAGCCAATCAAGTCCAAGAGGCACAAAGGGTCCCATACAGGATAAAACTATGGAGAAACACATCAACACATATGCTAATTAAGCTAACAAAGACTAAACACAAAGAAAGAATATTGAAAGCAGCAAGGGTTAAAAGCAATAAGTAATGTACAAGGGAAACCCCCTATGCTTAACAGCTGATCTTTCAGCAGAAACCCTGCAGGCCAGAAGGGAATGGCAGGATATATTTAAAGTACTGAAATGGAAAAATTTACAACCAAGATTACTGTACCTGGAAAGGGTCTCATTCAAAATTGATGGAGAAATCAAAAGTTTTTCAGACAAGCAAAAGTTAAGAGAATTCAGTACCACCAAACCAGCTTTACAACAAATGTTAAACAGACTTATATACTCAAGAAATACAAAAGAAGAAAAAAGATTTACAAAATCAACCCCAAACAATTAAGAAAATGGCAATAGGAACACATATATCAATAATTACTTTAAATGTAAATGGATTAAATGCTCCAACCAAAAGACACAGACTGGCTGAATGGATACAAAAACAAGACCCATACATATGCTGTCTACAAGAAACCCACTTCAGACCTAAAGACACATATAGACTGAAAGTGAGAGGATGGGAAAATAGATTCCATGCAAATGAGAAGTAAAAGAAAGCTGGAGTAGCAACCCTCATTTCAGACAAAATAAACCTTTAAATAAAGAATATTACAAGAGATAAGGAAGGACACTATGTAATGATCAAGAGATCAATCCAAGAGGAAGACATAACAATTGTAAATATCTATGCACCCTACGTAGGAGCACCTCAACACCTAAGACAAACACTAACAGACATAAAAGGAGAAATTGACAATAACACAATAATACTAGGAGATTTTAACACCCCACTCACACCAATGGACAGATCATCAAAACAGAAAATTAATAAGGAAACACGTCTAATAATACATTATGATTCATTAGATAAGATGGATCTCATTGATCTTCAGGACATTCCATCCGAATGCAGAAGAATACACTTTCTTCTCAAGTGCACATAGAACATTCTACAAGATAGACCACATCTTGGGTCACAAATCAAACCTCAGTAAATTTGAGAAAATTGAAATCATATCAAGCATCTTCTTTGACCACAATGCTATGAGACTAGATATCAATTACAAGAAAAAAAAATGCAAGAAACACAAACATATGGAGATTAAACAATATGCCATAAATAACCAACAGGTTACTGAAGAAATCAAAAGGTAAATCAAACAATTTCTAGAAACAAATGACAATGAAAACATGACAACTTAAAACTTATGGGATGCAGCAAAAGCAGTTCTAAGAGGAAGTGTATAACAATACAATTCTATCTCAAGAAATAAGAAAAACATTGAATAGACAACCTAACTTTACACCCAAAACAACTGGAAAAAGAACCAAAAAAGCCCCAAAATTAGTAGAAGGAAAGAAATCATAAAGATCTGAGCAGAAATAAATGAAAAAGAAATAAAAAAAATAATAGTAAAGAATAATAAAACTAAAAGCTGGTTCTTTGAGAAGATAAACAAAATTGACAAACCGTTAGCCAGATCATCAAGGAAAAAAGAGAGAAGAATCAAATCAACAAAATTAGAAATGAAAGAGTAGGTTACAACAGACAATGTAGAAATACAAAGGATTGTAAGAGACTATTATGAACAACCACACAGCGATAAAATGGATAACCTGGAAGAAATGGACAGATTCTTAGAAAAGTTCAATCTTTGAAGACTGAACCAAGGAGAAATAGAAATTGTGAACAACCCAATTACAAGCACTGAAATTGAATCTGTGCTCAAAAATCGCCCCAAAACCAAAAGCCCAGGAACAGATGGCCTCACAGAGGAATTCTGTCCGACATTTAGAGAGGAGCTAATGCCTGTCCTTCTAAAACTTTCAAAAAATTGCAGAGGAAGGAACACTTCCAAACTCATTCTACGAGGCCACCGTCACCCTTATACTAA
Source organism: Bos grunniens (assembly GCF_055505025.1). Classification (NCBI taxonomy): domain Eukaryota; kingdom Metazoa; phylum Chordata; class Mammalia; order Artiodactyla; family Bovidae; genus Bos; species Bos grunniens. The sequence goes on from NC_141172.1 coordinate 37,147,019, forward strand.
AACCAGACAAAGACAACACACAAAAAGAAAACTACAGGCCAATATCACTGATGAACATGGGTGCAAAAATCCTCAACAAAATTTTAGCAAACAGAATTCAGCAACACATCAAAAAGCTCATACACCACGATCAAGTTGGGTTTATTCCAGGGACGCAAGGATTTGTCAATATATGCAAATCAATCAATGTGATACACCATATCAACAAATTGAAAGATAAAACCATATGGTAATCTCAATAGATGCAGAAAAAGCCTTTGACAAAGCTCAGCACCCATTTATGATTAAAACTCTTCAAAAAATGAGCATAGAAGGAATCTACCTCAACATAGTAAAGGCCATATATGATAAGCCTACAGCAAACATTACTCTCAATGGTGAGAAACTGAAAGCATTCCCCCTAAGAACAGGAACAAGACAAGCGTGTCCACTCTCACCACTACTATTCAACATAGTTCTGGAAGTCCTAGCTATAGCAATCAGAGAAGAAAAAGAAAGAAAAGGAATCCAGATCAGAAAAGAAGTAAAGCTCTCACTCTTTGCAGATGACATGATACTGTACATAGAAAACCCTAAAGATAGTATCAGAAAATTACTAGAGCTAAGCAGTGAATTTAGCAAAGTTGCAAGATACAAAATCAATACACAGAAATCACTTGCATTTCTGTATACTAACAATGGAAAATCAGAAAGAGAAATTAAGGAATCAATCCCATTCACCATTGCAACAAAAGGAATTAAATATCTAGGAATAAACTTACCTAAGGAGACAAAAGAACTGTATACAGAAAATTATAAGACACTGATGAAAGAAGTCAAAGATGACATAAACAGATGGAGAGATATTCCATGTTCCTGGGTAGGAAGAATCAATATTGTGAAAATGACTCTACTACCAAATGCAATCTACAGATTCAGTGTGACCCCTATCAAATTACCAATGGAATTTTTCACAGAACAAGAACAAAACATTTCACAATTCATATGGAAACACAGAAGACCCTGACTAGCCAAAGCAGTCTTGAGAAAGAAGAATGGAGCTGGAGGAATCAACCTTCCTGACTTCAGATTATACTACAAAGCTTCAGTCATGGAGACCGTATGGTACTGGCACAAAAACAGAAATATAGACCAATGCAACAAGATAGAAAGCCCAGAAATAAACCCATGCCCCTACGGGTACCTTATTTTTGACAAAGGAAGGGCAAATTTACAATGGGGCAAAGATAGCCTCTTCAAAAAATGGTGCTGGGAAAACCGGACAGCTACATGTCCAGAATGTAACTAAGAATGAAATTAGAACACTTCCTAACAACACTCACAAAGATAAACTCAAAATGGATTAAAGACCTAAATGTGAGACCAGAAACTATAAAACTCTTAGAGGAAAACATAGGCAGAGCACTTGATGACATAAATCAAAGCAAGGTCCTCTATGACCCACCTCCTAGAGTAATGGAAATAAAAGCAAAAGTAAACAAGTGGGACCTAATTAAACCTAAAAGCTTTTGCACAGCAAAGGAAACTATAAGCAAGGTAAAAAGACAACACTCAGAATGGGAGAAAATAATAGCAAATGAAGCAATTGACAAAGGATTAATTGCCAAAATAAGCAAGCAACTCATACAACTCAATACCAGAAAAACAAACAACCTAATCAAAAAGTGGGAAAAAGACCTAAACAGACATTTCTCCAAAGAAGACATACAGATGGCTAACAAACACATGAAAAGATGCTCAACATTGCTCATTATTAGAGAAATGCAAATCAAAACCACAATGAGATATCACCTCACACCGGTCAGAATGGCCATCATCAAAAAATCTACAAACAATAAATGCTGGAGAGTGTGTGGAGAAAAGGGAACTCTCTTACACTGTTGTTGGGAATGTAAATTGATACAGCCACTATGGAAGACAGTATGGAGATTCCTTAAAAAACTAGGAATAAATCTACCATATGACCCAGCAATCTCTGAGGAATATACCCTGAGGAATATACCTTGAGGAAACCAAAATTGAAAAAGACACATGTATCCCATTGTTCATTGCAGTACTATTTACAGTAGCTAGATCATGGATGCAACCTAGATGTCCATCGGCAGATGAATGAATAAAGAGGTTGTGGTAGATATACACAATGGAATATTACTCAGCCATAAAAAGGAATACATTTGAGTCAGTTCTGATGAAGTGGATGAACCTAGAACCTATTATACAGAGTAAGTTGAGTCAGAAAGAGAAAGATAAATATATTCTAACGCACATATACGGAGTCTAGAAAAATGGTACTGAAGAATTTATTTGCTGCTGCTGCTGCTGCTAAGTTGCTTCAGTCGTGTCTGACTCTGTGTGACCGCAGAGATGGCAGCCCACCAGGCTCCCCTGTCCCTGGGATTCTCCAGGCAAGAACACTGGAGTGGGTTGCCATTTCCTTCTCCAATGCATGAAAGTGAAAAGTTAAAGTGAAGTCGCTGAGTCCTGTCTGACTCTTAGCGACCCCATGGACTGCGGCCCACCAGGCTCCTCAATCCATGGGATTTTCCAGGCAAGAGTGCTGGAGTGGGGTGCCATTGCCTTCTCCGGAAGAATTTATTTACAGGGCAGCAATGGAGAAACAGACATAGAGAATAGACTTATGGACATGGGGAGAGGGAAGGAGAGGGTGAGATGTATGAAAAGTGTAACATGGAAACTTACATTACCATATGTAAAATACATAGCCAACAGGAATTTACTGTGTGGCTCAGGAAACTCAAACAGGGGCTCTATATCAACCTAGATGGGTGGGATGGGGAGGGAGATGGGAGGGAGGTCCAAGAGGGAGGGGATATATGTATACCTATGGCTGATTCATGTTGAGGTTTGACAGAAAACAACAAAGTTCTGTAAAGCAATTATCCTTCAGTAAAAAAATAAATTAAAAATAAATAAATAAAAAGAAAAAAATAGTAAAATAAATAGACAACCAAAAAATTAAAAAATAAAGATTAAGAATTGTCCTTGTGCTCAATAAAGAGCCCAAACCAGCCAGTTTGTCAGCCTTTAAAGCTTTGATGTCACAAGTAGAGCCTCTATTTATTGGTTTATTAGTTTGCTTGTTATAGCTTAAATTCTATGTCATTTGAACTATGTTTTAATTAAGAAAACATTGAGGTGGATTATTAGCTCATAATAACTCAACAATACTTGACTAAATTTTCTTAAAGTATGTTGTGTTCAAGGTCTATAGAAACTCCATTTGTGATCGTGGGGATAAGAGAAATTATCCATTTTTTCCCACTATAGTGTAACTTTTTATTTTATTTTTAATTGGAGGATAATCACTTTACAATATTGTATTGGTTGCTGCCATATATCAACATGAATCAGTCATAAGTATACGTATGTCCCCTCTTAACCTCCTTAAACTCCTTCTTGCCTCTCACCCCATCTGACCCCTCTAGGTTGCCACAGAGCACTGGATTTGAGCCCCCTGCATCATACAGCTATCTAATTTTACAAATAATAATTATATGTTCACGGTTCACATATTGCTGAAGCCTGACTTGGAGAATTTTGAGCATTACTTTACTAGCATGTGAGATGAGTGCAATTGTGCGGTAATTTGAGCATTCTTTGGCATTGTCTTTCTTTGGGATTGGAATGAAAACTGACCTTTTCCAGTCCTGTGGCCACTGCTGAGTTTTCCAAATTTGCTGGCATATTGAGTGCAGCACTTTCACAGCATCATCTCTCAGGATTTGAAATAGCTCAACTGGAATTCCATCACCTCCACTAGCTTTGTTTGTAGTGATGCTTTCTAAGGCCCACTTGACTTCACATTCCAGGATATCTGGCTCTAGGTGAGTAATCACACCATCGTCATTATCTGGGTCATGAAGATCTTTTTTGTACAGTTCTTCTGTGTATTTTTGCCACCTCTTCTTAATATCTTCTGCTTCTGTTAGGTCCATCCCATTTCTGTCCTTTATCGAGCCCATCTTTGCATGAAATGTTCCCTTGGTATCTCTAATTTTCTTGAAGAGATCTCCGCTGCTACTGCTAAGTCGCTTCAGTCGTGTCCGACTCTGTGCGACCCCATAGACGGCAGCCCACCAGGCTCCCCTGTCCCTGGGATTCTCCAGGCAAGAATACTGGAGTGGGTTGCCATTTCCTTCTCTAGTCTTTCCCATTCTGTTGTTTTCCTCTATTTCTTTGCATTGATTGCTGAGGAAGGCTTTCTTATCTCTTCTTGCTATTCTTTGGAACTCTGCATTCAGATGCTTATATCTTTCCTTTTCTCCTTTGCTTTTCACTTCTCTTCTTTTCACAGCTATTTGTAAGGCCTCCCCAGACAGCCATTTTGCTTTTTTGCATTTCTTTTCCATGGGGATGGTCTTGATCCCTGTCTCCAGTACAATGTCTCCAGTACAATGTCACGAACCTCAGTCCATAGTTCATCAGACACTCTATCAGATCTAGTCCCTTAAATCTATTTCTCACTTCCACTGTATAATCATAAGGGATTTGATTTAGGTCATACCTGAATGGTCTAGTGGTTTTCCCTACTTTCTTCAATTTAAGTCTGAATTTGGCAATAAGGAGTTCATGATCTGAGCCACAGTCAGCTCTTGGTCTTGTTTTTGTTGACTGTATAGAGCTTCTCCATCTTTGGCTGCAAAGAATATAATCAATCCGATTTCAGTGTTGACCATCTGGTGATGTCCACGTGTAGAGTCTTCTCTTGTGTTGTTGGAAGAGGGTGTTTGCTATGACCAGTGCATTTTCAAGCTTGTTTTAGAAAAGGCAGAGGAACCAGAGACCAAATTGCCAACATCCACTGGATCATCAAAAAAGCAAGAGAGTTCCAGAAAAACATCTATTTCTGCTTTATTGACTATGCCAAAGCCTTTGACTGTGTGGATCACAATAAACTGTGGAAAATTCTGAAAGAGATGGGAATACCAGACCACCTGACCTGTCTCTTGAGAAACCTATATGCAGGTCAGGAAGCAACAGTTAGAGCTGATCATAGAACAACAGACTGGTTCCTAATAGGAAAAGGAGTATGTCAAGGCTGTATATTGTCACCCTGCTTATTTAACTTCTACACAGAGTACATCATGAGAAATGCTGGGCTGGAAGAAGCACAAGCTGGAATCAAGATTGCCAGGAGAAATATCAATAACCTCAGATATGCAGATGACACCACCCTTATGGCAGAAAGTGAAGAGGAACTAAAAAGACTCTTGATGAAGGTGAAACAGGAGAGTGAAAAAGTTGGCTTAAAACTCAACATTCAGAAAACGAAGATCATGGCATCTGGTCCCATCACTTCATGGCAAATAGATGGGGAAACAGTGGAAACAGTGTCAGACTTTATTTTTGGGGGGCTCCAGAATCACTGCAGATGGTGACTGCAGCCATGAAATTAAAAGACGCTTACTCCTTGGAAGAAAAGTTATGACCAATCTAGATATCATATTGAAAAGCAGAGACATTACTTTGCCAACAATGGTCCGTCTAGTCAAGGCTATGGTTTTTCCAGTGGTCATGTATGGTTGTGAGAGTTGGACTGTGAAGAAAGCTGAGCGCTGAAGAATTGATGCTTTTAAACTGTGGTGTTGGAGAAGACTCTTGAGAGTCCCTTGGACTGCAAGGAGATTCAACCAGTCCAGTCTAGAGATCAGCCCTGGGATTTCTTTGGAAGGAATGATGCTAAAGCTGAAACTCCAGTACTTTGGCCACCTCATGCGAAGAGTTGACTCATTGGAAAAGACTCTGCTGCTGGGAGGGATTGGGGGCAGGAGGAGAAGGGGACAACAGAGGATGAGATGGCTGGATGGCATCACTGACTTGATGGACATGAGTCTGGGTGAACTCCGGGAGTTGGTGATGGACAGGGAGGCCTGGCGTGCTGCGATTCATGGGGTCAGAAAAAGTCGGACACGACTGAGCCACTGAACTGAACTGAATGTATATCTTTCAGTGCTACTCTCTCAATTTGCCCCACTCTTTCCCTCCCTCCTGTGTCCACAAGTCTGTTCTCTATGTCTGCATCTCCACTGCTGCCCTGGAGATAGGTTCATCAGTACCATCATTCTAGGTTCCATATATATGTGCTAATAAACAGTATTTGTCTTTCTCTTTCTACTTAGTGCCCTCTGTATAATAGGCTCATTCACCTTGTTAGAACTGAGTCAAATGCATTCCATTTTATGGCTGAGCTTTTTTTTTTTATTCCATTGTGTATATGTACCACAACTTATTTATCCATTCATCTGTCCATGGACATCTAGGTTGCTTCCGTGTCCTAGCTATTGTAAATAGTGCTTCAGTGAACATCTGGGTACATGTGTCTTCCTGACTATATTTTTCTGAAACCCAAATATAGTATAATGGTTTGTTTTAATGTTTTCCTAACTAATGTTTTCTTGCTATTGGTGTACAACAAAGGAATACTTAAACTCCAAAATATAGTCATAGGGAAGATATCTTTTTCTAAAGTGTGTTTGTCAACTAACTTAAGCATAGTTGCATTAATTACAAATAACATGTAATTATTACATATTAATATATAATATGACTCACATATTAAGTCAACTAACTTAATATGTAGTTAACTGTACATATTAACTTAAGTGTAATATATAAATAAAAAGTTACATATTTCTAGAAAAAGTAAAAAAAAAATGCATGCATTAAAGGACAACCACAATGCCTATAAGAATGAATACAGTGAAGACGACAGAAAATACCAGTTATTTGCAAGGGTTTGGGATAACTGTAATTCTTATACACGGGTGCTGAAAGTGTAAATTGCTACAACCACTTTGGAAAAAATATATATATATCCGGTCCCACCACTTCATGGGAAATAGATGGGGAAACAGTGGAAACAGTGTCAGACTTTATTTTTCTGGGCTCCAAAATCACTGCAGATGGTGACTGCAGCCATGAAATTAAAACATGCTTGCTCCTTGGAAACAAAGCTATGATTGATCTAGACAGCATATTAAAAAGCAGAAACATTACCTTGCTGACAAAGGTCTGTCTAGACAAAGCTATAGTTTTTCCAGTAGTCATGTATGGATGTGAGAGTTTGATATAAAGAAAGCTGAGCTTCAAAGAATTGATGCTTCTGAACTGTGGTGTTGGAGAAGACTCTTGAGAGTCCCTTGGACTGCAAGGGGATCCAACCAGTCCATTCTGAAGGAGATCAGCCCTGGGATTTCTTTGGAAGGAATGATGCTGAAGCTGAAACTCCAGTACTTTGGCCACCTCATGCGAAGAGTTGACTCATTGGAAAAGACTCTGATGCTGGGAGGGATTGGGGGCAGGAGGGGAAGGGGACGACAGAGGATGAGATGGCTGGATGGCATCACTGACTCAATGGACATGAGTCTGAGTGAACTCTGGGAGTTGGTGATGGACAGGGAGACCTGGCGTGCTGCAATTCATGGGATCGCAGAGAGTCGGACACGACTGAGGGACTGATCTGATCTCATCTGATGTATATATATATACATAACATATATATACCTTGACCTGACTGCTGCTGCTACTGCTAAGTCGCTTCAGTCGTGTCTGACTCTGTGCGACCCCAGAGACGGCAGCCCACCAGGCTCTCCCGTCCTTGGGACTCTCCAGGCAAGAACACTGGAGTGGGTTGCCATTTCCTTCTCCAATGCATGAAAGTGAAAAGTGAAAGAGAAGTCTCTCAGTCGTGTCTGACTCTGAGCGACCCCATAGACTGCAGCCTACCAGGCTCCTCCATCCATGGGATTTTCCAGGCAAGAGTACTGGAGTGGGTTGCCATTGCCTTCTCCATTGACCTGACAAGTTTGCTTAAAGGTAACATATCTAACAGAAAGACATAAAAGTATTTGCCAAAATATATGTAAGGGAATGTTCCTAGCAGTCCTAGTCATGTAACTCCAAGCTGGAAACAATGCAAATGTCCATCTACATCATAATGGATAAATTATGGCATGTTCATTTAGAAGAATTCTAACTAGTAATGAGAGTAAACAAGCTACTTCTATATGCAACACAGAGGCATCTCACAAGCATAATCTTGAGTGAATGAGGCCAGACAAAAAAAGGTAAATAATGTGTGAATTTATTTATAAATAGGTCAAAACCCCCACAGGCAAATTGAATGTATGTTAGAAATCCTAATAATGGCTTTTCTTGAGGTAGAGACAAATGACTAGAAAAGGGAAAGAGGAGGCTTCTGGAATCCTTTACTCTTCTGTTTTTATGGTTGCATACGTTTGTGCAAGCTGGAATCAAGATTGCCAGGGGAAATATCAATAATCTCAGATACGCCGATGACACCACCCTTATGGCAAAAAGCAACTGAACTGAAGAGCTTCTTGATGAAAGTGAAAGAGCAGAGTGAAATAGTTGGCCTAAAACTCAACATTCAGAAAACTAAGATCATGGCATCCAGTCCCATCACTTCATGGGAAATAGATGGGGAAACAGTAATAGACTTTATTTTCTTGGGCTCCAAAATCACTGCAGATGGTGACTGCAGCCATGAAATAAAAACATGCTTGCTCCTTGGAAACAAAGCTATGATTGATCTAGACAGCATATTAAAAAGCAGAAACATTACCTTGCTGACAAAGGTCTGTCTAGACAAAGCTATAGTTTTTCCAGTAGTCATGTATGGATGTGAGAGTTTGATATAAAGAAAGCTGAGCTTCAAAGAATTGATGCTTCTGAACTGTGGTGTTGGAGAAGACTCTTGAGAGTCCCTTGCATTGCAAGGAGATCAAACCAATCAGTCCTAAAGGAAATCAGTCCTGAATATTCACTGAAAAGACTGATGCTGAAGCTGAAACTCCAAAACCTTGGCCACCTGACGTGAAGAACTGAGTCACTGGAAAAGACCCAGATGCTGGGAAATATTGAAGGCAGGAGGATAAGGGGACGACAGAGGGTGTGATGGTTGGATGGCATCACTGATTCGATGGACATAAATTTGAGCAAGCTCCAGGAGTTGGTTATGGACAGGGAAGCCTGGCATGCTGCAGTCCATGAGGTTGCAAAGAGTCAGACACGACTGAGCGACTGAACTGGACTGAAGTTTTTTCACTTTGTGATAACTCATTAAGCTGTATAGCCATGACTTGTACAATTTTCTGTGTGTATGTTATATGTTAATAAACTTTTTAAGTTAAAGGAAACAGAGACTGTCAGTGAATTCTAAAATATATGGATTCAAGTGTGGTGGTCAAAGAGATTGACAGAACTAAGTAAGCAATCTGTTTCATGGCTAAAAAAGAATTAAATGAACACCATTGTCTGTATTTAAGAATGAATTTGAGCTGACTAGAAAATGGTTAGATGGGAAATGAACACATTCCTCTCTTTCCTTAATATGGTAGAAGTGCTTCTGATATACCTGATTAAAGACTTAGTTTTTGTTCTGAAAGAATTGAAAAATCACATTAAAGATGACTTTTGGGGTATTTTTCAGACTGAGGCAGAATCCTCGGGATGACTTTGAAAAAATTTGGCTGCCATTCTTAGCAATGGGCAAGAAGTTCTTAAAAACCAAAAATGCTTGGAATTCTGCAAAAATGAAATGGTGCTGAGGCTTGCCTAGTATAAATGTTGTTTCTTATCTGACAAGTATCTTTTCTTCCACCAAAGAAGAAATTTAGATATGCAGAAACCTAAGCCATTCGTGGCAATACTGTTTCCATCTGCCAATAACAGGTCTAAGTATGGGCATGTGACACAGACCTTGCTAATGAGACAAGGGTGAGGCATGTCTGAGACTTCTGAGAAAACTTTTCTCCTTAGAAGTAAATGCTGTTTAACTTTCACTCACTTGGCTTCTGTGAGGATGTGATGCTCAGAGCTAGGCCAGCCATCCTCTCCCTTGAAGGGAGAGATCATGGACAGTCTAAGGATGGCAGAGCAGAAGGATAAGATGAGCTTGGGTCTTTTGGTGATGTCCTTGATTCTTTGTACTGACTCTGGGGCTGCCAACTTTGGAACCTCTTGTTAAGTGAGCACTAAGTGTCCTTATATAGTAAATTTATCTTTTATTCTAGTTAAAGCTTATCAAGTGATACAAATTATCTTTATATATTTTTGGCCTAAATGTGATCTGCATTGGCTTTTTCTAAATCCTAAAAAGAAGTAGCTAACAACTAATGTATTCTGGACACTGAATTAATAATATCTCTAAATAAAGTTGGGTTGTTTAAACATTCTTCTTTATCCCCTGCTCAAAGCTCTTCTTAAAAATTTTTTTTAATTGTAAAAATGGATAATGTAAAATTTACCATCTTGCCCATTTTAAGTATATTTCACTAGTGTTAACTGCATTCAAATTTTGTGCAGCAGACCTCTAGAACTTTTTCATCTTGCAAAACTAAAACTATAGTTTAGTTTTAAACTTAAAAAACTCATTTCACCTTCCCAAAGGCCATGGCAACATCGTTTTACCCTCTGTTTCTTGTGTTTGACTACTTTAGTACCTCATATAAGTGGGATCATATAGTACACAGTATTTGTGTTTGGCTTATTTCACTTAACATAATGTTCTCAAGATTCATCCCTGTTAAGAATGTGACAGGATTTCTTTCTTTTTTAAAGCTGAATGATATTTCATTGTATGTGTATACTATATTTTCTTTATCCATTCATTAGTGGACATTTGGGTTGATTCCACCTCTTGGCTATTTTGAATAATATTATAATGAACATAGGTGTGCAGCTCTCTCTTCAACATCCCATTTTTGATTTTTCTGGATATGTACCCAAAAGTGGGAATGCTAGATCATATGGTGATTCTATTTTTAATTTTTTTGAGGAATCTTCATACCGTGTCCTATTGCAGCTGGTTTAAAATTTTAATATTCAAGTAATGTTATATTTTAAGCAAAATTTTAATAAAATAATATGAATATATAAAATGATATTTTAAAATCAATAAAAATATTATTTATCAGAAAACAGCATGATACACCAGAAACAGAATGGGTAAACTGAATTTTTTGTGTGTATCAGGAAAAAATTTTGAAATTTATAAGTAACCATTTCATGTCTGTTCTTTTTCTTTTTTCAAATTCAGATTGCCAATAATGGTACTGTTATTACTGTTTTTACTACTAATTTTACAGATTGCCAATATAGTACTTTTATTGATATTTTACTCTTGTAAAACACCAGTTGAGCTTGTTTGCCATAATTTTTATGTATATTAATTTGTGTATGAAATTGATTATGAAAATCATATCTTATAATGATGCATTATCTCATTATGAGTGGACAAATAATGACAAAATGAAATGACTTATAAAGACACTGAAGATTAAACTTCAGTTAGCATCCTACTTATACAGTGAACTGTTTAGCAGGTAGAACCATGCAGAGACTAGTAACCTCGAGGACTGTGGTTCACTGGTAGATCCAGATAACTTCTGTACATATCATATGCAATACCTCTATTTGGTAAAGTAATGGACACCAGTTACACCATATCCTCCAATAATGTGTTCACTTCTTTGCAACCCCATGGACTGTAGCCTGCCAGGCTCCTCTGTCCATGGAATTTCCCAGGCAAGAATACTGGAGTGGGTTGCCATTTCCTACTCCAAACTAATATAGGAACCAAACAAAAGCTGTCAATTAATAAGAAATCAATATTTTCAAAGTTAAAAGAATTTAAACAATTGGACCACAGTGTAAATCAAACAAATGATTATATACTCATAACAAAATAAGATATTAAAAATAATTGTAAGAAGTATTTTGACATATATCATAGAATTCCAATGACAATACAAATATGAACTAATGATTTCATTTAATATATAATTTTCTTCCCTATATCTGATAACTGAACTGCTTTAATTTCAGTATTAAGATGAAATAATCCAATGTGTATCCCAGGGCCCAGATTTTCGGTAGCCTGATAATGTTCTCCACTAAAGAAATTGAGATTCTTTGGAGAATGGCTGATTTATTATTTCAAGTAAAAGAAATGCAGGATAAGCCTGAATAACTTTTGCCTGAAAGCAGTGATGCATATTTTAAAATTCTGAGAAAATTTTAAAAAGAGCCACCATGAAGGGGCTTCTGTGTGATAAATTGTGACCATGTGGCTCAGCACAACAAAAAATTGTAGCTAATCAAACCAAGTCTGAAAATGAGTTAATTATAATATCACCAAAATCATGAGTCCATAATGATGGACTAAAAGGCTGTTTTTAGATCAAATATTATCTCACATTACCTCCATTCAGAAGTTAATTATAAATATAGTCTCATAGTATGTGAAAGTGTTTCCTTGTACAAAGACTAAAGTTATTGCTAGCATAACTTTTATAGAATTTTTCTCTTCTGTTTGGGATTTGAATATTGAACGGTAACAGAAACACTGGCCAACTTATTAAAAGCTCTGTAAACCTTTAGCTTTTCCACTGCTCTGTCATTCCCGTTATCCTAGATTGGCTGATACAGGTCAAAGCCACAGTGAAGTTCCCTCCCAGTGCTGGCATTCAGCTGGCATGCTCCAAATGGCTAGTACCTTTCTCACTATTATATCTGCTTATGTCATGCCAGCTGTTAAATGCTTTGTACCTCACCCTGTACAGACTATGAGATTTTCTTTCTCAAGCCAGTGGCCACCCAGTGATATACTGCATTGTGTATTAGATATTAAATTTTATTGTTAGAAGACATTTAAAAATCAAGAGTATAAACTCTTTCTACTCACAGATGTTAGAGTCCCTGCACATTGACCTGAACAGGCTAAGTTGCAGTCCACATCCTGTATATTTAATTCCCATAAGAGTTTCAATAGAGTTACCTTGTTCAATGATCAGAAAATACAATTCAGAGGTCTGGAAACTTGTCCACCATGGGATGATAAACCTTGTCTCCCACCCTGCCTAATTCGTGTGTTGCAACCATTTCCCAAATTACTGACTTCATCATCCTTACATGGGAATCTAAGTAGGCTTACCTGGTAGCTGGGCTTAAAGTGAAAAGATTGTGCTAGATACTTCTCTTATTCTTCAAGATAGACCTAATCATTTTCCTTCTTTGGACAGAGTTGACCTCTTTCTGAGTATATCTAATGATGCAGGGCAGAAGAATGTAACTGGGCTCTCTTACTTTGCCAAGAAGGGGTGTTACATGGGATAGGTAAAGAAGTTATACAGATCTAACAGTGAACCACAATCCTTGAGGCTACTAGTCCCTGCTTGGGTCTACCTAGATAGTAGGGAGAACCAATAAGTCTAAAAACAGATGCTCTTTTAGGAGCATTTGTCACAAATAACCAGAAAAAAAAATGGATGCTCTGAAAATTGGATTTGTACCCAATTTTTATACTTTTATGAATTAAAAAAATACAAGGATTTACAGATAGTATTTTTTTTTCCAACTGACATATCACAATGCAAATGACTTTAATGCTTCTAAATGCTGAGTCTACTCTCATGGACCTTTAGTACTGAGTAGAAATCTTTCCACGTGACATTTGAAAGGTAATGGTAATTAGACAGCCAGATGTCACATCCTAGGCATGGCACTCTCCAAACTTGTTTATTAAAACAGCCTATACTGTTTTATACCACATAGTGACAATTATGATTATGATTATGATTTCACAAGCCATATGGCACTTGAGTAAGTAAGTGAAGAAAAAACTGTGCCTGCTCTTTGATAAATAATGCTACGTATACATTGATATAATATGAATCTTATAAAAGTCACATTGAAGAAAAAAAAAGAAGCTAAAAATAGCCACCAAATTATATTAAAATGAATGTTGGCACCTAGGTCTGTGGCTCAAACTTTTAAAAAAGACTAGAAGAAAAGAAATATTTACTCAAGAAAACAATCCTACTAATATTCATTGATTAGTATGAAGTAGCCATGCTGACTACTGATAAGCTATTTAAACACCTTTGCTAAAGAATGTAGACAATTGCTATATGATATATGTATAAATGGAGAAGGAAATGGCAACCCACTCTAGTGTTCTTGCCTGGAGAATCCCAGGGACGGGGGAGCCTGGTGGGCTGCCGTCTATGGGGTCGCACAGAGTCGGACACGACTGAAGCGACTTAGCAGCAGCATATGTATAAAAGATAATGGATAAGTAAAACCTCAGAAAGGAAAGATTTTGGGCCTAGTAAATTCAGGTTAGAGGAAAGTTTGTGATTGGGTTTAATAAGCTCCCAAATGAAAGAACATGGGAGAAAGGCATATGATTTTCTTTTTAAAAAGAAAATATAAACTACTTAAAGTCTTCCCAGGTGGTGCCAGTGGTAAAGAATCCTCCTGACAATGAAAGAGACTCAAGAGACACAGGATCAATTCTTAGGTCAGGAAGATCTCCTGGAGGAGGACATGGCAACCCATTCCAGTATTCTTGCCTGGAGAATTACATGGACAGAGGAGGCTGGTGGGCTACAGTCCATGGGGCCACAAAGAGTCAGACACAACTGAGTGACTGAACACACAACACACACATAAACTACTTACATAGCATTTCTTAAACAGCAGCCAATGACAGAGCCAGCAGGCTAAGGAGTTAGAGTGGCTGGGATTTGAACACAGCAGATATGCAAAACTATGAAGTTCTTCAAGAAAATATCTAATCTTTGCTAGGAAATCCAAGAGAAGTAATGAGCAAAACATTCTTACACTTGCAAAAGGTCTCAGGTGTATTAGCACTTCTGGGGAAAATTGTAATGATGACCCAATTCATGATCTGTGCAAAGTGAGAGGGAACTAGATGTAGACTGCTATGCTGGTTAAAAGTGAAGCCAAGTTTATGGGTGGATGCTGTACTGGCTTTACTAATGGCAGTGACAATAGAAAATTACTTAAGAGAATAGTGGCTGACAGGAACCTTTTCCTTCAGATGGCAATAAATGTAGTCCTAAAGAAAATAGCTGAAAGATTTTAATGTTATTTCATTAAAATTTTTGTTTGAAAATGACTGAAACCTTAAATAGAAGAAAATGGCTTCACAAAGATGATTAGAGATGCATTAAATGAAGTCATTTGGAATCTGTCTTCCCTGTTGGTTCTTTCTCCTTCCTGGAACTTGACTCTGGGTTTTAATTGCTGGTTTGAAATTTTCTGGTTGTGTCATCTTGGGTTAGTACAATCTTTCTAAATCTCACCTGTTTAATTTTATAAATGGAGAAGATAATATTTATTTCATAGAGATTCTATGAAGATTCAATGAGAGAATGTGGAATTAATGTCTCACATTTAATGAAATTTCAGTGATTATTAACAGTTACCTTTCATGACTGCTTCTTAATTGCTTTACCTTCAAAAGCATCTCAACACCTCTCTAAGGTAGAGTATCTTATTATTCTTTTGTTTTTGTTTTACATTTTACACAAGAGAAAATAATTCAGGCTTAGGAATGTTAAGATACAAAATCACACAGCTAGTCAATGACAGATGATGGAGTTGAGGCCTATCTTCTTCTAAAATTTTGTGGTTTTTTACTATTATGCTACACTGTAGTCTACACTTAAAGCAAAAAATGAACAGAAACAAAAATCTTCACAGTTATAGGATGATTTACCAATAATAGAAAGGACAGCATGTGAGCATGTCATGCCAGGAGTCTGCTACAGTGAGGAAGTGCCCCAAACTCCTTATACCACCTTTAACACCCCCAACAATGAACTTTGCCTGTCCTCTAAGACTGTGTACCCTTAAAGATTCCTTCTGTGTACAGATATCAACACCAGGGAAACCAGACAGAAAATGAAAAGAGATTAGAGGCTCTACTATGTCCCAAAGTCCTTGAACCAAATATTATTATATTTGGTTTGTTTGTTTGTTTTTAATGGAATTAAAATTATTTTCTGCTGTTCAAGATTATTTTTGGCCTTAATGTTTCTAAATGTCCCTGCTGCAAATTGAGATATAAAAGAAGAATTCTATCACTTGATTACCACCGTGTTTTCCAAAATTTCACGTTGTCGAATGAAAGATACAATGATTTTGGCACAGTCACACTCTTATCTCAAAAACAGACCTCCTGCTGTCAGATTTAGTGGCATAAATTTCTCTGATGTAATATTTTTCTTCCCCAGTGCTATCCCCTCTGCAGTACTTCCATGTAATGATTTAACTTTGCACTCATATTCTCCAAAAAAGACCTCATGTTATCAGATTTATTGGTGTGAACAATTCTTGGTGCTTTTTTTTTTTTTTCCTTCCCTCATTGCTGCACTGCTATCCTCCTTCTCACCTCCCACAGTATTTGCTGAAATGATTTAATTCCTTCATGGAGCAGAAGCTTTTACAGTGACTCAGTACATTCCCTGAAGTTGGTTGAAAGCTGTTTCTTTAATCCTTTACAGACTGTGTCCAGGAGAGGTGGCTCCCATTTCTCAGTCTCTTCCTTTACTTTTTAGCACTGTTTCAATGTTTCAGTGAAAATTCCCCTCAGAATTCTTCCCTCTCTATAAATGGGAAAGGAAAAGAGGTATCTTTTGGCTTTAGATATTGTAAGTTAAACAGTGATGGGAAAGAGTAAAACATCTAGGTCAATACATTGCTGAGAAAATGAATTAGGCAGCCACCAGTTAAAGATTAGTAGGAAATCTAGGATCCTTTCAGAGAAGCATGTAGAAGAACATGTGAAATTTGAGTTGCAGAAAGTGATGCCTGTGAGAGTTCTTTACAATTTAAGGATACTACCCAGTAGTGTGATTCAGCTCAAGCACCCCAAACTCTAAGAAATAGAGAATTCTGAAGTTTTCTGAACACAGAGCTGTGCCTTTTCAGGGTCAAAATTAAAAGAAGAGCATTAAGTATTCAAAAGAGAAATATGAGAAGCAGTAGATAGGAATATAGAGAATAGCATAGGATGACATATAGCAATGACTCAAACAGAATAAATGCGGTGCTGAGGAAGGAGTGAGAGTCAAGTCCAGCCACACCTAGCCCTAGTTACTTCACTCTCAAGTCTCCAAAAACCCTCTAGAATCAACTTGTGTGCAGCCACAGTACTTAGGACTTTGTGCCATTTTTTATTTTAATTAAAATAGCCAGGAGGCACGTATTTATGCAAGGAAATATAAGGCAGAGAAGAGTGCAAGACAGTAAGAATTAAAGAGGAAAAAAAAGCGATTTTCACTCTAAATGAATAGTATCAAAACTAAAAAGCTTTTGAATTTACTCATTTAGAATGTCAATTCCTTATTTTTTCCACAAATTGTTTTTGAGAGGATGGCATCTTTAGTTCTTATATTTGTCCTTCTTTCTTAAAAACCAGTTGTAAACAATTGTGAGTAGGTTTGCCTTGGATAAGCATTTCAGGAGTAAGAAGTAGAATATCAACTTGCTTTATGAAGTTTTGTGGTGAGAAAGGGGAACATGTACTATAAAGACAACTTATTTTAGCAATTTATTAATAATTTTATAAATCACTCAAAAGAGAACAAAGTGGAATTCTAAGTTAGCAACAACTGTTATCAACTTTTAATTCTATTGGCAATAATAATAAATCAACCTAATTCTTTATTTTATAGAAATACAAAGCATTTCTCTGTGGTTCTCAAGATTTTACTTTGTAAGACCTTATTAAAATGTACCAGAATATTGGTTTCATTCTTACCTTGCGATCTTGTTTTGATTTCTCCTCTGAAAAGCTGCAGCTCTGTGTTCAGAGTGCTTGCAGGCTCTATTTGTTATGGAAAGTTTGGCAGAGAACCAAATTGCTGTGGAAGGAAGAGCTGATTGGGTGACATTTTAACAGATTTTTAATAGCATGTAAACAACCAATAGTTAACAATCCTGTCAGCTAAAATTCATTGTCTTCTCCCCATTTCCATCTTAAGTTAATCCTGCAATTATGAATTTGATGTTCTGTGTTTTTATGCTTCCAATTTCCATCAAAATCAACTCATATGCAACCCTTTCATCATCCCCAAACTTGAGCAATGATCTTGAGCAAGCCAAGTGTTGCATTTCTGAGGAATGAAAGAAGACTATATCCACTCTTGAGATAAAGCAGTGAAGGAAGAACACAAACAGACAGGAAGCTAGACAATCTGTGCTGATTAGGAATTGAGCTGTGTACAGTAAATGGGAGGGAGAGATGACAGGTATTAATAGCAACCAAGGGACTGTATTATGTTCTGCCTTGGAAATTCTTGCAAATACTAAGAATACAAAGAATGAACAGTGCGATTCTTTGACTTTGTTCCTACAAAATGCCCCTCTTTATCTACTGAAAGTGAAACTCGCTCAGTCATGTCCAACTCTTTGCGACCCCAGGGACTATACAGTTTATGGAATTCTCCAGGCCAGAATACTGGAGTGGATAGCTGTTCCCTTCTCTAGGAGATCTTCCCAACCCAGGGATCAAACAGAGGTCTCCTGCACTGCAGGTTGATTCTTTACCAGCTGAGCCACAAGGGAAGTCCCTCTTCATCTATTATCTATTGATGTTTATTTAAGAAGTGTCTCATAAGCAGGGTATAGTTGACTTTTGTTTTGTTCTGGTTTTAACCAGTTTGTCTTTGTACTAGACTGTAATTGCTGGTATGCTGCTGCTGCTGCTGCAGCAAAGTTGCTTCAGTGATGTCTGACTCCGTGCGACCCCATAGACGGCAGCCCACCAGGCTCCTCCGTCCCTGGGATTCTCCAGGCAAGAACACTGGAGTGGGTTGCCATTTCCTTCTCCAATGCATGAAAGTGAAAAGTGAAAGTGAAGTCGCTCAGTCGTGTCCGACTCTTCGCTACCCCATGGACTGCAGCCCACCAGGCTCCTCCGTCCATGGGATTTTCCAGGCAAGAGTACTGGAGTGGGTTGCCATTGACTTCTCCCAGTTGCTGGTATATTTGCATTTATTTCTGAAATTTTGCTTTATTCTTTCTATATTTTGTCAATCTTTTTTATGCCTCATTTTCTTTCTATGTTTGCTTCTTTCAGATTAACAAAATGTTTAAATAATTAAAATTTCCCCTAGCATTCATGCTCTATAACTCTTGTCTCCTCAGTGGAGTAAGATTGCAAAATAAAAGCCGCCAAAACTTCAGCTCTGCTTTTAAGTGGCTTTCTTTCTTTCTTTCTTTTTAAGCCTCTACCTAATGCAGCTGTGTAATTTGGCAAATGTTTTGAGGTGAAAATTCCTTGAATGTCAGGCTCAGTTCTTGCCAGCCCTTTTTTTCTCTGAATTCTTGACCCTTCAAACCTCCAATTTTGTCACTTCATCCCCACAAGACAACCAAAGACTTTGTTGATTTTCCTATTTCCCAGCAGTGGCCTTCTGCCCAGAAATCCAGATTGCCTGCTTCCTGGTACACAATGGAATTGTCAAATGTCCCTGGAAAAAAAGCAGCTGTAGCTTCAATTTCTGTCTTCCTGGAATCTTGATTCCTCATCCTCAATGCTTCTTTTCTTTCTCTTATGTTTATATGGATTTTTAATTTGTTTTTTGTTTGTGGGGCTTTTTCAGCCCTTCTGGTTAATCTTAATGACTATACTGGACTGCCACAAGGCACGCCTTCCATTCAAATTGAAATTTGAGTTCAGTGTAGATGAAAGCATGTCTTCAGAAGCCAGGAGGACTGCAGGTCTTTTGGGCTTTATCCAAGTGACAGTAGAATAATTTATTATCAAAACTAAAACTTTTGAGAATGAAAAGAGTGTTATTAATAATTAGTCCAGAGTAACAGGTGAACATTGAGATATGGTCACCCCAGTTTTATGACTTTTATAGTTGTTTCTCCTCTCCTGCTGCTGCTGCTGCTGCTGCTAAGTCGCTTCAGTCGTGTCCGACTCTGCGCGACCCCATAGAAGGCAGCCCACCAGGCTCCCCCGTCCCTGGGATTCTCCAGGCAAGAACACTGGAGTGGGATGCCATTTCCTTCTCCAATGCATGAAAGTGAAAAGTGAAAGTGAAGTCGCTCAGTCGTGTCCGACTCTTCACGACCCCATGGATTGCAGGCTACCAGGCTCCTCCATCCATGGGATTTTCCAGGCAAGAGTACTGGAGTGGGGTGCCATTGCCTTCTCCTCTCCTATTCCTTCTCAAATACCAGCTGCCTTCTTTCAGGGTAGATGCAAGGTGACTGTCTGAAATTTTGCTGACCCACAGACGCATGTAAATATGATGATGATGATGATGTTGTTCAGTTGCTAAATGGTGTCCAACTCTTTGCGACCCCATGAACAGCAACACACCAGGCTTTCCTATCCTTCATATCTCCCTGAGTTTTCTCAAACTCATGTCCATTGAGTCAGTGACGCCATTCAACCATGTCATCCTCTGTCACCCTCTTCTCCTCTGCCCTCAATCTTTCATAGCATCAGGGTCTTTTCCAACAAGCCAGATCTTCACATCAGGTGGCCAACGTATTGGAGCTTCAGCACTAGTCCTTCCAATGAATATTTAGAATTGATTTCCCTTAGGATTGGCTGGTTTGATCTCTTGCTGTCCAAGGGACTCTCAAGAATCTTCTCCAGCACCACAGTTTGAAAGCATCAATTCTTTGGCACTCAGCCTTCTTTATGGCCCAACTCTCATACCCATACATGACTACTGGAAAAATCATGCAGATGACATGATACTATACATTAAAAAATAAATAAATAAAGATGCCACAAGAAAACTACTAGAGCTAATCAATGAAATGGTAAAATTGCAGTATACAAAATTAATGTGCAGAAATTTCATGCATTTCTGTACACTAACAACAAAAGATCAGAAAGAGAAATTAAAAAAACAATTTAATTTACCACTGTAAGAAAAAAATAAAATACTTAGGAGCAAACTTACATAAGGAGACAAAAGACCTGTACTCAGAAAACTATTTCTCAGGGAGAAAAATCAAAGATGACACAAACAGGTGGAGAGATATACCATGTTCTTAGATTTGAAGAATCAGTATTTTGAAAATGACTATGCTACCCAATGGAGAAGGCAATGGCACCCCATTCCAGTACTCTTGCTTGGAAAATCCCATGGACAGAGGAGCCTGGTGGGCTGAAGTCCATGGGATGGCTAACAGTCGGACATGACTGAACGACTTCACTTTCTCTTTTCACTTTCATGCATTGGAGAAGGAAATGGCAACCCACTCCAGTGTTCTTGCCTGGAGAATCCCAGGGACAGTGGAGCCTGGTGGGCTGCCATCTATGGAGTCGCACAGAGTCGGACACGACTGAAGTGACTTAGCAGCAGCAGCAGCAATGCTACCCAAAGCAATCTACAGATTCAGTGCAATCCCTATCAAATTACAATGGTATTTTCCACAGAATTAGAACAAAAAAATTTTTAATTTGTGCCGGGAGCCAGCACGGGAGTCCCCACCCATGACAAGGTCATGTGGGACAGTTCTGGGGGGCAAGGCGAGCCAGAACTCGAGGGGTGCCCCTCTGGGCCTGCCTGAGCATCTACCCCAAAATGACTTTCACCAACTCCTCTGACAGTCACGGGGGACTATCCCTCACCACCTTTTCTCTGAAGGAAATCAATTTAGAGCTCTAGTTAATTAGCCTCCTGGGCATAATAGGAGTGTTTCAATCCAAACCCCTCAGATGGCTCTCTAACTTGCCTGACAGGTTTACCCGGACTCCTACAGCTATGCATACGGTTGTTTACAGTCTCCCAACCGTGAGAGGCATGGGAAGCTTAAAATATTCAAATAGTATAGAGCCTCTCTGAGAGTTAGAATTTGTTAGAACTAGTAGAAGATTTCATTGTTGAGCCAATGCTTGCTGCCAAGTTTCCACATCCCCTGTATTGTATCCTTGTAAATGTATTAATTAATATAGTTGGTATGTAGAAAAAAATAAGTAGTGGCCTTGGTGTTAACAGCTTTAGACCCTCAAAGTAATAAATTCTTTCCTTTGTTGTAAACCCACTGCACTTTTGCCCTATAGGAATGCAACTTTATCTAACACCTTCGGAGGATGGCGCCAAACTTTAAAATAATTATTCTTAGAGAAAATAAGTCTTATGGTTGACAAACCTTTATCAGAGTCATAAAATGTTAACAGGCCTTCTGGCCAGAAGATGATGTAAATCACCTAAACCATTTGTATACGATAAGTTTGCAGAAAAGAAAGCCTGGTCTCAATAAGGATCAAAGACTACTGACTTTGCATGATTTCACACCCCCTATTATCCCAGCTTGGTGGCACAATTAATTATAAAAGGAGGAAAAAAGAAGTGTGGAACTTTTTAGAAAAGAAGTAACAAATATAATAATTTCACTCAATAAGGATCAACTGCAAGTCTTTTACAAAATAGTGATAATTGGCAAGTTGCCCTGATAGATTTCAGGGGTCAAATTTTGTTTCATTTGCCCTCAAGCCCCCACAGTCGTTAAAAGTTCAAAAATGTTAGATTGGCAGTTTGAGGATACCTGTGGAACTTTCCAACCCTATGTAGTTCCTACGCTCCCCTTTACCCTATGGGGGAGGGACGTGCTGTCTCAAATAGGAGATACTCAGAGAAGGGTTTTCTCAATTTCTTAGTTATCAACAGGTGGTACAATTAACAATACTTTATATATTGTTATAAATACATAATATATTTGCCTAATTACAGTTTGCCTAATTAGGTATGGGTATAAATGAAATATAATAAAGGTATACCTAATTCTATTTATGGATCTATACTTAATTAATTTGTATATAAGTTAATATGTATACCATATATGCATACTATATATATACTGTATAATTAAATATATATTGCAGTAGTATAATGTGTGTGTGGCTGATATTAATTGGTATAGATTGATGTGCTGTGATGATATATGTTCTATATACTGTATAATTATATATGTGTGACATGTATTATTGCAGTACCTTGGTTTGTGTTGGTTGGTATTAGCTGTGTACGTGTTGTATTGCTGTAATATATATTAATATATTAATTATAAAGATTAATTCAAGTATATTGATTTATATATATGTCAATAAGTTTATACTTGTTGCCAAATATAAATACATATATAAATACATTTTGCATTTAGATATATCTGTATACCAAAATGAAATAAGGAGGTTATACATTTATTATTTAAATTTATAGAGACCTAAACTAAACATTAGACCTAAATTAACATGTCCCTAAATTAATGTTGCTAAAATGTAAATTTTAAAAATTTTAAAAATTAAATTGACAACTGTTTGACAATTCCTTTGCCATAAAACCCCCATAGGTGTAATTGGCGTAACCAGACAAAAAATTGGTTTTATAGCAAAACGGCCCCCTAGAGTGGGTCCATCTTCCCGCTCAAACTAAAAATGTAGTGGCTTCTTATCCAGGATTGATAGCTACTTTGATATTAAAGGAAAAAAGCAGAACATTAAATTATTTGGTAAAGAGCCATCAGAAATTGTAATTCCATATAATAAAGAACAACTTGATGCACTTCTAATGTTTGATGAAAATTGGCAGATTGCTATAGGAAACTATTTTGGTCAAAATTTTTGCATCATTTACCTTCACATGTTTTGCTGAATTTTATATCCAGACATCCAGTTATTTTTCCTGTCAGATGTAAACAATCTCCTATTCCAAAGGCTCAGATAGTTTTTACTGATGGGTCAGCAAACGGTAAAGCCTCCATAGTTACTAAAAATCACCAAAAGGTTTTAGAAACACAGGAAACTTCAGCTCAAAGAACTGAAATAACAGCAGTCATAAAGGCTTTTGCTATGTTTGCAGATGAGGAATTTAACCTTTATTCTGATTCTCAGTATATTGTCAGGTTGTTTCCACACATTGAAACTGCGGTTTTTGTCTGAAAATAAACCTACCATATTTCATTTGTTAACTAAATTACAGCAACAAATTTGGAAAAGAAATAAAATGTTTTTCACTGGGCACATTCGGGCTCATTCCGGATTGCCCGGCCCTTTAAATGCCTTTAATGATTTGGCTAACTTGTTAACAGTACAAGAGCATTCCCTTTTTTCCACAATCTCTTCAGCATTAATTGTGTGTAGACTTTTTGATAATGGCCATTCTGACCAGTGTGAGGTGATATCTCATTGTGGTTTTGATTTGCATTTCTCTAATAATGAGCGATGTTGAGCATCTTTTCATGTGTTTGTTAGCCATCTGTATGTCTTCTTTGGAGAAATGTCTGTTTAGGTCTTTTTCCCACTTTTTGATTAGGTTGTTTGTTTTTCTGGTATTGAGTTGTATGAGTTGCTTGCTTATTTTGGCAATTAATCCTTTGTCAATTGCTTCATTTGCTATTATTTTCTTCCATTCTGAGAGTTGTCTTTTCACCTTGCTTATAGTTTCCTTTGCTGTGCAAAAGCTTTTAAGTTTAATTAGGTCCCACTTGTTTACTTTTGCTTTTATTTCCACTACTCTAGGAGGTGGGTCATAGAGGACCTTGCTTTGATTTATGTCATCAAGTGCTCTGCCTATGTTTTCCTCTAAGAGTTTTATAGTTTCTGGTCTCACATTTAGGTCTTTAATCCATTTTAAGTTTTGTTAGAAAGTGTTCTAATTTCATTCTTAGCTACATTCTGGACATGTAGCTGTCCAGTTTTCCCAGTACCATTTTTTGAAGAGGCTATCTTTGCCCCATTGTAAATTCGCCCTTCCTTTGTCAAAAATAAGGTACCCGTAGGGGCATGGGTTTATTTCTGGGCTTTCTATCTTGTTGCATTGGTCTATATTTCTGTTTTTGTGCCAGTACCATACGGTCTCCATGACTGAAGCTTTGTAGTATAATCTGAAGTCAGGAAGGTTGATTCCTCCAGCTCCATTCTTCTTTCTCAAGACTGCTTTGGCTAGTCAGGGTCTTCTGTGTTTCCATATGAATTGTGAAATGTTTTGTTCTAGTTCTGTGAAAAATTCCATTGGTAATTTGATAGGGGTCACACTGAATCTGTAGATTGCATTTGGTAGTAGAGTCATTTTCACAATATTGATTCTTCCTACCCAGGAACATGGAATATCTCTCCATCTGTTTATGTCATCTTTGACTTCTTTCATCAGTGTCTTATAATTTTCTGTATACAGTTCTTTTGTCTCCTTAGGTAAGTTTATTCCTAGATATTTAATTCCTTTTGTTGCAATGGTGAATGGGATTGATTCCTTAATTTCTCTTTCTGATTTTCCATTGTTAGTATACAGAAATGCAAGTGATTTCTGTGTATTGATTTTGTATCTTGCAACTTTGCTAAATTCACTGCTTAGCTCTAGTAATTTTCTGATACTATCTTTAGGGTTTTCTATGTACAGTATCATGTCATCTGCAAAGAGTGAGAGCTTTACTTCTTTTCTGATCTGGATTCCTTTTCTTTCTTTTTCTTCTCTGATTGCTATAGCTAGGACTTCCAGAACTATGTTGAATAGTAGTGGTGAGAGTGGACACGCTAGTCTTGTTCCTGTTCTTAGGGGGAATGCTTTCAGTTTCTCACCATTGAGAGTAATGTTTGCTGTAGGCTTATCATATATGGCCTTTACTATGTTGAGGTAGATTCCTTCTATGCCCATTTTTTGAAGAGTTTTAATCATAAATGGGTGCTGAGCTTTGTCAAAGGCTTTTTCTGCATCTATTGAGATTACCATATGGTTTTATCTTTCAATTTGTTGATATGGTGTATCACATTGATTGATTTGCATATATTGACAAATCCTTGCATCCCTGGAATAAACCCAACTTGATCATGGTGTATGAGCTTTTTGATGTGTTGCTGAATTCTGTTTGCTAAAATTTTGTTGAGGATTTTTGCACCCATGTTCATCAGTGATATTGGCCTGTAGTTTTCTTTTTGTGTGTTGTCTTTGTCTGGTTTTAGTATAAGGGTGACGGTGGCCTCGTAGAATGAGTTTGGAAGTGTTCCTTCCTCTGCAATTTTTTGAAAGTTTTAGAAGGACAGGCATTAGCTCCTCTCTAAATGTTGGACAGAATTCCTCTGTGAGGCCATCTGTTCCTGGGCTTTTGGTTTTGGGGCGATTTTTGAGCACAGATTCAATTTCAGTGCTTGTAATTGGGTTGTTCACAATTTCTATTTCTCCTTGGTTCAGTCTTCAAAGATTGAACTTTTCTAAGAATCTGTCCATTTCTTCCAGGTTATCCATTTTATCGCTGTATAGTTGTTCATAATAGTCTCTTACAATCCTTTGTATTTCTACATTGTCTGTTGTAACCTCCTCTTTCATTTCTAATTTTGTTGATTTTGATTTTTCTCTCTTTTTTCCTTGATGAGTCTGGCTAAAGGTTTGTCAATTTTGTTTATCTTCTCACAGAACCAGCTTTTAGTTTGATTACATCATGAGAAATGCTGGACTGGATGAAGCACAATTTGGAATCAAGATTGCTGGGAGAAATACCAATAAACTCAGATATGCAGATGACACCACCCTTATGGCAGAAAGTGGAGAAGAACTAAAGAGCCTCTTGATGAAAGTGAAAGAGTAAAAGTGAAAAAGTTGGCTTAAAACTCAACATTCAGAAAACTAAGATCATGGCATCTGGTCTCATCACTTTATGTCAAATAGATGTGGAAATGGTGGAAACAGTGACAGACTTTATTTTTGGGGGGGTGGGGGGCAGGGCTCCAAAATCACTGCAGATAGTAACTGCAGCCATGAAATTAAAAGACGTTTGCCCCTTGGAAGAAATGTTATGACCAACTTAGACAGCAAATTAAAAAACAGAGATGTTACTTTGCCAACAAAGGTCCATCTAGTCAAAGCTATGGTTTTTCCAATAGTCTTGTATGCATGTGAGAGTTGGAGTATAAAGAAAGCCGAGCACAGAAGAATCGATGCTTTTGAACTGCGGTGTTGGGGAAGACTCTTGAGAGTCCCTTGAACAGCAAGGAGATCCAACCAGTCCATCCTAAAGGAAATCAGTCCTGAATATTCATTGGCAGGACTGAAGCTGAAGCTGAAACTCCAATACTTTTGCTACATGGTGCGAAGAACTGACTCATTTGAAAAGACTCTGATGCTGGGAAAGACTGAAGGCAGGAGGAGAAGGGGACGACAGAGGATGAGATGGTTAGATGGCATCACCAACTCAATGGACATGACTTTGAGTAAACTCTGGGAGTTGGTTACTCAGAGAGGCCTGGCATGCTACAGTCCATGGGTTTGCAAAAAGTCGAACACAACTGAGTGACTGAACTGAACTGATTGTTTCTTTCATTTCTTTTTCATTTATTTCTGCTCGGATCTTTATGATTTCTTTCTTCCACTAATTTTGGGGCCTTTTTGTTCTTTTTATAGTTGTTTTAGGTGTAAAATTAGATTGTCTATTCAATGTTTTCCTTATTTCTTGAGGTAGGATTGTATTGCTATAAACTTCCCCCTTAGAACTGCTTTTGCTGCATCCCATAGGTTTTGAGTTGTCATGTTTTCATTGTCATGTGTTTCTAGAAATTGTTTGATTTCCCTTTTGATTTCTTCAGTAACTTGTTGGTGATTTAGAAGCACATTGTTTAATCTCCATGTGTTTGTGTTTCTTGCAGTTTTTTTCTTGTAATTGATATCTAGTTTCATAGTGTTGTGGTTGGAGAAGATGCTTGATATGATTTTAATTTTCTTAAATTTACTGAGGTTTGATTTGTGACCGATGATGTGGTGTACCCTGGAGAATATTTCATGTGCACTTGAGAAGAAGGTGTATTTTTCTGCATTTGGATGGAATGTCCTGAAGATATCAATGAGATCCATCTCATGTAATGTATCATTTAAGACTTGTATTTCCTTATAATTTTCTGTTTAATGTAAAATCTCCTACTATTATTGTATTATTGTCAATTTCTCCTTTTATGTCTGTTAATGTTTGTCTTATGCATTGAGGTGCTTCTATGTTGGGTGCATAGATATTTACAATTGTTATGTCTTCCTCTTGGATTTATCCCTTGATCATTGTGTAGTGTCCTTCCTTATCTCTTGTAATCTTCTTTATTTTAAGGTTTATTTTGTCTGATAGGAGGATTGCTATTCCAGCTTTCTTTTGCTTCCCATTTGCATGGAATCTACTTTTTCATCCTCTCACTTTCAGTCTATATGTGTCTTTACATCTGAAGTGGTTTTCTTGTAGACAGCGTATATATGGGTCTTCTTTTTGTATCTGTTCAACAAGTTTGTATCTTCTGGTTGGAGCATTTAATCCATTTACATTTAAAGTAATTATTGATATGTATGTTCCTATTGCCATTTTCTTAATTGTTTGGGGTTGATTTTGTAAATTTTTTTCTTCTTTTGTATTTCTTGAGTATATAAGTCCGTTTAAGATTTGTTGTAAAGCTGGTTTGGTGGTACTGAATTCTGTTAACTCTTGCTTGTCTGAAAAGCTTTTGATTTTTCCATCAATTTTGAATGAGATCCTTGCTGAGTACAGTAATCTTGGTTGTAGATTTTTCCCTCTCAGTATGTTAAATATATCCTGCCCTTCCCTTCTGGCCTGCAGAGTTTCTGCTGAAAGATCACCTGTTAAACCTATGGGGTTTCCCTTGTATATTACTTGTTGCTTTTCCCTTTGAGAGAGTAACAGGCAGGAAGACCAGGAGTCTCTAAATGGAGGAAATAGGCTGCAAGTGTCAGACATTTTAAAATCTCTCTCTCTTAAGCAGCAGGAGGAAACAAACTACATGTCAGATTTTTTTCCCTTCTCTATACAATTTTTAAAAGAGGTTTCCTTTAATATTCTGTGTTGCCATAATGACACCTGATTCCACCTAAACTTAACTTTTCTCAAACCTTGAGCTAACCAATGCATGTTTCTTATGGAAATGTTTTTCTTAAGCTATGTTAATAAACTATGTATTTACCCCAAACTCTGTCTTCAAGTGGGTTTGACTAAGACTCAGAAACAACTTGACAAACCAATATGTTTTACTTATGCAAATGTTCTCTTAAGCTATGTTAATGAGACTGTGTCTTTGGAAACTTGCCTTACTTCAAGATTCATGTCAATCATTTTATGGTCTGGGACAACTCACCTTGTGCCAATGTTATCTCAAAATGCATGTTGTGGGTGAGGGGCCTGATGCCAGTCTCTGAGTTTTGAGACATCTCCTTACTCTAATTAGCAGCCTGCTAGTAGCTATATAAAATCAAGCTAAAGACTAGCAGGGGGCACTCTTTCTGCCCACTGCTGATGTCTATGTCAGAAGCTTTCTCCATCTCTTTTATACTTTAATAAAACTTTATTACACAAAAGCTCTGAGTGATCAAGCCTCATCACTGGCCCCAGATTGAATTCCTCTCCTCCAGAGGCCAAGAATCCTGGTGTCTTTCACTGCTCAGCCACAACTTTTCCCTTGGTGCTTTTAATATTCTTTCCTTGTGTTTAGTCTTTGTTAGTTTGATTAATATGTGTCTTGGTGTGTTTCTCCTTGGTTTTATCCTGTATGGGACTCTTTGTGCCTCTTGGACTTGACTGACTATTTCCTTTTCCATGTTGGTGAAATTTTCAACTATAATCTCTTCAAAAATCTTCTCATACTCTTTCTTTTTCTTTTCTTCTTCTGAGACCCCTAATGTTTGAATGTTGGTGTGTTTGATATTGTCCCAGAGGTCTCCAAGACTATCCTCAGTTCTTTTCATTCTTTTTACTTTATTCTGCTCTTCAGAAGTTATTTCCACCATTTTATTTTCCAGCTCACTGATTCATTCTTCTGCTTCAGATATTCTGCTATTGATTCCTTCCAGAGTATTTTTATTTTCAGTAATTGTGTTGTTTGTCTCTTTATGTTTATTCTTTCATTCTTCTAGGTCTTTGTTAATTGATTCTTGCATTTTATCCATTTTGTTTTCAAGGTGTTTGATGATATTTACTATCATTATTCTGAATTTTTTTTCAGGTAGTTTTCCTATTTTCTCTTCATTTATTTGTACTTCTGTGTTTCTAGTTTGTTGCTTCATTTGTGTAGTATTTCTCTGCCTTTTCATTATTTTTTTTTTTACTTATTGTGTTTGAGGTCTTCTTTTCCCAGCCTTCAAGGTTGAATTCTTTCTTCCTTTTGGTTTCTGCCCTCCTAAAGTTGGCCCAGTGGTTTGTGTAAGGTTCGTATAGGGTAAGATTTGTGCTGAGTTTATTTGTTTGTTTGTTTGATTTTCCTCTGATGGGCAAGACTTAGGGGTGGTAATCCTGTCTGCTGATGATTTTGTTTGTATTTTTGTTTTGTTTGTTGTTTAGATGAGGTGTCCTGCACAGGGTGCTATTGGTGGTTGGGTGATGCCAGGTCTTGTATTCAGGTGGTTTCCTTTGTGTGAGGTCTCACTATTTGATACTCCCTAGGGTTACTTCTCTGGTAGTCCAGGTTCTTGGAGTCAGTGCTCCCACTCCAAAGACTCAGGGCATGATCTCTGGGGCTGGGTGATCAACTTCCAAAATGTCACACTCACAGGACTAGTGGTAGAAGGTCTCAGCTCCTTGCTGACTGTTGGCAGGATGCTCAGTTTCTCTCAGCACATGGATTTCTCCTCAAGGCTCCCTAAAGCCAGTGCTGTGGTTTCTTCTTAACCATGTTCAATAGTTGAGGAAGCAGCATAAACTGGCCAGCAATTCAGATGGAAGGGACTGGCAGCCTGACTCCTTCACCCAGTCGGAATCCCAAAGCAACTCTTAGAACCACACAGATTACGCAACACCTAAAAGGGAAAAGAAATTAACTGGAGATCTTCTGGATTCTGAGAGTGAGCCACGTGAGCTTTCTGTCGAGTTTGTGTTTGCTGTCCCATTTTCCAGGG
Organism: Bos grunniens; assembly: GCF_055505025.1. Lineage (NCBI taxonomy): Eukaryota > Metazoa > Chordata > Mammalia > Artiodactyla > Bovidae > Bos > Bos grunniens. The sequence continues at coordinate 37,177,711 of NC_141172.1, forward strand.
TGCTTGCTGTCCCAGTTTCCAAAGTGCTTGGTTTCTTGTCACTTCCACTGTGCTGGGTTTTCTTTGCACTCAGCTTCCACCATGGCAGCTTTCACCAAGTTGGGCTACTGCTGTGTTTGGCCTCTGCCTTGAAGGGGCCAAACCAAGGTTGTTTCAACCAGGTTACATCCAGGAAACGGCACCAGATATGTCAGGAGAGTTTGTAATTTCCTTGGTTCTGTCTCTCCACAGCAAAGATTTGAAATGGCATATCAGGCAAATTGGAAGTGGTCAACAAGAGATGGCAAGAGTGAATGTCGACATTCTAGGAATCAGCGAACTGAAATGGACTGGAATGGGTGAATTTAACTCAGATGACCATTATATCTACTACTGCAGGCAGAAATCCCTCAGAAGAAATGGAGTGGCCATCATGGTCAACAAAAGAGTCCGAAATGCAGTACTTGGATGCAATCTCAAAAATAACAGAATGATCTCTGTTCGTTTCCAAGGCAAACCATTCAATATCACAGTAATCCAAGTCTATGCCCCAACCAGTAACGCTGAAGAAGCTGAAGTTGAATGGTTCTATGAAGACCTACAAGACCTTTTAGAACTAACACCCAAAAAAGATGTCCTTTTCATTATAGGGGACTGGAATGCAAAAGTAGGAAGTCAAGAAACACCTGGAGTAGCAGGCAAATTTGGCCTTGGAATACGGAATGAAGCAGGGCAAAGACTAATAGAGTTTTGCCAAGAAAATGCACTGGTCATAACAAACACCCTCTTCCAACAACACAAGAGAAGACTCTACATGGACATCACCAGATGGTCAACACTGAAATCAGATTGATTATATTCTTTGCAGCCAAAGATGGAGAAGCTCTATACAGTCAGCAAAAACAAGACCAGGAGCTGACTGTGGCTCAGACCATGAACTCCTTATTGCCAAATTCAGACTTAAATTGAAGAAAGTAGGGGAAACCACTAGACCATTCAGGTATGACCTAAATCAAATCCCTTATGATTATACAGTGGAAGTGAGAAATAGATTTAAGGGCCTAGATCTGATAGATAGAGTGCCTGATGAACTATGGAATGAGGTTCATGACATTGTACAGGAGACAGGGATCAAGACCATTCCCATAGAAAAGAAATGCAAAAAAGCAAAATGGCTGTCTGGGGAGGCCTTATAAATAGCTGTGAAAAGAAGAGAAGCCAAAAGCAAAGGAGAAAAGGAAAGATATAAACATCTGAATGCAGAGTTCCAAAGAATAGCAAGAAGAGATAAGAAAGCCTTCTTCAGCGATCAATGCAAAGAAATCAAGGAAAACAACAGAATGGGAAAGACTAGGAATCTCTTCAAGAAAATCAGAGATACCAAAGGAACATTTCATGCAAAGATGAGCTCGATAAAGGACAGAAATGGGATGGACCTAATAGAAGCAGAAGATATTAAGAAGAGATGGCAAGAATACACAGAAGAACTGTACAAAAAAGATCTTCATGACCCAGATAATCACGAGGGTGTGATCACTGACCTAGAGCCAGACGTCCTGGAATGTGAAGTCAAGTGGGCCTTAGAAAGCATCACTATGAACAAAGCTAGTGGAGGTGATGGAATTCCAGTTGAGCTATTCCAAATCCTGAAAGATGATGCTGTGAAAGTGCTGCACTCTATATGCCAGCAAATTTGGTAAACTCAGCAGTGGCCACAGGACTGGAAAAGGTCAGTTGTCATTCCAGTCCCAAAGAAAGGCAATGCCAAAGAATGCTCAAACTACTGCACATTTGCACTCATCTCACACGCTAGTAAAGTAACGCTCAAAATTCTCCAAGCCAGGCTTCAGCAATATGTGAACCGTGAACTTCCTGATGTTCAAGCTGGTTTTAGAAAAGGCAGAGGAACCAGAGATCAAATTGCCAACATCTGCTGGATCATTGAAAAAGCAAGAGAGTTCCAGAAAAACATCTATTTCTGCTTTACTGACTATGCCAAAGCCTTTGACTGTGTGGATCACAATAAACTGTGGAAAATTCTGAAAGAGATGGGAATACCAGACCACCTGATCTGCCTCTTGAGAAATTTGTATGCAGTTCTTGAAGCAACAGTTAGAACTGGACATGGAACAACAGACTGGTTCCAAATAGGAAAAGGAGTTCATCAAGGCTGTATATTGTCACCCTGTTTATTTAACTTATATGCAGAGTACATCATGAGAAACGCTGGACTGGAAGAAACACAAACTGGAATCAAGATTGCCGGGAGAAATATCAATAACCTCAGATATGCAGATGACACCACCCTTATGGCAGAAAATGAAGAGGAACTCAAAAGCCTCTTGATGAAAGTGAAAGTGGAGAGTGAAAAAGTGAAGAGGAACTCAAAAGCCTCTTGATAAAAGTGAAAGTGGAGAGTGAAAAGTTGGCTTAAAGCTCAACATTCAGAAAACTAAGATCATGGCATCTGGTTCCACCACTTTATGGGAAATAGATGGGGAAACAGTGAAAACAGTGTCAGACTTTATTTTTCCAAATATCACTCCAGATGGTGACTGCAGCCATGAAATTAAAAGACGCTTACTCCTTGGAAGAAAAGTTATGACCAACCTAGATAGCATATTCAAGAGCAGAGACATTACTTTGCCAACAAATGTTCATCTAGTCAAGGCTATGGTTTTTCCTGTGGTCATGTATGGATGTGAGAGTTGGACTGTGAAGAAGGCTGAGTGCCGAAGAATTTATGCTTTTGAACTGTGGTGTTGAAGAAGACTCTTGAGAATCCCTTGGACTGCAAGGGGATTCAACCAGTCCATTCTGAAGGAGATCAGCCCTGGGATTCCTTTGGAAGGAATGATGCTAAAGCTGAAACTCCAGTACTTTGGCCACCTCATGCGAAGAGTTGACTCATTGGAAAAGACTCTGCTGCTGGGAGGGATTGGGGGCAAGAGGAGAAGGGGACGACAGAGGATGAGATGGCTGGATGGCATCACTGACTCGATGGACGTGAGTCTGAGTGAACTCCGGGAGTTGGTGATGGACAGGGAGGCCTGGCGTGCTGCGATACACGGGGTCTCAAAGAGTCGGACACGACTGAGCGACTGATCTGATCTGATCAGTGTTACAGCTCAGTTACAGCAGAGTTTTATTCAGCAAGCAAAGGAAAGTACACCCTTGAGGCATGATGGTGGGCGGATCCCAAAGGAGAGTAAATATCTCTCTTTTAAAAAGCTTTGCTGAAAAGAAGATGACATCTGGAGGGTGGTGATCTGGACATAAAGAGGAATATTGTGGGAGATAATTACAACAATTTGTATGCTGATGTGAATTAGAGAGTAGAGATGGGGGAACGTAATGATGTAAGTGAAAGAAGGGACAATCACAGTGTCGTAGTCTCTGAGCTGGCTCAAGGATATGGGATTTAATGCCCATATGGAGGAGTTACACTTATATCCCTTACTTTTAAAGGTATTCAGAATATATGGCACAGGTGAAAGTAGGCTGGCATATTTAAGGTCTATCAGGTAGGTATGTGTTTTTCCTGGGCTATGTGCAGATGCATTGCAAGTGCTGAGTAGGTGGAAAACTGGATTTAACCCATGTTGGAATATATTTGGTAAGAATGAGGGAAGGAGATAGGATCTAAGGAGCTGAGGATGTATACAAAGAGGTCATGACAGTGACTGTTCATGGAGTGTCAACTAAGATCTCCCAGGGGCTCACAGGTATATGGAGGGTCCTCTTCTGTTTTCTTCCATGACTTGACTCATGAGTTGTGAATCCAGGAGTCATGTCCTGGTACTTTGACTGCTCTGGGAATAGAAAGTATTACAGGGTAGGAGCCCTTCCATGTGGGCTGGAGTTGAGCCTTTGGGGACCTGTCTTTCCAGACTTTAATTAGGACTTGAGTCCCTGGAGCATATAGTGGTGAACCCAGTATGGTGGTGAACCCAGCATATACCCCACAAGTGTATATCCTGTTGGAATTGCCCAATGGCCATGGTATAAGACCAGAAGGTCCTAGCCTCTGGATCTAGGAAGAGGTCATTGACACAAACAAAAGGTCTCCCATATAACATTTCAAGAGGACTAAGACCAACCTATTCCTTAAGGGCAATACGGGTGTGGAGGAGAGCCATTGGTAAAGCCTCATTCCATCCCAGGGAGGTCTCCTAGGTTATCTTTTTTATCACTGATTTTAAGTATTGGTTGGCTCTTTCTACTTTTCCTGAAGACTGAGGCCTCCAGGCACAATGGAGATAATAAGTAATGCCCAATGCTTTAGAGACCCCTTGGGTGACCTTAGAAGTAAATGATGTCCCATTGTCACTTTGTAATGACCTGGGCAGACCAAAGCTTGGAATGATTTCATGGAGCAATTTTTTTTACCACCTCCTCAGCCTTCTCAGCCTGGTGGGAAAGCCTTCAATCCATCCTGTGAATATATCTATCATGACTAATAGGTACTTATACCCTTGAGAAACTGGCATCTGAGTGAAATCCATCTGCCAGTCCTGTCCTGGGTAGGTCCCAAGTCATTTGGACAGGCTGGGCCAGCTGTGCTCTTTGAGCTTCTTGGGAGTTGTTTAATTGGCAAGTGGGACAAGAGGAGACCACTTGCCTTATAGTCGTTTGGAGGCCTGTTCCTCTGAAGGAAGATCTTTCAAGTAATCCTTGGAGAGCCTTTTCCCCTAAATGAGTGGTAGCATGTACAGAGTTAAACAACTTCCATTGGAGGTTCCCAGGCAGAAAAAGGAGTCCCTCCTTTTGGAACCATCCCATATGATCTTCTTGAAAGCCCTTACTCTTAACTTTAAGAATCTCACCTTCAGTATATGAAGGAATTTCTGGCAAATTAGTCTGTGGAACTAGGGTGGCAACCCCTATTAGGTCATTGTTCTGTAATGCTGCTCTCTTAGCTACCTGATCGGCTGCTTGGTTCCCTTGTGCCACTTCCATGCTCCCTTTTAGGTGTCCTTTACAGTAGGAGACTGAAACCTCAACAGGCAGATGAACTGCTTCCAAGAGTCTAAGGATTTAATCACCATCCTTGATTGGCAACCCTCGGGTGGTCAAGTGGCTTCTTTGTTTCCAAATAGCAGCATGTGCATGTAGAACCAGAAAAGGCATACTTGGAGTCAATGTAAATGACTACTCTTTTTCCTTTTCCCAGCTCTAAAGCTCTAGTCAGGACCTTGAGCTCAGATAACTGGGCTGAAGTACCTGGTGGCAAAGGTTTAGCCTCTATGGTCTCAAAATTAGAGACTACTGCATATCTGGCTTTTCTTTTCCTGTCCAAAACAAAGCTGCTTCCATCAGTGTACCAGATTTCTGCAGGATTGGTCAGAGGATCTTCCAACAATCTCTCTCTGGGTTTTGTCCAGTGGTCCAAGGTTTCTAGGCAAGAATGAAAGGGAAGAGAGCCCTTGGGGGTAGGCAGGAGGTTGGCTGGGTTAAAAACCTCACAAGGGGATGTAGTGAAGTCTGGATTTTCCATCAGCACTACTTTATATCTGAGGATCCTTTGATCAGACATTCATAAATGGCCTCTCCCATTCAGGAGTTGTTTCACTTGGTGGCTGATAAAAATGGTTTGCCCCCAAGAGAGTTTTAAAGCATCTTCTATCAGGACTGCAATAGCTGTAAGATTTAAAAAGCAGGAAAGATCTCTTCCCAGTAAGGGAGTAGGACACTCAGGGACCACCAGAAACTGGTGGGAAAATATTTGTCCATCCCAGCAATGATGAAGTACTCGGGTGAATCTTTTGTAATTGTTTTTCCAGTAGCACCCAAAATAGTACAAGTTTGGGAGGAGAAGGCTCTGGAGTAGGAGGTCAGGACAGAGTAAGTAGCCCCTGTGTCAACAAAGAGATTTTTGAACCTACCTGCCACATCCAACTGTACCCTTGGCTCCAGCCCCATGATGGTTATCTGTGACAGGAAGGCTGGCTGGAGTGGGCCACTTTAGTCCTATTGAACCAACGTGAGGGAAAGCTTGGCGCTTGACCTTGAGGCTCTTGGGTCCCGAAGGCAGGGTGCCGCCCAGTGTCCCAATTGATGGCATTTGTAGCAAGCCATTTTGGGAGACTTGTCACTGTTTGGACACTCTTTGGCCCAATACCCCGCCTGTCTTCAGATTAGGCATTTGCCTGGTGCCTTGTCCTTCAAGGACCCAGGGTTTGCCATAGGGCTTCCCTGGAGGGCGGCCACCTTCTGAGCATGGCTTGTCTCTTTCCTTTTCTCTCTTTCCTGGGCCTTGGCCTCCCTTTCCTGTTCTCTGTTATAAAAGGTATGGGTGGCTGTCTGGAGCATCTCATCTAAAGAGACAGCAGGGTCCTACTGCTGTAGCTCTTGTAACTTTATCCTGATGTCTGCTGCACATTAGGACAGGAATTTGTCCCTTAAAATCACCTGTCCCTCATAAGAATCTAAGTCCAAATTGGTCAACTTTTGGAGGGCCTCTTTTAGCCTTTCCAGAAAGGCAATGGGGTTCTTGTTGGGCTCCCGAGTTATTGCTGAAACTGGGCATAGTCCCACAAGTAATAGGCTTCCTTCTGTTTCCATGGGTTGACTTCCTTAGGGGTGAGTCTTTCTGAAGCTTATCCTACCCAATACTGTTGCAACCTGAAAGCCAGATGGCCCTGGGTCAGTGTGCAGATCCCCAGGCAAGCTGAGGTGTGACAGCCACCTGGAGATTGAATCCCCAGGCAGGTTGATTCATGTCGGCCTCCTGAGAATTGGGTCCCTGGCCAAGTCGAGGTATGTCGACCTCCTGGGACCCCTGAACTGGCAGATCCCCAGGCAGGTTGAGGTGTGACAACCTTTCAAGGACCAGATCCCTAGGCAGGTCAAGGCAGGTTGACCTCCTAGAACCCCTGAACTGGAGTTGGGCATCCCCAAGGTCTCCAGCATGACCAGTGCTGGATTAAGAGGTTGTAATTTTTAACTCATTGCCAGTTTGTTCACCACATATAGGAATAGATATCATGATGTAAAGCAATCCAAGCCTGTGCCCTGAGACTGGAAACCTGGTGGAACAGCCATAAGCCTTATCCTCTTACTGCTTTAAGGGAATGTAAGTCAGTGATTTCCTCCCCTAGTCCTTCATAAGAGCAGGTTAGGGTGTCTCCAATGGTAAATATTTCATTATCATAGACCCACTTTAGGTAATAACAGAAATAATGACAAAGGAGTGGGTTATGTGGCCCTGTTAGGGGCATTAAGAATATTTTAATAATAAGCGGGGTGGAGCAATGCTGCCTACAAGGGGGCAGGGTTCTGGTCATAAGAGTTAGTAATTGGCTTAAGAACAAATTGATAAGAGGCAACAGACCAGATGTTCCATAAAAGTGGAGTGGAGATTGATCCGGGGGTATGTTTGTAACTTTAGGAGAAGGGTGGTAAGGGTTTGGGCCTAACGGCCTGCAGGGCTAACTCCCAAAGTGGCCAACATTATCCCTGGAAGCCCAATTGCCTTTGAAGGGATGCCAACAGATGGACTTCTAGCAGGCATTGTGTGCCTGTCTCTCACCCTAGTGGGTTCACTGAGAGATGCTGATGTTGCACATGTTGTAGGAAACAGGGACGATGAAGGCCTGAATATCTAGAGAGATTGGATATTATACAGTATTTCCCTCCCAAGGGCCAGCTCGTCTCTGGTTGTCCCTCTAGAAGATTGTAGAGGCAACATTGTGGGCCTGGACAGGGCTCAGAAAAAGAGCATGAAACAAGAGGGAAGGGAGCAGGGCACAATTTTTGAAAGAATTACATAGCCCAAAGGCATAACATAAACCAATTAAAATCAAATGGATCCAAGATGACAAGCCAAATTCAACTAAACCCTGATCCCCAATCTGCAAGCTAAATGACACATCCAGAGGTGGCAGGACAGTTCCAAGGCACTGTCAAAAGATGGAAGGGTGAGTGGTTCCCCAATGGTTGGGATGATCCTCCCGCTCATTAGCATATGAATTCATCCAGCTCACAAAAACTAGCCACACCATATTCCATGGCCTCAGCACTTGCCCTCTGCAATGACCCACACCCTGCAGAGTGTGCTTCTCTCTGAATCCCAACAAATCCACCTCTTAACTATTGCTGTGTCTCTAGCTGAATTTTTGCAATGAGACCTCAGAGCCTGAGCTTCATTAGGTCCTGAACCCAGGCATCATGGGTTTTGGCCGGGCTCTAGTCCTGGGAGAGAAGAGCTGAAAGATAGGAGGAAAAAGCAGTGTGGGAAAATGTGCTGAGGAATCCCCTTCATAACCTGCTGGAAAATCTGCTAAATACCTGACCTGTGCTCACAATTTTCATTGGCCTGATCCATGGCACAAAGAAGATTAAGGACAGAAGAACCCCCACCAGCTTGGGTAATAGTTACTAGAATGCAGAGGATAGTCTTCAGGACACACTGAGGAGTAACCTCTCCAGAGTACCTCAATTGCACCTACTGCTGCTCACCTGTTCACAGGGGGTTCAAGAAAACAAGAAACGAGAGACTGTAAAGGAATTAAGATTTTGTTAGGCATATGTCCTTCCAGCCATAGGACCAAGGACCTCCTACCTTAACTGGAGGTCTTCTGGAATCTGAGTCTGAGCTACGTGAGCTTTCTGCTGATTTCTTTTTTCGCTGTCCCATTTCTAGCATGCTGGGCTTATTGTCACTTCCCCTGTGCTGGGTGTTCTTTGTGTTCAGCTTCTACCATGGGAGCTTTCGCCAAGTTGGGCTTCTGCTGTGCTTGGCCTCCTCCTTGCAAAGGCCATGCCAAGGTTGTTTCAGCCAGGTTAAATCCGAGTTATGGCACCATATATATCGGGGGAGTGTGTAATTTCCTCGGTTCTGTCTTGTCACAACAAAAATTTGAAGCAACATACCTGTGTTACAGCCCTCGCATGGACCAGTGTTACAGCTCCGTGTTACAGCTCAGTTTTATTTAGAAAGTAAAGGAAAATACATCCTTGAGGCATGAGGGCATGCTGACCCAAAAGACACAAAGGAAAGAGAGAGACCCCTGGCCCTTTGGCTCCTGTTTTTATATGTCTTTTCTCCTCCCCCGGGCCTGCCCTATGTAAATTGGTCTAGCAAGGAGTGCTGGTTGTTTTACCTGAGGTCCTCACTCCAGTCCTTGGACCTTCCTTTGTTCTACTTTTGTGGGCTTTTCCCGTCCTTATCTTTTGGCCACCGCCATTTCGGACTCCTTGTTCCTATTCTAACTATCTAACACAAAGAAACAGGAAGGTGTGATATATAGGAAAAATAGCAGGCAATAGAGACTTCCTGTGAGAATACCCAAATGGACTCAGCAGAAAAAGACTGCAAGAAAGCTATTAAATATATGTTCAGAGAACTAAAAGGAATCATGCTTTAAAGCCTAAAAAGGCAAGATTATGGTGTCTTACCAAATACAGAGTATCAATAAAGAGATAGAAATTACAAACTCATGGAAGTTCTGGAGGTGAAAAATACAGTAACTGAAAGAAAAATTGACTAGAAGAACTCAGTAGTAGATTTCAACAAACATTAAACAACAACAACAACAAAAAAAACAGTGAACTTAAAGATAAACTGAACAGATTATGCCATCTGAAGAACAAAAAGAAAAATAAATGGAAATGAACAGTCTTAGAGAAATGTGGCACACCATTAAGTATGTGTATATCTGTTTAATGGAAGTACCTTAAAGAGAGAAGAGAAAGGAGCAGAAAAAAATAATCAAAGAATTAATGATTGAGAACTTCCCTGGTGGCCCAGTGGTAAAGAAGCCACCTTGAAATGCAAGGGACACCAGGAAGATCCCACATGCCACAGAGCAACCAAGCCAGTGAGCCATAACTACTGAGCCAATGCTCTAAGCCTGCAAGCCGCAACTACTGAAGCCCATGTGCCTAAAGCCCTGGCTCCACAACAAGAGAAGCCACCTCAGTGAGAAGACTGTGCACAGCAACTAGAGAGTTGCCCCTGCTCACTGCAACTACAGAAAAACACATGCAGCAACAAAGACCCAGCACAGCCAAAAAATAAATATAAATTAAAAATTAAAGAAGATTTAATGTTTGAAAACTTCCCAAATTCATGAAAAGTTTGAATTTACACATCCAAAAAGCTCAATAAATTCTAAGTGGGGTAAATATAGAGATACACAATGTATCATAAATGTAAAAATCCAAAAATAGAAATTCTGAAAGCATAAGAGAAAAATGAGTGATTATATGAAGTGGAATTCCAATTAGTTTGATCACTGAATTCGCATAAGAAACAAAATACCAGAAGGCAGTGGGATCACATTTTGAGAATACTGAAAGAAAGTGACTATCAGGACGTATGTACAGCAAAACTTTCTTCCATAAAAGGATAGCTTTTTAAAGAAAATAAACAAGTGGCTAAAAAAATACATGAAAAGACTCAACATTATTATCTATTAGGAAGTGCAAATCAAAACCATCAGGTACAACACCTTATAAACTAGAATGGCTAAAATAAAAAAAGAGACAAAATAACAGATTTTTGAAGGGATGTAGAAAGTTGGAACCCTCTGGTACTGCTGGTAGGAATATAAAATGGTGCAACCACTTTGGAAAACAGTCTAGAAATTTCTCAAAAGGTTAATCATAGAGTTACTATATGACCTAGGAAATCCACTCCCAGGTAGATAGTCAAGAGATGTGAAAGCATTATGTCTATGCAAAAACCTGTACCTGAATATTCATACTGAATTTTGTAATAGCAAAAATGAGAAACAACCTAAATGTCCATCAACTAGTGAATGAATTTTAAAAATGTAGAATATTTATATAATGGAATATTATTTAGCAATATAAAGGAATGAAATACTGGTACATACTATAACATGGACAAACCTTGAAAACATTCTGTTAAGTAAAAGAAAGGACACAAAAGGCCATGTATGAGTGACATAGATATTTCATCTATATGAAAGGTCCAGCATAGGCAACTCCATTGAGACAAAAAGCAGATTAGCGGTGGCCAGGGTCTGAGATGGGATGAAGGATGAAATGGGGAGTGACTGCTGATGGGTACAGGGTTTCATTTAGAAAGTCTTCTAAAACTGAGTGTAGTGATAGTACCACAACCCTATGAATATATTAAAACCATTGATTTGTATACTTTCAGTGAGTGAATTGTATATATGTGAATTGTATTTCAATAAAACTGTTTTTTAAAACATAGTGGTTAAAAATAACAACAGCAACACTCAAAATGTCTGGTTTCTTAACTGCCAATACCGTTTCTCTTTCTTTCCCCTTTGACTGGATCCTGTGGGGATGACTCCTCAGCATCATCACTTGTCAACACATTTAAAGAACAGTGTGAACTAAAACTAACTTCTGGCTATCTTTTCATCCCTCACATTGTCAAACATGTTCTTCAAGCTTTCTAGAAATAGTAGTAATACTATGATGATCCTTAGTAACCATTAGTGTAATATTAAAATATTTACTTTAAATTCTTTGATTGTGCCTCCTAGAAATTTAGACCAGCTATTACAAGTCTCTTTTTTAAGGGAAAATAAAGTCTTCTTATAAAACACATGAAGGGCACTGTATTTTAATACTTTTGTAAGCTATTGTTAGGTATTTTGGAGAAACTAGAAAAACATAAGACTGAATATCAAAAGGCATGCTCTCCAAGCCAGTTTCTGTTCCTTGCTAGAACAGAGTGGAGCAGTCACTCTTCATTTTATATGCATTTGTCAAAATTGAGGCCTTTTTGATCATTTGTAATTATAAAAGTTGCAAAGCTTATGATGAAAGTATATGGAAGGATATATGTGAAAGCAAATGTCTGTCTATTCAATACTAGATCGAAACATATGTGGTAGAGAGTGGCATATTTTTACGTGTGACCTTACTAACCAAGAATGGGAGATCACTGTTGGAGCTCCCCAAAGTCAAAGATCTGGACAGAGTTTGCCCAGAGGGCACTGTATGGTGCTGCCCTTCCCCCGGAACCAATGTACCTGGTATGGTTGCACTGCAAGGAGTGAACAGCTGGTGCTCCCCCTGAGAGAGAGGCTGAGCTTTCCTGATAGATGGTTTTTTTTAAATGTCTAATGCTTGTTAGCCCTAAGAAGGTGAATAGCAATGATTATCCTCCAGCCCCACCATCAGAAGCTAAAGACTGTGGCCAAAGCCATTCCAGAAAACATCAAAAGATAGCACATTTGGGGACCTCCCTCCCAATATAGGAAACCTCATTACATTTCTGCCTTCAAATATATGTGTGACTTAGGAGTGGGTCCCTTCTCCTCTGACCTTAGATTTCCTCATACAAAAATAAGAATGAAGGTAAGGATCTCCTCATCCAATACTAGTATCCTATAATTTTATTTAGGCTTAAACATCTTTAATCCCTAATATTTCCTCATGAAGTCCTTGTAATAATCCTTTAGTCATTTAGTCATTTTTATTTATCTCTTTTGGATTTACTTCAAATAATTCGTTCTAAAAAGCCAGTGCTCCACAGGGCTAAAGGGGCCCTATATGAAAAGGCATTTTTGTCTCTGTTAACATCCGTGATGACTCATACTAAATGACACAAAATATGACCTATACAGATAGGTCAAAAATAACTCATTCCATCTTCCAAGTAAGATTACGAAAATTAGCCACAGTGGGATTAGTAGTAAATTTTTTGCCAAATTAATATGTAATTCCCACACTTACTAAGAACATAATTTTTCTGAGTAGAGCCCTATATTTATGCTTTGAGCTAGGTTGTTATGAAGTGAGGATTTAAATTTTGTGTGTGTATGTCATATTTATCTTCTGGAAGGCACTCTTTCTGCAAACTCAGCTTAAATTTCCTATCACCAACTGACAGGAAATGTTTCCTCTCCGTTTCTGACTTCTTATAGTCCGATTCTGTTGTACCTTAGTTCTTGAGATAAGCTTGTCTGAAGTAAAAATTTCTGAACTGTGTCTGTACTGACGTACCCAAACCATGTGTTGTTTAGTTGCTAAGTCATATCTGACTCTTTCGTGACCCTATGGACTGTAGCCATCCAGGCTTCTCTGTTCTTGGATTTCCCAGGCAAGAATACTGGAATGGGTTGCCATTTCCTCCTCCAAGGGATCTTCCTCACCCAAGGATCAAATTCACGTCTCCTGCATTGGCAGGCAGATTCTTTACTACTGAGCCACCAGGGAAGCCCCAAACCATGTGTAGGCAAGTGCTGAAAAAGAGATATACAGGAAACTAAAATTTGTTAAGTGCCTACTAAGTGTTAAGTACATAAATATTATCATTTAATCTATATAATATCTCTTTGAGGAATCTTGTCATCTCTATTTTACAGATAAGGAAACTGAGGCATGTTTAAGTTAGGTTACTTGCCCAAGACACTGGCTCGGTGAAAGAGCCAGGTTTAAACACAGGTCTGTCTGACTGCAGTACACCTTGCTGATTCTAAGTCCAACTCTTTGCAACCCCATGAACTGTGCCATGCCAGGCTTCCCTATCCTTTGCTATCTCCCTGAGTTTGCTCAAGCTCATGTCCATTGAGTGAATGATGCCATCCAACCATCTCATCCTCTGTAGACCCCTTCTCCTCTTGCCCTCAATCTTTCCCAGCATCAAGGTCTTTTCTAATGAGTTAGCTTTTCGCATCAGGTGGCCAAAGTATTGGAGCTTCGGCTTCAGCATCAGTCCTGCCAATGAATACTCAGGGTTGATTTTCTTTAGGATTGATTGGTTTGATCTCCTTGCAGTCTAAAGGACTCTCAAGAGTCTTCTCCAACACCACAGTTCAAAAACATCAGTTTTTTGGCCCTCAGCCTTCTTTATGGTCCCACTCTCACATCCATACATGACTACTGGAAAATCCATAGCTTTGACAAGATGGACCTTTGTCAGCAAAGTGATGTCTCTGCTTTTTAATACACTGCCTGGGTTTGTCATAGCTGTTCTTCCAAGGAGCAAGCATCTTTTAATTTCATGGCTGAAGTTACCATCTGCAGTGATTTTGGAGACCAAGAAATGAAATTTGTCACTGTTTCCACTTTCCCCCCCATCTATCTGCCATGAATAATGGGACCAGATGTCATGATCTTAGTTTTCTGAATGTTGAGTTTTAAGCTAGCTTTTTCATATACTATTGTCTTTCACCCTCATCAAGAGGCTCTTTAGTTCCTCCTCACTTTCTGCCATTAGTGTGGTATCAATTGCATATCTGAGGTTGTTGATATTTCTCCCAGCAACCTTGATTCCAGCTTGTGCTTCATTCAGCCCAGCATTTCGCATGATGTACTCTGCATATAGGGGCTTCCCTGGTAACTTGGTTGGTAAAGAACCCTCTTGCAATGCAGAAGACCCTGGTTAGACTCCTGGGTTGGGAAGATCTGCTGGAGAAGGAATAGGCTGCTGCTGCTGCTAAGCCACTTCAGTCGTGTACCACTCCAGTATTCTTAGGCTTCCCTTGTGGCTCAGCTGGTAAAGAATCCACTTGCAATGTGGGAGACCTGGGTTCGATCCCTGGGTTGTGAGGATCCCCTGGAGAAGGGAAAGGCTACCCACTCCAGCCCAGCATTTTGAATGATGTACTCTGCATTTAAGTTAAATAAACAAGGTGACAATATACAGCCTTGACAACTCCTTTCTCAATTTGGAACCAGTCCATTGTTCCATGTCTGCTTCTAACTGTTGCTTCTTGACCTGTATACAGATTTCTCAGGAGGCAAGTAAGGTGGTCTGGTATTCTCATCTCTTTTAGAATTTTCCACAGTTTGTTGCAATTCACACAGTCAAAGGCTTTAGCATAGTCAATATAAGAGATGTTTGGAATTCCCTTGCTTTTTCTGTAATCCAGTGGGTGTTGGAAGTTTGATCTCTGGTTCCTCTGCCTTTTCTAAATCCAGCTTCTACACTTAGAAGTTCTCAGTTCATGTATCATTGAAACCTAGCTTGAAGGATTTTGAGCATTACCTTGCTAGTATATGAAATGAGGGCAGTTGTGTGGTAGTTGGAACCTTCTTCAGCATTGCCCTTCTTTGGGATTGGAATGAAAACTGACCTTTTCCAGTCCTGTGGCCAACTGCTGAGTTTTCCAGATTTGCTGGCATATTGAGTGCAGCACTTTCACAGAATCATCTTTTAGGATTCGAAATAGTTCAGCTGGAATTCCATTACCTGCACTAGCTTTGTTCATAGTAATACTTCCTAAGGCCCATTTGACTTCACATTCCAGGATATACGACTCTAGGTGAGTGACCACACCATCATGGTTATCTGGGTCGTTAAGAACTATATTGTATAGTTCTGTGTGTTTTTGCCACCTCTTCTTAATCTATTCTGCTTGCCATTTCTGTCCTTTATCGTGCCCATCTTTGCATGAAAAGTTCCCTTGTATCTCTAATTTTCTTAAAGAGATTTCTAGTCTTTCCCATTCTACTGTTTTCCTCTATTTTTTGCATTGTTCACTTAAGAAGGCTTTCTTATCTCTCCTTGCTATTCTCTTGAACTCTGCATTCAGTTGAGTATATATTTTCCTTTGTCCTTTGCCTTTCACTTCTCTTCTTTTCTCAGCTATTTGTAAGACCTCCTTAGACAATCACTTTGCCTTCTTCCATTTCTTTTTCTTGGGGATGGTTTTAGTCACCACTTCCTGTACAATTTTACAAATCTACGTCCATAGTTCTTCAGGCATTCTGCCTACCAGACTTAGTTCCTTGAATCTATCTGTCACCTCTACCGTATGACATAAGGGATTTTTAGGTCATACCTTAGTGGCCTCATGGTTTTCCCTACTTTCTTCAATATAAGTCTGAATTTTGCAGTAAGGAGCTCATGATCTGAGCCACAGTCAGCTCCTGGTCTTGTTTTTGCTGACCGTATACAGCTTCTCCATCTTTAGCTACAAAGAATAGAATCAATCTGATTTTGGTATTGACCATCTGGTGGTGTCCATGTGTAGGGTCATCTCTTCTGTTGTTGGAAGAGTGTGTTTGCTATAACCAGTGTGTTCTCTTGGCAAAACTCTATTAGCTTTTGACCTGCTTCATTTTGTACTCCAAGGCCAAACTTGCCTATTACTCCAGGTATCTCTTGACTTCCTAATTTTGCATTCCAGTCCCCTGTGATGAAAAGGACATATTTCTTTGGTGTTAGTTCTAGGAGGTCTTGTGATTCTTTGTAGAATCATTCTACTTCAGCTTCGACATTAGTGGTTGGGATATAGATTTGGATTCGGCAGATGTCAACGGCCATGGGATCCAGGAGTGGCTCTGGGAGCTTGTCCAGTGCGTCCGGCGGCGGCTGGATGGCTCACAGGATTGACACCGGCTGCCTTCTCACCCCTGCTCCTGGCTGAGTCGTGTGTTCTGGGCCTCCGTGTATTTGGCTCCGGTGTCAGCATCCCTAGATGCTCCAGGCGCCGGCAGTGCTGTGCATGGGTGTGGCTGCTTGGTGCGGGTAGGCTCAGGGGGCTGCAGGCCAGCTGGATGACGGCAAGTTTCTGGAAGACAAACAGTAGCTCAGCAAGGTGTCCCAGTACAACCAAGAGGCCGGACAGTGGAACGGCTTCAAAGACTATGATTATTTCTGCACTGGGAGTCCAGGAAAGACTTCTGTCAGGCTAAAGGATGAAATGTAGTCTCCACAAAGTGTGCATTGTTCAAGGTTCTCAGACTGCGGTCTGCAGTTGATCATCAGAGGCTCATGCACAGTATGAAAGATTTGGGACTTGGGCATAAGCCCTGGAAGGGGCCCCCTCCATCCACCCGCAGGCAGTGCCGTGGGCCATCTGTGGTTCAGATGGACAAACATACCCTTCTTAGTGCAAACTAGAATACCAAGCATGTGTCTTAGGAAAACATATCTCAGTAAGTGTGAATGAATGTCGTTGCCCATGTCCCTCAGATACACCCATGAGCTCAAGCAGGAATATGCAGAGAGAGTCCACTTATAAGGGCGGCCAGTGTAGAGGAGAGGCCTGTGTGCCCTCCGCTCCTGGGTGCCATCAAACATCTCCTCCAGCCTTTCTCAGATCCCCTTCCGGGGGGACTCCAGCAGGGCCTCTGCCTTGGCTCCCTGGCAGCACGTTGACCAAAATTCAATGGCCAGTGAAGGTTTATACACTCAAGGAGGACCAGCAGTGGGACAACCAGGGCACCAGGCATGTCATCCAGCTATGTGGAGCTACTGAAGGGCCTGTCCTCCTATGCAGGGTTTGACAAAATGTGGTCTACTAGAGAAGGGAATGGCAAACCACTCCAGTATTCTTGCCTGGAGAACACCAGAAATAGTATGAAAAGGCAAAAAAAATTTGATACCAGAAGATGAACCACCCAGGGAGGAAGGTGTCCAATATGCTACTGGAGAAGAGCTGAGAAATAGCTCCAGAAGGAATGTAGAAGCTGAGCCAAAGCGGAAATGACGTGAAGTTATGGTTGTGTCTGGTGGTGAAAGTAAAGTCTGATGCTGTAAAGAACAATATTACATAGACACCTGTAATGTTAGGTCCAAGAATCAGGGTAAACTGGATGTGGTCAAACAGGAGACAGCAAGAGTGAACATCGACATTTTAGGAATCAGTGAACTAAAATGGACAGGAATGGGTGAATTTAATTCAGATGACCATTATATCTACTACTGTGGACAAGAATCTCTTAGAAGGAATGGAGTCAACAAAAGAGTCCAAAATGCAGTACTTGGGTGCTTGATTCTACTTGTGTGTTAACAGTCCCATAAAAACTGTACTATTAAATCACCCAGTTATTAGTCAGTGCCTAGTCAGAAAAGCAGAAGTGCTCTAGGCAGTTCAGATAAAGGGAATAAAATCCAAAGAGGCCAAAATGGGCATATGATGGTACCCAGAGCTCACAAGAGTTGTAGTACTAAGGCTATGCTATTGAGACCCTTCTGTATTTGTTACTTCTGGGAGCTGAGAATTTGCACTCTTACTGAAGCTGAAAGAACATGGAAGCCCATGGTTCCACTGGTGTTACTGGAATAACCAGGACTTCTGGGGCTTATGGTTGCCTGTTGCCACTGATCCAGATGCAAAAAATGGTAAAGACACCTTCTCTCTTCTCTTGCCTAGTCTTTCTCTAGGCCTGCGTTTGGTGGAATCTCACTGGAAACTACCTGGCAAGGGAACCTAGAAAATCTAGTTTGCAGATTTCCAGCACCCTGTAATATAAAGAATGTTAAAAGGCATGAATGAAAACTAAAAATCAGCTTTCCCAAGGAGTGATATCATATTATTGACTTGATCACCTTCTTACTTTTAGAGGCGTATTTTCTTGTAAATTGTGTTGTAATTCAATGCCATCACTGAGCAACTGGATTTCTATCTCTCATGTACTTAAGAAGAAAAGAGATTCATTGGAAAGATAATTGGGTGCTAACAGAAGTGGAGGGAAAGCTGGAACTGGAAAACAGAAACCGATGGGGTAGGGTAAGGGTAGGAACTCTGCTAAGCACTCCCGTTTAGAGGAATTCATTGTATCCATTTTTCATTTTTAAATCTCTACTGAAGATTCAAAGTTCAAGAAAAGATAATTAAGTTGATCAGTCTTCGAAAGGATGGCAACTTCATTGTCATTGTTGTTCAGTCACCCAGTCACGTCTGCCTCTTTGCGACCCCATGGACTGTAGCACACCAGGCCTCCCTGTCCCTCACCATCTCCCAAAGTTTGCCCAAGTTCATGTCCATTGCATCGGTGATACCATCCAGCCATCTTATACTCTGACGCCCTCTTCTCCTGCCCTCAATCTTTCTAAGCATCAGCGACTTTTCCAATGAGTCAGCTCTTTGCATCAGATGACCAAAATACTGGAGTTTAAGCTTCAACATCAGTCCTTCCAACAAGTATTCAGGGTTGATTTTCCTTAAGATTGATTGGTTTGATCTTGCTCTTCAAGGGAATTTCAGGAATCTTCTCCAGCACCACAACTCAAAAAAATCAATTCTTTGGCGCTCTGTCTTCTTTATGGTCCAGCTCTCACAACTGTACCTCACCACTGGGAAGACCACAGCCTTCACTATACAGACCTTTGTCGGCAGAGTAATGTCTCTGCTTTTCAGCGTACTGTCTGGGTTTGTCATAGCTTTCCTGCCAAGAAGCAGTCATCTTCTGGTTTCATGGCTGCAGTTACCATTTGCAGTGATTTCAGAGCCCAAGAAGAGGAAATCTGTCACTACTTCCACCTTTTCCGCTTCTATTTGCCATGAAGTAATGGGGTCACTTTCACTCTTCTCTTTCACCCTCATCAAGAGGCTCTTTAGTTCGTCTTTGCTTTAGTTCCTCCTTTGCAACTTCATTAGGAAAGGTAATCTTCCCAAAGTAAAATAGGGAGCTCTCACTCAGATACAGAAATGGCTCTTGGACAGAAAATATAAACCAGACAAACATGGAGACAAATAATACCAGCTATGCTTGCAGGTCCCATTCCCAGGTATTTTCTCTAGTGTTTTCCCTACAGCCTGATTCTATTGTTGAGTCCTCTGGGATGATGATTCCATTTCACCTCCCTGAAAATCACAACCCCATCTCTAATTGGAATTTTTTTCTTAGAAATTTTTGTTTGAACACAAAAAGAAGTATTAATGAACTTTTGCTTCTCTTTTTTGACCTGGTGAACCTTTATTCATATGCTTTTCACCCAGGACAGCTTCCCAAGTGACCCTCCCACCCTTATATTGTCTCTTCCAGTTTCCCTGAGAAGTGAATAAAAGGCCATGAGATTCTCTTCCTTTTCTGTCTACTCCTTTCCTTTCTTTCTTCCTCTCAAGAAATGTTTTCTGGGCCCGCTCCATTCTTCTGTCTGGTTTAACCCTCCATAGTAAATATCATCATGACTTCCATTTGTTGGGTACCTACTGTGTTCCTGAAGCTTTATACATATTATTTCATTTAATTAACACAGGACCCCAGTGAAATTATCATTACACAGATAGAAAAATTAAGGTTCATAGAGTTTAAGTGGCTGATCCAAGGTCACAAATCGGCTTAGTAGTGAAGCTCAAAGTTGAGCCCAAGATTGCCTAATTCCAAAACTTATGTTTTTTTTCATAGAACTGTGGGGCCTGTGCTGCCTATTAGAAGAGAGGTAAGAAAGAGATTAGATACTCAGGCATCTTGCCAAGTATTTGTTTTGAAAGAATGCTTTAAAACATAACAAAAGAATAGTTCATTATAAACAGAATGAAAATCAGGAAATCCCCGTCATTATCAGATTGATTTAATTTCAACCTTTCAAGATGAAATATACACAGTGACCCTTATATTTCCTGATATTTAGGAATTTAGCCTTAGGCTTGCCAATAGGAAATGGAAAAAGAAAAAAAAGAAAGGTTTCAAGAAATTATTCTGCAGTTTTATTCAGAGGCATGGTGCCTGTTCCCTGAGAAAAGCATTTAGTCAGGTTTGGTTTAGAGGTAGTACTCTATACTGATTAGGAGAAATTATTTGTGAACCAAATAGTGTAAATAATCATTTACACTATTGATGTAAAGGTACAGAACACATTATTCCAAGAACTATATTACCTGCAGTTGTGAAGGCAGCTGCTTTCATTTGGGAACAGCTTGCCATTAACCATGTGTTTTAATCAGCTCTTTGGATTTCTATCAACTCTGAGGGACATGGAGTTCAGAGAAAGGGCTCACATTTACTGAATATCTACCGTGTTCCAAGCTCAGTCATAAATGCTTTAATTTATCTCATATCATTTGATATAGAATGTTATGAAGTAAGTGCTATTATTATCCCTGCCTTCAAAGAAAGAAAAATTTAAGAGTTGAACTCTAAATTCTGGCTATTCCTTTGCTCTTTGGAGAGACTCAAAATATAGGGAGGTCAGGATTGTGTGATTTCACGGAAAGATAACAAAAGATAGCTTGACTGGGTCCATCATCCTCCAGCTCCCCAAGAAGAGTGAGCCAGGGCATAGTTTAGAGTTATGGGGGCAGGGAGGGCAATGTGGAGGCCAGAGGAGAGTAGGAATGATGGGACTGACTCTAAATTTTGGTGCTCCGTTGTAATCTGCTATATCTACTTTATTCAGTAAGTTTAAGAAGGGTATTGCTAGATTCATAGACAAATATATTGTTAGGGAAATTCTCTAAAGAATCCCAAAAGGTCAGCTTTAAGAAAGGACCATTGTAGGCTTTAGTCTCAGACCATCTCTTCCTGTATTCTCCCAGGACCATTTTATCCATGTCCATAGCTACAAATACCTTTTATAAACCAGTGACTCTCAAATCTATACAGCAATCCAGACCTCTCCCCTAAATTTCTTTTCACATATCCAACTCCCTTGTGCAGATCTAACTTGGATGACCCACAGACCTCAAATGGAAATATCTCCCTGCTGCTCTTCTCTTGCTCCTTGTTTCACATTCACATAGTGAATGACAGCACTATCCACTCAGTTGTCCAAATGAGAAAACTAAGCAACTTCCTTGGCTTTATGTTTTCCCTTAATGCTCTTCATCCACTTCACTCTGAATCTAGTCAATAACTGAACCTGTCAACTCTGTCTTCCAATTATTTCTGGAATCCACATGCTTCTGTCTGTTGGGAGCTCAAGTGAGCCAGAGAACGTTTAGCTGTCAGGTGTTGGAGTAGCTGATTAACAATGAGCTAAAAGTAACAGTCAAGTCTTTAATCACTTAACTACAATAGTACAAGGAAGAGGATAAAAGCAAACTAAGTGTTGACACCCTCCATTTCGTTTTCTGCTGTGGAATTATGAACAGATTAAGCTGACCCACTGTTGAGTGAACTCCAAACAATTTTATGAACCGTGGAGCCAAAGGAGAGGAAGATGGAGAAGGGCTAGAAGTGGAAAAATACTGAGTACTGTGTTGGAATGGGAAAAGCATTTTCCAGGGTCCCTGATAAGGAGACCTCCTAGTGGAGATATCTGGACAAGGAATAGAGTATGTAAGAGTATGGCTGCAACTCTCTTTAGAGACTGCAGTGCATTGGCTAGTGTGGGAGAGAGGCTTTTCCCTATGCTGCCTGCCTGGTAAAGCCTTTGTAATTGCCTATTGTAGGACCTGAAAAGTCACAAATAGGATTTTGGCAAGAAGCTGGACTCCTCATTCCCTATCTCTTGTTCTGCAACCTTAGCCCAAGCCACTGTCCTCTCTTACCTCTGAAACAGCCTCCTTACTCATCTCCTTGAAGACAGGCTTTCCATCCTCTGGGTTGTTTTCCATAAAGCTGCCTAAAGGATCTTTGTAAAATAGAAATATGATCTAATCATTTCTTTATCAGTCAGATTCTCTAAAGGAAATAGACTTTAACTGAGATGGTTCAGATGAAAACTTTCCATAGAGAAGTTTCTTACAGAGATGTGAGCAAAATTAAGAAGACTAGGAACAGGGAAGTCATATCCATCTTTAAGGCCTGTAGGGTCAAGAAATAGTTACTCCGTGAGAGCTGGAGACCCAGGAGAGATAAATAGTCACTGACAGAGATACAGCACTGAAGCAAGAGGGCATGAGGCATAGACAACTCATTGGCCAAACCGAACCAAAAGCCAGCAGGCAAAAGAAACTGGGTGGTGGACCCTGTGGGGATCAGCTTTCCATGGCAAGATCAAGGCAAAGAGTGGGTTTTCATGTAAGGGAAACAGAGAAGAACCAACACAATACCCCTGCTTAAACCTTACCAATGTCTTCACTGTGCTTATAGGATAAAACCCAAGATCCTTGATATGGTTCTAGCTGTTTCCTGACCTAGACTGGGTCTTCTTCGTCAATTTTATCACATATTTCCCTCTCTTCCTGCTCTATACTTCACTCACATAAACTTTGGGTCTTTCATATCCAGGCCTTTGTAAGGACTAGTCTCTCTTTCAGAAATGTTTTCTCCAAACACTCTACCTTTTTCTTCAGTTTTATTGAAATATAATTGACATAAAACACTGTGTAAGTTAAAGGTGTACGGCATAATGATTTGACTTACATGCATTATGAAATGATTATCACAGTAAGTTTAGAACCTATATCATTTCATAGAGATGCCAAACTTAAAGAAAAAATTCCTTATAATTAGAATTCTTAGCATTTAGTCCCTTAGCAACTTTCATATATAAAATGCAATTACATTTATCATGTTGTATACTACAATCAGTCACTCTCACTTTAATCTAGATGCAGTGAACTCACTTTTTCAATTTCATTAAATGTCACTTCCTGCAATAATTCTATTCTTACGCGACCCTGATTGGGTTTAGTGCTTTCTCATGGGTTCCCATATCCTACTTTCACATCAAAACCTTAAGTGAACTTCCTGTCACTCCCACTATACTGTAAGCTTTAGGGAGCACAGATTGTATCTATCATGTTCACTATTGTATCCTTGGTGTGCCTGGTACTGGTAAGTACTTACTGAATGAATAAGCATTTAATAGATTTCATGTACTTGTCATTCACTACCTTTTCCATTGATTTCTTTTTGTATCTATTTTACGTAGAGAGTTTATTAGGAGAGGCTGCTAGATTTTATCAGTGTCTTTTCAGCAAGTGTTCATATGGTCATAAGGTTTTTCTCTTTAATTTTCTGTTGTAATAAATAATTGATTTTAGACCATACACTTGGATTCCTAAAATTTTTACCATCTAGTAATAATACATGTAATTCATTTTATTAGATGTTAAATTTTGTTTGCTGATAACTTATTTAGAATTTTTATATCTAGATTCATTAGTGAAAGTGGCCTGAAAGTTTTGCTTTTTCATGCTCTATTTGGTTTCAGCAAAAGGATTATCCTAGCTTATAAAATAAATAGAGGAGCTTAAACACATCAGAATTACCTGTTATTTAAGAGTTAGAGCACAGTTATGAAGCATTGATCCTTGTTTTAGTGGCTTTAATAATCACCTGCATTAGTTTCCTATTGCTACTGTAACAAAGTAGCAAAAAATTAATAAAACAACACAAATTGATTCTCTCAGAGTTCTGGAGGTCAAATAAGCAAAATCAGCTTACTGGCTAAAGTCATCAGGGCTGCACCTCCTCTGAGGGCTCTAGAGGAGAATCTAGTTCCTTGTCTTTTCCAGCCTCTGGAGGCCACCTACATTTTTTGGCTCCTGGTCTTTTCCTGCATCTTCAAGCTAGTAGTGTAGCATCTTCAAATTTCTGCTTCCCAGTCACACTGTCTTCATTTATGGTCAGATCACCCTCTACCTCCATCTTATAAAGATACTTGTTATTACATCTGGGGCAACCCAGATAAAAAAATAAAATGCTGAAGTTACACCTGCAAAAATCTCTTTGCTACAAAGGGTAATGTTCACAAATTCCGGGTAATAGAACCTGAGTATACTTGAGGGTCATTACTTATCCTACTACTCTTCTTATTATATACAAACCCTTGAGATTGCAGGAGGAGAAGGGGATGACAGAGCATGAAATGGTTGGATGACATCACCGACTCAATGGACATGAGTTTGAGTAAACTCTAGGAGTTGGCAATGGACAGAGAGGCCTGGCATGCTGCAATACAGGGGGTCACAAGGAGTTGGACACGACTGAGTGACTGAACTGAACTGAGATTGCATCATTTGGACCAACCAGATAATGCAGGATAATTTCTTTATCTTCCAAACATAATCCTTTGACCATATAAAACAACTCATTCACAGATTCAGGGACTAGCACACAGACCTCTTTGGGGGATCATTATTCAGTCTACCATATTACCTTTCAAATCTTTCCTATGGAAATTTGTCTTTTTATGTTTTATACTTCTTTAGCTCAGGTCTAGCCATTTCCATTGTGGAAGGAAATAATCAATTTCTCTCTACTCCTAAAATGTGTTCCTGTAGATTTGTATAAAATATTATCATATATTTATTTATTTTTAATTAATTAATTTATTTTAATTTGGGAATGATTACTTTATAATATTGTGATGGCCATAGGTAAATCCCTTTTCATTGTTTTTTTTTACAATATTTTGCTAGAATTAGGTTTGTGAAGGATGTTTTTACTGATCTTTTCAAAGGAGTAGCTTTTAAATCAACATTTTCTTTCTGCATTTTTTTTTTCTGTTTAATCCATCAATTTTAGGTTATATTTTATTTTCCTAGTTTGAGTGCTCATTTGTTCTAAATTTTTGTCAAGTTTTTAATTTTTCTTCACAATTTGGAAATGCTGCTAAAATGTTTATACATTTCCTGTCTTACTATACAAATAAGCCTAACAACCATTCTCATAGTTAAAATTCATTATTAAAAGCAGCAGTTCTAATTCAGCAATGAAAAAATACCCTTGAGGTAGGCAAAATCATTACTCCTAAACTAAGTGGGTCAAGATTGACTTCTGTTCTTCCTAATTTTTAAGATCCTCTCTATATTATATATTTCTGATTTTATTGGATTATAATGTGTCTGGTTTTAAAAGCCTTTGTTGTTTTATTTTTAAATTTTTTCCACCAAATATTAATTTTTGTAAATGAATAATACTCAGGTAAAATACATGTTATCAATTCTAAATATATAGGTTCTATATGTATCTATTAAGTCAAGTTTTATTGATATGTTAAATTTTCTGTATTATTAGTTATTCATTGTTTAGAAAATTAATTCTGGAAGAAGTATATTAATATACATGATAGTTATATTGCTATTAGTGTTTTCTTTGTTTATAACAGTTTTTGCTGCATGCAGATTTATTTATTTATTTTTGAATCCGCCACGGGTGTACATGTGTTCCCCATCCTGAATCCCCCTCCCAGTTCCCTCCCAATCCCACCCTAGTGCACCAGCCCCTAGAACCCTGTCTCATGCATCGAACCTGGTGATTCATTCCACGTATGATAATTTACATGTTTCAATGCCATTCTCCCAAATCATCCCACCTTCTCCCTCTCCCACAGAGTCCAAAAGGCTGTTCTATACATCTGTGTCTCTTTTGCTATCTTGCATACAGGGTTATCGTTACATCTTTCTAAATTCCATATATATGCATTAGTATACTGTGTTGGTGTTTTTCTTTCTGGCTTACTTCACTCTGTATAATAGGCTCCAGTTTCATCCACCTCATTAGAACTGATTCAAATGTATTCTTTTTAATGGCTGAGTAATATTCCATCGTGTATATGTACCACAGCTTTCTTATCCATTCATCTGCTGATGGACATCTAGGTTGCTTCCATGTCCTGGCTATTATAAACGGTGCTGTGATGAACATTGGGGTACATGTGTCTCTTTCAATTCTGGTTTCCTTGGTGTGCATGCCCACCAGTGGGATTGCTGGGTCATATGGCAGTTCTATTTCCAATTTTTTAAGGAATCTCCACGCTGTTCTCCATAGTGCCTGTACTAGTTTGCATTCCCACCAACAGTGTAAGAGGGTTCTCTTTTCTCCACACCCTCTCCAGCATTTATTGCTTGTAGACTTTTGGATGGCAGCCATTCTGACTGGCGTGAAATGGTACCTCATGGTGGTTTTGATTTGCATTTCTCTGATAATGAGTGATGTTGAGCATCTTTTCATGTGTTTGTTAGCCATCTGTATGTCTTCTTTGGAGAAATGTCTGTTTAGTTCTTTGGCCTATTTTTTGATTGGGTTGCTTAATTTTCTGGAATTGAGCTGCAAGAGTTGCTTGTATATTTTTGAGATTAATTCTTTGTCAGTTGCTTTTTTTGTTATTTTCTCCCATTCTGAAAGCTGTCTTTTCATCTTTTTTATAGTTTCCTTTGTTGTGCAAAAGCTTTTAAGTTTAATTAGGTTCCATTTGTTTATTTTTGCTTTTATTTCCAATACTCTGGGAGGTGCATGCAGATTTATGAGAGTTGTATTTACTTTGTAAATTATACCTTTTAAAATAACTTAGTGCTCTTTTTCATGTGCAATTCTTTTCATCTTAAATTCAATTTTAACTAATATTAATATTGATATTCCCGCTTTCTTTTTTGCTTAAAATTACCTATTGTCTTGCTGTTTATTCATTTTCAAGCTTGATCATTTTGTTTTAAATGTTAATTGTAAGCACAGTATATCTCGTTCCTTTAAACAGATCTTTTATTTTTGATGTACAATATTATATCAGTTTCAGGTATGTAAGGTATTCAGTATTTTTATACATTACAAAATGATAATCATGAAAAATCTAGTTACCATCTATCACCATATGAAGTTATCAACAATATTATTGACTATGTTTCCAATTCTGTACATTACATCTTCATGATTTTCAATTTTATAACTAGAAGTATGCACCTCTTAATCTCCCTCAACTGTTTCACTCATCCCACTACCTCTCTCCCCTCAGGAAATCACCAGTTTGTTTTCTGTATTTTTGAGTATATTTTATTTTGTTATGTTTGTTCATTTGTTTTGTTTTTTTAGCTTCCACTATACGTAAGTAAGTAAGTTACACAGCCTTGTCTAACTCAGTGAAACTATAAGCCAAGGTGTGTAGGGCCACCCAAGACAGATGGGTCATGGTGGAGAGTTCTGACAAAACGTGATCCACTAGAGAAGGGAATGGCAAACCACTTCAGTATTCTTGCCTTGAGAACCGCATGAACAGCATGAAAAGACAAAAAGATAGGACACTGAAAGATGGACACCCCAGGTTGGTAGGTGCCCAATATGCTATGGGAGATCAGTGGAGAAATAACTGCATAAAGAATGAAGAGATGGAGCGAAAGCAAAAACACCCAGTTATGGATGTGACAAGTGGTGGAAGTAAAGCTTGATGACATAAAGAGCAATATTGCATAAGAATCTGAAATGTTAGGTCCACAAATCAAGGCAAATTGGAAGTGGTCAAACAGGAGATGGCGAGTGAACATTGACATTTTAGGAATCAGCGAACTAAAATGAACTGAAATGGGTGAATTTAACTCAGATGACCATTATATCTACTACTGTGGGCAAGAATCCCTTAGAAGAAATGAAGTAGCCATCGGAGTCAACAAAAGAGTCCAAAATGTGGTACTTGGAGGCAATCTCAAAAATGACAGAATGATCTCTGTTTGTTTCCATGGCAAATCATTCAATATCACAGTAATCTCGGTTTATTTTCCGAGAGAAACTGAAGTTGAACGGTTCTATGAAGACCTACAAGACCTTCTAGAACTAACACCCAAAAAAGATGTCCTTTTCATTATAGGGGATGGGAGTGCAAAAGTAGGAAGCCAAGAAATACCTGGAGTAACAGGCATACTTGGCCTTGGAGTACAAATGCTTCATCCAGGTCAAAGACTATCAGAGTTTTTCCAAGAGAACACACTGATCATAGCAAACAACTTCTTCCAACAACACGAGTAGACTCTACCCATGGACATCACCGGGTGGTCAGTACTGAAATCAGATTGATTATATGCTTTGCAGCCAAAGATGGAGAAGCTCTATACAGCCAGCAAAAGGACTGGGAGCTGACTGTGGCTCAGATCATGACCACCTTACGTCAAATTCAGACTTAAATTGAAGAAAGTAGGGAAAACCACTAGACCATTCAGGTATGACCTAAATCAAATCCCTTACAATTATACAGTGGAAGTGACAAATAGATTCAAGGGATTAGATCCGATAGACAGAGTGCCTGAAGAACTATGGACAGAGGTTTGTGATATTGTACAAGATGCAGTGATCAAGGCCATCCACAAGAAAAAGAAATGCAAAAGGCAAAATTTTTGTCTGAGGAGGCCTTATGAATAGCTGAGAAAAGAAGAGAAGCTAAAGGCTAAGGAGAAAAGGAAAGATATACCCATTTGAATACAGAGTCCAAAGAATAGCAAGGAGAGATAAAAAAGCCTTCCTCGGTGACCAATGCAAAGAAATAGAAGAAAACAATAGAATGGGAAAGACTAGAGATCTCTTCAAGAAAACTAGAGATACCAAGGGAACATTTCATGCAACGATGGGCACTATAAAGGACAGAAATGGTATGGACCTAACAGAAGCACACGCTATTAAGAGGAGGTGGCAAGAATACACAGAAGAACTATATACAAAAAGGATCTTCATGAGCAAGATAATCACGATGGTGTGATTACTCAACTAGAGCCAGATATCCTGGAATGAGATGTCAAGTGGACCTTAGGAAGCATCACTATGAACAAAGCTAGTGGAGGTGATAGTATTCCAGTTGAGCTATTTCAAATCCTAAAAGAGGGTACTGTGAAAATGCTGCTCTCAATATACCAGCAAATTTGGAAAACTCAGGAGTGGCCACAGGACTGGAAAAGGTCAGTTTTCATTCCAATCCCAAAGAAAGGCAATGCCAAAGAATGTTCAAACTACCTCACAATTGCACTCATCTCACACACTAGCAAAGTAATGTTCAAAATTCTCCAAGCCAGGCTTCAACAGTACGTGAAATGTGAACTTCCAGATGTCCAAGCTGGATTTAGAAAAGGCAGAGGAACCAGAGATCAAATTGCCAACATCCGTTGGATCATCAAAAAAGCAAGAGAGTTCCAGAAAAACACCTACCTCTGCTTTATTGACTATGCCAAAGTCTTTGACTGTGTGGCTCACAACAAACTGTGGAAAATTCTTTAAGAGATGGGAATACCAGACCACCTGACCTGCCTTTTGAGAAATTTATATGCAGGTCAAGAGGCAACAGTTAGAACTGGGCATGGAACAACAGACTGGTTCCAAATTGGGAAAGGAGTACATCAAGGCTGTATTTAACTTATATGCAGAGTACATCATGTGAAATGCTGGGCTGGATGAAACACAAGGTGGAATAAGATTGCCGGGAGAAATATCAATAACCTCAGATATGCAGATGACACCACCTTAATGGCAGAAAGCAAAGAAGATCTAAAGAGCTTCTTGATGAAAGTGAAAAAGGAGAGTGAAAAAGTTGGCTTAAAACTCAACATTCAGAAAACTAAGATCATGACATCCAGTCCCATCATTTGATGGCAAATAGATGGGGGAACAATAGAAACAGTGACAAACTTTATTTTGGGGGGCTCCAAAGTCACTGCAGATGGTGACCGCAATCATGAAATTAAAAGACGTTTGCTCCTTGGAAGAAAAGCTATGACCAACCTAGATAGCATATTAGAAAGCAGAGACATTACTTTACCAGCAAAGGCCCATATAGTCAAAGCTATGGTTTTTCCAGTAGTCATGTATGGATGTGAGAGTTGGACTGTGAAGAAAGCTGAGCAATGGAGAATTGATGCTTTTGAACTGTGGTGTTGGAGAAGACTCTTGAGAGTCCCTTGGACTGCAAGGAGATACAACCAGCCCATTGTAAAGGAAATATGTCCTGAAAATTAATTGGAAGGACTGGTGATGTAGCTGAAATGCCAATACTTTGGCCACCTGATGCGAAGAACTGACTCACTGGAAAAGACCCTGATGCTGGGAAAGATTGAAGGCGGGAGGATAAGGGGACGACAGAGAATGAGATGATTGGATGGCATCACTGAATCACTGGACATTTGTTTGAATAAGCTCCAGGAGACGGTGATGGACAAGGAAGCCTGGCGTGCAGTGGTCCATAGGGTTGCAAAGAGTCGGACATGAATGAGCAACTGAACTGAACTATGAACACTTTTATGGAATATGAGATTTAAACCTTAACAAGGACTCTTGAGTATAGGACAAACTGGGTGACTCTAAGTCACCTTCTAAGGTGACTCTTGAAAGGTTGGAAAGAATCATGACTAATGCCAAGTTTCCCAGAAGATAACAGAGTAGGGAATAAAGAGGCTGAAGGAAATAGCCATGCTGAAATGAATATGTTACATGAAACCAAAGACTCTCAGATGATGATGTGCCAAATAAGGGCTCAGAGTACATGTCGTTTCTCCAGATATTAGGAAGGCACTGGTTAAAAGGATATCAGGATCATTAAGAAGGTCAGTGGCAGGTCTTTTCTGCTTACTCAGGCTGTTGGTAGGAGATGCAGTCACTGAGCCAGGTTCATTAATGTCATGTGGATAATGGAGCCCTTGAAGTAGTAGAAGCCAGGTGGTAGTACTTGACTACTTAAAGTGAAAATGTCACAGTTTTCACAATGACCAGAAAAATCAGAGAGGCAGCCAAGAAAGCTTGATCTTCAGGAGGTTATTGAGATATTAATGGAGTTTGATACCCCTATAGGCAAAATACACAGGCAGCTATTTTGGCAGGCACTCAAGAGTATTGTGCAACCAAAAAAAGAAAGGGAGGTGGCAATCATGGAAGACATAGAAGTTGAGCACAGAAGTCTCAATAGAGTTATGGTACCTTGCTCAGTTCTTAGATCTAAACCAATTTTTATACAGAGAACCCATTGACTGAAAACGAAGCTAGGTCATGAATAGGAGGGACCCTGAAACATGATATACTATATCATGCATATACTATAATGATTTTTTCAGTTCTTCCTTATGACCATTTACTCAAATGACTGTATACTGGAGAAAAAGCAGTGCCCAGTTCCTTTGACCTAAGGGAAAGAGATATAGTAGTAGGAAAAGCCAAGCAGAAACTTTGGAACCTGACTTCCCTTAGCTGGCCAACATATGAAGTGAAACACAGTATCACATCCTTGTGGCAGAAGGGAGGGCAGTGCTGGTGGAAATTAGTGCCATTTTTAAAGACTTAACGGTCATAGCAGTGATGGTGCTTATAGTATCTCCATTTTAAGTCTGTTTCCTGCATAAACTGACTAGATTCGGAAGGATGACTGTAGCTACTGCAAGCTCAACCAAGTAATAGCCTAATAGCATCTTCTGTGCCAGACATGGTATACTTACTAGAATAGATGGATAAGGCCTTCAGTAAATAGTATGCAAAAAACAATTTGGTAAATGTATTCTTTTCTATCTGATCAGGAACGGTATGATCTGGCATAAAAAACAGACTCATAGAATAATGGAACAGAATAGACAGCATGGAAATAAACCTAAACATATATTGTCAACTAATTTTCAACAGGGCCACCAAGAACACACACTGGAAAAAAGGATAATCTCCTCAGTAAATGGTATTGGAAAACTGGACAGGCACATGCAAAATAATGAAATTGGAACTATACCTTACACCATGTACAAAAGTCAACTCAAAATGTATTAAAGACTTAAGCATAAGACCTAAAATCACTATCCTCCCAGAAGAAAAAACAAGTAAGCCAAACAATCAGCACCCACTTTTAAAAATGGGTAAATGACACAAATAGACATTTTTCTGAAGGAGGTGTACAAGTGATCAACAGATATATGAAAAAGGTGCCAGAAAACATACATGAAAATACAAATCAAAACTATAGTAAGATATCACCTCACACCTGTTAGGATGACTATTATTTAACAGTTAAAAAATAACAAATGTTGATAAGGATGTGGACAAAAGGAAATCCTTTGTACAATGTTGATGGGGTTGTGAATTAGTTCAGCCATTATGGGAAACAGTACAGCAACTTCTCAAAAAATTAAAAATAGAACTACCATATGATTCAGCAGTCCCACTATTGGGTATATATTCAAAGAAAATGAAATCATTGTCTTGAAAAGGCATTTGTACTCTCATGATTGTTGCAACATTATTCACAGTAGAAAAGACACAGAACAACCTAATTGGCAGTGGATGAATGGGTGTAGAAAATATGGATGTGTACTCACATGTAAATACAAACATACACAAACACAGAGAGTTTGAGGCTGGGGGGGTGGGCACAGCCACCCATCCTCCTTTCATGGCCTTGCAATAAACTTTTCTCTGCTCCAAACTGACATTTCATTTTGTTTAACCTCACAGTGCAGCAGGCACAAGATCTTGGACTAACACAGAGAGAAACATTATTCAGCCATTAAAAAGAAGAGATCCTATCATTTATGGCAACATAGATGAACCTAGAGGACGTTATGCTAAGTGTAATAAACCAGACACAGAAATAAAAACATTGCATGATCTTGCTTACATGTGAAATGTGAAAAAAAATAATTGAGCTTGCAGAAACAGAGAGTCAATTGGTAGTTATCAGGAGGGAGGATGGGGGAAATGGAGAGGTGTCGCTCAAGGGTATGAACTTTCAGTTATAAAATGAATAAGTCCTGGAATTCTAATGTGGCATGGTTACTGTCGTTAAAGTAAGGAAAACTTGAAATTTGTTTTTCAAAGATTCTTTCAAAGAAAGAGCTTGATGGTTGTTATTTTTGTAACAGTATCACATTGTTTTAATTACTATAGGTTTATTTTTTTCAATGTATGTAATTGAATATTCATTCTATATCATATTTAAGAATATCTATCTATGATTTTAAAAACATCTTTTTCATTTGTAATTTCTCTCTTGTGTATTTATCTTGCTTAATAGTAAGAAACCTGAGAAGTTAAATTATCTGCATGATTGCTTAAAGCAGGGTTTGTCAAACTTTTTGACCTAGGACACATAGAAAACAATTGCATTTGCACAACCACCTGGAGTAAGCAAAAAAGGCATCTCAAATTCAGACTGATCCGGAGGATATGGGCTCTCAAAGAAAGGAATGCAAAGGGATGAAGCAGATGGGTTTCAATTTAACATAGGAAGGTGAGGGAGGGTAGGCTTCATTGAGAAGGTGTCATTTAAGCAAATTCATCAAGAATATTAAGAAGTAGTCAAACAGGTATCTGGTGGAAGACTGTTCTAGTGTGAGGAAACAGCAGAGACAAAGGCCACAAGGCTAGGGTAGCACATTTGGCCCTGAGAAATAGCAAGAATTCCTTTGAGGAAGGAAGAGAGTAAAGGGAGATGCTGTGGGTTTGTTTAAAGAGGTAACTGTGGCATGTTAGATAGGACCTTAAGGCTCAAAGAAAGGACTTGACTTTTTATTCAGAGACAAATGGGGAGCCACTACAGGCATTTAGCAGAAGAGTGGCTTAATCTGAATAGACTGTAGGGTGACTAGGGTCAAAACAGGGAGACTTGAAAAGAGGCTATAACCATAATCCCATTAAGAGGTGATGGTGATGTAGACCAGGTAAGAGCAATGGAAGTGGTAACAAATGATTGAATTCTGGATCTTATGAAGGTTGACTTGGGTCAGTCACTTAACATCTCTGAACGTTAGTCGTAAATCAGTAACATGAGGATAAATAGTGTTGGAGTCCTTTAATGGACCGGGACCTGGCAGTCGAGAGTTGACGATAAGAAAGTGAAAGAGAGAGCCGGAGAGAGAGAGAGAGAGAGAGAGAGAAAGACACGGGGACCCAAGCTCTGATGGAACAAAGGTGCTTTAATGATTTTTCTATGTGTATATATAGGCTGCAGTACAAGAAATTTCTTTTGACAATGATAAAGATCAGAAAACCAAACATACAGTAACTGTTACCAAGGGAACAAGAGATAATAATGGTCACAAGGTCAGGAGACAATCCATATCTCAAGAAAAAGGGGTTAGAGAATATGCAGTCTTGTCGTAAAGACAATGTTTACTAAAGGAGACCCAAGCCTGTCTCACACAATGACCTCAGTCCTGAGAGCTGCGTGCAGTTCTACTCGCCTCCGGCAGAGGCTGATAAGGAACAGAGGATTTATGAGAAACAGCACGTAGGAATCCTCCCGTTAAACATTCCCTGAAAATTCCCCCTTATTTATTTATAATATTTGTAAAAAGAGTTCTGATCATTAGAACTCTTAATCATTAGAACATTGTTTAGTTTTAATAACCTTGGCATGAAGGCAATGGTAGATGACAAATATAATTGTTAAGACCATCACTAAAATTACAGTTCCAGACCTGATGCTGTGAGTAATGATTTGAAACCATCCTCGTGGGTCTAGCCCAGATAATTGATGAGCTAGTTGTTCAGCTAAAGTTTCCAAATTAGTGGAAGAGTGCAGATTATTAGAAAAGGTTTCAAATATTTCTTTTTATAATAATTGTACATTCAGAGAGACATTATTATGTATGTTTTGTAAATGAAATTTGATTTGTTCCTAGTTGTAGGCACTATTATTGAAATGAACAGAAGTAACACAAAATTGAGTAGAATTCCAATCACATTTTAACATTATCTGTTTTTGTACATCTGTTAATTGATCTCTAACCCATTTGATGGCTGTTTTTAGTTCCTGTATTTCCTCTTGAATATCCTCATCTATCTGAGCCTGAATGGCTCACGTAGTATGGGCATCTTTAGTCCAATTTTGAATAAAATTATGTGTTTGAATTGAGGTTTGTAAAGCAACACCAGTGACAGCAGCAGTGGTGCAAATAGCTATTAATCTCAAAATGCCAAAAATCAGCCATCCAATGAATCATTTAGATTGCTGGAGCAATTTAGTAAGTAACTGGGAAGCAAGTCCAGACATGGGGCCTTCTTCCTAGGGCCGCTGGAGATTTATTGGTAACCACAGATTATGCTGAGATCTAAGAATCAAAAGGGAGTCATTTCTCAAGGAAATAGAGGAGTTAAGACAAGTATATAATTTACAATTTATGCAAGTTACAGAACATAAAGTCTTATTGAATTGTAAATTTCCTATAGTTAACAACAAAAGGAAGTGGAACATAGGCTTGTATAAAATATGATTGATTATAGCGAAAGAAATAATTGCTATGGCTATGATTGGTCCCTGTGAAATGTCTAGTCCAAAAAAAAAAAAAGAGAAATGTCTAGTCCAAGTCCCAAGTTCCTCCGTGCTTGCAGCAAGTTTCCAGATGTCTCATTGTTTAAGCCCAATCTGTTTATCAAGGACGATTTGAGGACGAGGGGGTGCCATTCCACAGCCAAGTCACCCAAGAAGTCTTCTGTCATGGTAATGTTCCATTGTAGTATTAGTAACCTTGTATGTTATTTGAGTAACATAATCATACACAGTGTTCTTAATATCATTTGAGCAGTTAGATAACCATATACCATGAGGTCCCCAATCGACAATTGTATGATTAGCCATAAACATTAATTTTCCTGATTTGGCCTGACAACATGAACAGGAATATATTTAAAGTTCTTATTAGTAAACCCTTTGCATAGTGTTGATGATTTAAGACATGTCTTAATTAGATTAGCAAACAATTATATTTAAATTATATATCTTTTATTTTTATTTATTTTATTTTTTTAGTTCCACCAATTCGTTTATGGCTGGAGTCCTAGATAGAGTGGGCTGTGTATCCCAAGGACATGATAAGAGTTAACTTTAGGTTTTTTCTTAGGTCTGTTTTTATTTCCCAGGCAGAATTGGAGCTCCAAAGAAGTATTTAAACAAGTTAACCTTTTCCTAACTGCATGTGTAGGAAGAATTGGTTTTGCAATTTCAAAAAATATTTTACTTTAATCAGTTTTCTCTGGAGTCTAAAGAATATCATGGCCATTCAGTGTCAAAAACATCATTTCTCCTTTTTGTAGTTGCAGTATATTATTAAAGATATATGCATGAGGGAATTGCTGTCACATTGGATGTAAAGTCTTGGCTACAAAATTTTGACAAATAGTAGGACTGTTAAGCATACCTTGAGGTAACACAGTCTATTGAAATCTTTTATGAGGCCTGATATGATTAGGATAAGGGAGAGAGAAAGTGAATCTCTCCCGATCTAAATGGTGTAAAGGTATATTAAAAAAACAATCTTGTAAATCAGTAATAATAACATGCCAATTTTGAGGAATAGTAGTAGGTGATGGGATCCCTGGTTGTAATGTATCCATAGGTTTCATAAATGCATTAACTTTTCTGAGGTCTGTTAAGAGATGCCATTTATTAGATTTCTTTTATAAGAAAAATAGGAGAGTTCTAAACTGTGAACTTCCTGATGTTCAAGCTGGTTTTAGATAAGGCAGAGGAA
Source organism: Bos grunniens (assembly GCF_055505025.1). Classification (NCBI taxonomy): domain Eukaryota; kingdom Metazoa; phylum Chordata; class Mammalia; order Artiodactyla; family Bovidae; genus Bos; species Bos grunniens. The sequence continues at coordinate 37,214,397 of NC_141172.1, forward strand.
CCAGAGATCAAATTGCCAACATCTGCTGGATCATGGAAAAAGCAAGAGAGTTCCAGAAAAACATCTATTTCTGCTTTATTGACTATGCCAAAGCCTTTGACTGTGTGACTGTGTGGATCACAATAAACTGTGGGAAAATCTGAAAGAAATGGGAATACCAGGCCACCTGATCTGCCTCTTGAGAAACCTGTATGCAGGTCAGGAAGCAACAGTTAGAACTGGACATGGAACAACAGACTGGTTCCAAATAGGAAAAGGAGTACATCAAGGCTGTATATTGTCATCCTGCTTATTTAACTTCTATGCAGAGTACATCACGAGAAACTCTGGACTGGAAGAAACACAAGGGAGGAGCCAAGATGGCGGAGGAGTAGGACGGGGAGAACACTTTCTCCCCCACAAATTCATCAAAAGAGCATTTAAACGTCGAGTAAATTCCACAAAACAACTTCTGAATGCTGGCAGAGGACATCAGGCACCCAGAAAAGCAACCCAAGTCTTCGAAAGGAGGTAGGAAAAAATATAAAAGACAAAAAAAGAGACAAAAGAGGGAGGGACAGAGTTCCGTCCCGGGAAGGGAGTCTTAAAAAGAGAGAAGTTTCCAATCATCAGGAAACCTTCTCACTGCCGAATCTGTGCCGAGCTTTGGAAGCACAGAGGGCAACATAACAGGGAGAAAAAATAAATAAACAATTAAAACTCGCAGATTGAGAGCCCTACGGTAACTCCCCCAGCAGAGAAGCAGCACAGTCACCTGCACACGCCATTAGCAAGCGGGGGCTGGGCAGGGAGGCGCGGAGCGGGCTGCATCATTGGTATCTAAATATGCCCAACCAAATATAAATATCAAAATTAATGGTAAAAGATTGTCCCTTTATGATGTCCATAAAGATTGTTTTTGATTTGTACTGCTGAACCCATTTGTCTGTACATTATTAGAGGAGTTAATAGAAATGTAAGGCAAAAGAAGTAATTGAGCATTTTTGTCCCCCTTTTTGAATTGCCATAGAATCTGAGATGACATCATAATTTGAATCTCTCCTTTATAATTTAAATCAATTATTCCAGGGTGAACAGTAATTCTTTTAGAAACCAAACTAGATTGGCCAAATAAAAGACTGAAGGTTTGTAGGGGTAGGGGTCCAAAAAGTCTGGTAGGTACTCTAGAAGGGACTGCTTGAGGGCTAAGGAAAATATTATTTAGGGCTGGTATATTGATGGCAGCATTGCCGGATGTTGAGGGTTTGAGGGAAAAGATAGAATTTGCCCTGGTTTTTGTTGTAGGGGACCTGGAGGGTCCCCTGTTTGGAGTTTCTTGGAATAGGTTTTCCTTCAATATCAAATTTAGATTTACAGTCTTTGGCCCAATACATTCTTCTATGGCAGCGAGGGCAAATTCTTGGAGATTTTTTATTAGCCTTCTTAAGGTAGTCCCTTTTTAAATGGTTTTTATCTCTATAGGCTTCAGCAATACATGAACCATGAACTTCCAGATGTTCAAGCTGGTTTTAGATAAGGCAGAGGAACCAGAGATCAAATTGCCAACATCCACTGGATCATTGAAAAAACAAGAGAGTTCCAGAAAAACATCTATTTCTGCTTTATTGACTATGACAAAGCATTTGACTGTGTAGATCACGATAAACTGGAAAATTCTGAAATAGATGGGAATACCAGATCACCTGACCTGCCTCTTGAGAAACCTGTATTCAGGTCAGGAAGCAACAGTTAGAACTGGACATGGAACAACAGACTGGTTCCAAATAGGAAAAGGAGTACATCAAGGCTGTATTTTGTCACCCTGCTTATTTAACTTCTATGCAGAGTACATCATGAGAAACACTGGGCGGAAGAAGCACAAGCTGGAATCAAGATTGCCAGGAGAACTATCAATAACCTCAGATATACAGATGACACCACCCTTATGGCAGAAAATGAACAGGAACTAAAAAGCCTCTTGATGAAACTGAGAGAGGAGAGTGAAAAGGTTGGCTTAAAGCTCAACATTCAGAAAACTAAGATCATGGCATCTAGTCCCATCACTTCATGGGAAATAGATGGGGAAACAGTGGAAACAGTGTCAGACTTTATTTTTGGGGGGCTCCAGAATCACCGCAGATAGTGACTGCAGCCATGAAATTAAAAGACTCTTATTCCTTGGAAGGAAAGTTATGACCAACCTAGATAGCATATTCAAAAGCAGAGACATTATTTTGCCAACAAAGGTCCATCTAGTCAAGGCTATGGTTTTTCCAGTAGTCATGTATGGATGTGAGAGTTGGACTGTGAAGAAAGCTGAGGGCCAAAGAATTGATGCTTTTGAACTGTGGTGTTGGAGAAGACTCTTGAGAGTCCCTTGGACTGCAAGGACATCCAACCAGTCCATTCTGAAGGAGATCAGCCCTGGGATTTCTTTGGAAGGAATGATGCTAAAGCTGAAACTCCAGTACTTTGGCCACCTCATGCGAAGAGTTGACTCATTGGAAAAGACTCTGCTGCTGGGAGGGATTGGGGGCAGGAGGAGAAGGGGACGAGAGAGGATGAGATGGCTGGATGGCATCACTGACTCGATGGACATGAGTTTGAATGAACTCTAGGAGTTGGTGATAGACAGGGAGGCCTGGCGTGCTGCAATTCATGGGGTCGCGAAGAGTCGTACACTACTGAGCGACTGAACTGAACTGAACTACATGTAAAGCATCATTCATTTCCCTTTCTAAAGATAGTAGCCATTGTCTTAGTTAGCATTTGCATCTTTTGAGTTTTTGATCCTAGATTGTGATAAGCCTTCAAATAATCAATAATAGTCCCAGTCTCACGAATTGCAGCGATAGCTCTTTGACTTTCCTGATTTGCATTCTCATAAGCAAGTAATTTCTCTAGCTGTTTCTTGATTTCTTCTCCGATTACAGTATGGGAAATAGCAGTTTCCAATCTAGCCCAAAAAATTAGCATAATTTTCATTAGGTTCCAACAAAGGACAGACTTTTGGAGTTGTCCCTGTTGGCAGGGGAGGAGCATATGGAGCAGCCGGGACAGGGCTAGTAAGAAAAGTTTGAAATATTTTATGTTGTTCTAATTGGGCCTTTTGTAAAGTTTCATCATCTAATTCATATTCATGCAATAAGTATTCTGTCTGTTGTCGAATATTAGGAGGGCTAGCATTTACCTTGAAATGGCCAGAAATCAATTGGAATATTTTTTCCTTGCTTGGCAGCTCATTCAACATTTTCTCTGACCTGGTGCCAAATTTCTAAATCAAAACTGCCTTTATCAGGGAACCAAAGATTACATTTAACCACGTTTGAAAGCAAGCCTCTATTCATTGGCATGAAACCATAAGTCCTTGAGCTTTAAACAAATGGTGAAGTAAAGTAGAGAAATGATGGGGCTTTCCAGCTGTATAACCCATGTCTTAGTACTTACCGACCTCAATAGGTCCCGAGTCCCTCCATCTGAAATGCCACGTATACCAGAGTCCCTGTTCTGGGGAGCCACTTTTTGGGGTCCTTTAATGGACTGGGACCCGGCGGTCCAGAGTCGATGATAAGAAAATGAAAGAGAGAGCCGGAGAGAGAGAGAGAGAAAGAAAGAAAGACACGCGGGCCCAAGCTCTGGTGGAGCAAAGGTGCTTTAATGATTTTTCTGTGTGTATATATAGACTGCAGTACAAGAAATTTCTTTCGACAGTGGTAAAGATCAGAAAACCAAACTGTTACAGTAACTGTTACCAAGGGAACAAGAGATAATAATGGTCACAAGGTCAGGAGACAATCCATATCTCAAGAAAAAGGGGGGAGAGACTAAGCAGTCTTGTTGTAAAGAGAATGTTTACTAAAGGAGACCCAAGCCTGTCTCACACAATGACCTCAGTCCTGAGAGCTGTGTGCAGTTCTACTCACCTCCGGCAGAGGCTGATAAGGAACAGAGGATTTATGAGAAACAGCACGTAGGAATCCTCCCATTAAACATTCCCTGACAAAATAGTATCCACCTTGTATAGGTATTATGGGACTAAACGAGATAGTACACGTAAGGTGTTTAATATGGTGCATGGCTCAAAGTAAGCAACAGGGCATGGAAGCAAAAAGTCTTATTAAAAGAATTCAGAAAATCATCTACTCATTCACTTATGCCCTCCAAAAGTACTAATTGAAATAAATATTTGTATTTTGAATACAAGTTCAGATTTGAAGGGGTTATGGTTAAAATTCCTTAGGGAAGCCACTCAGATAAAACTGAGACTATAGAAACATTTTTGAAGTATAAAGTACTTTGATTTTGGCCTGAAACGCCCAATCACAATGACTGTAGGCGACTCCAACCATAAATCTTATTTACTAATGTTAGGTAGGTAGAATAGGGAAAAGGAGTCCAAAGTGGAGGTAGCTAAAAGACAAGGAAGGTCAAAGGAAGGTCCGAGGACCAGAGTGAAGACTTCAGGCAGAACAAACAGCACTCCTGGCTAAGCCCAATTTGCATAGGGCAGGCCCAGGTGGAGGAAAAACCATATAAAAGGAGGAGCCAAAGCGCTTTCTCACAAACTCTCTCGCGTGCATGCGCGTGCTCTCTCTCTCTCTCTCTCTCTCTCTCTTACTCTCTCTCACTCCGTCTCCTGCTATCTTCTAAATAAAATAGAACTGTAACACTGATTTGTCTAAGAGCTATAACATGGTCCATTTGAGACCTGAGAGCTATAACACGGTCTATCCAAGGCCTGAGAGCTGTAACACACCGAGGGGGCTTTAATGTCCATCACTCCAAATCTTTGTTGTGACGAGACAAAGAACCGAGGAACATACACTCGCATGACACTAAAATGTCTCTTCAGGAGGACACACTTGTGAGTCTCTTTATTTTGCCACTCTCACAAATTCATCTTCCTGCATCGGTGAAGAATCAGATTACCCAATAAGAGCTTTTAAGTCAAGAGAAAACTGGAGGGGAGAATTAGTTATAGCTGAGTCAGCATTTCAGGGTTAAACTTTCAGCCTTTCAAAATATCCTGACCTCAATATTTTGGATTCTATTGTTTAACTTCAGTAGACCAACCTTTCAATAATCCTGGTTTGTATGTAATTGAAGAAGAATAGGAACTAAGAGCAACAGACTTATAATGAAGCATTTACTACTTGAGCAAGCACATTGTTTTACGCACACCGTATTCTGCTCAACAGACATTAAGACAATGGGGGAGAAAACCATTCAGATTAATTATTAAGAGACTATCCAGTTGGTCTTGAGTAATATGATTCTCTGAAATTCGTGTGGCAGAAATAAATGGCTTTATGTGCACTCAGCACCTATGTGTTTATTATGTCTCTATTATGTCTCCATGAACAGGTATTGGGCACAGAGGATACAAAGAAGAATGAGACATTAGGAACTGCATCTAGGAGGGGCTGTCAATCTGAGAAGATACCCAGGGACCATACTGCCAGTTCTGCCCCAGACTAGACCCCTGGTCCTCTGACAGAAATGTCTGCCCCAGGAAGATGCCTAGAGATGGGGATCTCAGGCCTTTGAGCTGGATGCCTTTGGTGGGCCTCTAGAGCTCCAGTCTCCACTCCCCACAACCTTTCTGGTGATTATAGAGGCTGACATTATGGGCTGCTCCCCTCGGTAACTTTGCCCAGATTAGTACCAAACAAATACCTGTTTCTCTCTCATGTGACACAAGGATTGAGAGTTAATAGCACTCTGTGGCTCTACTGTGGATATGGGGCACTACAAGTCTGTTCCACATGTCTGTCTTCAAATCCAGGGCCTCTAGCTAAAGGATCAGTCACTCTTGGGACATACAGGAAGAGAGTGACATCAGGGATTTTTGATCCTGGGCTCCCTCCTTAACCAAGTTTCTTTGTGTGTGTGTGGATTCCTTGTACTGAACCTTCAGCTGCCACCTGACAATCCCTTCCTAGAGCTACACTTCCTGGGCCCAGCCCTTCTCCTCCTCCATGACCCTTCCAGCACAAAAAGCAGCACCATGCTTGGTTCCCCATCACACTGCCCAGCCTTTTGAAACTGATTCTTTTGTTAACCCTCTTGGGTTCCCTGTTTTTAGTGCCATGGTTTTCCTGCTAGGACCTATCTGACAGAGCCTTGTTACAGAGTTAGAGACTGCACTGATGCGGTTATTCTCAGCAGGTAGATTAGGGCACAGGAGAGATCTGGGTGCCCTGAGACAGAAGAAATTATATTCCAAGCCAGGAAAGAGTCCATCTAGCCAGCAGCTTTACTGAAGCCTCTGGGGTCTATTTTCCCTTCTCTCTGGTTCCACTTGGGGAATGTAAAAAAGAAAGAAAGAAAGCTTGGTATTTGAGAGAAGTAGTTCACAACGCATTGGTGTCTGGACAATGGTAAAGTTCAGAAGCACCTAGATGGGTCCAATGTTCAGCTAGGTGTTCTAGATAATGACCTGGCAGGTAATTTTTTGGGAGATGTTGGGATGAAAGGGGTGTAGGCACATTGTCCAAGGTAGTCTCTCTGTGGAACATCAGAACCCTCAACCACTTCAGAGCCCTCAAACCATGTGTGAAGGGTTTGTGGTGATTGGGACCTGGCATCTCTGAAGCACATGAGGCTGGAGTCTCACGCCAGTGCTCTTTGCTCCACGGCGGCCCTTTCCTGCAGTTCTCTTTCTTTCTGCTATTCTGCGATAGGTTAGTCTGACAACCTAGGCTGCTGGCTTTGCATTCACTCCCTTATACTATACCACACAGTATACAACTGGCTATATTCCTTGTGTTCTGTGCTCAGTCACTCAGTCCTGTCTGACTCTTTGCAGCCCCATGGACTGTAAACCCACCAGGCTCTTCTGTCCATGGAATTTTCCAGGCAAGAATATGTTGTAGCTAATTTATTTTGTACATAATAGTTTGTATCTCTTAATCCCCTACCTATACCTTGCCCCTGCCCACTTTCCTCTCTCCAATGGTAATTATTAGTTTGTTCTCTGCACCTGTGAGTCTGTTTCTCTTTTTTTTTTTTAATTTTTTCAGTATAATTAATTTACTATGTTGTTCATTTCTGCTATTCAACAAAGTTATTGGATTGTATATATGTGTGTATATATACTATTTTTCATATTATTTTCCATTAGCTTATCACAGGATATTGACTATACTTCCTGGTGCTGTACAGTAGTAGTTGGTTGTTTATCCATTCTATATCTAAGTTTGTATCTACTAATCCAAACTCCCAGTACTTCTTGCCCTGTCACTCTTGCCCTTGGCAACCACAACTCTGTTCTCTTTTATCTATGAGTCTGTTTCTGTTTCATAGATATGTTCATTTGTGTCATATTTTAGACTCCATTACAAGTAATATTCTATGATATCTATCTTTCTCTTTCTGACTTATTTCACTTAAGTAATCTTACTTACTTACTTCACTTAATGATAATCTCTGGGTCCATCCATGTTGCTGCAAATGACATTATTTTGTTCTTTTTTATGGCTAATATTCCATTATATATATAGACACACACACACAAATATATACATTATTTACAATTGTATATATAGATACACTACATCTTCTTTATCCCTGCATCTGTTGATAGACGTTTTGGTTGTTTCCATGTCTTGGTTATTGTAAATAGTGCTGCTATGAACATAGGGGTGCATGCATCTTTTTGAATTATACTTTTGTCTGAGTGTATGTTCAGGAGTGGGAATCCTGGATCATATGACAGCTGTATTTTAGTTTTTTGAGGAACCTCCATACTATTTTCCATAGTGGCTGCACCCGTTTACATTCCTACCAACAGTGTAAGAGGTTTCCCATTTTATGGTGTTTTGTCTTATATTTAAGGCTTTAAGTCATTTTGAGTTTATTTTTGTGTATGGTGTGAGGGTGTGTTCCAACTTCATTGATTTGCCTGTGGCTATCCAACTTTTCCAAAACCACTTTTTGAAGAGACTGGGATTAGGGTGTTAAAGTCTCTTACCATTATTGTATTCCTGTCAGTTTCTCCCTTTTTGGCTGTTAGTATTTGTTTATGTATTTGGATACTCCTATGTGGGGTGTATATATGTTAACAATATCTTCTTCTTGTGTTGATCCTTTTATTTTTTTTTTTCATGTTTACAGATATTTTATTTTTTTTTTTCCTTTTTTTTTGTTATTTTATTTTATTTTTAAACTTTACATAATTGTATTAGTTTTGCCAAATATCAAAATCAATCTGCCACAGGTATACACGTGTTCCCCATCCTGAACCCTCCTCCCTCCTCCCTCCCCATACCATCCCTCTGGGTCGTCCCAGTGCACTAGCCCCAAGCGTCCAGTATCGTGTATCGAACCTGGACTGGCAACTCGTTTCTTACATGGTATTTTACATGTTTCAATATCATTCTCCCAAATCTTCCCACCCTCTCCGTCTCCCACAGAGTCCATAAGACTGTTCTATACATCAGTGTCTCTTTTGTTGTCTCATACATTGGGTTATTGTTACCATCTTTCTAAATTCCATATATATGCGTTAGTATACTGTATTTATGTTTTTCCTTCTGGCTTACTTCACTCTGTATAATAGGCTCCAGTTTCATCTACCTCATTAGAACTGATTCAAATGTATTCTTTTAATGGCTGAGTAATACTCCATTGTGTATATGTACCATAGCTTTCTTATCCATTCATCTGCTGAGGGACATCTAGGTTGCTTCCATGTCCTGGCTATTATAAACAGTGCTGTGATGAACATTGGGGTACACGTGTCTCTTTCCCTTCTGGTTTCCTCAGTGTGTATGCCCAGCAGTGGGATTGCTGGATCATAAGGCAGTTCTATTTCCAGTTTTTTAAGGAATCTCCACACTGTTCTCCATAGTGGCTGTACTAGTTTGCATTCCCACCAACAGTGTAAGAGGGTTCCCTTTTCTCCACACCCTCTCCAGCATTTATTATTTGTAGACTTTTGGATGGCAGCCATTCTGACTGATGGAAAAGATAACAAACCAGGGGTCACAATACTCACCTCAGACAAAACAGACTTTAAAACAAAGGCTATAAAGAAAGATACAGAAGTACACTATATATATGATGATAAAACTTTTATAATCATATATATAGTGTACTTCTGTATCTTTTATCATCATATATATAGTGTACTTCTGTATCTTTCTTTATAGCCTTTGTTTTAAAGTCCATTTTGTCTGAGGTGAGTATTGTGACCCCTGGTTTGTTATCTTTTCCATTTGCATGAAATGTATGTTTTCTATTCCCTCACTTTCAATCTATGTGTGTCCTTCGCCCTTAAGTGGGTGTCTTGTAAGCAGCATATTATAGGCTCTTGTTCTTTTATCCAATCTGCCACTCTATGTCATTTGATTAGAGCAATTAGATCTCTGGCATTTAAGGTAGTTACTGAGAGATATGTATTTATTGCCATTTTAAACCTTGTTTGCCCATTAATTTTGTATTTCTTTTTTTGTCCCTTTCTTTTTCTTTTTTCTCTTGTGGTTTTACAATTTTATTTTGTATTATGCTTCTGTTCTCTTCTTTTAGTTTTTGTGAACCTATTGTGTATTTTTGATTCATGGTTACCCCATTTTTCATGCATGTTAGCCTCCTCCTATATCTATTTGCTTTTAACTGGTAGTTACATAGGCTCAAACACATTCAGGACAGGGTGTGGGGCAGTGTGGAATCTTCATTTTCTTACTCTCTTCCCCTGCATTTTATGATGTTCTCTTTTAGACATTCATATTTACCCTTTTGCTGTTTATTGTGGTTATCATTGCTTTCATAGAATTTTTTTTACTTAAAAAAATTGTATGCTGGTTTATACAAGTGATTTACTTGGGGATTTTCTCTTTCCTAGATTCTTGCTGCTTTTTAATTTACAGAAGGTTTTTCAATATTTTTTAAGGATAGGTTTAGTATTATTGTATTCTTTTAGTTTTTAATTTCTGAGAAATTCTTGTCTCTTCTTTTATTCTAAATGGTAATCTTGCTGGATAGAGTATCCTAGGTTGCATATTTTTCCCTTTCCGAACTTTGAATATATCTTATCGCACCCTTCTGGCCTGCAATCTTTCTGTAGAGAAATCAGCAAATAGCCTTATGGAGGTTCCATTGTAACTAACTCTGTTTTTCTCTTGTTGCCTTTAGAATTCTCTCTTTATCTTTAAATTTTGCCATTTTAATTATTATATGTCTTGGTGTAGTTCTGTTTCAGTTTAACTTACTTGGGACCCCTCTGCTTCTTGTAACTGGATATCTGTTTTCTTCTTTAAGTATGGGAATTTTTCAGCATAAATACATTTTTAATCTCCTCTACATCTGAAATTTGAAGTCAACTGGGCCTTAGAAAGCATCACTATGAACAAAGCTAGTGGAGGTGATGGAATTCCTGTTGAGCTATTTCAAATCCTGAAAGATGATGCTGTGAAAGTGCTACACTCAATATGCCAGCAAATTTGGAAAACAGCAGTGGCCACAGGACTGGAAAAGGTCAGTTTTCATTCCAATCCCAAAGAAAGGCAACGCCAAAGAATGCTCAAGTACAGTTCAGTTCAGTCGCTCAGTCCTGTCTGACTCTTTGCAACCCCATGAATCCCAGCACGTCAGGCCTCCCTGTCCATCACCAACTCCCAGAGTTCACCCAGACTCACGTCCATCGACTCAGTGATGCCATCCAGCCATCTCATCCTCTCTCGTGCCCTTCTCCTCCTGCCCCCAATCCCTCCCAGCAGCAGAGTCTTTTCCAATGAGTCAACTCTTCGCATGAGGTGGCCAAAGTGCTGGAGTTTCAGCTTTAGCATCATTTCTTCCAAAGAAATCCCAGGGCTGATCTCCTTCAGAATGGACTGGTTGGATCTCCTTGCAGTCCAAGGGACTCTCAAGAGTCTTCTCCAATACCACAGTGCAAAAGCATCAATTCTTTGGTGCTCAGCCATCTTCACAGTCCAACTCTCACATCCATACATGACCACAGGAAAAACCATAGCCTTGACTAGACGAACCTTTGTTGGCAAAGTAATGTCTCTGCTTTTGAATATGCTATCTAGGTTGGTCATAACTTTCCTTCCAAGGAGTAAGTGTCTTTTAATTTCATGGCTGCAGTCACCATCTGCAGTGATTTTGGAGCCCCCCAAAATAAAGTCTGACACTGTTTCCACTATTTCCCCATCTATTTCCCATGAAGTGATGGGACCAGATGCCATGATCTTCATTTTCTGAATGTTGAGTTTTATCCAACTTTTTCACTCTCCACTTTCACTTTCCTCAAGAGGCTTTTTAGTTCCTCTTCACTTTCTGCCATCGGAGAAGGCAATGGCACCCTACTCCAGTACTTTTGCCTAGAAAATCCCATGGACAGAGGAGCCTGATAGGCTGCGGTCCATGGGGTCCCTAGAGTCGGAAACGACTGAGCGACTTCACTTTCACTTTTCAATTTCATGCACTGGAGAAGGAAATGGCCACCCATTCCAGTGTTCTTGCCTGGAGAATCCCAAGGATGGGAATCCTGGTAGGCTGCCGTCTATGGGGTTGCACAGAGTCAGGCACGACTAAAGCGACACAGCAGCAGCAGCAGCACTTTCTGCCATAAGGGTGGTGTCATTTGCATATCTGAGGTTATTGATATTTCTCCCAGCAATCTTGATTCCAGCTTGTGCTTCTTCCAGCCCAGCATTTCTCATGATGTACTCTGCATAGAAGTTAAATAAGCAGGGTGACAATATACAGCCTTGATGTACTCCTTTTCCTATTTGGAACCAGTCTGTTGTTCTATGTCCAGTTCTAACTGTTACTTCCTGACCTGAATACAGATTTCTCAAGAGGCAGGTCAGGTGGTCTGGTATTCCCATCTCTTTCAGAATTTTACACAGTTTATTGTGATCCACACGAGAATGCTCAAATTACCGCACAATTTCACTCATCTCACAGGCTAGTAAAGTGATGCTCAAAATTCTCCAAGCCAGGCTTCAGCAGTATGTGAACCGTGAACTTCCAGATGTTCAAGCTGGTTTTAGAAAAGGCAGAGGAACCAGAGACCAAATTGCCAACATCCACTGGATCATGGAAAAAGCAAGAGAGTTCCAGAAAAACATCTATTTCTGCTTTATTGACTATGCCAAAGCCTTTGACTGTGTGGATCACAATAAACTGTGGAAAATTCTGAAAGAGATGGGAATACCAGACCACCTGACCTGCCTCTTGAGAAACCTGTATTCAAGTCAGGAAGCAACAGTTAGAACTGGACATGGAACAACAGACTGGTTCCAAATAGGAAAAGGAGTAGGTCAAGGCTCTATTTTGTCACCCTGCTTATTTAACTTCTATGCAGAGTACATCATGAGAAACACTGGGCGGAAGAAGCACAAGCTGGAATCAAGATTGCCGGGAGAAATATCAATAACCTCAGATATGCAGATGACACCACCCTTATGGCAGAAAGTGAAGAGGAACTAAAAAGCCTCTTGATGAAACTGAAAGAGGAGAGTGAAAAAGTTGGCTTAAAGCTCAACATTCAGAAAACGAAGATCATGGCATCTGGTCCCAACACTTTATGGGAAATAGATGGGGAAACAGTGGAAACAATGTCAGACTTTATTTTGGGGGGGCTCCAAAATCACTGCAGATGGTGACTGCAGCCATGAAATTAAAAGGTGCTTACTCCTTGGAAGGAAAGTTATGACCAACCTAGATAGCATATTGAAAAGCAGAGACATTACTTTGCCAACAAAGGTCCGTCTAGTCAAGGCTATTGTTTTTCCAGTGGTCATGTATGGATGTAAGAGTTTGACTGTGAAGAAAGCTAAGTGCTGAAGAATTGATGCTTTTGAACTAGGTCTTGGAGAAGACTCTTGAGAGTCCCTTGGGCTGCAACCAGTCCATCCTAAAGGAGACCAGTCCTGGGTGTTCATTGGAAGGACTGATGCTAAAGCTGAAACTCCAAAACTTTGGCTACCTCATGTGAAGAGTTGACTCATCGGAAAAGACCCTGATGCTGGAAGGGATTGGGGGCAGGAGGAGAAGGGGATGACAGAGGATGAGACGGCTGGATGGCATCACTGACTCAATGGACATGAGTTTGAGTGAACTCCGGGAGTTGGTGATGGACAGGGAGGCCTGGCATGCTGCGATTCTTGGGGTCACAAAGAGTCAGACACAACTGAGCGACTGAACTGAACTGAACTCTTTCTTCTCCTTCTGAGATACCTATTATGCGTAGATGGGCAAACTTTATATTATTCCATTGGTCTTGTGTATTGCTTTTATTTTTTTTTAATTTGACTTTCTATCTGCTGTTCTTAATAGCATCATCTTTTAGGATTTGAAATAGCTCATCTGGAATGCCAACACTTCCACTAGCTTTGTTCGTAGTAATGCTTCCTAAGGCCCTCTTGACTTCACACTTCAGGATTTCTGGCTCTAGGTGAGTGATCACACCATCTGGTTATCCAGGTCATTAAGAGTTTTTTTGTACAGTTCTTCTGTGTATTTTGCCACTTCTTAATATCTTCTGCTTCTGTTAGGTCCATAAAATTTCTGTTCTTTATTGTGCCTGTTGTTATTCCATTGAAAAGGGGGCATGCACACACCCGCAAAGTCCACAGCTTGCTAAGGCTGGACCCATCCTAGCCACAGAAGCCCCAAGGTACCACTTCAGAACTCATAGAGGCAGAGCTAAGAAAGAGGCTGCCCCAGCAGGCCCTACCCCTCCCTTTGCACATTGCTTAACAATGATACTTTGTTTCAAAGGCAGGCCTGAGCTTCTTTTGTGTATACCTCCTCTTCCCTAATTTTTGGCCTGTACTACACCCACTTCTGGCTGTCTTCCAGCCACCAATCTCAGTCATCTCCCTGGGTCTATCTTCTGAAACTGCCAATTCAGCATCCTTCCCACATACAGGCACACATCTTGGGCTGGGGATTGCAGCAAGGTGGCATGGATTCTCTGTGCCAGTCTCTCTCTGTACTGCCTGCTGACAGCTGGCTGTTGCACTCTCTTCTGAGCCTCTGAAGCTCCCTTTCTGTCCTGGCTGATCTTCCCACTGGTGAAAGGTCTTCCCAGAGTGTGGGAATCTTTCCTGTTTCACAGCTCCCTTCCCAGGGTGCAGGTCCAGTCCTAATTCCCTTCTTTTTTTCTCTCACCCTACCATTACATGAAGATCTTTCTTGCACTTCTGGGCGTCTGGTATCTTTTGCCAGCATTCAGTAAGATATTCTGTGGAAATTTTTCCACATGTAGATGAATTTTTTATATATTTGTGGGGGGAGGTGAGTTCCACATCCTTCTATTACATCTTGATTCCTCCTTGTTTCTTTTTTGTTATGTTCATTAGTTTGTTTTATTTCTTAGATTCCACATTTAAGTGATATCAAACAGTGTTTGTCTTTTTCTGTCTTATTTCAGTTAGCATAATATCCTCCAAGTCCACTCCACTCATGTTGTTGCAAATGGCAAAATGTCGTTCTTTTTTCTGGGTAAGTAATATTCTGTTGTGTGTGTGTATACTGCATCTTTATCCATTCTTCATCGATGGAAGTTTAGGTTGCTTCCATATCTTGGCAATTGTAGATAATGTGCTATGAACATTGGGGTGCATGTATCTTTTCAGATTAATGTTTTCTTTTCTTTTTTTGTATATATACCCAGGAGTACAATTGCTGGCTCATGTGGTAGTTCTATTTTTAGCTTTTTGAGAAACCTCTATAGCATTTTTCACAGTGGTTGCACTGATTTATGTTTCCACCAACAATATATGAGGATTCCCTTTCCTTCACATTCTCACCAACATTTATTACTTGTGTTCTTTTTGATGATAATCATTCTGACAGATGTGATGTGATTATCTCTTTGTAGTTTTAATTTGCATTCCTCTGAAGATTAACAGTGGTTAGCATCTTTTCACTTGCCTGTTGACCATCGATATGTCTTCTTTGGAAAAATGTCTATTCAGGTCTTCTGCCCATTTTAAAAATCAGATTGTTTGCTTTTTGTTTTTGATATTGAGTTGTATGAGCTGTTTATATATTTTGTATTTAACCTTTATTGGTCACCTCACTTGTGTATATTTTCTTCCATTCTATAGATTGTCTTTTTATTTTGTCAATGGTTTCCTTTGCTGTACAAAAACTTTTAAACTTAATTAGGTCCCATGTGTTATTTTTGCTTTTATGTCCTTTGCTTTACTAGACAGACCCAAAAGAGTATTTTTACAGTTTATGTTATACAGTATTCTGCCTATGTTTTTCTTCTAGGAATTTTGTGATTTCTAGTTTTACGCATCTTTTTGTTACACAGTAACTGGCCCCTTTGGCTGGCCTCAAAAACTGACTGTTACTGATGGTCAGGTTATATCCAATGAGTCATGTCTAGTATCTTGGCTTCCCTCCACTCCCTCCTCCCTAAGTCTGGTTTTGGGGTACTGGACCCCTGCTTGAAAGTGAAAGTGAAGTAGCTCAGTCGTGTCCGACTCTTTGCTACCCCATGACTGTAGCCTATCAGGCTCCTTCATCCATGGGATTTTCCAGGCAAGAGTGCTAGAGTGGATTTCCATTTCCTTCTCCAGGGGACCTTCCCAACCCAGGAATCGAACCTGGGTCTCCCACATTGCCTGCAGGCAAACACTTTACCGTCTGAGCCAACTTAGTGCAATTTTCTAGTCAAAAAATCCAAAGTGATTTGGCCAGTGTTATTCTGAAAGAGATGGGAATACCAGACCACCTGACCTGCCTCTTGAGAAATTTGTATGCAGGTCAGGAAGCAACAGTTAGAACTGGACATGGAAAAACAGACTGGTTCCAAATAGGGAAAGGAGTACGTCAAGGCTGTATATTGTCACCCTGCTTATTTAACTTCTATGCAGAGTACATCATGAGAAACGCTGGGCTGGAAGAAGCACAAGCTGGAATCAAGATTGCTGGGAGAAATATCAATAACCTCAGATATGCAGATGACACCACCCTTATGGCAGAAAGTGAAGAGGAACTAAAAAGCCTCTTGATGAAGGTGAAAGAGGAGAGTAAAAAGTTGGCTTAAAACTCAACATTCAGAAAATGAAGATCATGGCATCTGGTCCCATCACATCATGGCAAATAGATGGGGAAACAGTGGAAACAGTGTCAGACTTTATTTTTTGGGCTCCAAAATCACTGCAGATGGTGATTGCAGCCATGAAATTAAAAGAAGCTTACTCCTTGGAAGGAAAGTTATGACTGACCTAGATAGCATATTCAAAAGCAGAGACATTACTTTGCCAACAAAGGTTCGTCTAGTCAAGGCTATGGTTTTTCCTGTGGTCATGTATGGATGTGAGAGTTGGACTGTGAAGAAGGCTGAGCACTGAAGAATTGATGCTTTTGAACTGTGGTGTTGGAGAAGACTCTTGAGAGTCCCTTGGACTGCAAGGACATCCAACCAGTCCATTCTGAAGGAGATCAGCCCTGGGATTTCTTTGGAAGAAATGATGCTAAAGCTGAAACTCCAGCACTTTGGCTACCTCATACGAAGAGTTGACTCATTGGAAAAGACTCTGCTGCTGGGAGGGATTGGGGGCAGGAGGAGAGGGGGACGACAGAGGATGAGATGGCTGGATGGCATCACTGACTCGATGGATGTGAGTCTGAGTGTACTCCAGGATTTGGTGATGGACAGGGAGGCCTGACGTGCTGTGATTCATGGGGTTGCAAAGAGTCAGACACAACTGAGCGACTGAACTGAACTGATAGGTTAGGAAATGGTGAAAGGGTCAGGACTGAGTGGTTGATTCTAAGAGGATAACCAGGGTCCCCTGTACCCTTAACACAAGGATTCTATGTAGCTAACCTACATAAAATAGCAGTAACATTTTTCTGTAAATCTAAAACTTTTAAAAATAAAGTTAAAAAAAAAAAAAACAGCAACAACACAACTGATAGTAATGAGTCCTCACTTTGTTGACCTCATCAGGTGCTTACTACAGCCAAGTTTGCAGCTGATGAGTATATGTTAAAATTAAAATTGAGAAAAGTTACAGGTATGTATTAACATAAAGCACTAATAAATATTAAGAAAGTTAAGCCTTTGAGATTCATATCTATAGAATTCCTCTCCAGCCATTTTTTAGCAAAGAATCTTGAGCCCTGAGTGGCACATTCCAGGGATACGTCTAAAAGAAAGAAACCATAGATTCTACCAGGTAGCTTAGCACTTACTAAAATAGAAATTCCCCAAAAAAGGACTCTTGCATACATGATAAGCTGTTCTAAACCTGGTCAAGAAAAAAATAACTATTCAGTTCTTGGAAATAAGGAAATTTGCAGACCTTTTGTAAGATATGACCTACTTTGGTGTGAGACTCATTAGTGAATCAGGTTTTAATCACCAGTGAATAAAGCTTTCTGTACCAGAAAAATTGGAATGTGGTCATGAATGGGGACAGCCTCCGTGAGAAATGCTCTGTGTGGGTGCATAGTATGAGCAAACAATCATAATGGGCAAGAGCCTGTGAAGTGGTAACTAGTCCATTTTGTGGTCTTTTGACACACTGTTTTTATAATTCGCATCATTGGCTAATTAGGTGATATTTAAAATTCTTTGATGATTTCTCTGTGGTTTCATGCTTGATTTCTTTCCGGATATTTGTAATAGAACAGTTCTGTATGTTTTCCTTGCTGTTGGAGTTCTCTGACGGTGTGTCTGCTTTCATCATTGGTTTTGATTTCCTATCTCATCCTGTTGTCTGCTTAGTCATCGTCAATCCAGTCCCCCTGCCCCAGCCCCCGAGGCTGTAGTTTACCCATCCATCTCCCCTCCCCCGTCCCCCCACTTGCTCTGGTCATAGCAGTGCTGTGGTCCACAGCGTGTGTCCCCTTAGTCGGGTTTGTGCTTTGTCTTCATGTCTCATTAAATGGTGTTTTTCCCCCATAGCAGTAAGTTGAACTGGTGTATCACTATGCAGTTACAGGAGAAGGCAATGGCAACCCACTCCAGTACTCTTGCCTGGAAAATCCCATGGACAGAGGAGCCTGGTAGGCTGCAGTCCATGGGGTCGAAAAGAGTCGGACACGACTGAAGCAACTTAGCAACTTAGCAGCAGAGTGGATTCCACAGAGGTGATGAAGTTGTGCAAAGTAATGTCACCAACAATAGGAGATCTGAAACAAAAGGACCACTGGCTATCACAGAAGCTGTATCCAAAGCCTGACTCTGGATTCTTGATTTTGTCTTCTCTCCTCTCATTTCTCACTACGCTCGGTCCAGCAACACTTTTAGGATGAGCCCTATATAATAGTGTGTAAGTTTAAAATGTACAATATGATTATTTGATACATATATATTATGAAAAGATTACCAAAATAAAGTTAGTTAACACATCCATCACCTCACATAATTACCTTTTTTTTTTTTGAAGGTGGTGGTGGTGAGAGCCATTAAGGTCGACTCTCCTGGCAATTTTAAGTATATAATAAAGCATTGTTAACTATAGTCACTACGCTATACCTTGGATCCCCAGAATTTACTCATCTTGTAACTGGAAGTTTATACCCTTTGTCCAATATCTCCGCATTCCCCTCACTCCCACTCCTCAGCCCCTGGCAACCACCATTCTCCTCTGTTTCTACAAGTTCAAATTTTTTAGGGTCCACATATAAGTGATCTCATTCTGTATTTGTCTTTCTCTGACTCTTTTTTAAAACATGAAAACACAATGCACATCTAAAAAACAACATTAATTCTTTAATATTATTAAGTTATAATATTAATGTTATAGTTTATAGTGCAGATGCCCTTGTCTGTCTCAGACTTTTTTAACCTTTTGTTTATTTACATGAAGATCCAAACATTTCTCATATGTCTCTTAAGTCCCTCTGGTTTTCTGCAGTTCACCTTCTCCTACTTTTTCCCCTTGTTATCTATTTGTTAAAGAAACAAGATTAGAATTTTTTTTTAATTTTAAAGTTTTGAACACAGCAAAAGAGCATTCTGCCTGCTTGACTCATTGTCTTCTGTGAGAAATAACTAAAAATTTGCTAGTGGTTGTGGACCTCATGTTAAAACTATATCAGTTCGATTAAACTCTTCTTGTATGCCAAGCACAAGCAATCTGAAGTAAATCATGTTTGATCAGAATTATTTTAATTGAAACAATATACACAGAAGTGTCTAGTAATAAATATGTTCAGATATAGCTCCAGTTTTCCACATTCTGCACACAGAATCTTTTTAAAATGTTTTTTAACATTATTGAAGTATAGTTGATTTACAGATTTGCATTAATTTCTGCTGTACAACAAATTTATAGTTATACACATATATGTATATATTCTTTTTCACATTATTTTCAATTAGTTTATCACAGAATATTAAGTATAGTTCCCGGCAATGTATGGTAGGATCTTGTTTATCCACCCTATATATAATAATTTGTGTCTGCTAATCTCAAACTCTTAATCCTTCCCTCCCCCAACCTGCCTCCCCCTTGACAACCACAAGTCTGTTCTCTGTTTGAGTCTGTTTCTGTTTCATAGATATGTTCATTTGTGTTGTATTTTATACTCCAGATATAAGTGATATCATATGGTATTTCTCTTTCCCTTTCTGACTTCCTTCACTTAGTATGATAAGCTCATGTTGCTGTAAATGGCATTATTTCATTCTTTTTATGGCTGAGTAATATATATATACACACACACACACACACACACACAGCATATCTTTTTTATCCATTCATCTGTTAATGAATATTTAGGCTGTTTCCATATCTTCGCTGTTGTAAATAGTGCAGCTATGAACATAGGAGTGCATATATCTTTTCAAATTATAGTTTTGTCTGGACATATGCCCAAAAGTGGGATTGCTGAGTCATATGGCAACTCTGTTCTTAGTTTTTTTGAGGAAACTCCATGCTGTTTTCCATCATGGATACACCAACTTACATTCCTACCAACAGCATAAGAGTGTTCCCTTTTCTCCACATTCCCCTCAAGCATTTATTAGACTTTTTTAATGATGGCCATTCTGACTGATGTGAAATGGTACTTCATTGTAGTTTTTATTTGTATTTCTCTAATAATTAGCAATGATGAGCATCTTTTCACGTGCCTATTGGCCATCTGCATATAGAAAAATCTTTGATAACTCTAACTCCACTTATTCAGTAATTCCTTCAACTACTTGACAATATTTAGACATGGATTCAATTCTCTATTTATTGCAGTGTTCGTATGTGCATAAGAAAATATTTGATCAGAAAAGGACAGTGTCAAGTGGACATCCAGGTGTGCAATTTGGGTAACAAGGTGGATGGTGGGGCCTGCCTGAAATTGGGGAATCCAGGAGGAAGTTTGAAGTCAGGCAGAGTTGGAAAAGAGATGATACATTGGCTGAAGAAGATAACAAGAAGATAACTGTCACTGGTTCTGTTCCTGCCCCATTTCTACCAGTGCTATTAAATCGAAGTTTTCTGAGAACCATGGTGCTTCTTCCCTAAAGAAAGAGTTTGCAGATGAACCAGTTATTCTACCCCTTAGAAAGAATGACCTCTAAATGGTTTAACCCTCAAGCAGCCACCCAGTCACTCCAAGTTAAAGGCTACTTCTTGGAAGGAATCACCAGGAAGAAAGTGGGTAGCAGAAGAGAGATGATCTTATCTAGCGCTTTCCTCTGATGCAGCCCCAGGATCTGATAAGGGACTCAAACATTTCAACTGCGACATTAGATGGATGTCTTGACCTTCCCCTGTGTCTCCTGCCCTACTACATCTAGGTCCTAAACCCAGGGTAGTCTTAGTTCCCCTTTTTTGGTGGAGAATCTCAAACTCAGTGTACAGGGCCTGACCATGGTCAAAGACTGCTTCATTTCTTCTACTAGGTAGTTTCAACATGGCCATTACTCATATCATACTTTTGAAAAATTTGAAACAACTATATTAGCCCAAAATTGAAAAATTTGTGTGTAAAATATAGAAAAATCTGTTATTAAGCTTTGAAAGTAATAGTGTTATACATGGGATAAGTTAAAATAACTGGATAAAGTGGAAAAATAAAGACACAAAAAGTTATGCAACCTAAGTTATAAGTATGAGAAAGTATATCTGTAAAAAAGGAAAAAGGGAGCATGTTCTCCTGTTGGCATTCTTTCTTATCCTCTTGTTTGTACTTTCTGATAAAGCCAGGTGATATGCTGTGAGATGCTTTATAGAAAGGCCCATGTGTAAATTTTGTTATAGTAATCCTGTGAAATAGAATTTATTCGTGTCAGGGAATGTTTAACAGGAGGATTCCTACGTGCTGCTTCTCACAAATCCTCTGTTCCTTATCAGTTTCTCTTGTCAGAAACTAGTGGAACAGCACACCGCTCCCAGGACTGAGGTCATAGGATGAGACAGGCTTGAATCTCCTTCAGTAAACATTCTCCTTACGACAAAACTGCTTAGTCTCGATCCTCTTTCTTGAGATATGGATTGTCTCCTGACCTTATGACCATTATTAATCCCTTGTTCCCTTGGTAACGGTTGCTGTATGTTTGGTTTTCTGATCTTTATCATTGTTGAAAGAAATTTCTTGTACAACAGCCTATATATAGTCACAGAAAGATCGTTAAAGCACCTTTGCTCCATCAGAGCTTGGGTCCCCATGTCTTTCTTTCTCTCTCTCTCTCTCTCTCGCCCTCCCTCCAGCTCTCTCTTTCACTTTCTTATCATCAACTCTGGACCACCAGGTTCCAGTCCATTGAAGGACCCCAACATATTAGATTCCTGAATTTGTAGGTATAAACCTACAAAAGACCTAAAAGGAACCTGAAAGAAACTTGATGGGGGTTTCTTAAAATTGT
Organism: Bos grunniens; assembly: GCF_055505025.1. Lineage (NCBI taxonomy): Eukaryota > Metazoa > Chordata > Mammalia > Artiodactyla > Bovidae > Bos > Bos grunniens. The sequence continues at coordinate 37,236,166 of NC_141172.1, forward strand.
CCTACAAAAATATAGGGGGAAATGTATTATGGAGTTATTTCAGGCAATTAGTAAAAATATATATATGTTTTCTGGAAAAAGAGTTAAAAAATGAATAGAAAAAAATAGCAATATTTTTAATAGATGTGTGGAGGATTATGGATGGCTATTTCCCCTTTAAAAGTTGCTTTAATACCATCAAAGTTGAAAAATAGAAACAAAATAAAAACTAGTATGTTGGATTAAAAAAGAGAAAGCATGATCCTTAAATAATACTTGATGCAGGGGAAGAAGAGGATAATACAAAAAGTAGGAAATAAAAGAATCATCCTTATTTCTGAAGGAGGGAATGGTTAATTACAAAGCAACTGGATAGATGATTTGCAACTTATTTTCATATTTACTTTATTTACTCTTTAACTTCATCAGTTGTCTGACATTTTTTAATAAGCTATGTGAAGTATTTTAATCATTTGGCAAAGCAAAGATATGTGTATTACTGTTATACCAATCAAACTATAAACATTGTTTGGAAAACATCTCCAAGCTAATGAAATCTCAAAGAGCTTTCATTGGCAATTTAAATTCCAAATACATTTTTACATATCTATTGCATTTCTTGAAAAACCACAGGGAGTAGCAGATTAACTCATTCCCATGGAGTTTCTGCACATACCTAGGAGGGCATGACATCCGAGATTTTTCTCTGTAGTGTCAGATAGGTAGAGTTGGGCCCCAGCTGGACACAGCCAGAAGAATGGCCAGTAGGTAGGGGCTAGGAAGACTTGAAGTTGACAGGAATTATTTAAGCACATGTCATAGAAGTTTACACATAAATGGAGAGCACACAGGGTCCAGGGTCAGGCAGAAACATCTTGTAAAACTGCCCAGCAGATAGATCAATGCCAGAGAGAAATGGTTCCTTGAAAGCATCACACTAGGTTAGAGAAACCCAGTCCAAAGGCTGCATGTTATATGATTCCATGTATATAAAATGTCCAGAATATGCAAATTCAGAGATACAGAAAATATGTTCATAGTTGCCAGGCTCTGCAGGCATGGGGTCGGGTGAGAATGGGGAATCAAATGAGTATGAAGTTTCTTTTTAAGATGATTAAAATGTTTTGAAATAAGAAAGTGAAGGTTGTATAATTTTGTGAATATTTTTAAAAAAAAGCTCTGCATTGTATAGTTTAAAAGGGTAGGTCAGTTTTAGGATATATGTACTATACCTCAATAAAGCTGTTATTTAGAGCAAGAGAGAGAAATGATTATTTGGATGCCAAGTTTGGATAAAACATCCCTTTTAAATTGAGGCAGCATCCTCAAAAGGACTCTATTGATTTTAAAAAGTTATACACAGTATCATCCACCCAATGCCCAAACTTTTACTCTACAAGACATCCCCATCACCACCCCCCATATCACAGTTAATGGGTAATCCATGACTTCTAAGCTAATTTGTATCTCCCAATAGAGAACCAGCTTGTGTCAGTTAGGTGAGCACAGCACTACATTTCTCTGGAGCGGAGATGATGAGATACCAAGAAATTAGTTCAAATTTAAGAAGGGATATTAACATACAAACACAATTATAATTCATACCACACACTGCTGGGAGCCAGCATGGGAGTTCCCACCCACGAAAAAAGTCATGCGGAGAGGCCTGATATGCAAAGGCGAGTCAGGACTCGAGGGCCCCCCTGGATCTGCCTGAGAGTCTACGCCAAAACCAGAATCTGTCTGTTTTACTACTCTACGACTTTCACCAACTCCTCTGACATTAACGGGGGGCTATCCCCGACCACCTTTCTCTGAAGAAAATCAACTTAAAGCTCTAGTTAATTAGCCTCCTGGGCATAATAGGAGTGTTTCAATTCAAACCCCTCAGATGGCTCTCTAATTTGCCTGACAGGTTTATTCAAACTCCTACAGCTACGCATACGATTGTTTACAGCCTCCCAACCTCGAGAGGCATGGGAAGCTTAAGATATTCAAATAGTATAGAGCCTCTCGGGGAGTTAGAAATTGTTAGAAAAGAACTAGTAGAAGATTTTGTTGTTGAGCTAATGCTTGCTGCCAAGTTTCCACATCCCCTGTATTGTATCCTTGGGAGTATATTAATTAATATAGTTGGTATATAGAAAAAACAAGTAGTGGCCTTGGTGTTAACAACTTTAGACCCTTAAGGTAATAAATTCTTTCCCTGTTGTGAGCCCACTGCACCTTTGCCCTATAGGAATGCAACTTTATCTAACACTTTCGAAGGATGGCGCCAAACTTTAAAATAATTACTCTTAGAAAAAACAAGTTTTCTGGTTAACTAACCTTTATTGGAACAAAGAGTCATAAAATGTTAATAGGCCTTCTGCCCAGAAGATGATGTAAATCACCTAAAGCATTTGTATATAATATGTTTGCAGAAAAGAAAGCCTGGTCTCGATAAGGATCAAAGACTGCTGACTTTGCATGACTTTACACCCGCTATTATCCTCTGTGTACAACTTAGGGTCTAAAAGCTCCTTTTGAAAATGAAGCTATGGGCCTTGCTCATCTGGCTTGGTCTCCCCGTGTCATTCTTGCTTCCTTTTCTCTCCTTTTCTTCTCTGTTCTTCCTTCAAGATGACTGATTTGGAGCATGGGGGCTCTCTGAGACCACTTACCTGCCTGGGCTTCTAAGACCCACTCAAGAAAGTGCTTAAGGTAGAGCACCTTCAGCTATTCAAGAGGGCGCCTGCAGCCTTCGTGGTCAGAGCAAGTTCGGTGTCATGAACTTTATTGGTTTCCCACGTAAACCAGTCAGATCAAACCTCTGTCTCTTTCTCCTTTTAACTATCCTTTCGCCAGCGCTGTCCTCCTGAGGATATCCCTGGATCCAACTGGGGCTGGACCTCAGTAACACACCAAGTTAAATATTTCTTGGCTCTAATAAATACATCAATTTATCTAGATTTTATGCTTGATAATGTGTTTCAGCAGCTCTTTGGAGTTTTGTGGTCACGTGGAGTTGCCATTTAGTCATCTTTGTGTTGGAGGAGGCATGGCCTATTTGGATACATTTTGGATGCACTTCTGTCTTTCAGTGATACATGCAGGTTTCAGTGTTACTAGATTAATTTTCAGATTATTTTGATAATCACAGTCAACTATGACCACTGATGTTTCCTTATCTCCAGGAAAGTTTCCTTACTCACTGCCTTCCTCTAATTAAAGAGAAGGCTGGTGACTACACTATTAGGAAGCTAGTGACTATTTCTTAGGAGATAATAGTTTTTAGTGCTTAATTTTTTTAAGACATTGTTTGAATAAAGTTTCAGTCATTTTTAGTAGTTCTGACTCATGCTCCCAGTGGTCACAGTGATTGACTTCTTATGCATGTGTGCTCAGTCGCTTCAGTCATGTCCAACTCTTGGCTCCTTAGCCCCTGGAATTCTATAGGCAAGAGTACTGGAGTGGATTGCCATGCCCTCCTCCAGGGGATGTTCCCTACTTAGGGATCAAACCTGCCTCTCTTATGTCCCCTGCATTGGCAGGCAGATTCTTTACCACTAGTGTCACCTGGGAAGCCCAGAGAGACAGTATAACCAGAGAGAAAAAGATGAGATATACTTACCTTAAGGAGACTTACGTGAACAATGCAAAGAAATAGAAGAAAACAATAGAATGGGAAAGACTAGAGATCTCTTCAAGAAAATTGGAGATACCAAAGGAACATTTCATACAAAGATGGGCATGATAAAGGACCGAAACAGTGGGCCTTAGGAAGCATTACTGCAAACAAAGCTAATGGAAGTGATGGAGTTCCAGCTGAGCTATTTCAAATCCTAAAAGATGATGCTGTTAAAGTGCTGCACTCAATATGCCAGCAAATTTGGAAAACTCAGCAGTAGTCACAGGACTAGAAAAAGTCAGTTTTCATTTCAATCCTAAATAAAGTCAATGCCAAAGAATGTTCAAACTACCATACAATTGTTCTCATTTCACATGCTAGCAAGGTAACACTCAAAATCCTTCAAGCTATGCTTCAGCAGTACGTGAAATGAGAACTTCCAGATGAAGAAGCTGGAATTAGAAAAGGCAGAGGAACCGGAGATCAAAGTGCCAACATCCTCTGGATCATAGAAAAAACAAGGGAATTCCAGAAAAACGTCTACTTCTGCTTCATTGACTATGCTAAAGCCTTTGACTGTGTAGATCACAATAAACTGTGAAAACTTCTTAAAGAGATGGAAATACAAGACCACCTTACGTGTATCCTGAGAAACCTGTGTACAGATCAAAAAGCGACAGTTAGAACCAGCCATGGAACAATGGACTGGTTCAAAATTGGGAAAGGAATACACCAAGGCTGTACATTGTCACTCTGCTTATTTAATTCACATGCAGAGTATATCATGAGACATGCCAGGCTGGATGAATCACACACTGGAATCAAGATTGCCAAGAGAAATATCAACAAACTCAGATGTGCAAGGGATACCACTCTAATGGCAGAAAACAAAGAGGAACTAAAGAGCCTCTTGATAAAGGTGAAAGAGGAGAGTGAAAAAGTTGACTTGAAACTCAACATTCAAAAAACCAAGATCATGGCATCCAGTCCCATCATGTCATGGCAAATAGAGTGGAAATAATGGAAACAGTGACAGACTTTATTTTCTTGGGCTCCAAAATCACTGCAGGTGGTGACTGCAGCCATGAAATTAAAAGATGTTTGCTCCTTGGAAGAAAAGCTATGACAAACCTAGACAGAGTATTAAAATGCAGACATTTTGCCAAGAAAGGTAGGTCCTTATAGTCAAAGCTATGGTTTTTCCTGTAGCCATATATGGATATGAGAGTTGGACCATAAAGAAGGTTGAGTACTAAAGAGTTGATGCTTTTGAACTGTGGTGCTGGAGAAGACTCCTGAGAGTTCCTTGGACAGAAAAGAAATCAAACCAGTAAATCCTAAAGGAAATCAATCCTGAATGTTCACTGGAAGCCCTGATTCTGAAACTGAAGCTGCAATACTTTGGCCACTTGATGGAAAGAGTTGACTCATTGGGAAAGTCCCTGATGCTGGGGAAAATTTAAGGCAAAAATAAAAGGGGGAGGCAGAGGATAAATTGATTAGATAGCATCACTGACTTGATGGATATGAATTTGAGCAAACTCCAGGAGATAGATGGAGGACTGAGGAGCCTGGTGTGCTATAGTCCATGGGTCACAAATAGTCAGACACGACTTAGTGACTAAACAACAACAACAATGCTTATCTGAGGCAGAAACTGCTGGAATCAGAAAATGGTAAAAACAAATAACTGGTCATTTTGATGAATTTCTAGAGGCTATGTGGACTAATGGACTGGTGTGTAACAAGAAACTGGAGAAGAGAATGGCTACACACTCCAGTATTCTTGTCTGGAGAATCCCATGGATGGAGGAGCTTGACAGGCTACAGTCCATGGGGTCACAAATAGCTGGACACGACTGAGTCACTGAGCACACACATTTGTAATGAGAAACTACTGAAGGCCAGTACACTTTTGTGGCTTTTGCTTTCAGGAACACCATCAGATTCTCAAAAGATTCTTTGTGGCTCTGACAAGGTAAGGTAAAGAGTGATCATTGTAAAATATGCCTGGTGTCTTCTCCATGGCAAAGACCCACTCTCCAGGTGAAAGTATATTGTCAGAGCCTTACAACAGCTGGGAAAGGCATTCCTTCTATAATACTTCAGTCTCCTTTAGCTTTCCTGTCTCACTTAATTTGAGGAAAAAAGCATAATCAACAGGCATGAGGTCTTCAATAAAATAGACTCGGAAAGCAGAAACCAAGAAAAGAAGTGGAAAATAGGATGGGAAAGCCATATCACTGAAGAAACACTTGTACAGCCTTCAGAATGGGAGAAAATAATAACAAATGAAGCAACTGACAAACAACTAATCTCAAAAATATACAAGCAACTCCTGCAGCTCAATTCCAGAAAAATAAATGACCCAATCAAAAAATGGGCCAAAGAACTAAATAGACATTTCTCCAAAGAAGACATACAGATGGCTAACAAACACATGAAAAGATGCTCAACATCACTCATTATCAGAGAAATGCAAATCAAAACCACTATGAGGTACCATTTCACGCCAGTCAGAATGGCTGCGATCCAAAAGTGTACAAGCAATAAATGCTGGAGAGGATGTGGAGAAAAGGGAACTCTCTTACACTGTTGGTGGGAATGCAAACTAGTATAGCCACTATGGAGAACAGTGTGGAGATTCCTTAAAAAACTGGAAGTAGAACTGCCATATGACCCAGCAATCCCACTGCTGGGCATGCACACCAAGGAAACCAGAATTGAAAGAGACACGTGTACCCCAGTGTTCATCGCAGCACTGTTTATAATAGCCAGGACATGGAAGCAACCTAGATGTCCATCAGCAGATGAATGGATAAGAAAGCTGTGGTATATATACACAATGGAGTATTACTCAGCCATTAAAAAGAATACATTTGAATCAGTTCTAATGAGGTGGACGAAACTGGAGCCTATTATACAGAGTGAAGTAAGCCAGAAAGAAAAACACCAATACAGTATGCTAACGCATATATATGGAATTTAGAAAGATGGTAACGACAACCCTGTATGTGAGACAGCAAAAGAGACACAGATATATAGAACAGTTTTTTGGACTCTGTGGTGGGGGGGGATGATTTGGGAGAATGGCATTAAAACATGTATAATATCATATAAGAAACGAATTGCCAGTCCAGGTTCAATGTAGGATACAGGAAGCTTGGGGCTGGTGCACTGGGATGACCCAGAGGGATGGTATGGGGAGGGAGGTGGGAGGGGGGTTCAGGATTAGGAACACGTGTACACCCATGGCGGATGCATGTTGATGCAAAACCAATACACTATTGTAAAGCAAAAAAAAATAATAAAAAAAAATTTTTTTAAGGAAAAAAAAATGAAGAAACACTTGTAAAGATCACAGCCTGAAGACATAGACCTACTGAAAGACTGAGATGCAATCAGATGATGGTAACATGCTCCCCCTCCCCTAGGCCACACTGATGGGACTGGACTGCACTGTAACAACTATGGGACCACAGCTGAAAGAGAGGAAAGATACAAATTTTCTGAAGAGAACTACTGAGGGAAGCCCAAAGTCAACAGGTGAGACAAAATAGACACTGCAGGCAAAGTCTCTGGCACCAGTGTCTACAGGAAATGTTTAAAACATCTGACTTTATAACCAGTTTAAAATTAATCCTCTAAAGGCAAGAAAAGACAGAGTCTAAAGAGACAAATCAGCAGAATAGGATTCAGCTGTGAAATACATATTGGAATTATCAGACAGGGAATTTAAATAACTATGATTATTATTCAGTGCTATAATGGAAAAGGTAGACTACATGCAAAAACAGGTGGAGGATACCACAAAGTGATAGAAATTCTAATAAAGAATCAAAAGGAAGTTGTAAAAATTAAAAGAAAAAAAAACAGTAGCAGAAATGAAGAATACCTTTGATGGACTCATCAGTAGACTCAGCATGACTGAAAAAAAAAGAATCAGTGATCTTGAATATATGTCAGTAGAAAATTCTCAAACTGAAATGCAAACAGAAAAAAAGGAAGACAAGCAAATCGGAATATAACATTTAAGAGCTGTAGAACAATCCCCAAAGGGGTAATAGGCATATAATTAGAATGTCAGAGGGAGAAGAAAGTGAGAACAAACAGAAGAATATGTACAGCAGTAATGATTAAGACTTTTCAAAATTAATGCCAGACAAACTACAGATCCAGGAAGCTCAGAGAACATCAAGAAGGAGAAATAATAAAACTAAACAACAACCCCAAATTCCCAAATATATAACTGTGAATCATATTAAAACTTCAGAAACCAAAACCAAAAAGGATAATCTTAAAATAATCTTTGGAAAAAAATAATACATTATCTAATAGGACAACAGGGTTAAGAATTAGAATAGACTTCTTGTCAGAAACCATGCAAAGAAGAAGAAAGTGGAGTGAAATATTTAAAGTGTTGGGGGAAAAAAAAATAAAAAACACCAACCCAGAATTCTATATCCACTGAACTTACTCTCCAAAACTAAGGGATAAATAAAGACTTTCTCAGACAAAATCAAAACAAAACACAAAACCCATAACAACAAGAGAATTCATCACCAGAAGAAATGTTTTAAAAATTCTGTAACTATCCCTTCCCTCCACCCTTCCTTCCTGGTAACAAGAAATTTGTTCTTTAAGTCTCTGAGTCTGTTTCTGTTTTATAAATAAGTTCATTTGTATAATTTTTCTACATTTCTGCATATAAGCACTATCATGCAATATTTCTCTTTCTCTATCTGACATTACTCAGTATGACAATTTCTAGGTTCATCCAGTGAATAATACCAAATGGTATTATTTCATTCTTTTGAATGGCTGAGTCATATTCCATTGTTTATATGTACCACAACTTTTTCCATTCTTCTGTTGGTGGATAGTTAGGAAATTTGGGATTTATATGTGCACACTGCTATATTTAAAATAAATAACCAATAAAGACCTACTGTATTCCGAAAAAAGAGGAGGGGACAATAGCATGCTGTAGATGTGATGAGGTTGGTCATGTGTTGATAATTCTTGAAGCTGATAGATTCCTGAGGATTTATTACACTAATCTTTCCACTTTTGCGTGTGTTTGAAATTTTTAATAGTAAAAAAGCTTTTAAATAAAATAGACTGTAGGCATGTCAAACTCAAAGGAGCCCATACCACAAGCAATCAGTACTATATATTCTTACTAATGGTGATTTTAGTGAAATAAAATCTAGCATATTGAATTAATATTGCTAATTTTTAAATTCTATTTTATACTGTGTTTTGATTTCAAAATTGGTTTGGATTTTATAATGGTAACAATATCATGAGATTAAGAAATTTTTATATAGTGTTAATTTTGTATTGGTAAGCAATATTATAAGAAAATTATTTTAACCAAAAAGAATGTTCTGTAGGCAGAAGAAAAATAAGGCAGCTCAGAAACCTGCTTTGTTTAAAAAAAAAAAAAAAAAAAGGAATAGAATTAGGGAATAAATAAAAGTAAAATAAAAATTTGTTAATCTTAGTTGATTTACAGTATAACTTTTTAAAGCAATAATAGTAACAAGGTAATAGATCATTCCGAGGAGGCAATGGCAACCCACTCCAGTACTCTTGCCTGGAGAATCCCATGGACGGGGAGCCTCGTAGGCTGCAGTCCATGGGATTATAAAGAGTCGGACACGACTGAAGCGACTTAGCAGCAGCAGCAGCAGCAGCAGCAGGTCATTATAGCATGTGGATAAATGAATGACAGCAGTGTCACAAAGGATGAGAGGGAGGAATTAGAAGTACTCTGTTTTATAGCATCTGCCCATGTGAAGTGGCATAGTGTTATCTGAAAGGGGCTTAGACTAGTTAAAAATGTATACTGTAAATTTCATTACAGTTTTTACATAGAATAATTGTTAACAGAGGAGATGTTAAATGGATCCATATAAAATGTTCTTTCAATTAAAACAAGAGAGGGCAAAAAAGAAAGGAGCAAAGAAAAAACAAAAAATAAATGCAATGAATAGAAAACAGTTAAAAACATGGTAGATATTAATATAACTATATCAATAATTACTTGAAATGTGAATCCTCTAAACATGCCAATTAAAAGAAAGACTATCAGAGTGAAAAAAGACCTAACTGTATGTTGTTTACAAGAAACCAACTTGGAAAATTCCAGAAAGCATCATTCTAACACTAGACATGCTCACTATGAAGACAGATGAACCTAAAGGCTATCTCCCTGAAGACATCTTTAGTCTGGCAATCATGCGCATCCTGGTCACTGTTGAAGAAGATTGTACCGTCTTGGAGGAATCAGTGGTGAATCATGGCAAAAAAAAAAATCATCTTAAAATATCATTCCCTGAAAAAAGTGAATCCCACTTTAAAGATGAAGCCTTTATTAAGTTAATAGTAAAGGAACAGAGCAGCTCAAAATAAAGCTAAAGTATCTGTACTAATACCTGATAAAACAGACTTTGAAACAAGAAAGGTTATCAGGGTTAAAGAGGAGCATTGCATAATAATAAAGGCAGTACACAATGATAAATTTTCAGATAAAACATAACAATATTAAATGTGTATACAACTAACAAGAAGATGTCAAAATATGTGACAAAACCTGATAGACAAATTCACTTTATTTAAACATGGCCTTCAATAACCTTCTGTTAGTAATAAAAGCAGAAAAACAATAAGGATATAGAGCAACACTATCAATTACATCTAATTGATATTTATAGTACATTCCTCCAAATGACAGCAGAATACACATTCTTCTCAACTTCACGTGTACACTCATCATGATAGACCACATTCTGGCCTACAAAAAGAACTTTAAGAGATGTAGAAAGATAGAAATCATACAAAGGATGTTCTTGTACCACAATGAAATAGAACTAGAAATAAGTAATAGAAAGATAGCTGGGAAATTCACAAATATCTGGAAATTAAACAATGCATTTCTAAATAATCCATTGGTCAAATAACAGGACTCAAGAGAAAATAAAAAATACTTTGAACTAAGTGAAAATGAAAATATAACTTTCAAAATTTGTGAGAAGCATCAACAGCAGAGACAGAGATGACCAACAGACACATGAAAAAAATGATCAGTGTCACTAATTATTAGGAAACTGCAAATCAAAACCACAATGAGGTATCACTTCACTACTGCCAGAATGGCTGTTGTCAAAAGTGCAACGAATCATAGGTGTTGGCAAGGATTTGGAGGAAAAGGAACCCTTGTGCACTGTTGGTAGAAATGTAAATTGGTGCATACTTTATGGAAAACAATATAGAGGTTTCTCAAAAAAATTAAAAATAGAAGTACCATATGATACATCAATTCCACTTCTGGGTAAATATCAAAGAAAATGAAAACACTAATTCAAAAACTATATGAACCCCTACTATGTTCACTGCATTATTTACACAAGTCAAGATTTGAAAGCAACCTACATGTCTGTCAATAGATGACTGGTTTATATATACACAATGGAATCGTACTCTGCCATTAAAAAAGAATAAAATCTTGCCATTTGCAACAACATGAATGGACCTACAGGGTATTATGCTTAGTGAAATAAGTCAAACAGAGGAAGACAAGTATTATATGACTTCATTTACATTTGGAATTCCCAAAATCCCAAATGAATAAACATAACAAAGCAGAACATACTCATGGAGAATAAACATGTGATTGCCAGAAAGGAGTTTCGTTCAGTTCAGTCTCTCAGTTGTGTCCGACTCTTTGCAACCCCATGGACTGCAGCACCCCAGGCTTCCTGTCCATCACCAACTCCCAGAGTCCACCCAAACTCATGTCCATTGAGTTGGTGATGCCATCCTACCATCTCATCCTCTGTCATCCCCTTCTCCTCCTGCTCTCAATCTTTCCCAGCATCAGGGGCTTTTCAAATGAGTCAGCTCTTCTCATCAGGTGGCCAAAGTATTGGAGTTTCAGCTTCAGCATCAGTCCTTCCAATGAACACCCAGGACTGATCTTCATTAGGATGGACTGGTTTGATCTCCTTGCAGTCCAAGGGACTCTCAAGAGTCTTCTCCAACACCACAGTTCAAAAGCATCAATTTTTCTGTGCTCAGTTTTCTTTACATTCCAACTCTCACATCCATACATGACTACTGGAAAAACCATAGCCTTGACTAGATGGGGCTTTGTTGGCAAAGACCTTACTTTGCTGTCTAGATTGGTCATAACTTACCTTCCAAGGAGTAAGCGTCTTTTAATTTCATGGCTGCAGTCACCATCTGCAGTGATTTTGGAACCCAAAAAATAAAGTCTGACACTGTTTCCCCATCTATTTGTCATGAAGTGATGGGACTGGATGCCATGATCTTAGTTTTCTGAATGTTGAGCTTTAAGCCAACTTTTTCACTCTCCTCTTTCACTTTCATCAATAGGCTTTTTAGTTGTTCTTCACTTTCTGCCCTAAGGGTGGTGTCATCTGCATATCTGAGGTTACTGATATTTCTCCCAGCAATCCTGATTCCAGCTTGTGCTTCATCCAGCCCAGCATTTCTCATGATGTGCTCTGCTTATAAATTAAATAAGCAGGGTGACAATATACAGCCTTGACGTATTTGAAACCAGTCTGTTGTTCCATGTCCAGTTCTACTGTTGCTTCCTGACCTGCATACACATTTCTCAAGAGGTAGGTCAGGTGGTCTGGTATTCTTATCTCTTTCAGAATTTTCTACAGTTTCTGGTGATCCACACAGTCAAAGGTTTGGGCATAGTCAATAAGCAGAAAAGGAGAGGGTGGGGGCAAAGACTGAAATAGGTAAGAGTTTAGGAAATACAAGCTTTCAGTTACAAAAGAAATGGGTCACAGGGATGAAATGCACAGCATGAGAAATACAGTGATATCATAATATCTTTGTATGGTGACAGTAACTGGACTTATTGTGATGATCATTTTACAGGGTATAAAAATGTTGAATCACTATGGTGTACATCTGAAGCTAATGTAATATTGTAAGTTAATTATAAAAAGTAAAATATGGTTTAACACTAAAACTTGAAAATGAAAAACATAGTTGGAGGACCACAAATTCCAATCTTAAAGCTTACTACAAAGTTTCAGTAATCAAGACAGTGTGGTACTTACACAAGGATATACATATAGATAAATGAAATAGATTACAGAGCCCAGAAATAAACCCATGTATCTATAGTCAACTGATTTTCTATAAGAATGCCAAGCACCTGTTGGTTATTTGTAAGTCTTCTTTGGAAAAATGTCTGTCCATCATTAATTGGATTGTTCGGATTTTTCCTATTGAATTATATGAATTCTTTATATGTTTTGGACATTAACCCCTTATCAGACCTATTATTTGCCAATGTATTTAATCCATCTCAAGTTAATTTTTGTGAGTGGTGAAAGATAGCAGTCCAAATTAAGATCTTTCTTTTTTCTTAATATAAGCATTGGTTTCTATAACTTACTTCTTAGTGCTGCGATAAAGGACAGAAATGGTATGGACCTAACAGAAGCAGAAGATATTAAGAAGAGATGGCAAGAATATACAGAAGAACTGTACAAAAAAGATCTTCACGACCCAGATAATCACAATGGTATGATCACTGACCTAGAGCCAGACATTCTGGAATGTGAAGTCAAGTGGGCCTTAGAAAGCATCATTACAAACAAAGTTAGTGGAGGTGATGGAATTCCAGTTGAACTATTCCAAATCCTGAAAGATGATGCTGTGAAAGTGCTGCACTCAATATGCCAGCAAATTTGGAAAACTCAGCAGTAGCCACAGGACTGGAAAAGGTCAGTTTTCATTCCAGTCCCAAAGAAAGGCAATGCCAAAGAATGCTCAAACTACCGCACAATTGCACTCATCTCACACGCTAGTAAAGTAATGCTCAAAATTCTCCAAGCCAGGCTTCAGCAATATGTGAACCGTGAACTTCCTGATGTTCAAGCTGGTTTTAGAAAAGGCAGAGGAACCAGAGACCAAATTGCCAACATCCGCTGGATCATAGAAAAAGCAAGAGAGTTCCAGAAAAACGTTTATTTCTGCTTTACTGACTATGCCAAAGCCTTTGACTGTGTGGATCACAATAAACTGTGGAAAATTCTGAAAGAGATGGGAATACCAGACCACCTGATCTGCCTCTTGAGAAATTTGTATGCAGGTCAGGAAGCAACAGTTAGAACTGGACATGGAACAACAGACTGGTTCCAAATAGGAAAAAGAGTTCATCAAGGCTGTATATTGTCACCCTGTTTATTTAACTTATATGCAGAGTACATCATGAGAAACGCTGGACTGGAAGAAACACAAACTGGAATCAAGATTGCCAGGAGAAATATCAATAGCCTCAGATACGCAGATGACACCACCCTTATGGCAGAAAGTGAAGAGGAACTCAAAAGCCTCTTGATCAAAGTGAAAGAGGAGAGTGAAAAGTTGGCTTAAAGCTCAACATTCAGAAAACGAAGATCATGGCATCCGGTCCCACCATTTCATGGGAAATAGATGGGGAAACAGTGGAAACAGTGTCAGACTTTATTTTTGGGGGCTCGAAAATCACTCCAGATGGTGACTGCAGCCATGAAATTAAAAGACGCTTACTCCTTGGAAGGAAAGTTATGACCAACCTAGATAGCATATTGAAAAGCAGAGACATTATTTTGCCAACAAAGGTCTGTCTAGTCAAGGCTATGGTTTTTGCAGTGGTCAGGTATGGATGTGAGAGTTGGACTGTGAAGAAGGCTGAGCACCGAAGAATTGATGCTTTTGAACTGTGTTGTTGGAGAAGACTCTTGAGAGTCCCTTGGACTGCAAGGACATCCAACCAGTCCATTCTGAAGGAGATCAGCCCTGGGATTTCTTTGGAAGAAATGATGCTAAAGCTGAAATTCCAGTACTTTGGCCACCTCATGCAAAGACTGACTCATTGGAAAAGACTCTGCTGCTGGGAGGGATTGGGGGCAGAAGGAGAAGGGGACAACAGAGGATGAGATGGCTGGATGGCATCACTGAGTCGATGGACGTGATTCTGAGTGAACTCCGGGAGTTGGTGATGGACAGGGAAGCCTGGAGTGCTGTGATTCATGGGGTTGCAAAGAGTCGGACACAACTGAGCGACTGATCTGATCTGATCTGATATATTCTAGTATGTTGTATTTGCATTTCATTTGGTTCAAGGTATTTTTATTTCCCTTTTGATATTTCCTTAACTCTTGGCTGTTCAGGAGTGTATCATTTATTTAATTTCCACATTTTTTGAATTTTCCAGTCTTCTTAAATTTGCTTAGACATGTTTTATGACCTAACGTTTGATCTATCCTAGAAAATATTCTGTGTGTACCTTAGAAGAATGTATATTCTGTTCTGTTGAATGTAATGCTTTCTATATGTCTGTTAGACATTTGGGCTAAAGTATAATTTAAATCCAAAGTTTCATTTTTGATTTTTGGTGTGGAATATTTATCCGTTCTTGAAAGTGGTATATTGGAATTTCCCACCATTACTGTGGTTTTGTCTATATTGCCCTTCAGATCTGTTATTATTTGCGCTATATATTTAGATACTCTAGTAATGGTTGCATAATACATATATTTATTATTGTCACATCTTTTTTATAATTTTTAAATTTATTTATTTTTGGCTGTGCTGAGTCTTTGTTGCTGTATGCTGGCTTTCTCTAGTTATGGCAAGTGGGGGGTACTCTCGAATTGCAGGGCTGGTTTCTCATGGCAGTGGCATCTCTTATTGCAGAGCACAGGCTCTAGGGCATACTAGCTTCAGTAGACGCAACACACAGGCTCAGTAGTTGCATTCTGCAACTTCATGCTGAATGCTCTAGAGCAAGAGCTCAACAGTTGTGGTGCACAGGTTTAGGTGCCCTGCAGCACATGGGATCTTCGCAGACCAGGGATTTAACGCATGTCTTCTGCATCGCAGGTAGATTCTTAACCACTGGACCACCATGGAAGTCCTGGTACATCTTCTTACTGAATTAATCCTTTTATCATTATATATGACCTCCTTGGTCTCTTGTTACTGTTTTTGGTCTAAAATCTATTTTGTCTGATATAAATAAAGCTATTCCTGCTCACGTTTGGTTTTGCTTTCTAAGAATATCTCTTGCCTTGCCTTCATTTTAAGCTTTGATGTGTCCTTAAAGCTGGAATGAGTCCGTTGTAGGCAGCATATGACTAACTCTAAGTCCATCACCCACTTTATACATTTTGATTGGAGAACTCAATCCACTTACTTTTAGAGTAATTGTTGATAGGTTAGAACTTACTAATGTCATCTTATTAATTTTTTTTAGATGTGTTATAGTTTCCTTGTTCTTTTCTTCATATATTGCTACCTTCCTTTGTAAATTACTGATTTCTCGTAGTGTTTGCCTATGCCTTGAATACCTTCTTTTTATCTGTTTGTGAATTCACTATAGGTTTGTTTTATTGTTTATGGTTACCATGAAACTTACATAAAACATAACATTCATAATGCTCTATTTTAAGATGTTAACAACTTAGATCACATACGTTTTTGATGTCACAACTTATCTCTTTTTATATTGTGTTCATTATCAGATTATTGTGGTTTTAGTTATTTTTAATACTCTTTTAAGCTTTATATTAAGTGGTTAGCGCTCCACCGTATTATAGAATTCAGTTCAATTCAGTCACTCAGTCGTGTCCCACTCTTTGCGACCCCATGAATCACAGCACGCCAGGCATCCCTGTACATCACCAACTCCCGGAGTCTACCCAAACTCATGTCCATCGAGTTGGTGATGCCATCCAGCCACCTCATCCTCTGTCATCCCCTTCTCCTCCTGCCCCCAATCCCTCCCAACATCAGGGTCTTTTCAAATGAGTCAGCTCTTCACATCAGGTGGCCAAAGTATTGGAGCTTCAGCTTCAGCATCAGTCCTTCCAGTGAATACCCAGGACTGATCTCCTTCAGGATGGACTGGTTGGATCTCCTTGCAGTCCAAGGGACTCTCAAGAGTCTTCTCCAACACCACAGTTCAAAAGCATCAATTCTTCGGCACTCAGTTAGGGTATTCTAAATTTGTCTCTACTTACCTTTACTATTGTGCTTTATATTTTCATAGCATTTATGTTACTAACTGGTGACCTGTCACTTCTGCTTGAAGATCTCCTTTCAGCATTTCTTGTAAGATAGATCTAGTAGTAATGAATTCCCTTAACTTTTGTTTGTCTGAGAAAGTCTTTATTGCTCTTTCATTTCTGATGGGCAGCTTTATAGGTAAAGCATTTTTGGTTGGCAGCCTTTTTACTTTCAGCATTTTGAGTATATGATTCCACTTCCTCTGATTGCAAGATCTGTGCTGAAAAATCTGCTGATAGCTTAGGAAGTTCCCTTGTAAGTCTCAAGCTCTTTTTCTTTTCCTGGTTTTAAGTTTCTCTCTTTGTTTTTGATATTTGAAAGTTTTATTATGCTGCATCTTGGAAGGGATCTCTTTAAGTTAATTTTGTTTGATGACCTGTGAGGTTCATGAATTTAGATATCCAAATCTCTCCCCAGTTTGGGACGTTCTCAGCCATTATTTCCTTACAAAATCTTTCTGCCATCTTCCCCCTCTCTGTTTCTTCTGGAACTCCAATAATCCACAAATTAGTTCTTTAAATGGTATCCCATAAATCTTCACTCTTTTTTATTCTTTTTTCTTTATTCTCTTCTGTCTTCTGTCTCACATATTCTTTTTTTTTTTTTTTTGCTTGATCTCTGCTGCTACTGATGCTTTCTATTGAATTTCATTCACTGTATTCTTCAGCTCCAGAATTTATGCTTGATTGTTGTTAATTATTTTTATCTCTGTTGAACTCATTTTGTTTATACATTGTTTTCCTAATTTTTCGTTGAATTTTCTTTTGGTGTTTTCTTGTAACCCATTGAGTTTCCTCAAAACAGCTATTTTAAATTATTTAAATTATAAATCTCCATGTCTTTTGGGTCAGTGACTAGAAGATTATTGTGATTCTTGATGGGATCATGTTTCCTTGATTTTTCATGTTCCTTAAAGTTGTGCATAGCTATCTTTGCATATGAACTAGTAGCCGTTTCCTCCAGTCTTTACCCTCTGCCTTCAGCAAGATACTTTTTTTAACCCTGGTAAGGATTCCGAGGCTTTCTCAGGACTTCTGTGGATACACCTGCTCCAATCTTCTTGCTTCCTCTTGTAGCAGAATTCTTAAGCTTATATGCTTTCTCTCAATCCTATAACATACTAGGCCAAGTGCCGACATCCTCCTTTTTGTTTTTCCAAAGGTGAAACTAAGTCTTAAATTTGTTATCTCTTGCTGACCCTCATATCCAAACTGGCTTTCTGTGCATGCTCATCAGCTGTCTGCCAAAGGTCACTTTCACTACTGCCCTTAGGAGTATACAGAGGGTTGAGGTAGAAGTGGGTATGGTTGACGTTCATGGAATTCTGGGAATGCCTGTGGGCCAGTTAAAGGTATCCATGGGTGTGACATTCCCAGTGGCTCATGCGTGTGCTTTTTGATGGAGTTCACACTGCAATTAGTAGGATCTTTGCCCCTTAAGCTCTCCAGTAGTCCTATATGCTATCCTCCCAGACTCTTCCCATCTCCCCGGCTTGCAGCTCATGATTAAGTACTCTGGATGAGGTGAGAGAGAAATGAGCCCCTTTGGCAATGTCCCACACAACTGGGGAAGGTGAGTGCTCACTCACAGACTCTCCCTTTCACCTACAGGATAAACCCAGGCTAAGGAAGATCATTCCTGGCCCGGAGCCGTGCAACCTTGAGGGAGGGATGATGTGCGTAAAGTCAAGTTGTTCCTTTTACCCAGTCCAATGTTTCAAACTCACATTTTTTTTTTTCTCCAACAATTTCCTAAGACTTCTCTGGAACCTGGGCTTCCACAAAATCTTTTGCATCTGTGGGTAATTGTCTAAGACAGTCTTCCAGGGGTTCCCAGACTGAGGCAAAGAAGGACTGCAGCTGGTTTGTGAACACTGCAAGGTCTAAAGCCAAGACTTAGGTTTGTATGCCTATTACCTGGTATGACTCCTCCTGGGTCTCCTGGTATATAGTACTGGATCCATAGCTCTCACAAAGAACTTGTGTCTGTGGATAAATGCCAGATTACTGTTGGCAGTAGAAGGAGGGGACAAAAATAAGGGATGTCTTATTCCACTGTGATGCTGACATTGCTCACCTTGTGCCATCTTTTATTTTGGTTTTCTTAATACTTTTGTGATGCTGCTTAGCATACAGCAAAGCCCTCTCTAAAGACAGCTCTGCTGAGGAAAAAAAATAAAAATTTGGACACAGATATGGATATAATAAAAAATTCTAAAAACAACTTTTTCTCTGACAACATTTGGAGAACGGGAGAAAAAAAAAAAAGGTTAATGAAAAGTTTCCATGCTGGAAACCTTGTGAATGAAGATGAAGGAGATATGGAGACACCTGGGCTAAGTGAATAAGCATTTGTCAGTTCCTCATTCCCAGAACTGCTTAAGAAAAACTGGTCTTGCCTAAAGGAAGAAAAGGAATTGCAAAAGAAATGTAATTTCTTAATCTATAATTTATTTCACATGTTGAGTTTGCCTAGGTCAGTGATTCTCGGTAAACCTGATCTGATGACTGATTCTGCACTAATATAGAGGGGATGAAGTAGATGTAATAGCATATTCAAAAGCAGAGACATTACTTTGCCAACAAAGGGACGTCTAGTCAAGGCTATGGTTTTTCCAGTCGTCATGTATGGCTGTGAGAGTTGGACTGTGAAGAAAGCTGAGCGCCGAAGAATTGATGGTTTTGAAGTATGGTGTTGGAGAAGACTCTTGAGAGTCCCTTGGACTGCAAAGAGATCCAACCAGTCCATTCTGAAGGAGATCAGTCCTGGGTGTTCTTTGGAAGGAATGATGCTGAAGCTGAAACTCCAGTACTTGGGCCATCTCATGCAAAGAGTTGACTCATTGGAAAAGACTCTGCTGCTGGGAGGGATTGGGGGCAGGAGGAGAAGGGGACGACAGAGGATGAGATGGCTGGATGACATCACTGACTTGATGGACGTGAGTCTGAGTGAACTCCGGGAGTTAGTGATGGACAGGGAGGCCTGGGGTGCTGCAATTCATGGGGTCGCAAAGAGTCAGACACAACTGAGCGACTGAACTGAACTGAACTGAACTGAAGTAGATGTAGAGGGGAATCTATACCCTGATGCAAGAAATAATCTCTTACCAGGTTCCCAGGAAAGATAGTTTGTTGCCAATTCAATTTTATCTCAAGCACGATCTTTACCTCGGGAGGCCAGCCTAAGATGAGACTTCTGAAATAAGCAACACTCTTTCTTGCTATTTCTCTGCCCCTCTCTTTTCAGGTAGCCATTGTCCTCAGGTTGCCTTCTGACTATGAGACCACCACACTCAAACATTGCCTCTTGTCCCACAGTAAGTCTTCCCTACCTCAACTGTCATGCGCGCTTGACACGTACTCATTGAAAGCATAATGTGCACGTCAGTAAGAAGTTCCTGGGGATATAGGAGAACATTCAGGAAATGGGCTCATATGCTACCTATGGATGCTTACAATGTCCCATGTTCCAATATAACTTACTAACCTATAAATGATACCATGTTGTACCCTCCAAGGAGTATCTGCAGAGATCTGCAGAGATGAGTTTTAAGAGGATCTCTGCAGATCATCTGCAGAGATGAGTTTTAAGAGGATCTGATCCTCTTAAAACTCATACTAAAAAGGATGATTTTCATAATACTGGGAATTTTAGTAGGCAACAGGCTCCTATGGGAGATATTCTGGGGCCATAAAGTATATTTCAAACCACACCAGGAAGAGAATTCTGTACACCAAGTCAGACTGTCAAGTGATCTCCACAAAATATGTAAAATTCTTGATAAAAATGTACTGACTAGCTAAATAGAAAGATAATAAGATAAACAGAGAGAGATAATAAATAAATGCACAGTCTGGGAAGTTTGCTGAAGGTAACCTAGATGACATCTTGTCACACATTGATATAGAGAATTATATTGTTAACAGATATTAGAGAACTGGCAAGGTAAACAGGGAACACTGAAGGTATGATGGAAATGGATATTGAAGAAAGCGGCTATCACAGCTGGGACTGGGGGAATTAAGAAAAAAGTTAGGAAAGTAAATCTTAGAAGCCTGAAGGAGGAGCCTTTTGGGGCTAGGACTCAGACTTCTGAGGAGGGATGCTGCTGTGCAGTGATTGGGGCTCCAGGTGTTTGAATGAGGGACTGCAGAGCTGGACTGAGACCTCTGAGGAAGGAACATGAGCTAGTTGGGGCTGGTGTCTCTGGAGAGGTGCAATGGAGCTGGTTCTAGAAGTGCTGGGAAAATTGCAAACTAGAATCAGCTCTGGCTAACAGAAGGCATGACACTCAAGGTGAAGTGAAGAGTCTTTGCTGGGGTGATGGGAGAGGGATGAGAAGCAGACAGGAAGGAGTCGGATTCTTCCATTCACTCCAGCCTCCCTCCAGCATCTGTATTAAGGGAGCCTAACAGGGTCCAAATGGCAAAGAAGGACATAATGGGGTTTGCAGAATTCTGTCCCCACCTTTATAGAGGCAAACAGAGGATGGATTTGAAGCTGAGGGACAGTAGCTTAATAACAAACACATATCTTAATTTTAGTGTTTTTCACAAAGCTTTAGTTTTTCAGAAATCTTCTTTGTTTTCAAACATATGATTTAAAATTTAAAATTATATTTTAAGAAGTTGCTTCTGACTGATATAACATTCAGTCTATCAGTCATTATCTTTCCATATGAAAATTAAACCTTCATGTATTGAAAAATATATCCAGTTATTAGAAGATGTTATTCCCTCTTAAGCAAAGTAAATATCATGTCCAGGGAGTTGTAACTCCATCATAAGGTTTGAAAGAGAACTTTTTTCCCATAGGGACATGATCAAGGATTTGAATTGCATAATAATAATATGGAGATTTCTCAAAAATAGACAAATCAAAGCACTAGACTATATCAAAGTAAAATTTGCAAAGAAAATGACTGTGCCAAAGACTTTTGAGGGCTCCTGTATACATCCTTAATGATCTTCTGATTTATGTGACAGTGGGCAAAACACTGCTTCAACAATGTAAATAACAGCATCAGTAGAAACTTACTGAGAGGTTACCACTTGCCAAGTATTATTCTAAATACTTAGCACAACTTAACATATTCAATTCTTACAATGACTTAGAAAACATCTCTATTTTATAGACTAATTGACTTGCCCAGGATCGCACAGCTAGTTAGTGGCACAGCCAAGATGCAAACCCTGCAATCTGGTTCTAGGAATCATATGTTTAACTTCTATTCCATCACTCCTCCTATGAAGGAGCAACACTAAATTAACTAATTTAGTGAAAGAAACATATTCAACATCTCTTTCAGTCATACATCACCTAATTAATGGACACAGAGACATGGGCTTGGACTCAGAATTCTGTAGTGGGTTCTGTGCAGTAGTCTGGTGCCACCATCTGGTTCCTATAGTAACACCAAGCACAGAAACATCCAGCACAAGCCTAAAGTGTGGGTAGAGATACTCACAAGTCACATTACATAGAGATAACAAAACTTGCACAAAAAAAGAAACTACAAGTCATTATTTCTAAAACAATGTGCAGAGTAAAAGAAGTCAAATTCAAGACAGTACCTGTTGTGTGATCCCTATATGAAACATTAGGAGAGGCTGATCTAATCTATACAGACAGCACATCAGTGATTGCCCAGGCTTGGAATTATTGATTGAGAAAGGATACAAGGGAATATTTTGAGGTGACGGAATTGTTCTATATCTTGATCATCATGGTGGTTACATGAGTACAATCATTTGTCAAAACTCATGGAATTATATAATTAAATAGATATAATTTACTGTATGTAAATTATACATCAGTAAACTTGATAAGAAAACATTATTGCACATTATTTCCAGAGAAGGGATTTTTTCATCCAAAAAATATTTATTGAGTGCCTACTGTGTTCCAGCTCTCTTCTGTAAGTTTTATATCATCAGTGAACAAAACAGATAAAGATCCTTGTCCCCATGGAGCTTATATTCTAGCAAGTGGAAAGAAAGATAAACAACAAATAGGGAAAAATAAGAACATTATAAGACTAAATGGTTCAAAGTAGCATTTGACAATATGCTAATATGCTAAGTCACTTCACAGTCTTGTGGGGCACTGCTGCTCCTGCTGTTAAGTTGCTTCAGTCATGTCCGACTCCGTGCGACCCCATAGATGGCAGCCCACCAGGCTCCCTCGTCCCTGGGATTCTCCAAGCAAGAACACTGGAGTGGGTGGCCATTTCCTTCTCCAATGCATGAAAGTGAAAAGTGAAAGGGAAGTCGCTCAGTCATGTCCGACTCATAGCGACCGCATGGACTGCAGCCTACCAGGTTCCTCCATCCATGGGATTTTCCAGGTAGGAGTACTGGAGTGGGTTGCCATTGCCTTCTCTGATTTGACAATACTAGCTCCAAAGAAAATTGTTGATTTTTGACCTTGAGTAAAATACCTAATTCATTGATTCAATAAATATTTAATAAAAGATCTATCATGTGTTAGGCATTTCTAATAGCAACCACAGTTACAAAAATATGTTTGACATAATCCTTACTCAAAAAGAGTCTCCACAGAATTAAATATGGAAAGGCAGTTTTGAACCTCAGTGTAGTAAAGACTGTGATAGCTGTAAGCACAGGGTTCTTTAAGACCTGTAACCGAGTCTTAGGTGAGAGAAGACTTCATAGAGGAAATAACTCTTAATCTAGAGCTACAGTGAATAGAAGTTATGGGCAAAACAGAAGGAAGAAACATCAAGGAGTGGAACAGTGTATGCAGAGAGTCACTAGAGAAGAAGATCATGGCTTATTATGGAAACTGAAAGGGAATCAGTATGATTGCAGTGAGAGGGTTGGAAAAGAGGAAGGTAGAAAGAGGTAAGAGAGGCACCAAAACCTTCTTGAAAACCTTCCAAGAATCTTGGAAGACCTGGAGAATAGGTTCAATGTTTTCCCAGAAGCTGAGAGAAAAACTGAAGCATTTTAAGCAGAGAAAGGATATAAAAAGATTTATACTTTTTTAAAAAGTAAGCTTTTTTTTAATGCACACAAGTATTGGCATATAGTCCCACCACCTCAGACAAGCCCTAATGATATACTGATACTAATCCTTAAAAGTGATACAGCCATGGTTTAAGGCCTTTTTAAACACTCAAACTATATAGGTTGATATACAGTGAAAAATCATAGATCATCAACAGAGTTCAGTTCAGTCCAGTCACTCAGTCGTGTCCGATTCTTTGAGACCCCATGGACTGCAGCACGCCAGTCTTTCCTGTCCATTACCAACTCCTGGAACTTACTCAACTTCATGTCCATGGAGTCAGTGATACCATCCAACCATCTCATCCTCTGTCATCGCCTTATCCTCCCACCTTCAATCTTTCCCAGCATCAGGGTCTTTTCCAATGAGTCAGTTCTTCGCATCAAGTGGCCAAAGGATTTGAATTTCAGCTTCAGCATTAGTCCTTCCAATGAATATTCAGGACTGATTTCCTTTAGGATTGACTGGTTCAATATTCTTGCAGTTCAATATCCTTGCATTTCAAGGGGCTCTCAAGAATCCTCTACAATACCACAGTTAAAAAGCATCAATTCTTCAGCACTCAGCTTTCTTTACAGTCCAACTCTCACATCCATAGAAGACTACTGGAAAACCATAGCTTTGACTAGACGGACCTTTGTTGGCAAAGTAATGTCTCTGCTTTTTAATATGCTGTCGAGGTTGGTCATAGCTTTTCTTCCAAGGAGCAAGCATCTTTTAATTTCATGGCTGCATCTGTAGTGATTTTAGAGCCGAAGAAAATAAAGTCTGTCACTGTTTCCATTGTTTCCCTATCTATTTGCCACCAAATGATGGGACCAGATACCATGATCTTAATTTTCTGAATGTTGTTTTAAGCCAACTTTTTCACTCTCCTCTTTCACTTTCATCAAAAGTCTCTTAGTTCTTCTTCACTTTCTGCCATAAGGGTGGGGTCATCTTCATATCTGAGGTTATTGACATTTCTCCCAGCAATCTTGTTTCTAGCCTGTGCTTCCTCCAGCCCAGTATTTCGTGTGATGTACTCTGCATATAAGTTAAATAAGCAGGGTGACAATATACAGCCTTGACATACGCCTTTCCAGATTTGGAACCAGTCTGTTGTTCTATGTCCAGTTCTAATTGTTGCTTCCTGACCTACATACAGATTTCTCAGCAGGCAGGTCAGGTGGTCTGGTATTCCCATCTCTTTCAGAATCTTCAACAGTTTATTGTGATCCACACAAAGACTTTAGTGTCGTCAATAAAGCAGAAGTAGATGTTTTTCTGGAACTCTCTTGCTTTTTTGATGATCAAATGGATGTTGGCAATTTGATCTCTGGTTCCTCTGCCTTTTCTAAATCCATCTTGAACGTCTGGAAGTTCTCAGTTCACGTAATGTTGAAGTCTGGCTTGGAGAATTTTGAGCATTACTTTGTTAGCTTGTGAGATGAGTGCGATTGTGTGGTAGTTTGAACATTCTACGGCATTGCCTTTCTTTGGAATTGGAAGGAAAACTGACGTTTTCCAGTCCTGTGGCCACTGCTGAGTTTTTCAAATCTGCTGGCATATTGAGTGCAGCACTTTACAGAATCATCTTTTTGGATTTGAAATAGCTCAGCTGGAATTCCATCACCTCCACTAGCTTTGTTTGTAGGGATGCTTCTTAAGGCCCACTTGACTTTGCATTCCAGGATGTCTGGTTCCAGGTTAGTGCTTCCACCATCGTGGTTATCTGGGTCATGAAAATATTTTTTGTATAGTTCTTCTGTGTATTCTTGCCACCTCTTCTTAATATCTTCTGCTTCTGTTAGGTCCATATCATTTCTGTCTCTTATTGTACTCATTTTTGCATGAAATATTCCCTTGGTGTCTCTAATTTTCTTGAAGAGATCTCTAGTTTTCCCCATTCTGTTGTTTTCCTCTATTTCTTTGCACTGATCACTGAGAAAGGCTTTCTTATCTCTCCTTGCTATTCTTTGGAACTCTGCATTCAGATAGATATATGTTTTCTTTTCTCCTTTGCCTTTAGCTTCTCTTCTTTTCTCAGCTATTCATAAGGCATCCTCAGACAACCATATTGCCTTTTTGCATTTCTTTTTCTTGGGGATGGTCTTGATCCCTGCCTTTTGTACAATGTCATGAACCTCCATCCATAGTTCTTCAGGCAGTCTGTCTATCAGATCTAATCCCTTGAATCTATTTGCATTTCCACTGTATAATCATAAGGGACTTGATATAGATCATACCTGAATGGTTTAGTGGTTTTCCCTACTTTCTTCAATTTAGATTAAGAGAACTTGAGATATATCAACCCAGCTATAAAGTGTTTGGGTTTAGATTCAAACAAATTAACTGTAAAAGAACAATTATAATGTATCTGGGGAAATTTGAGCCCTGGCATTTCAAATTTGATGATGTTACTGCTACTGCTAAGTCACTTCAGTCGTGTCTGACTCTATGCGACCCCACAGATGGCAGCCCACCAGGCTCCCCCGTCCCTGGGATTCTCCAGGCAAGAACACTGGAGTGGATTGCCATTTCCTTCTCCAATGCATGAAAGTGAAAAGCGAAAGTGAAGTCGCTCAGTTGTGTCCCACCCTCAGCGACCCAATGGACTGCAGCCTTCCAGGCTCCTCTATCCATGGGATTTTCTAGTCAGGAGTACTGGAGTGGGGTGCCATTGCCTTCTCCGTTGATGATGTTAAAGAAGTAGTAATTTTTAATGTGATATATAGCAATTATGTTTTTTTTAAAAAGAGCTTTTATATCTAAGAGCTGTACTATTCAAGATGGTACCACCAGCTACATGTAGCTATTTATTTATTTATTTTTAATTTTATTTTATTTTTAAACTTTACAAATTGTATTAGTTTTGCCAAATATCAACATGAATCCACCACAGGTATACATGGGTTCCCCATCCTGAACCCTCCTCCCTCCTCCCTCCCCATACCATCCCTCTGGGTCGTCCCAGTGCACTAGCTCCAAGCA
This sequence comes from Bos grunniens, assembly GCF_055505025.1. Classification (NCBI taxonomy): domain Eukaryota; kingdom Metazoa; phylum Chordata; class Mammalia; order Artiodactyla; family Bovidae; genus Bos; species Bos grunniens. The sequence continues at coordinate 37,262,864 of NC_141172.1, forward strand.
TCCAGTATCGTGCATCAAACCTGGACTGGCAACTCGTTTCATACGTGATATTATACATGTTTCAATGCCATTCTCCCAAATCTTCCCACCTTCTCCCTCTACAACAGAGTCCATAAGACTGTTCCATACATCAGTGTCTCTTTTGCTGTCTCGTACACAGGGTTATTGTTAGCATCTTTCTAAATTCCATATATATGCGTTAGTATACTGTATTGGTGTTTTTCTTTCTGGCTTACTTCACTCTGTATAATAGGCTCCAGTTTCATCTACCTCATTAGAACTGATTCAGATGTATTCTTTTTAATGGCTGAGTAATACTCCATTGTGTATATGTACCACAGCTTTCCTATCCATTCATCTGCTGATGGACATCTAGGTTGCTTCCATGTCCTGGCTATTATAAACAGTGCTGCGATGAACATTGGGGTACACGTGTTTCTTTCCCTTCTGGTTTCCTCAGTGTGTATGCTGAGCAGTGGGATTGCTGGATCATAAGGCAGTTGTATTTCCAGTTTTTTAAGGAATCTCCACACTCTTCTCCATAGTGCCTGTACTAGTTTGCATTCCCACCAACAGTGTAAGAGGGTTCCCTTTTATCCACACCCTCTCCAGCATTTATTGCTTGTAGACTTTTGGATCACAGCCATTCTGACTGGTGTGAAATGGTACCTCATAGTGGTTTTGATTTGCATTTCTCTGATAATGAGTGATGTTGAGCATCTTTTCATGTGTTTGTTAGCCATCTGTATGTCTTCTTTGGAGAAATGTCTATTTAGTTCTTTGGCCCATTTTTTGATTGGGTCATTTATTTCTCTGGAGTTGAGCTGTAGGAGTTGCTTGTATATTTTTGAGATTAGTTGTTTGTCAGTTGCTTCATTTGCTATTATTTTCTCCCATTCTGAAGGCTGCCTTTTCACCTTGCTAATAGTTTCCTTTGATGTGCAGAAGCTTTTAAGTTTAATTAGGTCCCATTTGTCTATTTTTGCTTTTATTTCCAATATTCTGGGAGGTGGGTCATAGAGGATCCTGCTGTGATGTATGTCAGAGAGTGTTTTGCCTATGTTCTCCTCTAGGAGTTTTATAGTTTCTGGTCTTACGTTTAGATCTTTAATCCATTTTGAGTTTATTTTGGTGTATGGTGTTAGAAAGTGTTCTAGTTTCATTCTTTTACGTGTGGTTGACCAGATTTCCCAGCACCACTTGTTAAAGAGATTGTCTTTAATCCATTGTATATTCTTCCCTCCTTTGTCAAAGATAAGGTGTCCATATGTCCGTGGATTTATCTCTGGGCTTTCTATTTTGTTCCATTGATCTATATTTCTGTCTTTGTGCCAGTACCATACTGTCTTGATAACTGTGGCTTTGTAGTAGAGCCTGAAGTCAGGTAGGTTGATTCCTCCAGTTCCATTCTTCTTTCTCAAGATAGCTTTGGCTATTCGAGGTTTTTTGTATTTCCATACAAATTGTGAAATTATTTGTTCTAGCTCTGTGAAGAATACCATTGGTAGCTTGATAGGGATTGCATTGAATCTATAAATTGCTTTGGGTAGTATACTCATTTTCACTATATTGATTCTTCCAACCCATGAACATGGTATATTTCTCCATCTATTAGTGTCCTCTTTAATTTCTTTCACCAGTGTTTTATAGTTTTCTATGTATAGGTCTTTAGTTTCTCTAGGTAGATATATTCCTAAGTATTTTATTCTTTCCGTTGCAATGGTGAATGGAATTGTTTCCTTAATTTCTCTTTCAGTTTTCTCATTATTAGTGTATAGGAATGCAAGGGATTTCTGTGTGTTGATTTTATATCCTGCAACTTTACTATAATCATTGATTAGTTCTAGTAATTTTCTGGTGGAGTCTTTAGGGTTTTCTGTGTAGAGGATCGTGTCATCTGCAAATAGTGAGAGTTTTACTTCTTCTTTTCCAATTTGGATTCCTTTTATTTCTTTTTCTGCTCTGATTGCTGTGGCCAAAACTTCCAAAACTATGTTGAATAGTAATGGTGAAAGTGGGCACCCTTGTCTTGTTCCTGACTTTAGAGGGAATGCTTTCAATTTTTCACCATTGAGGATAATGTTTGCCATGAGTTTGTCATATATAGCTTTTATTATGTTGAGGTATGTTGCTTCTACTCCTGCTTTCTGGAGAGTTTTTATCATAAATGGATGTTGAATTTTGTCAAAGGCTTTCTCTGCATCTATTGAGATAATCATATGGTTTTTATTTTTCAATTTGTTAATGTGGTATATTACATTGATTGATTTGCGGATACTGAAGAATCCTTGCATCCTTGGGATAAAGCCCACTTGGTCATGGTGTATGATCTTTTTAATGTGTTGTTGGATTCTGATTGCTAGAATTTTGTTTAGGATTTTTGCATCTATGTTCATCAGTGATATTGGCCTGTAGTTTTCTTTTTATGTGGCATCTTTGTCACGTTTTGGTATTAGGGTGATGGTGGCCTCATAGAATGAGTTTGGGAGTTTACCTTCCTCTGCAATTTTCTGGAAGAGTTTGAGCAGGATAGGTGTTAGCTCTTCTCTAAATTTTGGGTAGAATTCAGCCGTGAAGCCGTCTGGACCTGGGCTTTTGTTTGCTGGAAGATTTTTGATTACAGTTTCAATTTCCATGCTTGTGATGGGTCTGTTAAGATTTTCTATTTCTTCCTGGTCCAGTTTTGGAAAGTTGTACTTTTCTAAGAATTTGTCCATTTCTTCCACGTTGTCCATTTTATTGGCATATAATTGTTGATAGTAGTCTCTTATGATCCTTTGTATTTCTGTGTTGTCTGTTGTGATCTCTCCAGTTTCATTTCCAATTTTATTGATTTGATTTTTCTCCCTTTGTTTCTTGATGAGTCTGGCTAATGGTTTGTCAATTTTATTTATCCTTTCAAAGAACCAGCTTTTGGCTTTGTTGATTTTTGCTATGGTCTCTTTTGTTTCTTTTGCATTTATTTCTGCCCTAATTTTTAAGATTTCTTTCCTTCTACTAACCCTGGGGTTCTTCATTTCTTCCTTTTCTAGTTGCTTTAGGTGTAGGGTTAGGTTATTTATTTGACTTTTTTCTTGCTTCTTGAGGTATGCCTGTATTGCTATGAACTTTCCCCTTAGGACTGCTTTTACAGTGTCCCACAGGTTTTGGGTTGTTGTGTTTTCATTTTCATTCGTTTCTATGCAAATTTTGATTTCTTTTTTGATTTCTTCTGTGATTTGTTGGTTATTCAGCAGCGTGTTGTTCAGCCTCCATATGTTGGACTTTTTAATAGTTTTTCTCCTATAATTGAGATCTAATCTTACTGCATTGTCGTCAGAAAAGATGCTTGGAATGATTTCTGTTTTTTTTAATTTACCAAGGCTAGATTTATGGCCCAGGATGTGATCTATCCTGGAGAAGATTCCATGTGCGCCTGAGAAAAAGGTGAAATTCATTGTTTTGGGATGAAATGTCCTATAGATATCAATTAGGTCTAACTGGTCTATTGTATCGTTTAAAGTTTGTGTTTCCTTGTTAATTTTCTGTTTAGTTGATCTATCCATAGGTGTGAGTGGGGTATTAAAGTCTCCCACTATTATTGTGTTATTGTTAATTTCTCCTTTCATACTTGTTAACATTTGTCTTACATACTGTGGTGCTCCCATGTTGGGTGCATATATAATTGTTATATCTTCTTCTTGGATTGATCCTTTGATCCTTATGTAGTGACCATCTTTGTCTCTTTTCACAGCCTTTGTTTTAAAGTCTATTTTATCTGATACAAGTATTGCTACTCCTGCTTTCTTTTGGTTCCTATTTGCATGGAAAATCTTTTTCCAGCCCTTCACTTTCAGTCTGTATGTGTCCCCTGTTTTGAGGTGGGTCTCTTGCAGACAACATATGTAGGGGTCTTGTTTTTGTATCCATTCAGCCAGTCTTTGTCTTTTGGTTGGGGCATTCAACCCATTTATGTTTAAGGTAATTACTGATAAGTATGATCCCGTTGCCATTTACTTTATTGTTTTGGGTTCGAATTTATACACTGTTTTTGTGTTTCCTGTCTAGAGAATATCCTTTAGTATTTGTTGGAGAGCTGGTTTGGTGGTGCTGAATTCTCTCAGCTTTTGCTTATCTGAAAAGCTTTTGATTTCTCCTTCATACTTGAATGAGATCCTTGCTGCATACAGTAATCTGGGCTGTAGGTTATTTTCTTTCATCATTTTAAGTATTGCCATTCCCTCCTGGCTTGAAGAGTTTCTATTGAAAGATCAGCTGTTATCCTTATGGGAATTCCCTTGTGTGTTATTTGTTGTTTTTCCCTTGCTGCTTTTAATATTTGTTCTTTGTGTTTGATCTTTGTTAATTTGATTAATATGTGTCTTGGGGTGTTTCGCCTTGGGTTTATCCTGTTTGGGACTCTCTGGGTTTCTTGGACTTGGGTGATTATTTCCTTCCCCATTTTAGGGAAGTTTTCAACTATTATCTCCTCAAATATTTTCTCATGGTCTTTCTTTTTGTCTTCTTCTTCTGGGACCCCTATGATTCGAATGTAGTAGCGTTTAATATTGTCCTGGAGGTCTCTGAGATTGTCCTCATTTCTTTTAATTCATTTTTCTTTTATCCTCTCTGATTCATTTATTTCTACCATTATATCTTCTAATTCACTAATCCTATCTTCTGCCTCTGTTATTCTACTATTTGTTGCCTCCAGAGTGTTTCTAATTGCATTTATTGCATTATTCATTATATATTGACTTTTTTGTTTCTTCTAGGTCCTTGTTAAACCTTTCTTGCATCTTCTCAATCCTTGTCTCCAGGCTATTTATCTGTGATTCCATTTTGATTTCAAGATTTTGGATCAATTTCACTATCATTATTCGGAATTCTTTATCAGGTAGATTCCCTATCTCTTCCTCTTTTGTTTGGTTTGGTGGGCATTTATCCTGTTCCTTTATCTGCTGGGTATTCCTCTGTCTCTTCATCTTGTTTAAATTGCTGATTTGGGGGTGTCCTTTCTGTATTCTGGCAGTTTTTGGAGTTCTCTTTATTGTGGCGTTTCCTCGCTGTGTGTGGGTTTGTACAGGTGGTTTGTCAAGGTTTCCTGGTTAGGGAAGCTTGTGTTGGTGTTCTGGTGGGTGGAGCTGTATTTCTTCTCTCTGGAGTGCAATGAAGTGTCCAGTAATGAGTTACGAGATGTCTATGGTTTTGGGGTGACTTTGGGCAGCCTGTATCTTGAAGCTCAGGGCTGTGTTCCTTTGTTGCTGGAGAATTTGCTTGGTATGTCTTGCCCTGGAACTTGTTGGCCCTTGTGTGGTGCTTGGTTTCAGTGTCAGTATGGAGGCGTTTGATGAGCTCCTGTCAATTAATGTTCCTTGGAGTCAGGAGTTCCCTGGAGTCAGGGTTTGGATTTAAGCCTCCTGCTTCCAGTTATTGGTCTTATTTTTACAGTAGTTTCAAAACTTCTCCTTCTATACAGCACATTGATAAAACATCTACATTGAAGATGAAAAGTTTCTCTACCGTGAGGGTCACCCAGAGAGGTTCACAGCGTTACATGGAGAAGAGAAGAGGGAGGAGGGAGTTAGAGATGACCCGAATGAGATGAGGTGGAATCAATAGTGGAGAGAGTGGGCTAGCCAATAATCACTTCCTTACGTGCACTCCACAGTTGGACCGCTCAGAAATGTTCACGGAGTTATACAGAGAAGAGAAGACAGAGGAAGGAGACAGAGGTGGCCAGAAGGATAAAAGGGGGGAATGAAAAGGAGGTAATAATAAGTAATCAGTAACCAGCCAGTAATCAGTTCCCTAAGTGTTCTCCACCGTCTGGAACACAGAAATTCACAGAGTTGGGTAGAGTAGAGAGGGGCTAGGGAGGAGACACAGGCGACCTGGTGGAGAAAAAGGAGAGTCCAAAGGGAGAGAGAGCAGTTAAGCCAGTAATCTCGCTCCCTAGTGAAAAATGGGTCCTGAAGATTGGGTTCTTAAAGGTACAAAATTGGTAACAAATACATAAAAGCAAAAATTAAAAATCTAGAGTTTGGAATTTTAAAAATACGATGTTAAAGAAAAGAAGAAGGAAAAGAAAGAGAGAAAAAACGAACAAACAAAAACAAACAAGGTCGTGAAAATTATAAAGAAAATATAGGTACAAAATTGATAACTAATACCAAAAAGCAAAAATTAAAAATCTAGAGTAGAGTTTGGAATTTCAAAAATACAATGTTAAAAAAAAAGAAGAAGAAAAAGAAAAAGAGAAAAAACAAACAAACAAAAACAAACAATGTCGCAAAAATTATAAAGAAAATACAGGTACAAAATTGATATCAAATACCAAAAAGCATAAATTAAAAATCTAGAGCAGAGTTTGGAATTTCAGATATACAATGTTATATAAAAGAACAAGAGAAAGAAACAGAGAAAAAGAAAAAAAAAGTCACAGAAATTATAAAAAAACTATAGGTACAAAATTGATAACAAATACCAAAAAGCTAGAATTAAAAATCTAGAGTAGAGTTTGGAATTTCAAAAATATAATGTTAAAGAAAAGAAGAAGAAGAAAAAAAAAAAAACAAGGTCAGAAAATTATAAAAAATATATATATATGAAGTTTGCTGAAGAAAAAAAAATAGGGTCTTTTTTTTTTTGCAAAGTAATAGGTTATAAAAGTGAAAATTAAAGGAATAATAGAGGACTTAAAAAAATTTTTTTAATTAAAAAAAAGAAAGAAAGAATGATCGTAAAAATAGTAAAAATATATCAAGGACTTTCTCTGGTTTTGTTGTGAGTATTGTGGGTTCAGCTCATTTTTGGCTAGTTCCTTGGTCCGACTTTTATTTCTCAAGATCTATAGGCCCCTTCCTATGTAGTCGGTAGTAACCACAGGGTTTTAATCTATTGCCTGTAGCTTCCAAGGCGGTTCCCTCTGTTATAGCTTCTTCTGTTTGCTGGACTCTTCAGTGTCTGGTTTCCGCCCTGACACAAAGGGGACGGTGGAGGACACTTTTTTTTTTTTTCTTTTTAGGCTCACTTGTTCAGTCGCCCTGTGGGGAGGGAGGGAGGGATGCTGCAAACAAGTAACACTGGCGTGTGCTCGCAGTGCCTCAGCCACACTGGGTCTGCCCCCGCTCACGTGTAGCCTCCCTGCCCACACTGCTCAGGCTCTAGGTTGTTCCGCCGGGAACCATCCGTGGCTGGCCCTGGGCTGCCTGCACCTCCCAGGTCCAAGCCGCTCAGGTTCAGGCACTCGGGTCGTCCTCAGAGGCGCGGACTCGGTTGGGCCTGGGTTTGTGCCCTTTCCAGGTCCCAGCAGCTCAGGTGATGAGGTGTTTAGCGAGCGCAATCGCTGCGACTTATCGCCTCCCCGCCGCTCGGTTATCTAGGTGTACAACCTGCGCACCTTCTCAGGGAGATGTTGACCGTCCAGACCCCCAAGAAGTTTTAGTTAGCAAAGAAGCCTGCTTAAAGTTTTATAGATAATGTCTCTCTGGGGCTGCGATTGCCCTCTTCCGGCTCTGGCTGCGTGTCACCGGAGGGGGAAGGTCTGCAGCCGGCTATCTCTGTTCAGTCCTTTGTTCCGTGCGCGGGCTTGGCGGTGTCTTAGGTTAGGGCTGGCTTTTCGCGTGATAGATATCCCACAGTCTGGTTTGCTAGCCCAGATTATCTCGCTCAGATAGCGCTCGGGGTATTCAGGCCAGGTCCTTACTCTAAGCAATGCAGCCCGCTCCGCGCCTCCCTGCCCAGCCCCCGCTTGCTAATGGCGTGTGCAGGCATCTGCGCTGCTTCTCCGCTGGGGGAGTTACCGTAGGGCTCACAATCTGCGAGTTTTAATTGTTTATTTATTTTTTTCTCCCTGTTATGTTGCCCTCTGTGCTTCCAAAGCTCGGCACAGATTTGGCAGTGAGAAGGTTTCCTGATGTTTGGAAACTTCTCTCTTTTTAAGACTCCCTTCCCAGGACAGAACTCTGTCCCTCCCTCTTTTGTCTCTTTTTTTGTCTTTTATATTTTTTCCTACCTCCTTTCAAAGACTTGGGTTGCTTTTCTAGGTGCCTGATGTCCTCTGCCAGCATTCAGAAGTTGTTTTGTGGAATTTACTCGGCTTTTAAATGCTCTTTTGATGAATTTGTGGGGGAGAAAGTGTTCTCCCCGTCCTACTCCTCCGCCATCTTGGCTCCTCCCCTTCCACATGTAGCTATTTAAATTTAGATTTAGGTCAATTAAAAATTTAAAGTTAAAATGTTTAGTTTCTCAGGCACATCAGCCACATTTCAATGCTTGGTAGCCATGTATGATTAGCTATGTATTGGACAGTACATGTGTAGAATATTTCTACCATTGCAGACAGTTCTATTGGACAGCTCTGTCTTAGCCATAAATACTGAATTACTTACTAATTAAATAATATAATGTCTGGAACTTGCTTTAAAATAATCCATTGTAGATAAAAGTAGCTGCTGCTGCTAAGTCGCTTCAGTCATGTCCGACTCTGTGAGACCCCATAGACAGCAGCCCACCAGGCTCCCCCGTCCCTGGGATTCTCCAGGCAAGGACAATGGGGTGGGTTGCCATTTCCTTCTCCAGTGAGTGGGTAGGAATATAAACAAATTGAACTGATCATTATTGAAGCTGGATCATGGGAAAGGAAGAAACGATCTATTCTCCCTACATATATGTGTGTTTGAAAATTTCCATAGTAGAAAATTAATAAAGTCTTCATACTTCTGCTTTTACCACTCCAGGCCCTTAGTACGTAAGTAGCCATTTTATTTGGAATAGTTATAAAAATAATAAAAATAATCTGTACACACATATGACAACATTTTTTATACTTTATAATTAGTTTGCCTAAAAGGATGATATGATAGATACTGTTCAGTAGTTTGCATTTTTATTAAGCAAAATATTCTAGAAAACTTTCTATTTAGCACATGCAAATCTGCTTTATTCTTTCTGAAGTCTATTCAATAATACACTGTATACATATATCATAATCTATTACAATTTATTTAAGTAGTCATCCATGGACAAATGGGCTTCCCAGGTGGTGCTATTAGGAAAGAACTCATCTGCCAATGCAGGAGACATAAGAGACATGGGTTTGATCCCTTGGTTTGGAAGAGCCCCTGGAGGATGGCATGGCAACTCACTCCAGTATTCTTGATTGGAGAATTCCATGGACAGAGGAGCCTAGCAGGCTACAGTCCATAGGGTTTCAACGAGTCAGACACAACTGAAGTGACTTAGCACACATGCACACACTCCATGGACAAATACAGACTACAGAATGGATTTGCTTGGTGGAGGTGAGGGTTGGAGCGCTAGAGTAGGTGAAGAGGACTTGTAAGTGACTTACCTGAGAGAAATGGATAAGAATAAGGTAATTCGGTGGGATAGGAAGAAGAGTTTAGATTAAAAAATATTTAAGAAGCAGAATTAAGAGAACTTGGTGATTTCTTGAATATGAATGAGGAAGTGGGAGAGGTCAGGGAGGAACCCAAGCTTTTTGACCTGGACAAGTGGTAATAACAGTCTTTAAAGAAAGAAATTATATCACTCTCATAGGAAGGAAAAGCTAATGAGCTTTGCTTTAGACATGTTCAGATTCAGCTGTCTGTAAGTCTTCACAGTTGCCTATATGCATCCTAAGGTCAGGAGAAGGTGGAGTGAAGCAGAGGTCTTCAGCATATACTTGGTGATGCAAGTCCAAAGAGTGAATTAAATCACCCAGCCTTTCTGAGATACAGTTCCCTTCTTAAAGGGTATGATAATGCTCCTCTCTCAACCTCCAGCACATGTACACAGAGAGAGTAGAACCATTCTGGAGCCAACACTATGATTTACTGTTGTATGATGTGCATTATTTATGAACAGAGTGACAAGATTTGTGTTTTAAAAAGGTTACATGAGGGATGACTGAAACCTTGGAAGGTATAAATTATTATTCTAGTCATCTATGTGAGTAAGAATGAAAGCTTGATCTAAGCATGGCAGTAGACTTAGAAATGCTGCTGCTGCTGCTGCTAAGTTGCGTCAGTCGTGTCTGACTCTGTGCAACCCCATAGACAGCAGCCCACCAGGCTCCGCCGTCCCTGGGATTCTCCAGGCAAGAACACTGGCATGGGTTGCCATTTCCTTCTCCAATGCATGAAAGTAAGAAGTGAAAGTGAAGAAGTGAGGAAACAGATTTGGGAAATAGTTATGCTAATTTCTCTTCCAAGTTGCAAGGCACATCGGCTCACTCAGATGATCTCAGATAATAGATTGGAAAGATGGATAAGGAAATAAGAAATATGAAGCTAAGTATTCTCAGCAGGTTTTATAGAGAAATAAATCATTATCAGGACATGATACAACTCATGCAATTTGATATTATTTCAATTGACTCATAATTTCTATTCACTTATGATTTCCCTACCTCCTGGTTTTGGCTTTTACAGTTTTCTCCATGTTACTGTTTCTGTGTTTCTCAACCACTTGTGTCCTTCTGTATGTGTCTTACTTGAAAAACTAAGATTATCGTGATGTTCTGTGACCATGTCACACCTTTGTTTCTCAAGTTTCTCTGAAGAAGTTGTAAGCCTGTTCAAGGAGCTTGCCTTAGGCTCCCTGTTCTTAAAGCAATAGCACCACCCTGTGGTAAGAGTAAAATGTTCAGTTACTAGGTCCCATCCAACTCTTTGTGACCCCCATGAACTGCAGCACTCCTGGCTCCTCTGTCCTTCACTATCTCCCTGTGTTTGCTCAAATTCATGTCAACTGACTTGGTAATGCTATCTAACCATCTCAACCTCTGCCGCCCCCTTCTTTTGCTTTCAATCTTTCCCAGCATGAGGATCTTTTCCAATGACCTCACATAAGGTGGCCAGTGTATTGGAATTTCAGCTTCAGCATTAGTCCTTCCAGTGAATATTCAGGATTGATTTCCTTTAGGGTTGAGTGGTTTGATCTTGCCATCAAAGGAACTCTCAAGAGTCTTCTCCAGCACAATTCAAAAGCATCAATTCTTTGGTGCTCAACCTTCTTTATGGTCCAACTCTCACATCCATACATGGCTACTGGAAAAACCAGTTTTGATTAGACGGATCTTTGTTGGCAAAGTGATGTATCTGCTTGGTAAAACACTGTCTAGGTTTGTCATAATTTTCCTCCCAAGGAGCAAGTATCTTTTAATTTCATGGTTGCAGTCACTGTCCACAGTGATTTTGGAGTCCAAGAAAACAAAATCTATCACTACTTCCACTTTTTCCCCTTCCATTTGCCATGAAGTGATGGGACCAGATGCCATGATCTTCGTTTTTTGAATGTTGAGTTTCATTGCCAGCTTTTTCACTCTCCTCTTTCACCCTCATCAAGGAGCTCTTTAGTTCCTTGTCACTTTCTGCCATTAGAGTGGTTTTGTTTGCATATCTGAGATTGTTGAAACTTCTCCTGGCAATCTCGATTCCAGCTTGTGATTCATCCAGCTTGGCATTTCGAGTGATGTACTCTGCATGTAAGTTAAATAAGCAGATTATTCTATTATACTAAACAATAAGATTATTCTGTCATTTTTGAGATTGCACCAAGTACTGCATCTTGGACTCTTTTGTTGACCATTTCTTCTAGGGAATACTTATTCACGGTAGTAGATATAATGGTCATCTGAATTAAATTCTCCCATTCTCATCCATTTTAGTTCACTTATTCCTAAGATGTCGATGTTCACTCTTGGCATCTCCTGCTTGACCACATCCAATTTACCCTGATTCATGGACCTAACATACCAGGTTGCTATGCAGTATTGTTCTTTATAGCATTGGACTTTACTTTCACCACCAGACACATTCACTGAGCAGTTGTTCCCACTTTAACCCAACTGCTTCATCCTTACTGAAGCTATTAGTAATTGCTCTCTGCTCTTCTGCAGTAGCATATTGAACACTTTCCAAACTGGAGAGCTCATCTTCTGATGTCATATCTTTTTTGGCTTTCATGCCGTCCATGGGGTTCTCCAGGCAAGAATACTGTAGTAGGTTGCCATTTCCTTCACCAGTAGACTATGTTTTGTCAGAACCCTTTACTATGACCTGACTGTCTTGAGTTACCATGGACGGCATGGCTCATAGCTTTATTGAGTCTTGCAAGCCTTCCTCACAGAAGCACATACAACTTTTTACAGCTGTTCTTTGTGTGTGTGTGTTTGTCAACTTATTTTTTAAATTTATTTATTTGTGTGTGTGTGAAGTGTGAAAGTCTCTCAGTCGTGTCTGACTCTTTGTGACCCCATGGACTGTAGCCTTCTCGGTTCCTCTGTCCATGGAACTCTCCAGGCAAGAATACTGGAGTGGATTACCTTTTCCTTCTCCAGGGGAACTTCCCAACCCAGGGATCGAACCCGGGTCTCCTGCATTACTGGCAGATTCTTTACCATCGGAGCCACCAGGGAGTTGTTTTACAATGTAGGGTCGGATTCTGCAATACATCAACATGAATCAGCATAGGTATACTTATGTCCCCTCCTTATTGAACCGCCTTCCCACCTCCAACCCCATTTCACTCTAGATTGTCACAGAGCACTAGTTTGAACTCCCTGCCTCATACAGCAAATTCCCACTGGCTATCTGTTTTACATATGGTAATGTATATGTTTCAATGCTACTCTCTCAATTCGTCTTACACTCTCCTTCCACCTCTATGTCCACAAGTCTCTTCTCTATGTCTGTGCCTCTATTGGTGCCCTGCAGATAGGTTCATCAGACCATTTTTCTAGATTCCATGTATGTGCATTAATATTTGTTAATGATATTTGTTTTTCTCTTTCTGACCTGCTTCATTCTGTACAACAGGCTCTAAGTTCATCCACTTCACTAAAACTGACTTAAATTCATTCCTTTGTATGGCTGAGTAATATTCAATTGAACGTATGTACCACAACTTCTTTAGCCATTCATCTGTTGGTGGACATCTACATTGCTTCCATGTGCTAGCTATTGTAAATAGTGCTGCAATGACCACTGCGATACATGTGTCTTTTAGAATTGTGGTTTTCTCAGGTGGGATTGCTGGGTCATATGGTAGTTTTATTCCTGGTTTGTTTTTTTTTTTTTAGGAATCTCTGTATTGTTCTCCACAGTGGCGAACATTTACATTCCCACCAACAGTACAAGAGGGCTCCCTTTTCTCCACATTCTCTCCAGCATTTATTGTTTGTAGATTTTTTGATGATGGCCTTTCTGACTAGAGTGAGGTGAGACCTCTTTGTACTTTTGATTTGCACTTCTCTAATAATTAGTGATGTTGAGCATCTTTTCATGTACCTATTTGGTCATCTGTATGTCTTCTTTGAAGAAATGTCTGTTTAGGTCTTCTGCTCAGTTTTTGATTAGGTGGTTTGTTTTTCTGATGTTAACTGTATAAGCTGCTTGTATATTTTGGAGACTAATCCTTTGTCAGTTGTTTCATTTGCAATTATTTTCTCCTATTCTGAGTGTTGTCTTTTCATCCTGTTTGTGGTTTGCTTTGCTGTGCAAAAGCATTTATGTTTAATTACTTCCCATTTGTTTACTTTTGCTTTTATTTCCATTACTGTAGGCGATGGGTCATAGAAGATCTTGCTATAATTTATGTTGAAGGGTGTGCTGCTCATGTTTTCTTCTAAGAGTTTTATAGTTTCTGGTCTTACATTTAGGTCTTTAATCCATTTTGAGTTTATCTTTGTGAATGGTGTTAAGAAGTATTCTAATTTCATTTTTTTACACGTATTTACAGCTGTTCTTAACATGCCAAATAACTCTTTAGCACTCTGATGAAGCTTTGGATGCCTTCTCAGATTAATATTTGTAAATACACAAAATACAGTACCTAGAATTACGAACAGAACTACTCATGTAAAAATACTGTATTTTTATACAAGAAGCCAGAATAGGGGACTAGGAAAATGTAATTATGTTTCCTTCAGAAGTATCTCTTATTATTCTTGTAATTGTGGATTGTAATTTTAGTTGTGTTTTTGCAGGTAGGTCTTTAGGAATCATATAATGGTTTTTCCTTAATCTTTATGAATATTTATATGCTTTATAAGAATGAGCAGGATTGTAGTCTGAACAGTGAAAAAATGTTGGGTTTTATATCCAGGTCCTATAAATAATTGAAATTTAGTTACACTTGCCAAGAAGAAAGGATGGATTTCACAGGGTGCTTCTGAAGGGGTGGCCTTGGAGAATAAGGGCTCACCCTGTGTGCCTTCATGAGACCCATGAAGTGAGGCAGATTGAGCAGTTGATGCTCTGATACAGCTCTGCTGGGTGATTCTGCTCAGAATTAATTTGTTGCTCACAGGGCTATTGAAGTTACTCTAGGTACCATTAGAGAGCATTGTGAGGACTCTGATGCCAGTCAGAGGGGAGGCCATTGGTCAGTTTCTTGGAGGTTCAGAGCCAGATGCTAATGTCACACAGGTGCAACCTCATAATGGAATCACAGCACTTATTAATATCTTTTCCTCTTATTTTAGAAAAAGCTGTGTATATATATGTTGTATGTGTGTGCCTATGTATATTCATGTGTGATTAGACGATGGTAATTAATCTTTTTTTGTTTGTGTCATTGAGTGTATTTTTTTTTTAACTTTACAATATTGTATTGGTTTGGCCATATATCAAAACAAATCCACCACAGGTACACATGTGTTCCCCATCCTGAACCCTCCTCCCTCCTCCCTCCCCATACCATCCCCCTGGGTCGTCCCAGTGCGCCAGCCCCAAGCATCCAGTATCATGCATCGAACCTGGACTGGCGACTCATTTCATATATGATATTATACATGTTTCAATGCAATTCTCCCAAATCATCCCACCCTCTCCTTCTCCCACAGAGACCAAAAGACTCATGCCTGTTTTGTTAGGCATTGTGCTACTATGGCAGGTTTAAATTTTAGACCCCGACTAAGGATATATCAGAAAGATGATAATTGTATTTAATCTAATTAAGTTAGAGTCTACTCCAAAAATACACATTACTTTTTAATCAAGAGGAAAATAAATTTTAAAAATCTCTATGCCCATATTGCTCAGTCACTATTGAGCCTCTCTCTATATCAGACATCTGGAGCCCCACTTCACATTCTGAAACCTTCAGCTCCAATGGCTGTGATAAACAGGTTCCTGCAGGCTTCCTCACTCTTAGCATGAAAGCACCTCCCCTCAAGCTGTGCCTACTTTTCCTCACTTCCTGCCCCAGGGCTTCTCTGATTCCTTGTTGTAAGTGCCCATAGGTGCCTGTTCAGCTCTTTTATATACATGAAAACAAGAGAGTTTTATGTCCCAAATGATTACAGGCAGGAGTAGAAGAATAAATGCTTCTTCCTCTTTCTCCTAGTCCTCACTGGGCGAACAATTCTGATTTGAACCCATGCCAGTAACCAACTCAATAATACAACCTGATATTGATTTCCCCTCACTCTCTGTGCTGAACTCCTGCTCCATGGGATTACGTCTCAGATTACCTATGCCCCAGCTTTTGTCTCAAGCTGTCATCTCAAGAAAATACAGGCAAAGACCCACTCCCATTCAACTGAGTTATACAGAAGGTTCAATGGGTCTTATAAAGAACAAAGTAAATGGAGAAACCACTCTAGGCTTTGGTCCACACTTTGCGCCACCAACTGAGATGTTAATTGCTGCTGCTGCTGTTGCTAAGTCACTTCAGTTGTGTCCGACTCTGTGCGACCCCATAGATGGCAGCCCACCAGGCTCCCCCATCCCTGGGATTCTCCAGGCAAGAACACTGGAGTGGGTTGCCATTCCCTTCTCCAATGCATGAAAGTGAAAAGTGAAGGTGAAGTCGCTCAGTCATGTCTGACTCTTAGCAACCCCATGGACTGCAGCCTACCAGGCTCCTCCGTCCATGGGATTTTCCAGGCAAGAGTACTGGAATGAGGTTCATTACTTGAGCTCAAATAGTCCTTTGGAAGTTTGCAAGTATGGAAGCATACCCCTTTTGGGCACAGTATATTTACAGATCTGGGAATCAGGTACTAGCATGTAGTCTCACCTGTTCACTACACACCTGTGGCAATCCAACCTCCAGAAGAACAGTAGTTCCCCCATCCTAATGGAATATCCTCCATCCTTTCCTTGAGCAGAAATGTCCACTTCCTCTTCTATTTCATTCTGCTCCTATTTCATTCCCTATAAGAATACCCACCCCCCTCCCATACCACTCATACCTAAAACAATCTCCTTGATGAGTTTAAGCTTTCACAAAACACAAGAAAAACAACTTTGTTTTCAAACAATAGCTTTCTTCCTTATAATAAATCCCAAGGAAGGGATGACCAAATGACCTTCTTGGAAAATGAAGAAGGCAAAAAAATGGGGGGAAAAAACCCACATGAATTAATATTGCAAAACAAATTTCTACATTTATATTTTGTCTCATTTGGATGTTAGAATTACCCAGTGAACTACGTCTTATTATTCCCCATTGAAGATGAGCAGATAGCTTGAAGTTCAGTAATTCTCCCCAGAGTCTCAAAGCGGTGAAGCACAAATTTGAATCTAGCTCTATCTACCTTCCAAGTCTTTTCCAGTATTAGCGCTGTGTTATCGGGATGAACAGTTTTGTTTTGATTTTTGGCCTTCAATCCTCAATTTCTGTTTTCTTTATCACAAAAAGAAACTTGCTTAATTGAATGTTCTTCTATTTGTCACTGCTATCTCTCATTTGTCTTATTTTATAGAATTAATCTTCACAGGAAGACTGCATTGACTAGACATATTTCAAAAATTAACTTGTGTTGCTCTAGATGTATCTTGACATACAAATATAAATAGAAAAGTGCTTACAATCTGGACAAGCCATGGAATTTCTGCAGTTGTCACTCATCACAAGTGCCAAAACAGAATGTGGAAACCTCTCCCACAAGCTGGAGGGAGATTCCCTATAGGCATAGATTTCAGCAGCTGGAAAATATAATTTTATGAACCTTTCCAGATCTTCCCTGAGTCTGAATGCTTTTAATGGACAGATGCAAGCTGTTTGGGAAGCTGGAGTCTTCTACCACAGCAGTAGTGGGACTGGATACCACTAATCCTAGAGTACTGGCTCTGGTTTAAGCATTGTGGTTTATGCAGCAGCTGTGAACTGTGCTACGAGGTTTCAGGTAGGACTTTTCCTGGCTCTGAAGCTTCAATCACTATACAATTGGCTCTAGGTGATCTCTGTGGAGAAGCAGACATGCTCAGGAGCCTAAAGCCTTTACCAGGCCATCACCTTCCCCATTTTTTATACAAGTAATACAGAAATATATTGCTATAAAAATTCAAACCACACTGAAATGTATGAGTAAAAAGTAACCACTGTAACAAATTGGTATATATACTAAACATTTTCCTACACATGTTTTATACACACATGCAGGTGTTTTACAAAGTAGAATTGAACCAATGACATTGAACTCTGCCTTTTTTACTTTAGAGTATAATTAATGGATTGTTGCCACTGTGGGTTCCTGGTTTCTGATGTCAACTGAAGAAAAGTTTGCAATTCTTTTTTTTCCCCATTTCAATTCCTAAAATTATTTTTGTTCAACGAGGGATACCTCACTCCTCACTCCCATGGCTTCTCCAAAACCTTTGACTTTTTCCTCAAACCCTCACTGCCGTACTTAAGACCAATGGTCTCACCAAAAAATAGAGACCATGATGATCTTTATTCAACTTTATTCATCATTCATTCATCTTTAGGGAAAAAAAAGTCCTTCAACCACTGCCTACCTACCATCACAACTGCAAGCTTACCTCAGGTGCATTCTCTTTCAGGCTCTCCTTCTTTGCAATAGAAGCATCATTCTTTTCCTTGAAATCTATCCCTCTACTTGTACATTCCCACACCAGGGATGGTGTGAGAGCTAAAAAGTCTAAGTTCCAGTCTTGTTCTGCACTTCCTAGCTGTATGACATCAGACAAGTTACCTAAGTTCTCTGATACTAGGAAAAGGTCTGTGCTCATTGTCAGTGAATGATTTATAATGACACTAATCTAAAAGGTTTTTCTCTATTGTCCTCTAAGAACACTCAGTTGGTGATGGACAGGGAAGCCTGGCATGCTGCAGTCCATGGGGGTTGCAAAGAGTCGGACACGACTGAGCAACTGAACTGAAAAACTGAAAGAACATTCACTGGTCCAGTCATTATTCTGTCTCTTCATATAACATTTTCATCAATTTTGTTAATATATCATTTTCTTCATTTTAAAAAAATGCCTCAGTTCAGTTCAGTCGCTTAGTCGTGTCCGACTCTTTGCAACCCCATAAATCGCAGCACGCCAGGCCTCTCTGTCCATCATCAACTCCCGGAGTTCACCCAGACTCACGTCCATTGAGTCAGTGATGCCATCCAGCCATCTCATCCTCTGTCATCCCCTTCTCCTCCTGCCCCCAATCCCTCCCAGCAGCAGAGTCTTTTCCAATGAGTCAACTCTTCGCATGAGGTGGCCAAAGTGCTGGAGTTTCAGCTTTAGCATCATTTCTTCCAAAGAAATCCCAGGGCTGATCTCCTTCAGAATGGACTGGTTGGATCTCCTTGGAGAGTCTCCAAGGGACTCTCAAGAGTCTTCTCCAACACCACAGTTCAAAAGCATCAATTCTTCGGTGCTCAGCCTTCTTCACAGTCCAACTCTCACATCCGTACATGACCACAGGAAAAACCATGGCCTTGACTAAACGGACCTTTGTTGGTAAAGTAATGTCTCTGCTTTTCAATAGGCTATCTAGGTTGGACATAATTTTCCTTCCAAGGAGTAAGCATCTTTTAATTTCATGGCTGCAGTCACCATCTGCAGTGATTTTGGAACCCCCCAAAATAAAGTCTGACACTGTTTCCACTGTTTCCCCATCTATTTCCCATGAAGTAATGGGACCGGATGCCATGGTCTTCGTTTTCTGAATGTTGAGCTTTAAGCCAACTTTTTCACTCTCCTCTTTCACTTTCCTCAAGAGGCTTTTTAGTTCCTCTTCACTTTCTGCCATAAGGGTGGTGTCATCTGCATATCTGAGGTTATTGATATTTCTCCTGGCAATCAAAAAATGCCTAGGTAAAAGACCAAGTAAATGCCACAAACATAGAATGTTGTACTAAATTGCTATGTAAGTCAACATCTTTAAAATAAATTAAATAAATTAGAAATCTTAGAAACTTTACAGGAAAACAGAAAAGAACCCAAAGAACCTAGACCTATATTTTCTTATCAGCCTGTCACTTTATTGTTATTAAAACAATAACCAGGATGGAGGAATAATAGGAAATCTACAGTCAGGCAGTTGACTACTATTTCTGTAAAAATTTTCCATTAAATGAATCCCAAAACTATAGCCTGGGAATTTGAAAAGGACTCTTAGGAAGGTTCACCTAGTCAAAGCACAGAGTAGCTCTTTCTAATATTGTTGCCATAGTTATGATGGTAGGGAGAAAACTCCACATGCAATTCTATCTAGATGATTCTTTTCTTAAAATAAGATTTAAATTCCCTGAGGAAATCTGTTGCCTTGGGTGCTTCATTTTCAAAGAAAGAAACTTATGCTTGAGAAGTCTCCAGGAGAATAAACTTTAAAAAAAAAAAAAAAGAAAAAAGAAAAAACTTTATCTTAATATTTCAGTTTGTTGTGTTGGCTAATCTCGTGGTAGGTTTCTGCTGTCCATAACTTGTGATAGCTTAATCAGCACTCTAAGAAGTCTCATCAGCACTCTAAGAAGTCTCATCTAAGGTGCTGCTGCTGCTGCTAAGTCTCTTCAGTCATGTCCGACTCTGTGCGACCCCATAGATGGCAGCCCACCAGGCTCCCCCGTCCCTGGGATTCTCCAGGCAAAAACACTGGAGTGGGTTGCCATTTCCTTCTCCAATGCATGAAAGTGAAAAGTGAAAGTGAAGTCGCTCAGTTGTGCCCAACTCTTTGCGACCCCATGGACTGCAGCCTACCAGGCTCCTCGGTCCATGGGATTTTCCAGGCAAGAGTACTGGAGTGGGGTGCCATTGCCTTCTCTGGCCTTCTCCATCTAAGGTGTTAGAATCGTTCATAGTAGAGTTTACTGTTTAATGATTGGGTTATCCAGAGGTTCACCTGCTATGGGATCTCATGCAAAACTTGCCACATGCGTTTATGCATAACATTCCTCTCACCATGATGTTTCACCACTTTTCTGAGAACTGAGATTATTGCTATGTGCCTTTAAGCTTAAGGTGCTTTCTTTCATGTCACATCTCCCCATAGATTCTGGTAGGAAGTTGTGGTGCGTGAGTCTGGATGTCCTTAATGGAAGTAAAGTCTGGGAGCAGTTCCCTCACTCCGGTCCAGGATATGTGCTGTTGCCGTCTAACCCCACCTGTGTCACCCTGCGCCAAGATACAGACTTCAGATGCCTTGTTTTCATAGCCACAGCCTAAGGGGAAAGCCTGCAATTAAACACACATCTAAAGGCTGACTGTTATCCTCTCCAGAGACCCCAGAGGACAGATACTATCTTCCTGCTGATACTGTATTCCTGCTTTTCTCTGTCATGCTCCAGAGCACAAGATCCCAGATTTTACAGTACTCTAAGGTATATCTACGGGCCTCCCAGGTAGCTCAGTGGTAAAGAATCCACCTGCCAATGCAGGATACGTAGATTAGATCCCTGGGACAGGAATATCCCCTCGAGGAGGAAATGGAAACCCACTCCAGTATTCTTGTCAGGAGAATCCCACGAGGAGCCTGGCGGGCCACAGTTCATGGGGTCACAAAGAGGCAGACACAACTAAGCGACTGAGCACGCACGCGCACCCAGGGGACACTTCTAGATTGTTTGGTTAATGGTCAGAAGAGCTTGCACTCATGAGTCCCCAGGGCATATCACAAAAAGATGGACAGAAGTACACCACTGCCCCAGTGAGAAAGAGACCTATCTGCTTGTCCTGGAGCATGACCTAAGGGGAAGACCCCAGGCCTGGCACACAACTTGGGGCCCAGTAAGATGCCCTCTTTGGAGGAAGTCTCTCCCCCTGCCTCACTCCAGGCCCACAGAGCCATATTTTTATACAAAGTATATGTGGTGTGCACATATTATATATCTTCTTTTCCCACAAAACCATTTCAACACATCTTACAATATCATGGCTTATGCAACAACTATTATTTCCGTTGTTGGGTTATTTTCAATTTTTTAATACTTTAATAGCATACATCTATTGTGGAAAACGAACCTCTGTCCATAGTTCTTCAGGTACTCTATCTATCAGATCTAATACCTTAAATCTATTTGTCACTTCCACTATATAATTGTAAGGGATTTGATTTAGGTCATATCTGAACAGTCTAGTGGATTTCCCTACTTTCTTCAATTTAAGTCTAAATTTTGCAATAAGGAGTTCATGATCTGAGCCACAGTCAGCTAAAACCATCCCCCAAAAAAAGAAATGCAAAAAAGCAAAACAGCTGCCTGAGGAGGCCTTATGAATAGCTGAGAAAAGAAAAGAAGCTAAAGGCAAAGGAGAAAAGGAAACGTATATCCATCTGAATGCAGAGTTTCACAGGATAGCATGGAGAGATAAGAAAGCCTTCCTCAGTGATCAATGCAAAGAAATAGAGGAAAGCAATAGAATAGAATCTAGGAAAGACTAGAGATCTCTTCAAGAAAATTAGATACCAAGGGAACATTTCATGCAAAGATGGGCACATAAAGGACAGAAATGGTATGGACCTAACAGAAGCAGAATACTAAGAAGAGGTGGCAAGAATACAAAGAAGAACTATACAAAAAAAAGATTTTCATGACCCAGATAACCAAGATGGTGTGAGCACTAACCTGGAACCAGACATCCTGGAATGCAAAGTCAAGTGGGCCTTAGGAAGCATCACTACAAACAAAGCTAGTGGAGGTGATGGAATTCCAGCTGAGCTATTTCAAATCCTAAAAGATGACACTGTGAAAGCACTGCACTCAATATGCCAGCAAATTTGGGAAACTCAGCAGTGGCCACAGGACTGGAAAAGGTCAGTTTTCATTCCAATCCCAAAGAAAGGCAATGCCAAAGAACGTTCAAACTATAGCACAATTACACTCATCCTCACACACTAGCAAAGTAATGCTCAATATTCTCCAAGCGAGACTTCGATAGTACTTGAACTGAGAACTTTCAGATGTTCAAGCTGGATTTCAAAAAGGCAGAGGAACCAGAGATCAAATTGCCCACATCCATTGGATCATAGAAAAAGCGAGAGAATTCCAGAAGAACATCTACTTCTGCTTTATTAACTATGCCAAAGCCTTTGACTGTGTGGATCACAACAAACTGTGGAAAATTCTTGAAGAGATGGGAATACCAGACCATCTTACCTGCCTCCTGAGAAACCCGTATGCAGGTCAAGAAGCAACAGTTAGAACCGGACATGGAACAACAGACTGGTTCCAAATCGGGAAAGGAGTATGTCAAGGCTGTATATTGTCACCCTGCTTATTTAACTTATATGCAGAGTACATCATGTGAAATGCCGGACTGGATGAATCACAACCTGGAATCAAGATTGCCAGGAGAAATATCAATAACCTCAGATATACAGATGACACCACCTTTATGGGAGAGAGTGAAAAGGAACTAAAGAGCCTCTTGATGAAAGTGAAAGAGGAGAGTGAAAAAACTGGCTTAAAACTCAACATTCAAGAAACTAAGATCATGGCATGCAGTCCCATCACTTCATGGCAAATAGATGGGGAAACAATGGAAACAGTGACAGATTTTATTTTCCTGGGCTCCAAAATCTTTGCAGATGGTGACTGCAGCCATGAAATTAAAAGACACTTGCTCCTTGGAAGAAAAGCTATGACCAACCTAGACAGCATATTAAAAAGCAGAGGTATTTCTTTACCACCAAAGGTTCATATAGTCAAAACTATGGTTTTTCCAGTAGTCATGTACAGATGTGAGAGTTGGACCATAAAGAAGGCTGAGCGCCAAAGAATTGATGCTTTCAAACTGTTGTCCTGGAGAAGACTCTTGAGAGTCCGTTGGACAGCAAGACTAAACTAGTCAATCCTAAAGGAAATTAATCCAATGAATATTCATTGGAAGGACTGATGCCGAAGTTCCAATATTTTTGCCACCTGATGCAAAGAACCAACTCATTGGAAAAGACTCTGACACTGGGAAAGATTGAAAGCATGAGGAAAAAGGGGTGACAGAGATGGCATCATTGACCCAATGGACATAAGTCTGAGCAAAGTCTAGGAGTTGGTGAAGGACGGGGAAGCCTGGTGCGCTGCAGTCTATGGGGTCGCAGAGAGTTGCACATGACTTAGCAACTAAACAACAACAACAATTGCATGTAAATTATACCTTAATAAACCTGATTTTAAATAAAAATACTTTATAGTTGTGCTCCCTATTGCATCACTTGAATGCCTGATATATGAATGAGCCAAGGTCCAGGTGGAATAATGGAAACCACACTAAATACTTGAAGAGAAGATTTAAGAGATTGGTTACATAGGTGTGAGAGACCTGAAGGAGTGAATAAACAGCACTGATGTAATAAAAAATGGTAACTGAAGGACCTGCTACCATCCCTAAAGCTGAAGGAACAAAATGGAACTGGCATCTTTGAGCTCAGAGCTCCAGGTGAAACCTCAGAGGAATGAGTGCCCCCAGGCTACTGTGGGTATCTCTGCAGAGACAGGAAGCGATTGGATTAAGAGGAAAGTACTGTCACCAGGAGGACGGGCCACTGCTGGGGCAATCCAGACAAGAAAAGAAAAAACAAGAAGGAGCAATCTCTTTTCTCTCTTTTCTAGCCTCCAGTCTCTAGCGGCTCCTATTGGTGGAAACTCTCAGGGACCAAGCTAAGAAAGGTGAAATTTTGCTTCCAGAGCCCAACCTCAGCATCAGAGAACAAATTAGAGAAAATTTGAATGTGAAACCAAAAGATAACACATAAATGACACTTCTGGTTTATCCCACTTTTAATAATACTAAGATTAATCAGGAACTTCAGGTAGTTTCAGCCTAATCCTTCTGTTATCAAATCCCAACCCATGTTTCATTTAATGGTTTTACCATCCACTGGTTATTGCTGCCTACATTCATTATTTCATTTGGGTTACAACACAGTAATTTTCTGATTTTAGCATTTTTGTGCACTTTTTATATGGAATTCTATAAAGAAGAATGTGAATAGCTGTTAGGTTATCCTGAAATGCAGTTTATATGGGAAAGGCAGGAAAAATATTGATTATTTTTAATTTTCAGTTGCTGACCTACCATCCAAGGATGATCAATGAATTGTGACTTTTGTTAGTATTAGACACTTGGAACTTTTGCTGATTATATTTAGAGTCTTTTTAATTCATCAGAAGCATTATTCTTTCTGATATTCTGATTGTTTTAATTTAGGTTGGTGGGAGCCTTCAAGTATTTTTTGTTTTCTATATTTTTATTTATTATGGATTATTCTTGCAAAAATGTCAAGAATGTCCAATTTAATTCTATCTCCTCCCACTTGATTCTAAATCTCTCAGATCTTGGAAGAAATTTGCAATTTACTTTTCACTTTTCTTCACTTAGCAAGGTGCTAATAAATACTTGAATTGTCCACTTCTGAGCCACCTTACACCTTACGGAAATATTTTTAAATGCCCTCTCAACAGTGCAAACAAATTTAAAATCCAATTTTAATTACAAAGTTTAATAAAGTTGTTTAATCAAATCTTCAAGTCCATTCTTGAAATCTTGAATATTATGTGTGCTCCTTAGGGGGTGGGGGTGGGTAGGAAATAACAGCGCAAAAGGTAAATAGAATTGAATTATGCAATCTAGAGAGGAAGTATTTTAAGATTTTAAATCTGTGTATGTTCTTCTAACCTAAGAACATAAATATTTTTCCTAAAATGGATTCCGTTTAGCTCTTACTTTTGTAACAATGACCATCACTATGGAGTGTGGGAGAAACCAGAGAACAAAATATGGATTTGGGGACTCATCTTCTTAAGGAAGACCCATTCCAGTATTCTTGGGCTTCCCTTGTTGCTTAACTGGTAAATAATCTGTCTGCAATGCGGGAGACCTGGGCTCGATCCCTGGGTTGGGAAGATCCCCTGGAGAATGGAAAGGCTACCCTATCCAGTATTCTGGCCTAGAAAATTCCATAGACTATAGTTCATGGGGTTGCAAAGAGTCGGACACGACTTTCACTTTGCTTTCACTGGATACTGGAGAGTTTTGATAAGACTGGGAGTAACTCCATCTTTGTTCATAAAATGTCACTGAGTACCACCTGGTGCATAGCCAAGACTTCCCTGGTGGCTCAGACAGCAAAGAATTTGCGTGAAATCCAAAGACCTGGGTTCGACACCTGGGTTGGGAAGGTCCCCTGGAGAAGGGAATGACAACCTACTCCTGTATTCTTGCTTGGGAAATTCCATGGACAGAGGAGCTGTCAGTCCATGGGGTTACAAAGAGTTGTAACCCCATGTCAGTCCATTGGGCTACAGTCCATGGGGTCACAAAGAGTTGGACATTGCTGAGGAATTAACACTTTCATTTGTTAGGGAATTCTTCTAGAAAGAGTTAGAAGTCTTTTGGTCTGCATTAATACTGTTCTTTCCTCATGTGTGGGTAAAGAAATAGGTAAATTACAGCATCTCCAACCAGATGCCCAGGTCAAAACTTGAGAAGATTTCCTAGGCTTTTTCTTTCCATGTAAGGTGTTATTGATATGACTTCTTTTGATCTATCTAGTCCTTGCCCTCTTTTCTTTCCTTCCACCGCTGCAATGATTTAGACTTTCAGTTTAACTGAACTAAAGTTGTGTGTGTGCTCAGTCCTGTCCAGCTCTTTGTGACCCTAGGGACTGTAGACTGCCAGGAACCTCTGTCCATGAAAATTTCCAGGCATGAATACTGGAGCAGGTTGCCATTTTCTACTCCAGGGGATCTTACCGATCTAGGGATCAAACTCATGTCCCTTATGTCTCCTGCATTGGCAGGTGGATTCTTTGCCACCCTGCCACCTGGAAAGCCCTAAATGCCTCCAATCTTCACACTTCAGTTTTTGCATTGCTATCAAAGTAATATTTCTAAATGTGGATCATTTCACAGCCCTTGATTAAAATCTTTAAACTGCTCCTCTTTACCTTTGGGGGAAAAAAGCCAAATTTCTTAACATGGAATATAAGACCCTTCATGATCTGGCTATAGAACTTTTGTCTTCCTCCTTCCTGCCTCCTATGTCATCCCCAAGCCCCCTCAAGTCACATATCCAATGCTCCAGCAAGAAATACTGGCAGAACTCACCACACTAGGCTCTAAGACCTTTCCACATTTGAACACAGCTGTTCCCTTTACTTAGAAACTTCTTCTCTTTATTCAAATAGTGAATAAAGATTCATCCTTCAAAAGTCAGCCCTGGTATCACCACCTTTGGGAAGCCTTGCCTGATTTCCCTTAGCTGCCTCCACAACCTCACATGGTTGCATCACCACAGTGATCACTATACTATATGGTATTTACTGTCTCTCATGGGCATCCTCATGTATTTAATCTTTATCCCCAGCACATAGCATCATACTTGAGTATACCCTCAATGAACGTGTGCTGAGAAAATAAATGAATAACTGTGTAATCTTAACCCAGCATTTTTCAAACATTTTTTACAGAGTGGTTCTACCAACTCACTTAAACTACCACCAAAAGTGTCATTGAGTTTTTTATTATTCCATATTCTCAGTATCACTTGATATTCTTAGACTTAAATTTAAAACATTGTATTGGGCCTGTGGTGGTATCTCATCCTAGTTTTTGTGTCTTTAATATGCTAACAGATATGGTTTTAAGACAAGCTTTCCCCCCCCCCCCAACATGTAATAGTTATTAAGATTTTCCGAAAGAGTGAATGCAAAGGCCCTATAATTAGACTTTTTCAAAGAATGGTGGGAAAGCCATTGACTCTGGAGCAAGATGCAGAACTGTAGTCAAGATCTTGGAATCAGAACCAACACTGATCTCAGTAGTGGTTCTCAAATTTTTGTATTCACGTGAAAACCCAGTGTCCTTGTTAAAATTGAACATTCTTGGGTTGTATCACCCAGAAATTCTGATTCAGTAGTTCAGAAATTGGGCCCTAATATCTACATTTTAACATAAGTTTCTCAAGTGATTCTGATGCAGTTGACTTTCAGTCCACAGAATAAAAAGCTCTGTTTGGAGAATAAGGTTTCTTCTTAAACGAGCATTTGTTGTTGTTTAGTCACTAAGTCGTGTCTGACTCTTTGTGACTCTGCTGGCTGTAGCCCACCAGGCTCCTTTGTCCATGGGATTTCCCAGGCAAGAATACTGGAGTGAGTTGCCATTTCCTTTTCAAAGGGATCTTCCTGACCCAGGGGTCAAACCTGCATCTCCTGCATTGGCAGGCAGATTCTTTACTGATGAACTAATAGGAACAAAATTAAAATTCAGCCAACTTAGAGAAGTTTAAAATATACCCTGCAATAAGCGAAAACCTCTGATTGTATTGCAAAATCAAGAGTAATTATGGGGAAGTGAAAGAGCATCGGTGTTGCTTTCAGAAGAGGTGGATTTGAGACTCAGGGTGTGTCATCTTAGGCAAATCCCTTAACCTTCCTGAGTTTCCATTTCTCATCTAAAATTAGTATTATACCTATTCTACCAATCTTGCAAACCTGTGTAATGGTTAAAATGATAGAGTGGTAAGGCCCATACAAAAGTAAGATCTAATCATTGTTAAAGTAATGATGATTGTTTTTTTATATATAATTTTTTTAATGTATTTTACTATTTATTTTTGGCTGTGCTGGGTCTTCCTTGCTGTTCAGGCTTTTCTCTCATTGCAGCAAGCAGGGTCTACTCTTTGTTGCGGTGGGCAGGCTTCTCATTGAACTGGCTTATCTTGTTGCAGAGCACTAGGCTCTAGGACACACAGGCTTCAGTAGTTGTGATTTGTGGGCTCGGTGGTTGCAGTTCCTATTTACCCAGCTCTAGAGCACAGCCCAATAGTTGTGGCACAAGGGCTTAGTTGCTCCACAGCATGTGGCATCTTCTAGGACCAGGGATCAAAACTGTGCCTCCTGCACTGGCAGGTGGATTATTTACCCCTGAGCCTGTGTAATTAATGAGCCTGGTAATTCCAGGGAAGCAACCCTTCCTGAATTAAAGAAACAATATTTAGCCTCAGGGGCACTTATTTCTTAGAATAACCTCAGCTGCTCTCTACGAAAAGCAAAACTGTAAAAACAGTTTTAAGTTTGCAAAGAAAATCTTGAGTGACAAGACCAGGGATTCAAATCAATTTTGAGACAAGACCAGGATTCTAATGTTACTAACCCACGTTACTTTTCATCATACATCACTCAAATACATTTCTCATTCTTTATTATAATCCACAAAGCAAGTGATTCCGACACACACCAGAATCTGAGCACCTCTGCTCTACTGCATTAGATGTAATAGTGGGGTGGTAATCGTTGTCTTTATCTTTTATCGTACTTATTTGATAAAAAGCTTTATTGACGTATTATCCACATGCAATACAATTCACCAATCTAAATTGTACAATTCAGTGGTTTGAGTATAATCACAGAGTTGTGCACCTATCTTCACTTATCAATTTTACATTTTCATCACCCAGAAAGAACTTGCCTGACAGCAGTTATTCTCTATTCTCCCTTCCCCTCAGCCATTGCCAAACACTAATCTACTTTCTGTATGGATTTTCCATTTAAGACCTTTCATATAAAGGGAATTATATAACATATAGCCTTTCGTGATTGTCTTCTTTCACTTAGCAGATTTTCAAGGCGTATGCTCTGTTTTAAAATTATCAGTTTAACAACCATAGATATAGTTTAGAAATAAAAGACGAAAAAACCCATAATCCCATTCTAATAGTCATTATCACACTTTTATTTTTTCCCCTCTGCAGGTGAATTTTCATTTTATTGGAAATCAGACGGAGAGCGATCCTCGCTCCCACCACGACCCCACGAGTCCCGCGCCACCAGACTTCCCGCCTCCCAAAGCCCGGACCAAGAGGAGCCATGGCAGGGGAAGAAGAAGCGGCCCCGCCCCGCCCCTCCGCGCCGGCGCCTCGCTGATGTCACTGCTCCGGGACGCAGACCCCCGCCTTTCTTCCCCGTCGCGGTTGCTTTGACAGAACGCGATGGCGGCGTCCGGGTCTGCTGGAGTACCGGCGACCGTGTCGGGAAAGCAAGAGTTTTACCAGCTTCTGAAGAACCTGATCAATCCAAGCTGTATGGTGCGGCGGCAGGCAGAGGAAATCTATGAAAATATCCCAGGTCTGTGTAAGACTACATTCCTCTTAGATGCCGTCAGAAATAGAAGAGCAGGTTATGAGGTGAGACAAATGGCTGCCGCCCTGCTACGACGGCTTTTGTCCTCTGGGTTTGAGGAAGTCTATCCAAATTTGCCTTCTGATGTTCAGAGGGACGTCAAGATTGAACTGATACTGGCTGTTAAGTTAGAAACACATGCTAGTATGAGGAAAAAACTTTGTGACATTTTTGCAGTCCTGGCCAGGAATTTGATAGATGAGGATGGCACTAACCACTGGCCTGAAGGTCTGAAGTTCCTTGTTGATTCAATCTACTCTAAAAATGTGGTTCTATGGGAAGTTGCACTTCACGTTTTCTGGCACTTTCCGGGGATTTTTGGGAACCAGGAGCGGCACGATTTGGATATCATCAAACGGTTGTTGGACCAGTGTATTCAAGATCAAGAACATCCAGCAATCAGGACATTATCTGCTAGAGCTGCAGCTGCATTTGTACTTGCTAATGAGAATAATATTGGTCTTTTCAAAGACTTTGCAGACTTGCTTCCTGGAATCTTACAGGCTGTGAATGATTCATGCTACCAGGATGATGATTCAGTGCTAGAATCCCTTGTCGAGATTGCAGATACTGTACCTAAATATTTGGGTCCTTATTTAGAAGATACTCTGCAACTGAGTCTAAAGTTATGTGGAGACTCTAGACTTAGTAATCTGCAACGCCAGCTGGCACTTGAAGTAATAGTGACCTTGTCTGAAACTGCCACCCCAATGTTGAAAAAACATACAAATATTATTGCACAGGCAGTTCCTCATATATTAGCAATGATGGTTGATCTACAAGATGACGAGGACTGGGTAAATGCTGATGAAATGGAAGAAGATGATTTTGACAGCAATGCAGTTGCTGCTGAGAGTGCATTAGACAGACTGGCTTGTGGGCTTGGTGGAAAACTTGTTTTACCAATGACTAAGGAGCATATCATGCAGATGCTGCAGAGCCCTGACTGGAAATACCGACATGCTGGATTAATGGCCTTATCTGCTATTGGAGAAGGATGCCATCAGCAAATGGAATCAATTTTAGATGAAACAGTTAACTCTGTTTTGCTTTTTCTTCAGGATCCTCATCCAAGGGTGAGGGCTGCAGCCTGTACTACACTTGGACAGATGGCTACAGATTTTGCACCTAACTTCCAAAAGAAATTCCATGAAACTGTGATTGCAGCTCTGTTGCGTACTATGGAAAATCAAGGTAATCAGCGTGTACAGTCACATGCAGCTTCTGCGCTTATTATTTTTATTGAAGACTGCCCCAAATCATTGCTGGTTCTATATTTGGATAGTATGTTAAGAAATCTACATTCCATCTTGGTGATTAAACTTCAAGAGTTGATTCGCAATGGAACTAAGTTGGCCTTAGAACAGCTTGTGACAACCATTGCCTCAGTTGCAGATACAATAGAAGAAAAATTTGTACCATACTATGATATATTTATGCCCTCACTAAAGCATACTGTTGAGCTTGCTGTTCAAAAGGAACTCAAACTTCTGAAAGGAAAGACTATTGAATGCATTAGCCATGTTGGTCTTGCTGTTGGTAAGGAAAAATTTATGCAAGATGCATCAAATGTGATGCAGTTATTGTTGAAGACACAATCAGACTTAAATAATATGGAAGATGATGACCCTCAGACCTCTTACATGGTTTCAGCATGGGCTAGAATGTGTAAAATTCTTGGAAGTGATTTTCAACAGTACCTTCCACTGGTTATTGAGCCTCTTATTAAGACTGCTTCAGCTAAACCTGACGTTGCTCTCTTAGACACACAAGATGTGGAGAATATGAGTGATGATGATGGATGGCAATTTGTAAATCTTGGAGACCAGCAAAGTTTTGGAATTAAAACTTCAGGACTTGAAGCAAAAGCAACTGCTTGCCAGATGTTGGTTTATTATGCTAAGGAGTTAAGAGAAGGATTTATGGACTATACAGAACAAGTTGTAAAACTGATGGTTCCTTTACTGAAATTTTATTTCCATGACAATGTTCGAGTGGCAGCTGCAGAGTCCTTGCCTTTTCTCCTGGAATGTGCAAGAATTCGGGGGCCAGAGTATCTTGCACAGATGTGGCAATTCATATGTGATCCCTTAATCAAGGCTATTGGGACCGAACCCGATACAGATGTACTCTCAGAAATAATGAATTCTTTTGCAAAATCCATTGAAGTAATGGGAGATGGGTGCCTTAATGATGAACACTTGGAAGAACTGGGAGAAATACTGAAAGCAAAACTTGAAGGGCACTTTAAAAACCAAGAACTAAGACAGGTTAAAAGACAGGAAGAAAACTATGATCAACAGGTTGAAATGTCTCTGCAAGATGAGGATGAATGTGATGTTTATATTCTGACCAAAGTATCAGATATTTTGCACTCATTATTTAGTACTTACAAGGAAAAGATTTTACCGTGGTTTGAACAGCTACTTCCATTAATTGTAAATCTAATTTGTTCTAATAGGCCATGGCCAGACAGACAGTGGGGATTGTGCATATTTGATGATATCATAGAGCACTGCAGTCCAACCTCATTTAAATATGTTGAATATTTTCGGTGGCCAATGCTACTAAATATGCGAGACAACAACCCTGAAGTCAGGCAAGCTGCTGCTTATGGCCTGGGTGTTATGGCACAGTTTGGTGGAGATGATTATCGTTCTTTATGTTCAGAAGCTGTTCCGCTGCTGGTGAAAGTTATTAAGTGTGCAAATTCCAAAACCAAAAAAAATGTCATTGCTACAGAGAACTGTATCTCAGCAGTAGGGAAGATTTTGAGGTTTAAGCCTAACTGTGTAAACGTAGATGAAGTTCTTCCACACTGGTTGTCATGGCTTCCACTGCATGAGGATAAAGAGGAAGCTATTCAGACTTTGAGTTTTCTCTGTGACTTAATTGAAAGTAACCACCCAGTTGTACTTGGTCCAAATAATTCCAATCTCCCAAAAATAATTAGTATAATTGCAGAAGGAAAAATTAATGAGACTATTAACTATGAAGATCCTTGTGCCAAACGCCTAGCTAATGTTGTACGTCAGGTACAGACTTCTGAAGAATTATGGTTGGAATGCATTTCCCATCTTGATGATGAGCAGCAGGAAGCCTTACAGGAATTGCTAAATTTTGCTTGAAGCACTTTAATATTACTTGAATATCATCCCCCATAAAAGTAACTCCAAATAAGTGTTGTGAGTGGATTCCATTATGATTGAGAGAGCTGTACTCTCCCTGCTAAGCAGTTTATATTCCTTCCCAGTGTTTCTCCATGATTAGTCAGTGTTATAGCCTCTGTTTACCTTGCATGTTTTATCAAACACAGACCTTGGTGATAACCTGTGCTTCTGTTGTCTTAAAATGTTTGTCACCTTTCTTCTATTTGATGTGAAGTATGTATATTGTTGCTATTTGTCTAAATCCCTGATGCTGGGCAAGCAGTGTGCTTGGTGTCAGGGTGTCCTGCTGCCTAACACAAGATGTTAAAGAGTGCACAAAGATGGGATAGAAGAACTTCCAGGACAAACTCTTTGGAATTGTGAGTGAAGAATATAGTGGCAGGCTTATTTCTCCTTTATGATACTCCTAGTTTTCATAGTAATGGGAGGATGCTGGTATTGGAAAAGAGTTTTGAGATACTGCAGTGGATGTGGGGAGTTTTCTCCATAATACATAAGAACTTTTTAATAATGTCCTCCTGAGGCTGAGACATATCCATATTCTAGTTCCCAAGGTGTCCAGCTGATAGTTAAGAGAACTTTAAAATCTTAGCCAGATCAGTCTGTCTTTTTTAACTTATCCAGGACTCTTAAGGACCACAGTTATTGTAAAGGGTATCCTGGTACATCTAACATTGGTAGCATATAACATACTGTAATACAGTATTTGACAAAGAGTAAATGATTATTTGTGGGAGTCAATCACTGTTACGTGTTTGAGCAGAATATTGCATTGTGTGTGTATGCCATTTTTCCCTGCAAAGCAGTTCAATAAGAGAAGCCCTGATTCAAAATGGGGCTTAAATAGATGTGTTTTGAAGAAACTCTTAGTTGTTTAGTAGCATTAAAGAGAATTCAATTGTGATCGTGAAAGGGAAGCAAAATTAGTCTTTAAACATGAAAAAGAAAACAGCTTTGAGATGACCAGTCATTTAGCAGTAAGTGTGGATTCTAAGAAAGCAGTTCTATAAGTTTGGGGTTACTTATATTAATTACAATGTTGGTCTTTAATCTCAGGCTTTTTGTAGGGTAGAAAAAGAAGCTTTCTACTCAGCAAATTATTGATCCAAAATTTAAGAACAAATACATCTGTAATGGATTTCCTGGGGCTGTTATGAGTACTGTGTATGTAAAGCATTTAATGAGTATTTAAGACCTAGCAAGTGCTTAATAAATGGTAGCTGTTACTGCTGTTGGTGTTTGTACCTCTTCTGTGTTCTTTTTTATGGTCTGGAATTCCTTTTATATTAAAATCTCCCTGTTTGCCCTCCTACCAGTTGACCAGGCCATCTAGGCCACTGCGGACAGAAATACGAAATTGAGATTTTAAATATGCAATTCCTATACATTCCCTGTAGTTATTTATTGTTAATGAAGCGAAAAAAAGAAAAGGACATTGGTTGGGGTATGGTCATAATTTTAATAAGATTAAATTTAAAAGTATAGATGAATAAATAGAAAAAACCCACCACAAAGTATTAATAGAGGTTTTCTATGGATGGTGGGATTGAAAGGCAGTTTTTCTTCTCATTTATCTATATTTTTTAAAAGTTCAAGGACCTGATTCTACTTTCATAATAGTTACGATCAAAGTTAATTGGCCTCTCAGTGACACGTAGCTAAGTTTCCTGCTACTCATCCAGGTGTCTTTATTAATATTCCTTATATAAGAAGCTTTTGGTAAACATTTCTACCAATTCCATATATTCTTGTGCATGAAAAATTGGAAAACTCGATGGACGTGAGTCTGAGTGAACTCCGGGAGTTGGTGATGGACAGGGAGGCCTGGCGTGCTGTGATTCATGGGGTCGCAAAGAGTCGGGCACGACTGAGACTGAACTGAACTGACCATATGACTTGGAATAGGCACCTGGACAATTTTGAAGACAAACCTAGATTTGAATTTTGGCAAGCTGCTTTTTTAACCTAAACAGTTTTCCATCAGTGAAATAAGCATGCTGCTGCTGCTAAGTCGCTTCAGTTGTGTCCGACTCTGTAAGACCCCATAGACGGCAGCCCACTAGGCTCCCCCATCCCTGGGATTCTCCAGGCAAGAATACTGGAGTGGGTTGCCATTTCCTTCTCCAGTGCATGAAAGTAAAAAGTGAAAGTGAAGTAGCTCAGTCGTGTCCAACTCTTCACATAAGGCCTAGCTAATTGTGAGAATTAAAGAAGGTTATGAATATAAAGTGATCAGTGGCACAGGGTTCAATAAATGTAAGCTAATATTATCTGAGAGTCATGAAATATGGTTGGTGGCTAAAGAAAAGGAGTTGATATCTGATGGGATGGGTCCAGATTCTTGGGCTTTCTCAAAGGAAATGAAAGATGTCCAGTTAGACACTTTGGTTGCCAGTCCCTGAAGTAAGACTGGTCTGCCTTTGTTCCTGATTTAAGGTACATCTGTAGACCTGAGTTCGATTCCTTGGTTGGGAAGAAGGGAAAGGCTACCCACTCCAGTATTCTGGCCTGGAGAATTCCATGGACTGTATAGTCCATGGGGTCCCAAAGAGTCCACACGGCTAAGCAACTTTCACTCATGGGCTCTAAGGAGAGAGAATGCTGTAAATAACTAATAAATGACAAATGTCTGATGAGGTAAGAGGAGATCTAGATAAACTAGATGATGGGTGTGTGTTTGTGTGGGGGGGGTTGTCAATACCCTAAAACCTTAAAAGTGTCCCCATTTAACTCTTACCTAAGACTATCTAACATACTAGACGGTCCCCCCCCCCCCGCAAAAAACAAAAAGAAAAAGCTTTTTAGTTTCGAATTTTATCAGTGCTTTAAAAGTCCACATTGATTGGAAGTAAAACAGTCTTAAGAGTCAATATATCCCAATCACTTTGTTACACATCTTTACTTTTAAAATGCTTACTTTCTGAAATTTTGATTTTGTATTCAAGTAATTTGATGTTTCAAGCAAGAGCGTCCTGTGTAAGCAGAAAAAGGAATATGTGCATCTTTGAAAAAGAACGTGAGAAAATAGTAATATCTGCATTAAGGAACCGTTAGTTACTTTCTACTCATTTTTAAGCAATATGTCAACTAATGGAATGATAAGCTCACTTCTTACACATTCCCTAAACAGTAATTTTAAAATGTGGTGAGATTGAAAGGTCATGCTAACGACTGTTTAATGCCGAAGTTTAGATTTGAAATATTTGAAGACTTAAGTCCCAAGGACTTTAAAATGAGGTTCCATTCCCTTCCATTACTCTTCTTAGCAGATGTCAAAAATTGAGAAGGTGGGGATGTCTTTTCACTTTAACGGAAAACATGGGATTAACTTCCAAAATAGGAACTGATGTTAAAACGGGGACAGGAGTTTTAGAAATTCGAGTTCTATACATCATCTCTTTTTCTTTTGCATGTGAACATATGTTCCAATTGGTCGAGTCCTTGAACCTTTCTAAACTTTACAAATTCCAATTCTACGTTGAAAAACCAGCAGTCACGGGGATGGAGGGTGTTGAGTGTGCAAAGGGAAATTTTTTACAATAGGATAGGATTTACATTCTATGTCTACTTACACTTATGTCTACTTTCACTTTCCATCAACGAAAGTTGTCTAGCAAGCGCCTGCAGGATTAATTTTAGCTTTTATCGCTAAGAGGGGTCTAGCGGAACAAATATCTTCTTAGCACAGCCCACTTCTAAAACCCTTTCAGCCTCCCACTCAGGAGGTGGCGAGCAAAGCCCAGCTGCCGCTTTGCGTCTCTCTTCACTCCGCCCCTTCCAGTTGGCTACAAGCTGATGACATCATTGCTCCGCGCAACCTACCAGGCCTCAGGGCCTGAAGCTGAGACGAAGTCCCGGCTTTCACGTAGCGGTACGTGAAGTGGGGGTGGTAGTGTTCTACTACGCATGCTCACCGTCGACGGCGACGGTGCCCCTTTCTTTGCTACTTTCCACAGCTCGCCCCAACCTGGAGAGCCGGGGCGGGGAGGGGGGAGGGGGGGGACGCTAAGTGCCCTCCCCCTTTTCTCCCGGCCCCTCCTCTTCCCCCCGCCCAGTAGGGCTTCTAACTGACAGTTGTCGCCAGGCCCCGTCCGCGCGCCGCCTCCTCCTGCCTGGGTCCCCCGCAGGTAGAGAGGGGCGGGAGGGAGTGTGAGGGAGAGGAGGAGGAGCCCGACCCGCGGCGGCCCAGCGTTTCGGCGCCCTCCGGGGAGGCTAGAGAAGAATCCCACTTTTCTCCTCGCCCCCTCCCTGCCTTCAAGCCGGCCCGGGAGGGGGTGGGGCGCGGAGGCCAAACCAGGCCTGGCGGGTTAAGAGCGGCCGGGCGGGGCGCGGAGGGGTGAGGCAGGCTAGGGCCGTGCGCGCGCGCCGCCGCCGGGGGGAGGGGAGAGGAGGGCACCTAGGCTCTCCTCTTCTCTCCCCCCTCCCCCGCGCCCCATGTAACCCCGCCCCGCGGGCGGCAAGCTCGAGACCCCCGCGCGCACCGAGCCGAGCCAGCGGCTGAGAAGAGCGAGGCCCGATGCGGCTGAGGCTGCGCGGCGCCCCTGAGCCCTGAGGAAGCGGTCCGCGTTCACGCGTGCCCCGGCGCCTCGAGCGGCCGCTGCACACCGCCCAAGCTGGGCCTGCCGGAGGCATGAGCGTGCCCGGGAAGCCGGGGGAGATGAAGCCGGCCGGAGAAGAGGAGCGGCCGCCACCGGCGGCCGAGGAAGAGGACGACGACGAGTTGGTGGCAGCGGCGCCGGCCTTACGGCCGGCCCGAAGGAGTGCCTCCTTGAGGGAGGACGCGGACGACGACGAAGAGGAGGAGGAGATGGTGGTCGGGGGCGGTGGCTGCAAGGAGCAGGAGCTGACCTACGAGCTGCAGCAGGGCTACCGCATCCTGGGCGAGTTCCTGCAGGAGAAGCACCGAGGCCTCACCGCCCCATTCCTCCAGCCCTTGGGGGGCGTTGCCACCAGGGAAGAGGAGGCGGCCGAGGGGCCGCGCGGCGGAGGCCGGGGCAGTCGCGCCCTCCCGCAGCAGCCCGGTCAGGGCATGTGTCTGCTGAAGATGGAGGAGAAGTTCGCCAGCGGCCAGTACGGGGGCATCACCGAGTTCGTGGCGGACTTCAGGTTGATGCTGGAGACGTGCTACCGCCAGCATGGAGTGGACCACTGGATCTCCAAACAGGGCCAGAAGCTGGAGATGATGCTGGAGCAGAAGTTGGCGCTTCTTTCTCGGTGAGTGAGCCCAGTTCCCGGCGGGACTGACGGACTGACACAAACACACCCTCGCACGTGTCCGAGGATGGGTTGGGCCAGGGGCCGGGGGGCGTCGCTGATAGGTGCTGAGTCAGAACCCCGGGAGGAGGAGCAGTGCTGGGCGGGGGCCCGCAGGGGTGTGGAGGGTGTTGGCCGAAAGAACCCCACGCCCAGACGGAAAAGAACCCGAGGAGAGAGCCGAGAACCGAGCGCTGAAGAGCAGGTAAAGTTTGTGGAAGTAAAGTGAAAAGGTGCCCGTAGGAAGAATTATAGGAGTAGGGAGAGGAAAAGTTTTAGTGGGATGGAAGATGGCCTTGCAACTTTCATTAGACAGTTTTGGCAAGAAACTTTTAAACGTTTTTGGAATGAAATATCATTAGAAATTTATGTTCGCTCGTGTAAAAGGTGGTTTCAAACTTAAGGTTATATCGTTTTACTACTCAGCTCGGTCATCGGAGTGTATAGTGTTATTAAATGGTTAACAGTTACTG
The DNA here is from genome assembly GCF_055505025.1 of Bos grunniens. Taxonomy (NCBI): domain Eukaryota; kingdom Metazoa; phylum Chordata; class Mammalia; order Artiodactyla; family Bovidae; genus Bos; species Bos grunniens. The sequence goes on from NC_141172.1 coordinate 37,301,106, forward strand.
TGGCATATTCTTGATATTTTCTCTCAGCTTCATCTGAGAGGACTGAATTTTTGTATCAGCACAAATATTTTAATAAGCTTAGGATGTTGGTGTTTATTCTCCCAGAAGTCATAGGGAGGTCAGGTGGCTCGACGCTCTCGGTGCACTCTAGGTGGGAGGGTGAGTGGGTGTGTGTATGCTCTCGGTACACTCTAGGTGGGTGGGTGTGCTCAGTCGTGTCCGACTCTTTTCGACCCCATTGACTGTACCGCGCCGGGTCCTCTGTCCATGGGCATTCTCCAGGCAAGAATACTAGAGTGGGTTGCCATGCCCTCCTCACAATTATTTTTCCATTGTAAGAAGTGATAATGTAACACAGGAGGCTACCAAAATAAACATATTAATTTATAATTCTGTGATTGATAGGAGCCAATTGAATTTCTCTAGCGGAAATTCGTCAGGAATAAAAAAGTAATTGAAAGTTGTTGGAAATTGTGGTTGAAGTGATCCAGTTGTTTGACCCTTTACTAGTGAAAGTGAACTTGCAAGTCACTCTACCTTTTTGGCCTCAGTTTCCTCATCTATAAAATGAGGATAATGACAGTACCTAATTAATGGGGTTGCTGTTTCTTAAATGCATTAATAAATGTAAAGTCGAATGTGCCAGTCCCATATAGTTAGCTCAAGATAAGTTTTAACCATTATAATGCTAGTAGTGGTAGTTGAATAAAATGAATGTTCTCATATCTGAAACTGGGACGTGTGCGAGTGCTTTTATCCAAAAGCTCCTGAAAAGTTGTGTTAACTTTTCTGTCCTTGATTTATAATTGTAATTTTAAAATAATCTAATCTGTCTCTGGCTTCCAATTATACTGTTTTCGAGGCTACCAGTGACTTCTTTCACTGAAAACAATGGTTAACTTAGTGCTTGACTCATTAGGGCGGCTCTGTTTAAACTAAGGAACCTCTTCTTGAATCTTTTCTTAACACTGAATTATTTGGTAATAGAATAATTCACAAATTTGTATATTACTTTTTATACTTTATTTAGTGGCATTTTATTTGTGTGATGTGTTTGTTACCCTTGTCTTCACAGTGTTTTATAGTTATGACTCACATGAGAAACAGTCCATTCACATTATTTTTAAGTAGTAAAATATATTCCAAGTTGATGTCACAAGATTTTAGATATGGAGGAAGCCATAGAGCTTATCTAGTTCAAGCATCTAGTTTTACAGATTAGAAACAGGGATTTAGAATGAGGCTGGATAATGACTGCATGAAAAGTGCTTAGAAGTTGCAAATAGGTTTGAATACAGGTGTTTTCAGAACCATTGTGCATGTAAGTCCTGCAAAATAGCAGGGAGACCATTTCTCTTTCACATAAAGGTTAATTTCTGAATGTTTTGAATCATTCCTAATGACTAAAGTTCAAAATACTGTATTACCATATAATCTAATAGCATCCATACAGAAAACACTCTTTTGTTTATAAACATAGTAATGTATTTCTGACATTCTTAGTCCAGGAGAGAGAAAATTCTTGCAGTTTAGTAGTAAATAGTAATATGATGATCTCAAAGAGATAATTAAGGCTTTTTGAGTCGCTCACTTTTTTTGTATTTGATATGTACAAACATTTTGTAAATAATAGGTTCGACAAACCACATTTGTAGATCTAGGAAATCATTTCTTTTTCTGTACTAGGCTAAAATCTAAGTCATTACTAAATAAATGCTTTGAGTGGGCACCACTTCAAGAAAAGCGTAGATTATAACTGTTAGGTATGCAGTTAGGATATATAGATGTTCCAGAACAATACTCTATAGACTGTCCACATGAGTCTGATTTTCAGCAAATAGATGATTCAGATACCTTATTTCTAAATAAGTGGTATATCATATTTTAATAATAAAAAACACTTAGATATTAAATTTGTTTTCTTTTGTCTTCTCATATGTATTTGTAAGATACTGAATTAACCCTTATTTTCGAATTTAAGTAGAATTTTACAGCTGCTTCATATATTACTGAGCAAGAAATGAGGTACATCAGATAGAGAGGGTGTCACATTATTGCAGAGCAGTCCAGTGGCATGTACCTTGGGCAGATTGTATAACTTGAATCTCAGTGTTTTCATCTGTTCTTTGGAAGTATTCCTTGCACAAATGTGTATCTGTCAGAACTAGACATTCAGATATCAAAAGAGAGGTTTTCTACTCTTTTAAGTGGTATATAGTTGAGTAGGGGAAAAGACACTTAAAAAGATTGATGATTCTACAATATAATGGAGTTAAAAGGTATAGAGAAGTTTATACTTGAACTGTTTCTTAAAGAAGTTGAAGATTGCTTCTGGATTTTCTTAGAGGGAATGTTTAAGAGAGACATTCCAGAATATTGAACTACAGTGAATGCAAGGCATGGGATAGCAAGGTGTTTCTGGGAACTACAGGTACTTCCTATGGCTACACTATGGTCTCCAGGGTAGTGTCCGCTTTTCAGCAGGTATGCAGGATGATCAACTGGGGAGAAGGAAGAAAATATTACAACTTTAGTATATTTTATTTTTATTTTATCCTGTTAACATTTCTAAGTTTTTTGGTTTGCGTCTTGTGTTTATGATAACACTACATCTGTATGATCTACAAATGACATTTTATCATATGTAATTTTATTAGTAATATATAACAATCTGTTTTATATATATAATATTTGTGATAGAACTGCGACTAAGACTAGCATATCTAGTCTCACAGTTACATATTTTAAAAAGGATCTCATTCATGTATTTGAGGCAACTGAGGGCTTCCCAGGTGGCGCTAGTGGTAAAGAACCCACCTACCAGTGCAGGAGACGCCAGAGATATGGTTCAGTCCCTGGGCTGGGAAGATCCTCTGGAGTAGGAAATGGCAACCCACTCCAGTGTTCTTGCCTGGAAAATCCAATGGATAGAGGAGCCTGGTGGGCTATAGTCCATGTGGTCACAGAGAGTCAGACTTAACTGAACACGCCCACATACCCAGGAGGGAAATAGCAATTAGCATTAAGGAATAGGGAGAAAATCATCTAATAAGTGGAAAGGAATAGAAAATACTTAATAGAAGTTATGCCTAATAAGAATTTTTGCCTCTTCTGAATTTTAAATTATATTTTTGAATGCTTTTAAATTTAAAAATATTTTTGAAAGCTTTAAGAATATTGCTATGTAGTTTTAATAAGTTGTAATTACAGAATAGGCATCACCCGTGACCCCAACAGAGCTGAACTTGAAGTTTTAGTTTTTGCCGTTTAAAATAATATTTTGGTGAAAATAAGCTTGAACATGATTTATCTTTGTTGATTTCTGAGTTAAGTTGCTGTTAAAGAGAGGTACATATAATGGGTTATTTAAAAAAAAAAAGGCTTTCTTAACTATAGGTAAAGATTACTTAGTTTTGTAATTGCTTTTTAGTTGGACATGAAAATACAAAAGCATCATTATGAAGCCTCAGAAATTTAAAAACAGAGGTTTCCAAGTACAAGTAGTAATTGAACTACATATGGATTTTGTACCTTGATTTTAATCTCCTTCTTAGTTAAATTTGACATTTGTTGGCTTGCTTATTCTCAACTAAGATCAAAACCTAGAAATTAACTGGGGATTTTAACAAGGTGTTTCTTATTCCCTAGTAGTTCAACTCCCAGTGGAATGTGTAATTCTGTCTTTTTTTTGTAAGTCTTTAAAAATTGAGTACCTTTGCTAATAGAAGCTGGATTTACTTCTTGTTCAGAATTATAGAATGTTAGTGCTTGATACACCATGTAATTCTATTTATTATAGTTGCCATTATTTAAAAAAAAGTGCTATTTAAGAAGATTCAGAAAATGTTTTAAGTGCAGTGATGAAAGGACGGAGGAAGGATTTCAACTAACAAAACATTTTTTGAGCTTCTGCTTTGTTCTGTGACTTAAGGGACGGTTCTTGGCCCGAGAGGTTTACATACACAGTTATGGTAAAGGGTTAAAATATGTTAAAACTGATTTTCAGACTTGATCCATTGTCAAAACACCTGGAAGTCATGGCACTGTTTACAGTGCATCCTGAGATATCAATATATTTAGTTGTATGATTTTTTGCTAGGGGATAAAAAAGGTTTAAAAGAAATTATGGAAAGAAACCCTTAATGATGAGATTCTGCCTAGCTCCTCAGATTTTTCTCCCTACAAACTGGGAAAACAATCATTTTTGGATTTTTGGTGGTATATGTTGGTTTTGATGCAGTTGAAAATCTGCATCTAACTTGACCCTGAAACATAAAGAAAAAAAAAAAACTAACTTGACCCTGCATAGACCCTCCATATATTTTATTGCTGTTCTGTTGCTTAGTCATATCTGACTCTTTGGGACCCTATGAATTGCAGCACGCCAGGCTTCCCTGTCCTTCACCATCTTCCAAAGTTTGCTCAAACTGATGTTCATTGAGCCGATGATGCCACGCAACCATCTCTTCCTCTGTCATCCCCTTTTCCTCCTGCCCTCAATCTTTCTCAGCATCAGGGTCTTTTCCAATGAGTTGGCTCTTCTCATCAGGTGGCTATAGTATTGGAGCTTCAGCTTCAGCATCAGTCCTTCCAATGAGTATTCAGGGTTGATTTCCTTTAGGATTGATTGGTTTGATCTCCTTGCAGTCCAAGGGAGTCTCAGGAGTCTTCTCCAACATCACAATTCAAATGCATGTACTTGGTTCCTCCCTATCCGGGGTTCTGAATCTGCAGATTCAACCAGCTGAATCCAACTGAGGACCGTGTAGTGCTGTAGTATTTACTGTTGAAAAAGATCTGTGTTTAAGTGGACTCAAGCAGTTAAAACATCTCTTGTTCAAGGATTAACTATATATTCTAAGGGTGCATTCTTTGAGGACTACTGTGATTAGCTTTATTACAGAGTTTTATGAAAGTACAGAGGAGGGATCAACTACTCGAAGGAGGTGGGAAAGCTGGGATTGAAAAAAATACTTCATTAGATTTTGTTTTAGAGGTCATAATTTTGAAAGGTGAGTAGACTATTGATAGGTGAAGTTTAAGAGTTCATGAAACAATTATTTGACCTATCCTATGATGGGTAGTTTGTGAAGCTCTGTGATTACAATGATAAACATGACTTTATCCCTAACTTCAAGGTGGTAAGTAAACAAACAATTACATGTATGGAGGCAGGAGAGGGCATATTGCAGAGGAGTGGTTTATATCCAGTGGTTGGTTAGAATGATGAGATCCTGTAGTGGCAGATAAATCTAGAAAGATAAGCTGGGACTAATTATGGAGGATTCGTTCAAAAAGACCCTGATGCTGGGAAAGATTGATGGCAAAAGGAGAAGGGGATGACAGAGGGTGAGATGGTTAGATAGTATCACCGACTCAATGGGCAAGAATTTGAGCAAACTCAAGGAAATAGTGAAGGACAGGGAAGCCTGATGTGCTGCAGTCCATGGGGTCACAAAGAGTCAGACACCACTTAGCGACTGAACAACAGCAACAGTAATTACGGAGGACCTTGATTGCTTGCTAAGGAATTTATAATGTAGGCAGTGTGGATTCATCACAATTTTTAGCTAAGGGAGTGACATGATTGTACTACTATTTTGAGGTTTGAGGGCTAAAATGGAAGAAGAGAGAATGAAGGAAACCTATTAAAAGGCTCTTGAGTTAATACCATCAAAAAATAATAAGCAGTAGAAATAAATAGGCGGATAAAGCTATAAGAGAAGTAAATTCTGTAAGTAAAAGTAGCACAGTAGCAAGCTACTGGATGTGGGTATGATGGAGAGGATGATGTCCAAAATATGAATACATTTGAGCCCAAGTGATGGTGATGCTGAGGGAATGTGAAAGGAGGCATGCATTTGAAGATACGCAGCTGAGAATTATTAGAAGGCTGAATATGGAGCTCAGCAGAGTGACTGGTGCTAGATTAGAGGTGTTTAATTAGGAATTAACCTGCAAAAGGAGAATGGTTGAAGAAATGGGAGGGAAGGCCCAGGATAGAGTCTAGTAAAAATACAAGGGGATCCAAGACAGAACCTTGTGTAAGGATTTGTCTTCAATTTGGAAAGATGAGAAAAACATGATTAAAGTGTGTATAATGTATATTAAAAGTTGAAATGCTTAATTGAGAAAAGGCAGTTAATGAAGCTGAAAAGAGTTTATTCTGGAGTAAATAAGGGCTTCTCTGGTGTCTCAGTGGTAAAGAATCTGCCTGCCAATGCAAGGTAACACAAGTTTAGTCCGTGGTCCAGGAAGATCTCACATGCCATGAAGCAGCTAATAAGCCTGTGCACCAAAAATAAAAAAAAAAAAATTGTGGAATAAATAAGAAGTATAGTTGGAATATAGTAAAGTTACAGCTTTAGTATTTTAGGAGATTTTGTTCCATTTGAAAATGATTTAGATCCAATACAGTAAAAAAAAATGCCCTAATAGACTGTAAGGTGTTTTGCCTCAAAGTTTGTTTCTCATTGTATTTGTGCCCTTGTAATTATTTTTATTTCTAAGAAAAAAAATTAGAGCAAGGAAAAGAAATCATGTTTTTGGAGAGAAGATTATGTTCTTTTTGTTTTTGTGTTTTAGCTCTCAAATGATCTCTAGATTGTTTCCACAAGAGTAGAGAACAAATAATAGCTGTTTTCGTTTCCAGGGAGCTTCCACAATAATATGAATCTTTAAAATGTATTTTAAATTACTTGAAGAGGTTGTTCTTCTTTTTTAATGGGAAGCACTAATAAACCCCAGTGGTGGTATTATCTGATAACCAAGCCCTTTGTTACATCATCTTCCACTTGGGACCAGTGAATGTTCCACAATTAATTGTGCTTAAAATCAAGATATTAAATATATACACTTTGGAAAAAAAAGAATTATGAAAACCAATTAAGTGTTATTCATTTTACTTTTAAAATTTTCTATATGTCAGATTTTGTTTTATAGTTAATAAAAGATTATATTTAAAGTAAATTAGAATCTACAACTTTGAAAAAGAATTGGGTTAAAAATATGTATTATCAAAGTTGTAAGACAGTACAGTCATGTTAGATGCTGTAACTGGGTGGTGTAACTGTGGGTGATTAATTTTCCCGTCCACTTTGTACTTTTTTTTTTTTTTTACAATATATGCATGCATGCTAAGTTGCTTCAGTTCAGTTCAGTTCAGTTGCTCAGTTGTGTCGGACTCTGACCCCATGAATCGCAGCACGCCAGGCCTCCCTGTCCATCACCAACTCCTGGAGTTCACTCAGACTCATGTCCATCGAGTCAGTGATGCCATCCAGCCATCTCATTCTCTGTCGTCCCCTTCTCCTCCTGCCCCCAATCCCTCCCAGCAGCAGAGTCTTTTCCAATGAGTCAACACTTCGCATGAGGTGGCCAAAGTACTGGAGTTTCAGCTTTAGCATCATTCCTTCCAAAGAAATCCCAGGGCTGATCTCCTTCAGAATGGACTGGTTGGATGTCCTTGCAGTCCAAGGGACTCTCAAGAGTCTTCTCCAACAACACAGTTCAAAAGCATCAATTCTTTGGTGCTCAGTTTTCTTCACAGTCCAACTCTCACATCCATACATGACCACTGGGAAAACCATAGCCTTGACTAGATGGACCTTTGTTGGCAAAGTAATATCTCTGCTTTTGAATATGCTATCTAGGTTGGTCATAACTTTCCTTCCAAGGAGTAAACGTCTTTTAATTTCATGGCTGCAGTCACCATCTGCAGTGATTTTGGAGCACCCCAAAATAAAGTCTGACACTGTTTCCACTGTTTCCCCATCTATTTCCCATGAAGTGATGGGACCAGATGCCATGATCTTCGTTTTCTGAATGTTGAGCTTTAAGCCAACTTTTTCACTCTCCTCTTTTACTTTCATCAAGAGGCTTTTTAGTTCCTCTTCACTTTCTGCCATAAGGGTGGTGTCATCTGCATATCTGAGGTTATTGATAGTTCTCCTGGCAATCTTGATTCCAGCTTGTGCTTCTTCCAGCCCAGCATTTCTCAAAATGTACTCTGCATATAAATTAAATAAGCAGGGTGACAATATACAGCCTTGATGTACTCCTTTTCCTATTTGGAACCAGTCTGTTGTTCCATGTCCAGTTCTAACTGTTGCTTCCTGACCTGCATACAGGTTTCTCAAGAGGCAGGTCAGGTGGTCAGATATTCCCATCTCTTTCAGAATTTTCCAGTTTATTGTGATCCACACAGTCAAAGGCTTTGGCATAGTCAATAAAGTAGGTGTTGCAAGAGGGCATCAGAGGGCAGACACACTGAAACCATACTCACAGAAAACTAGTCAATCTAATCACACTAGGATCACAGCCTTGTCTAAGTTGCTTCACTCATGTCTAATTCTGCAATCCCATGGACTGTTGCCCGCTGGGCTCCTCTGTCCATGGAATTCTCCAGGCAAGAATACTGGAGTGGGTTGCCATGCCCTCCTCCAGGTGATCTTCCTGACCCAGGGGTCAAACCTGTGTCTCTTATGTCTCCTGCACTGGCAGGCAGGTTATTTTACCACTAGCACCACCTGGGAATCCCTGATCCATGTGTTGTTGTTGTTACTTTTTATAATATCATTCAAAATATAAAATCTTCAGATTTTGTAGGTGCAGTTTGAAATGCTTGAAATAGCTAGTACTAAGAACTCATTTCAAGCTTTCATATTTAAAGCTTTTGAGTAGAGCCATCTGAATGTTCAGTTCAGTTCAGTTGCTCAGTCGTGTCCAGCTCTTTGCGACCCCATGAACCACAGCACGCCAGGCCTCCCTGTCCATCACCAACTCCCAGAGTTCACCCAAACCCATGTCCATCGAGCCGGTGTTGCCATCCAGCCATCTCATCCTCTGTTGTCCCCTTCTCCTCCTGCCCTCAGTCTTCCCCAGCATCAGGGTCTTTTCAAATGAGTCAGCTCTTCGCATCAGGTGGCCAAAGTATTGGAGTTTCAGCTTCAGCGTCAGTCCTTCCAATGAACACCCAGGACTGATCTTCTTTAGGATGGACTGGTTGGATCTCCTTGCAGTCCAAGGGGCTCTCAAGAGTCTTCTCCAACACCACAGTTCAAAAGCATCAATTCTTCGGCGCTCAGCTTTCTTTATAGTTCAACTCTCACATCCATACATAACCACTGGAAAAACCATAGCCTTGACTAGATGTCCCTTTGTTGGCAAAATAATGTCTCTGCTTTTTAGTATGCTGTCTAGGTTGGTCATAACTTTCCTTCCAAGGAGTAAGCGTCTTTTAATTTCATGGCTGCAAATGATGAATGTACCTTCAGACAAAAATAACTCTTCTGATAGCTTGTTTTATATCTCTGCAATGGTAGTATATCTGGAAATTCAGGCTTGTTCATTTCTCTCTAGGAATCCCTCTAAAAGAGAAAAAAAGATGAGAATACAGATTGAGATAAACTAGTTTAAGGTAAAACTATTTACCTCTTGTTCTACTTTGTACTACTTTACAAATATTGCTCGTTTGTGGAAATTTAAGCCTTCTAAGTTAGAATCAGTGAAAAAATCTTTGCCAAGATAAAATTGCAGAAAGTATTTGAACTGACTATTTAGCACATGAAGTGTTTTGGAGAGCTTCTCTTTCCAAAACACATCCCCCTTTTTCCTTCAGATATGTCTCATCTGCTAGACATAAGGTTTCTTTCAAATGGTAACATGCCGGTTTATAATTACTACAGTTTAAGTTTGCAAAAGCTTTAAAGGTAAATAGTTTTGTTTCAGTTCTACAAAAGGCTAGTTTATACTAGCCTAGTACATTGACTTTTATGGTGATGATGTATGTATATTTTCAGTTTTTTAAGGTTGAGATTAGAAAGGAAATCTCTCTTACAAAATGTGCATGCAGGTAGAATATTGGAATTACTTTCCCTGCAGCATTTCATGCTTTATGTTCTTAAACTTTTCAATTTCAGTGGTAGCTTACTTAACAAATGCAGTAAGGTACACCAAGATTCTGCTAAATATATAATTCCTAGTGAATTCAGGGTCTGTTTTTGTGTCTTCATAAAATAAGAACAAATCCACTTCATTTGGCACTGAGGAAAGAGACAGATCATCTCAAAAACTTTAATATAAGTTTATAGGAGCGTTTCCCCATAGACATAAATGTGGACTGTTTCCATGTTTGCCCATGAGCCCAATTTTTAACATATGAGTTACTAAAATTGGAAGATAAAAATAAAATATAATCAGTAAACAAAATAGAACGTATAAAACATATTTTATATCTATCTTCAAATACTTGTGCTTGAGGAAAAGCAGTTTTAAATTTGACTCTTCCCACAGATAAGCTCATTTTCTGTCTCCCTCACTTTCTACTCTGTTGCTACCTTATATGCAAATTTTCCCTCTGTCTGGTCAGTCTCTATCCTTTCTTAACCTTCTGTCTTCTTTCATAGCATTTATTGCAACCTAATATATAATATGATTTAATTATATATCTTTTTTCTCCTGTCTCACTAGAGTATAAACTCTATGCAGGCAGGGACTTTTTCTGCTTGGCTTGTTGCTATTGACTTCTATAAATGTTGGTTAAAAATTAAGTAGTAGGTAGCTATAAGTTGTACCGGTCATTTTAAAAGGTTTTGGGGCTGTGCCTCTCAGAGTGTTTCCTAAATAACCAGCATTTGAATTGTGTTAAAGGCAGAGACCTTGGCCCCAGAATAGCATACTTAAATATGTTAACCCAATATCTCAGGGTGGGGATAAGGAAGCTCCATTTTTTATAAACTCCTAAATGATTTTTATGCAAAATAAAGTTCCAGGACTGATACTTCAGGATATAGTAACAGTGTTTCATGATTGATTTCACCTCAGAATTTAAAATTTCTTTCATTGAGGTATTTTTTTTTAATTACTGTTTTTACACTTGTCAACCTTTAGGCAGAATGAAGGGAAGGTAGGAGAGAATTAAGAAGCAGATTTCATGTAGTCATGTGTTCCTGTGAAATACATACAGCTTGAAGAAATGGTAACAAATGAGGGATAGTGTTGGGGAAGGGGTGGGGACACATGATCCTAGGTGTTTGCATTTCTGTTCCTTTGAAAAAGAATGGAGAGACATTGAAAGTCACATGTTTATCATAGAATATTACACAGAGCAGTCTCTAATTTAGAATTAAAATACTCTGAGTAATTCCTGTTACATGGGGCTAATGTATTAAATAGTACCAGAATTTTTAAAAGCCTGAAATTAAAGATCCAAGATTCTATTCCTGTCACTTTTATGCATTTAAACCTATTTGTATGATCGTACATCATAAATCAGCTGTGGATAATGTAGTCTTTATGTTTCTTACTTGATTTTGGGGAGCAGTGAAAAGAGATCTAGATTAGCTCTCATAGCTTTGCTCTGCACTGTATCAGGCAAAGTAATGTAATAGTTGACCTCATAGTCTTTTGTTTTTTAATTTTGTATTTTTCTTCTATAGTTCAGTTTGAGTTCCAAGCCTTTATAATATTTAAAAATTAGAGTTCTAAACCATCCCTACCCCATATTGTATGCAAAAGTGTGTGTGGTAGTGTGGACTGGTGCCTACATTTTATCTAGGAAGAGGGTACAAAACTTTTTATTAGGTCAGCAGAGGAGCACAGACCCAAAATAAGTTAAAAACTGTAATTTTAAGACACAGAATTAACAAACATTCAATAAGTTATGATGATGTTTGGTTAAAGTAGAGAAAATTCCAATTAAATGAAGGAAGAATTAGGCTTTTAACAGAAGTAACAGAATTTGAATAGTACCTGAAGTTAGTGTTACATTATGCCTGTGTTTATACTCTTTGGTGTTTAGAGAGACTTGTTTATTAAGTAGTAGTTTTGCTCTGCATTAAATTAAGAGGAAAAATGTTTTAGAAATAGCCCCCTTGGTATTCCAGAACTCTGAAAGAGTTAATATATGACTTACTGCACTGAAGATATCTTAACTTTGGGAGTAAACTGAGTTTGATTCTGGTTTTGCCACCGACACTTGTGTTGAACTAGACATTGACTTTTTCTGGAATTCAATTTCCAGTTGTTGCCATTAACTTCATCAAATTCAGAGCAATTTCAAAACATCAGGAGTGTCTTCTTTTCTACTTCTCTTTCTTCTATGTCTACTGAAAGCCTAATTATTATCTGAGGCTCAGCTCCGATTTTACCTCTTCTATGAAGTCTGATACATAATTGTTTTTTTCACTGCATTCCATGATTCTTCGCTTTGCATTTGGTTATAGCACTTAAAAATTCAATGGTAGTTATGGGTCTGTCTGTATTGTGATATTAATTGTTTGGTAATTCTTCAGTTAATGAAATAAATGAGCTTATCAAAATCAAATAAATAGTTATATCGAGTCAGAATTGCTGCTTTTTAAAAAATATTCAGCAAAATTGTTATCTCCTAAGGAGAATTGCACAATTTCTTCTGCCTTTGTTTCAGCTAGGTATATTCCTCTGTTCTTAACCCACTTTTTGTATTCATATGATTTGTATTGAAGTTTTTGAATATCATGATATTGAAGCTATCTGTTTGCCCCCCGCCTCCAAGTTTAAGATTTTCTGATGCTTTTGTATTTCTAGAAACCAGTTCTTCAAGGGCAGAGAAACTCAGCATATATTAATTAAGTTGAATTCAGATACCATATCCTCTCTTAAAGGATGGATACAATAAATAAAAGCATAATAGAAGGTAGTGTATGGTTAATGTAGAAAGATGGGTAATGTTCCTTATAATCAAAATATATTTACAATGCTTATTATTTGATCGGCAGTGTAGAGGGGTTCAAGATGAAAATGGAAAGACAGAAGCTAATAAACTAAGTTGATGTGGAGGTCATTCCAGGCAACAAGAATAGCATTCTCAAAAGTTCAGAGGCAGCAAAGTCACTGTATGTAGTTAGGGAATGGTCAGTAGTTTAGTTTGGCTAGAGTGCTAGTTATATATAGAGAAGTAATGACAGCTGTGACTGGAAGGGCCAGATTATGGAGCCAGATCTTAAAGGGTCTAATATGCTGTGCTAATAGAGAGTTTGATATTCCTTGTTAGTGAGTTATTAAGTTAAAAGCTTTTAAGCTAGAGAATTACAAGAGACATATAGATGGGATGAATTAGAAGAGAAAACTAACATCAGTTTGATGTTTTCCCATCCCTTAATTTTAAGCTTAGTTAATAGATTTTAATTTTGCATTTGACTTTGCTTCTTTTAGCAGATTTGGTGAAGGATTAAATAGAAATGTATCCGTTTACATTACATAAAAGGATTTTTTATTAAGCAAAAATCTTAGAATAATGCTAGAAAGAAGAGACAATATTTTCTTTTGCTAAATAACTTGGATAATGTGCCATGTTTAAATATCTAAATACTTTAAGTTGGACTTAGTTTTGTTTCTATAAGTGGATAATTTCAATCTTCCAGTTCTCAGGGGAAAAAAACTATATTAAATACAGAATTTTGCCTATTTAAATTACTATATCTTCCAGGTTGTTTTCTACAACTTTGTTTACCAGTAACCAAAAAAAATAAATAAATAGGACAAATATAATTATTACATTGCAAGTACAATATCAGCTGCTACTGCTACTGCTGCTAAGTCGCTTCAGTAGTGTCCAACTCTGTGCGACCCCATAGATGGCAGCCCACCAGGCTCCCCGTCCCTAGGATTCTCCAGGCAAGAGTACTGGAGTGGGGTGCCATCGCCTTCTCCGACAATATCAGCTAGTTATGCTTAATTTGTTAGCTTAATTTTTATAGACCCAAACCTATATTTGTAACTCATAGGTACTTATTAGAACATAATCTTAAACATTAAACAAGCTAAATAAAAGGTTTTTAGAAAAAAATTAATTATGTTAAATAAGACATTATTTCATGGTGAGCCAAAGAGCACTGAACAAGTATGAGAACCATTAATACCCTCCGGTTTATCTGAATCCCTGATAATGATACAACTGCCTGTACATTAGTAAGTTCCTCTACTTACTAATTCCATGGTAGGGAATTTGGTTGGTAGTGAAATTGAAATTAACTGTTATTTCTAAAGTTTTTTTTTTTTTTGTCACCAGGGTTTTATTTTATTAAGTTGCTGTTTACAACAGGTCCCCTGGTCACCCAGTGTCACCAGTGTGTTGCTATTTTATTTTATCTTTTTTTTTTTATTATTTCTTTTTTTCTTTTTTTTTCTTTTTTTTCCCCATCCTGAACCCTCCTCCCTCCTCCCTCCCCATACCATCCCTCTGGGTCGTCCTTGGCAAGTGTGTAAATGATAGGATAACTGAGATCTATTTTTAATTTTTTCAGTTCATTTCAATCACTCAGTCATATCCGACTCTTTGCAGTCCCATGGACTGCAGCATGCCAGGCCTTCCTGTCTATGACCAAGTCCCGGAGTTTACTCAGACTCATGTCCATTGAGTCAGTGATGCTGTCCAACCATCTCATCCTCTGTTGTCCCCTTCTCCCACTTTCAATCTTTCCCAGCATCAGGGTCTTTTCCAATGAATCAGTTCTTGGCATTAGGTAGCCAAAGTATTGGAGTTTCAGCTTACCATCAGTCCTTCAATAATATTCAGGACTGATTTCCTTTAGGATGGACTGGTTGGATGTCCTTGCACTCCAACGGACTCTCAAGTGAATCCAACACCACAATTCAAAAGCATGAGTTCTTCGGCGTGCTTCTTTCTTTATAGTCCAACTCTCACATCCATACGTGACTATTGGAAAAACCTTAGCTTTGAATAGATGGATCTTTGTTGGCAAAGTAATGTCTCTGCTTTTTAATATGCTGTCTAAGTTGGTCATAACTTTTTTTTCAAGGAGCAAGTGTCTTTTGATTTCATGGCTGCAGTCACCATCTATAGTGATTTTGGAACCCCCCAAAATAAAGTTTGTCACTGTTTCCATTGTTTCCCCATCTGTTTGCCATGAAGTGATGGGACCAGATGCATGATCTTAGTTTTCTGAATGTTGAGTTTTAAGCCAACTTTTTCACTCTCTTCTTTCACTTTTATTAACAGGCTCTTAGTTCTTCTTCGCTTTCTGCCATAAGGGTGGTGTCATCTGCATATCTGAGGTTATTGATATTTCTCTCGGAAATCTTGATTCCAGCTTGTGCTTCATCCAGCCTGGCATTTCACATGATGTATTCCGCATGTAAGTTAAGTAAGCAGAGTGACAATATACAGCCTTGACATACTCCTTCCCTGATTTGGAACCAGTCTGTTGTTCCATGTCCAGTTCTAATTGTTGCTTCCTGACCTACATACAGATTTCTCAGCAGGCAGGTCAGATGGTCTGGTATTCCCATCTCTTTCACAATTTTCCACAGTTAGTTGTGATCCACACAATCAAAGGCTTTGGTGTAGTCAATAAAGCAGAAGTAGATGTTCTTCTGAAACTCTCTTGCTTTTCCATGATCCAGCAAATGTTGGCAGTTTGATCTCTGGTTCGTCTGCCTTTTCAAAATCCAGCTTGAACATCTGGAAGTTCACCGTTCACGTACCTTTGAAGCCTGGCTTGGAGAATTTTGAGCATTACTTTGTTAGCTTGTGAGATGAGTGTAATTGTGCGACAGTTCGAACGTTGTTTGGTATTGCCTTTGTTTGGGATTGGAATGAAAACTGACCTTTTCCAGTCCTATGGCCACTGCTGAGTTTTCCAAATTTGCCGGCATATTGAATGCAGCACTTTCACAGAATCATCTTTTAGGATTTGAAATAGCTCAACTGGAATTCCATCACCTCCACTGGCTTTGTTCGTAGTGATGCTTCCTAAGACCCACTTGACTTCGCATTCCAGGATATCTGGCTGTAGGTGAGTGATCACACTATCTTGATTATCTGGGTCATGAAGATCTTTTTTGTATAGTTCTGTGTTTTCTTGCCACCTCCTCTTAATATCTTCTGCTTCTGGTAGGTCCATATCATTTCTGTCCTTTATTGAGCCCATCTTTACATGAAATGTTCCCTTAGTATCTCTAATTTTCTTGAAGAGATCTCTAGTCTTTCCCATTCTATTGTTTTCCTCTATTTCTTTGAATTGATCACCGAGGAAGGCTTTCTTATCTCTTCTTGCTATTCTTTGAACTCTGCATTCAGATGGATATATGTTTTCTTTTCTCCTTTGCCTTTAGCTTCTCTTCTTTTCACAGCTATTTGTAAGGCCTCCTCAGACAACCATTTTGCCTTTTTGCACTTCTTTTTCTTGGGGATGGTCTTGATCCTTACCTCCTGTACAATGTCACAAACCTCCGTCCATAGTTCTTCAGGCACTCTATCAGATCTAAGCCCTTGAATCTATTTGTCACTTCCACTGTATAATTGTAAGGGATTTGATTTAGGTCATACCTGAATGGTCTAGTGGTTTTCCTTACTTTCTTCAATTTAAGTCTGAATGTGGCAATAAGGAGTTGATGATCTGATCTACAATCAGCTCATGGTCTTGTTTTTGTTGACCGTATAGAGCTCCTCCATCTTTGGCTGCAAAGAATATAATTAATCTGATTTTGATACTGACTATCTGGTGATGTCCATGTATAGCGTCTTCTCTTGCATTGTTGGAAGAGGGTGTTTGCTATGACTAGTGCATTCTCTTGGCAAAACTCTGTTAGCCTTTGACCTGCTTCGTTTTGTACTCCAAGGCCAAATTTGCCTGTTACTCCAGGTATTTCTTGGCTTCCTACTTTTGCATTCCAGTCCCCTATAATGAAAAGGACATCTTTTTGGGGTGTTAGTTCTAAAAGGTCTTGTAGGTCTTCATAGAACCGTTCAACTTCAGCTTCTTCAACATTACTGGTCGGGGCATAGACTCGGATTACTGTGATATTTGCCTTGGAAACAAACAGAGATCGTTCTGTCATTTTTGAGATTGCATCCAAGTCCTGCATTTTGGACTCTTTTGTTGACTGTGATGGCTACTCCATTTCTTCTCAGGGATTCTTGCCCACAGTAGTAGATATAATGGTCATCTGAGTTAAATTCACCCATTTCAGTTCATTTTAGTTCGCTGATTCCTAAAATGTTGATGTTCACTCTTGCCAGCTTCTGTTTGACCACTTCCAGTTTGCCTTAATCTATGGACCTAACATTTCAGGTTCCTATGCAATATTGCTCTTTATAGCATCAGACTTTACTTCCATCACCAGTCATATCCTCAACTGGATGGTGTTTTTGCTTTGGCTCTGTCTCTTCATTCTTTCTGGAGTTATTTCTCCACTCATCTCCAGTAGCATATTGGGCACCTACTGACCTGGGGAGTTCATCTTTCAGTGAACTCTCTTTTTGCCTTTTCATACTGTTCATGGGGTTCTCAAGGCAAGACTACTGAAATGGTTTGCCCTTCTCCAATGGACCACGTTTTGTCGGAACTCACCACCATGACCTGTCCGTCTTGGGTGGCCCTACACAATATGGCTCATAGTTTCATTGAGTTAGACAAAACTGTGGTCCATGTGATCAAATTGGTTAGTTTTCTGTGATTGTGATTTTTCAGTCTGCCTGCCCTCTGATGGAGAAGGATAAGAGGTTATGGAAGCTTCCTGATGGGAAAAACTGACTAAGGGGGAATCTGGTCTTGTTCTGATGGGCGGGGCCAGGCTCAGTAAATCTTTAATTCAATTTTCTGTGGATGGGTGGGGCTATTATTTACCTGGGGCCAAACTATGGTGTGGGGTTCTCTGGTGGCTCAGCCCCTTCCAAAGTGGCTCAGAAGGTAAAGCATCTGCCTGCAATGCAGGAGACCCGGGTTTGATACCTGGGTCAGGAAGATCCCCTGGAGAAAGAAATGGCAACCCACTCCAGTACTCTTGCGTGGAAAATTCCATGGATGGAGAAGCCTGGTCGGCTACAGTCCATGGGTTGGCAAAAAGTTGGACTCGACTGAGCGACTTCACTTTACTTCAAACTATGGTAAAGGAAATAAAGATAATGGTGACCTCCTTCAAAAGGTCCCATGCACCCACTGCTACACTCAGTGCCTCCAACTCTGCAGCAGACCACCACCAAATTAGCATGTAAATCCTTTTTTACAAATAGTTAACATTTATCCATTCTTTCTATATGCTGATTATAATACTTTGCTAAGCACTCTGTATGCTCTTTGAAGAAGACTGGAAACACATGGAAAATTGTTTAAAAAATAAATACAAAATCACCTATCCCATCAGATATCACTTGTTAGTCTTCTTTATCTCATCTGTATATGTATCATTTACTCACACACAAAATGTTAGTACAAAATTTTAATTTACCATATGTAGTTTATGTATTTTGCCATATATTCTGCTTATCACTTACTAGATTTTATTTTGTTATTTGATTGTTATGTGTATATATTGTTGCATGTCAGATTATAGGATAGCAACAGTAGGACCTTTTCATTTAGCAATGGTTTTGTTTTGCTTTGTTTTGTTTGACTCTGTAGTTTTTTCTTCTAAGGTTATTTTTTCATCATGTGGATTAGCCATATTGTGCTTTGTCTGCTGAAGCTAAGTCGCTTCAGTCATGTCCGACTCTGTGCGACCCCATAGACGGCAGCCCACCAGGCTCCCCCGTCCCTGGGATTCTCCAGGCAAGAACACTGGAGTGGGTTGCCATTTCCTTCTCCAGTGCATGAAAGGGAAAAGGGAAAAGTGAAAGTGAAGTTGCTCAGTCGTGTCCGACTCATAGCGACCCCATGGACTGCAGCCTACCAGGCTCCTCCGTCCATGGGATTTTCCAGGCAAGAGTACTGGAGTGGGGTGCCATCGCCTTCTCCGTATGCTTTGTTTGGCTACCAACAAAAAAATGCAGACTGCTTTTCACTAAAAATTAGCATAACTTATTAAGAAATAGGCTGAAGCCATCAGTGATGGCATGATGAATTTGTGAAATTTGTAATAAGAATATATATTAAAACTATTTTTAAATGTTTTCAGTCACACAAGTTAGTTCCTAATGTTTTCATTACTGTATAGCTATACTTTTAAACAATACGTGTGATTAATTTGCCAGTTTACAACAAGGAGTAGAGCAAACTGCCTTGGCTGCATTATGCCAGTAATGCCACTCTGTTTGAAAGGCTTTATCTATATTAAATTATTAATCCCCACAACTCTTGAAGTAATTAATGATTTACATAATGTATTTTACAAATGAAGAAATGAGACACAGGAAAATTAGTTTACCCAAACTAATTAGTGGCAGAACCTGGATTTGAATCTATTTAGCTCCAGAGCCCAGGTGCTTAATCACAATGCTTGCTGCTTAGGATCTAGAGCTGTAGAGATTGAGAGAAAGAAGCCTTTCTACCTGGAAGAGAAACTGAGAGAATAGGATCATAAGAGATTTCAGGGTGGAGGGAGCATTTAGACACTTGTGGTGAGATTGACAGTATGTGTTTGCAGTATAAATTATTAAAAACTGTGCATATAAAGTGTAACTACTGTGATAATCTAAAGGAAATAGTATAACTGATGTACACTGACTTTGCTTAACAATTCAGTAGTGTTTGTTTTGTCAGTAGTTTATTAATTTAAAAAATAATATATACATCTTGGTGGCAAAAAATTAAATGGTAGGAGAAGTATTACAGTAAAAATATCTCCTCTTCATTTGCCTGGTCCCCTACTAAAATAGGTTAATACCATCACTAGTTTCTTGTATTTGGATGTCTCAGGGCTTTTTTTTTCTGTTTGTATGAAGTTTTACCATTTTTTTCTTATTGAGGTATAAATTGATTTATAATATTAGTTTCAGGTGTACAACATACTGATTGAAAATTTTTATATGTTATATTCATTTAAAGCTACTATAAAATATAAGCTATATTTCCTATGTTGTACAGTATATCCTTGCAGCTTATTTATTTTATACCTAGTAGTTGGCATCTATTTAATCCCCTACCCCTATGATTGCCTCTCCCTACTTCCCTGTCTCCACTGGTAAATATTAGTTTGTTTTCTATATCTGTGAGTCTGCTTTTGTTTGTTTTATTCATTTGTTTTATTTTTTAGATTCCACATATAAGTGATATCACACAGTATTTGTCTTTCTCTGTGTGACTTATTTCACTAAGCATAATACCCTTCAGGTCCATCTGTGTTGTTGCACATGGTGAAATTTATTCTTTTTTATGGCTCAGTAGTATTCTGTTGTATATATTTTATACACATACACACAAACCACATGTTTTTTAATCCACTCATCTGTTGATGTTCTCTTAGGTTGCTGTCATATTTTGGCAATTGTAAATAATGCTACTATGAACGTTGAGATGTATCTTTTTAAATTAGTGTTTTCATTTTCTTTGAATATATACCCAGGAGTGGAATTGCTGGATCATGTGGTTGTTCTATTTTTAGTCTTTTGAGGACTCTCCATACTTGTGCCAATTGACATTCCCACCAACAGTAGGTAAGGGTTCCCTTTTCTCAGTATCCTTGCCAGTATTTGTTATTTATGGTCTTTTTGATAATAGCCATTGTGACAGGTATAAGATGATATCTCATTGTGATTTTGATTTCCATTTCTGATTAGCAATGTTGAACATCTTTTCATGTGCCTGTTGGTCATCTGTATGTGTTATTTGAAAAAATGTCTTATCAGGGCTTCCACCCATTTTTAAATTAGTATTGGTATTTTAATACTGAGCTGTATGAGCTGTTTGTACATTTTGTCTTTTTTGTTTTGTTTTGTTTGTATATTTTGGAGAGTAATATCTTGTTATTTGCATTGTTTGCAAATATTTTTTCCCAGTGTAGGTTGTCTTTTCACTTTATTGGTGGTTGTCTTTGTTGTGCAAAAGCTTTTAGTTTAGTAAGACATCGTTTTTAAGTTTTTGTTTTTGTTTCCTTTGCTTTAGAAAAGGAAATATTGCTATAGGAAAGGAAATATTTAAAAAAACATTACTATGAATTATGTCAGAGAGTGCTCTTATGTTTTCTTGTGGTAGTTTTATGGTTTTCCATCTTACGTTTAGTTTTTTAGTCCACTTTGAGTTTACTTTTGTATATAGTATAAGAAAATAATCTAATTTCATTATTTTACTCCATTTGTTGAAGAGACTCCCTTTCTCCATTACATATTCTTGCCTCCTTTGTAACAGATTAATTACCATGGGGGGGCGGGTTGTATTCTATTCTATTGCATTTGTCTGTGTGTCTACTTTTATGCTAGTATTGTACTGTTTTCATTATTGTAGCTTTGTAGTAAAGTCAGGAAACCTGATACCTCCATCTGT
This sequence comes from Bos grunniens, assembly GCF_055505025.1. Classification (NCBI taxonomy): domain Eukaryota; kingdom Metazoa; phylum Chordata; class Mammalia; order Artiodactyla; family Bovidae; genus Bos; species Bos grunniens. Next base: position 37,322,306 of record NC_141172.1, read on the forward strand.
CTTCTCTTCTCAAGATTGCTTTGTCTCTTCAGTGTCTTTTGTGTTTCCATACAAGTTTTCAAATTCTTTATTCTAGTTCTGTGAAAAATACTATTGGTATTTTGATAGGGATTGCATTGACTCTGTAGATTTTCTCAGGTAGAATAGTTATTTTAACAATATTAATTCTTCCATTCACTGAACATGGAGTATCTTTCCATCTGTTTATCATTTTTAGTTTCTTTCATTAGTCTTATAATGTACACTGTACCAAGTACAGATCTTTTATTTCCTTAGATTTATTCCTAGATATTTTTCCTAGATATTTTATTCTTTTTGCTTTGATGGTAAATGGGATTTTTAAAAAATTTCTCTTTCTGATAGTTAATTGTTCATGTATGGAAACTTAACAGATTCCTGTATATTAATTTTGTATTCTGCAGCTTTACTGAATTCATTGATAAGCTTTAGTAGTTTTTTGGTGGTATTTGTACAATTTTATACGTATAGTATCATGTCATATGCTAACAGTGACAGTTTTACTTCTTCCTTTCCAATTTTGATTTCTTTTCATTTTCTGGTTGCTGTGATAAGGATTTCCAATACTATGTTGAATAAAAGTTAGCCATTCCAAATTTTAGCATGTTCAAAACTGAACTTTAGGAACTTCTCTGGTGATCCAATAGCTAAGAATCTGTGCTCCCAGTGCAGGGGGTCTGGGTTCAATCCCTGGTCAGGGAACTAGATCCTGCATGCAGAAAGTAAAAAGGATCCTGAATGCCATAGTGAAGATCAAAGATCCTGAGTGCCACAGCTGAGACCGGGCACAGCCAAATAAATAAAGTATTGAAATAAAAATAAAAAAAAACCACTTAGCTTTAGGTTTGTTTTTTTCTTCTAAGCCTATTCTTGCCTTCTGAGCAAATGATTCCACTGTCTGTCTGTGAAGTTGCTCTGACCAAAAAACTAGCTCCTTTTATTGATTCTTCCTTTTCACTTATTTCTCATTTTAAGTATGTCAACAATTCCTGAGTTTTCTTCCTCTGAAGTATATTTTAAATCTTGCCCATTTCTCTTCACTGCCTCCCCTTAAGTACAAACTATTATTTCTTGACTGGAATACTGCTATAGTTTGCTGATTTGTTTTTCCTGCTTCTGCTTTTTTCTCTTAGAGTTCATTTTCTACTCAGCAGCCAGGGTAGACCTAAAAAAAAAAAAATGTGCATTGAGAAGTCAGTACCTTGCATCAGGTTCTTCATTGGCACTGAGGCTATAGTGAGGAGTTTGGCTTACTGTTCTTTATATATCTGCCAAGCCATTTCTCACCTCACCTCACCTTTATAAAACTTGCTCTTTCTTTTACCTAGAACATTCTTATCCCCAAAGTTTTCTTCGGTTTTTTGGTTTGCTTTTTTTGTTTGTTTTGATCATGGCTGGTGGCTCCTGTCATTTCCTTGGAGAAATCATTCTTGACTGTCTTTCACAGAACTTGTACTATCTTATAGTTAGGACTTATATGTATGTATTTGTTTACTCACTTTTTGTGTATCTTTTTACTAACATGTAAGCTCAGCAAGGAGGAATTTTGCCTGTAAGTGTTGATGCCAGCACCTAACTCAGTATCTGTGAGAACTTAGTATTGAAAAAAGAAATAAATAAATGAGTCTGATCAAGCATTGAGGTTGAAGTTGAGCTTTATTTTTTATCTCACATCCACTTATTTGTCACAGCATTATTTTTTTCCATTGCTTTGATATACCATTTTGTAATATTAATATATTTAAATATTTGGATCTACTTTTGAACTCTTTTCACTGTACTGTTGGTATGTTTTAACTCTTCATCTTCTGGCATTAAAATTCTTTATTACTGTGACTTTTAAAATCCATTTTAATATCTAATCAGATGAGTCCTCTGTCAAATGATTTTTTCTTAGTTCTCCAGAAATGAAATTTTTATATTCTTAATTTTACATAAGGTACTTTTTATATTTTTTTATAGTATTGTGGAATCAGCATTTGAACCACTCATTTTTTAGTCACTTGGCAGAAGAAATAAGTGAGAGATGGAGAGATTAGCTAAGATGACAGAATAGAAAGACCCCAAGCTCACCTCATCTCACAAGCACACCAAAATCATAACTATTTGCAGAATAGCCATCAATGAAAAAGACCGGAACCACAGTGAGATGGAGTTGAATGATTATTGTCAAAGATAGAGAAGTCTACAAGGAGGGAGAGATTTGGCTTGGGTTTTGAAGAAACAAGCTTACCAGATGTTGAGGGGAAGAAAGAACAGAGAAACTGGTGCAGAGGTGCAATACCAAGCAGCGTATATGAATGGAAAAATCCAAGAGAGCAGTTAAGTACCTGTAAGACAAAGACCATTGTCTTCTGAATCCCCAGCTCCCAAAGCACAGCCTGGGACCCAGTAGTGTTCAATAAATGTTTATGGAGTAAATGAGAGACAGTACAGCTACAGAGTCCTGTAGCACATGCTAAACCTTGCAAAACCCAGAGGGCAGGGTAAAACAACTGAAGATTTTTTAAATCAGAAGAAAAATAAAATTCAGAAATGAAAGATTTAAATATTTGTCTTTAGTTATGTGACCCAGTGGAGGTGTTAGCTAACCCTCTGGTAATCGTTCTGCAAAATATATGTGTATCAAATCAATATATCATAAACCTTAAACTTACAGAGTGGTTTATGTCAGTTATATCTCCATAAAGGAGGGGAAATAAAATGCTCATTTTTGCATTAAAAGTATATGAGAGAACAATAGGAATTACTAGTTTGTGGGGAGTAAGAATGATATTCTTCTCATTCTTGAAATGAACAATAGAGAAGTTGGTAGCATTACTTATTTTCTATAAACACCATGATATCCACTTTCTACATCTTCCTAATTTAAGTCTTCAGCTCTTGTCAGGGCCCTACATCTCTTTTTTATGATCTGTTATTTCAGGTAGGTAGAGGCAAGACTCATCCTAGCTTTCCCAGCTTTCTTCTTTGTGTCTTTGTCTCATCTGAAAGTATTCTGAATGTACAGTATCCCACTTTAAATCCTCATCAATACTTGGCAGATATTTAGAGGAGTTAGCCAAGAATAGGAAGCCAAAGTATCTGTCTGCCCACTTTGCAGACTTGTCACAGATTTAGTGTTTTCTAGGGAAAATGACATAACCAGTCTCTGAAAGATAGTGACCTAGGGAGCCCTCTGTTCTACCTGTACTGAGAACTCCTGACCGCTTCTGTGTGATAAGGAGTAGCTGTAAAGTTAGTAAAATGTTCAACAGGGCAGCCTTAACTTAGGGAAAATGCATATCAGAGCTATCAAGGTTGGTAAGGCACTTCCCAGTATTTTTCATATGTAAATAAAAACTTGACATTTACCTTTGTGCCTTCCTAAAATTAGAAAGGCAAAATCAAGAAACGGAAATTTATTCTAAGCAAAATGATTGGTTTTCAGTAGTGGTCTTTGGGGGAGGGGTGTTATTGTCAATTTTTTTGATGCCCGCTTCAGGTATGAGCAAAAATTCTCAGATATTTTTTAACTTACAAAGTTATTTCTAATTATTCCCTTATTGAAGTTGCCCTCTTGAATTTTACTGATGAATGTCTTCTTGCCTAATCCTTGGCTTTTACTTAGTACTTTCTCCATCTACCTGGAGGATTAAGTAGTTTAGATCACTTGATATTAAAATTTTTCTCTTTGTTGGTTATTGTGCTATTTCTTGTCTTAAGAATAGCTTATCTTTTGAATCTGCCTCTTCTTTTGCTATGTTTTTCTTTATAATTATGGATGATCCCTAATGTTACGCTTCTAGATCATGTCTCCCTATATTTGTTCCTTTGTGGAGAGATTGTTTTTTATGACTTTATTGCTAAGACTTCCACATCTGTATCTTCGGCCTTTCCTTTTGTTTTAGTTTCCCTATTTCTGTCCATAGAACTTTCACAGCTGGTTGTGTAACTGTTATGTGAAAATGTTAAAAACTAAATGTGTTTCTAACCAGGTCTTCCCAGATATCCTGTTTTTCTTTTCAACTCTCACTTTTTTTCCCCCGTGGTGTCACCATTGTTTCAACCTGATTATATGCAAACTGTCAGCATGTCCTTGCTGAATCCCTGTTGCTCAGTAAATATTTTGAATGAATGAATTTGAATACTATGAATGAATATTTTTCTTGTTAATTAGTATTGCTTCTCCACTCTTGCCTATCTATCTAAAACTATTCTTTCTGCAAAGTGCAGGTTAAAGTCGACAGAAGAGTGTTGGATGGTATAGAGAAGTTGAGTAAATAACAAATGAAAAATTATCATTTGAATTACATAAGTAGGAGGTCATTTGGGAAGAGGAATTTCAGTGGAGTAGGTGTAGGCAAATGATAGTTTGAAATGTGAAAAGTGAAATGGACCAAGAGTTTAGATGTGGTACTTCTTGAGGGGAATGGTTTGTATTTAATAAAAACTTGGACATGTTTATATGCTAAAGGCAACTAGCATGGACAGGCTGAAAATGCAGGAAATAATTAACGAAATACAAATTCTGAAAACCTGCTGCTGGATTAGTTTTTCGTAAGCACTTTTTTCACTGCAACTTAAAATTCAGATAAATTTTGTTTGGATTCAGATAATTTTTATTTTTTGAGAAACAGAAAGTTAATGGAACTCTTTCTTTAAAACTACCATTTTCTCTGTGGAATAAGTAGTAAGCAAAGTCAGCTACTATGTGATAATGGATAGTGAGGTGAAGCTTTTGAATAATGGTGACATTTGAAGTTGCTGTTATGGAGAACCAAAGAGGGAGTTGACTTCCTTCAAAGAAGTCATCTTAGGTGAGTCCAGTTTAGGTTACAGTTAGACAGTAGACTACAAAGTGGTGATTTTTTTTTTTTTCCTACCATCCTTAGAAGGAGAAGGAAATGGCAACCCACTCCAGTTTGCTTGCCTGGAGAATCCCAGGGACAGAGGAGCCTAGTGGGCTGCCGTCTATGGGGTTGCACAGAGTTGGACACCACTGAAGCGACTTAGCAGCAGCAGCAGCAGCAGTCCTTAGTAGTGAAGGTATAGGAGTGAAGGACCTTTCAGCTGAGATGCAAGAGAGAGATAGGGTGCCTGAGACAGAAAGATACATTGGTCAAGGGAGATGAGATAAAAGAAGAGGTGAGTCATGGGACTTCTCTGGCAGTCCAGTAGTTAAGACTCTGCACTTCCACTGCAAGGGGTACACGTTCTATCACTGGGGAGCTACGATCTCGCATGCTGCAGTGTGTGGCCAAAACAAAAACATGAAAAAGAGAGGTTTAGTCATATATGATGGATCAGTGGATCCCAACTAGTTATCTACATGAGGCTGAACTGTATTAGAGTAAATAGAGCAAATAACTCAAACAAGGAACTGGAAGGTTGGATAAAGAGGAGTTAAAAACGCACAGGGAATAAGAGTAACAACTGAGAATAGAAGAACAACAGAGAATAGAAAGTAAAGAAGATCAATTAGGAAACAGATTTAACAGTCTGTGAGAAATGTGTGTGTGTGTGTGGATGAAGATTTCTTTGTTCTGAAAACTGGGGTATCAGATATATACCTGCAATGAGAGAAGTGGTCTCCAAATTTTTATGGTCTGGGTCCTCAAGCAGAAAAAGTTTCCAAGTTTCCAATATGTATCCCAATTGTATGCATATTTATTTATAAATTATATATGGATTCGACTGTACAGTTGTGCTGTATATATTGTAAAACATTATATATAACACATTAAACTAGATAATTGAAATAAGAGATTAAGCATATTTTATTTTTAAAAAAAATAACAATATGAAGTTATTTTGGGTAGGATGTTTTGATATTTCATTAGTTTTAAAAAATCTTGTAATCCTTGACTCTAGAACTATTTGAAAGGTTTGTTTTAAGAGTATTGGATGGTATAGAGAAGTTGAGTGAATAAGAAATGAAAAATTATCATTTGAATTACATAAGTAGGAGGTCATTTGGGAAGAGGAATTTCAGTGGAGTAGGTGTAGGCAAATGATAGTTTGAAATGTGAAAAGTGAAATGGGGTTCTTTTGGTACCTGATTTCAAAGACTGGTGTAGTTTGGAGTGTGTAGCCTATCCCTTCTCCAGGGGATCTTCTAGACCCAGGAATCGAACCAGGGTCTCCCACATTACAGGCAGATTCTTTACCAACTGAGCTATCAAGGAAGCTCATTTCAGAGTTCATAAAGATACACAAATACAGATGGAAAAAGTGCATGACAGGCTGGGCTAACTGCATAATGATGCTTATCTATCAGACAGGCAAAAGGTTTTGTTCAAATCCACCAAAAAAAGTTCTGCCTTCCCTAATATCGGTCAGTTGCTCTTGAAAACCAGTACTAAACTGATGTGCTGGATAGTCTTCATTCAGTTCAGTTCAGTTGCTCAGTCGTGTCCGACTCTTTGCAACCCCATGAACTGGAGCACACCAGGCCTCCCTGTCCATCACCAACTCGTGGAGTTTACCCAAACCCATGTCCATTGAGTCGGTGATGCCATCCAACCATCTCATCCTCTGTCGTCCCCTTCTCCTCCTGCCCTCAATCTTTCCCAGCATCAGGGTCTTTTCAAATGAGTCAGCTCTTTGCACCAGGTGGCCAAAGTATTGGAGTTTCAGCTTCAACGTCAGCCCTACCAATGAACACCCAGGACTGATCTCCTTGCAGTCCAAGGGACTCTCAAGAGTCTTCTCCAACACCACAATTCAAAAGCATCAATTCTTCGGCACTCAGCTTTCTTTATAGTCCAACTCTCACATCCATACATGACCACTGGAAAAACCATAGCCTTGACTAGACGGACCTTCGTTGGGAAAGTAATGTCTCTGCTTTTTAATATACCGTCTAGATTGGTCATAACTTTCCTTCCAAGGAGTAAGCGTCTTTTAATTTCATGGCTGCAATCACCATCTGCAGTGATTTTGGAGCCCAGAAAAATAAAGTCTGACACTGTTTCCACTGTTTCCCCATCTATTTGCCATGAAGTGATGGGACCAGATGCCATGATCTTCGTTTTCTGAATGTTGAGCTTTAAGCCAACTTTTTCACTCTCCTCTTTTCACTTTCTTCTTTAGTTCTTCTTCACTGTCTGCCATAAGGGTGGTGGTATCTGCATATCTGAGGTTATTGATATTTCTCCCAGCAATCTTGATTCCAGTTTGTGCTTCATCCAGCCCAGTGTTTCTCATAATGTACTCTGCATATAAGTTAAATAAGTAGAGTGACAATATACAGCCTTGACGTACTCCTTTTCCTCTTTGGAACCAGTCTGTTGTTCCATGTCCAGTTCTAACTGTTGCTTCCTGACCTGCATACATTAGCCCCCTTCAAATCTAGTCTCTACCCTTGTTCACTATGCTTTGTGTCCTGGGAGGCTGATCTCTAAGGACTCCTTCAATTTGTCTGCCTTGTTCTCTGGTTTCTGATTGGATTCAGTGAATTGGAGGCACTGACAGAGAGACAGAAATATTTATCTAACAGCTTCTTTTTTGCTCTGTTGCAGGTTGTCAGTAGCTGTACATCATCATGTGTAGCTCTCTCCTACAATGGCAGCTTCTTGGTTCCAGTAACTACTCTCTCCCCTCCCTATTGAGTCTAGAGTGATAAAATGCTCTATGGCTGGTCCACGAGTGCTTCTCCATCCCTTCCTAGTTTCCCTGAAGCTTAGTTGCACATTTGTAAATAGATTCTTCATTAAACATCACCTCCTTTTGAGTATTCTCTCTTCCTTGTCAGGACCCTGAGGGCTGTATTGCATTTAAAATTTTTTAAGTAAATGGGTTTAAAAGAAGTTGAAACTCTTCATTGAGAATATTTTTAAGCAGATTAGATGATTCTGTTTCCAACTTTTAAGTATACAGATAAAAATTTTATAGGTGTCACTTTTACATTGTTTTAGTAACATAAAGTCATGTAATAGTGGAAGCCTTTCCAAATATCTGTATTTAGTAGAGGGTCAGTGTTAGTCCATATGTTAACATTAAGTAAAACTTAATGTCAGCCCGTTTCCATCTTAATATTTATTTTAGTAATTTTAAACAAAATTGCACCTCTGAATTCTGATATTTGGGATGTATCAACACCACAGAAAAGACCTTTCACGCTTTGTGAGTGGGCAAAAAAGGATAACTATAAAAGTCAATGAATCAACTATAATTGTTGCTTAGCTTTTATTTACAGTTAGCAGTCTGTTATTTTCAAACTACTGCCAGACTGATTTCATAGAATAATTTTCCTAGTAGGAAGGAAAAAGCTTCAATTTTAGAAAAGGGGAGTTATTTTTTGTGTAACTTGAAGGTTGATTAATTATCTGACAGTTCTTATTTGTAAGACTTATTTGTGAGACTTATTTTCATCTTATTTTATTGCCTTTTATTCTCTGATGAATGAAAATGAAAACTACTAGTTAGTAAGAGATGTTTGATCAAGATTCTTTTACTGTGAACAACAGAATAGATGACTGGAATTTTTCAACTCTATGTGTGTAAATTTAAAATAAAATATAGTTCGGCTTGTATCCTTTCAAATGCCATGTATATATAGTATTTGAGGCTCTGAAGGTAATGGCCATTAACAAAACAAAGTCCTTATCCTCCTGGAGCTTTCATTCTGGTAAGAAGATGAATAATTACCAAGTAAATAGATAATTATATCATGTAGTATATGATGAGTAGCATGAAGAAAAAAAAACTGGAGTAAGGGAATAGAGAATGACAGGGAATCTGTTGCTGGTTGTGGTGGTCAAGAAAGCCCTCTAAGATATGGTAACATTTTAATAGAGATTTGAATGAAGTGATAATGCCTAGCCATACAAATATCTAAGGGGAAAGTGCCTTACAGGAGAGAGATCCAGTGCAAAGCAAATGTTGGTGTGACTGAGAATCATAAGGAGACATTTGTGACCAGAACACAAAAAGCTAAAGGCAGAGTCATAGAAGATAGTGTCTGCAGAGGTAAATGAGAACCATATCATACTAGCTCTCGTAGGTCATCGAAACTTAGTGTTGTATTTTAAGTATAACTGGAAGGCTTTAGAGGAGACAGAGCAGGGCATTGACTTAATCTAATTACCTTTTTAAAAGGATTACTTGGTTTGTTGCCTAAAGGATAGACTGTAGAGAAATCTGAGTAGAAGCCAGGAGATTGTCACAAAGAGACTGCAATAATCTATGTAAGAGTTTGAACACGTACACAAACACATACTACTAGATGCCATATGTATGTTTACATATGCATATACTTGTATATAATTCCTTTGGGTTAAAAAAATATGTTTTGTCCAGAAACTGCTTTTTTATATTCAGCAATGTAGTAAGGACATCTTTTATAGTGAGTACATACAGATTTACCTATTGCTGTTAATAGATGATGATATTGTGTGGTGTGATGTGCGTGCTCAGTCATTTCCGACTTTTTGTGACCCCATGGACTGTAGTCTACCAGGCTCCTCTGTCCATGAAATTTTCCAGGCAAGAATACTGGAGTGGGTTGCCATTTCCTTCTCCAGTGTGATGTACGTGACTTTATTTGATCTCTTACTGGAAGATGTTTGTTTCCACATTGTTCTTTTTGAATAACAAACAATATTTTGTGTGTGTATTATTGCTCACAGTAGTGGATATATGTCTGTAGGCCAAATTCCTAGAAGCATGATTGGTCAAAGGATATGTGCACATTAAATCTTAATAATTATTACCGAAGTGACGTCCGAGAAGGCTGTGACAGTTTTACATACCCACTCACGGTGGATAAGAATTTTTTCCTTAGACCCTTTTATCTTTACGTATTGATACAAGACAAACAGTTTTCTTTGTATTTGAATTATGAATGATAAATATAAAAGCTTATAAATTCTTATTTCTGATGAGTATAAAGGATATTAATTTCTCTTTGTTCTGAGAAAATAATGTTTAAAAAGTAATTTGAAACTTCATCGTCTCTACTTAAATGACTGAAGTTAAAGGGTAAAATTTAGTTTCTGACTTGTTTACATGACAGTTTAAGCATATGACTTAATGTTTCTCTTAACTCTTCTCCCCCATGCTCCATGCCCTGTGACTTCTGACGTGTCTTCATGTTTTAGTGTAATATTGTCCATGAATGTCCTTTTCCATTAGTATTGATAAGGAGATAAATAAAATTATAGAACTAGTCAGTCTATCAGTGTGAACACTCTACTAAAATGAACCCAGATATACCCATTCAGTATCTGTTATTACCAGTTTATTTTCCTTGGGCCCGCATTCCTTACTCCCAGCCCAATTAACTATTATACAGATGTATGCTGTTGAGCTTAAAAGATCACAGCCTGAAATAGTATGGATAGATTAGCTCAAGTTCTTTAGCAACACTGGAAAACCAATTTAAAAGTTTATGCCCTGCCAAAAGCTGAATTAATTAAAATGTTATCTCCTGATAGTAAACAAAACATGTAACGGTGCCACAGTAGACCTTTGCAGACATGCTGTTCAAGGGCCCTAAATGGCCTGAGAGTAAGACAAAAGTTATTCTAACTTAGAGTAATAAACCACTGTGAATATAGTTCAAGATGTACAGGAGTTTATTTCATGACATAAAATCTTGTTTTGGTGATCCTTTAGCTTATTTTGTATTAAAGAAAGCTGTGCCTGTAGGATAGTAGGGAAATACAACTACAGAGTCAACTTCTATTCTAATTGATATACATTCCTTTCCAGCATAATGAATGCTTGGTTTTAAGATTGATTTGATTTTACCATTGTAGAAACAACCTGTACAGAGCTTTCAGAGGCTCTGGCATGTTTTGCAAAGGTACAACAGCAGTTATTTTCCCTAATGCTTTTCACAATTAACTCATAAATTCAGAAGTCAGTTTTTGGTCTAGGCTTAAAAATTCATAAGATTAATGTTTCTTTAGTGTAAATAGTTTTTATTCAATTATGGGTAATTAATCAAACTGCTGAGAAACTTTTTCATCATTATCTTTAAGCGTTAGGTTAGTATTGTATTACTAAATATAGGGTAAGGGAGATATTTATGGTGATGTTGAAGAAGAACTCTAGATTAAGTTCTTTATATAGTTTAGTCAGAAAGTTTCTAAATTTACAATTATATATCATAATGCTTACCACTTAATATTTATATATTATAATGCTTCATTTGTTTATAATTACTTCAACATGTTTATGTATCATAAATTTTCTCTCCCAAAACGTTTTTTATTATATACTTTCCCATACCAATGATAAGTAGTATGAAATCTATAAAGAGATGTAAACGTGTGCTACATTTAATTTTACAAATTTTTTTCATTAAAGAGATCTTTAATTCTTAATTTAGTGCTTCAGTTTTATATTTTTTAATGTAGGGAAGACACTATCACTTAGACTGATTTTATGACATGAGTAAGGAAAATTAGAAATTATGTAGCAAGGATAAAAATCTGAAACATAGCTAAGCACGGTTTAACTAAGTTTTATGTAGTTAGCAAAAAGGATTCTTCTTAAGATGCTGGTTGAGGGGGTTTATTGCTTACCCAGAAGATTTGACCTGTGAATGACTTATTCTTCTCCAAGGCACTTGAGAGAAAAGACAACGATAGCAGTTACATCTAGAGGCTATTATGGATTGGAGGATGAGAAGGGAACTGCATGTACTTCAACAAGGCGTCGGTCAACACCACGAAGTTTGGCAGGCTTGACAAGTGGAGTTTTTGAATCTGTAATGGTTCAAGTTTTGAGACAGGAAGAACAGCTGAGAGCAAAAGAAGAAAAAAGGTAAATGTTAAAAAAAAAACACACAAAAACAGTTAAGTTTCATGTTGTTTAAATTTTTAAGAACTACATTTCAGAGAGTAGCTGTGTAACTTTTGTGTGCCCATATCAAATTTCTGGGCCCATTTTAGTAGTGTTTCCAAAATGCATTCTCACCTAAATATGAGTTAATACTGAAATATCAAAATGGAATTTGTTTCAAAGTACAATTTTAAACCCAATTATTTAAAAACTATACAAAAATAATTTTTATGAAAGATTTCAGGTTGCTTTCTATACTTCTGGAAGTAGTCTCAATTGAATTATAAATTTTAAATGAGAAGAATTTTGAATAGATTTGTAGAACTTTAGAAGCACAGACCTTTAACATTTAAAATTAGGAGAACCTCTGGAGATAATGTAGTTCAAAATGACATATAAGTTCACTTATGCCAGTTCCTTCACTGGTATTAATTTCCTGGATAACTATGCTTACTCTGGACTCATCAGGAAAGAATGTTGTGCTCAATTAGTATTAACTTTTAGGGTCAGGGAGTACAGAGATTGATGACCTATCTATAAGGTTTTTTTAAATAGCAAGAGAGTAGGGCCCAGAGAGGTAAGTGATTACTCAGAAAAGACTGATAATTTTTATATTAAATCATATCTCAAACTATATTAGCAATTGCTGATATAATAGAGAACTACTAATGCTAGTCAAAGTCAATTTATAATATATTGTTACTCCTCTTGTAATAATAAATTTAGCTTGCTTTGTAGGATTAAAATACAACCTGAGGCTTTCTGTACCACCATACTTTTTAATAATAGTGGTTAGTTGAGAACCCACAGTGTCCTCAAAAAAAAATAAATAAATAAAATAAATAAAACCCACTTCTTTTCCTTGTATAGAGCCTCATAAAACTACTCCTGCTATAGAAAAGGGGGTTGTATGGAAGGGGCTAAAGATTAATCTGACAGTAGTATGTAATAGATTAATGTAGAGAGAAATTGAAGAAAAGGAAGGCTTATAGGAAGAAGGCTGTAGGAGTCTAGTGCTCCACTACTGATGACCAGAAATAGGAAGAAGGTTAAATTGTTCTTGAAACAATCAGCAGGACTTAGTACCGTCCTTGATATAGGAGGAACATAGGAAGAGACAAAGAGGAGTCTGGAGATAGTTGTAATAGTAGCAATAAGAACATAAAAAAGAATAGTTAACGTTTATTGTGCAGGGCTATTTGCCAGGTTCAGACTGAATTGACTTAGCAGCAGCAGCAGCTCTAAGTACCTCATATGTATTCAGTATTTGTCCTGAGGCAGATAGACGAGTAACTTGCCCAAAGTCAGGCAGTTTTTGAATGGTGAATTTAAGATTTGAACCAGAGCATTGTGGTTATAGTTTGTACTCCTGAGAAGTATGCTGTCCCTGTGACCTAAAAATGATGGAACCATCAAAGAAAATAAAAGAACTTGAGTCAGTGGTGTGGAGACAGATCTGTGAACTGTAGTCTTTAATAAGTTGTTTGAAGTGATGAGGGAAACATTTAAGCAAGTAAGTAGGAATGGCTAGTAAGAATCTGGAAATATGAGAATCCTTTTCTTTTCTCCAGTTTTATATATGTATGTGTGTGTCCTGTGCGTAACATCAAATAAACATGGGTGAATTAAGACATGGGGGGAAAACCCTCCTTTAAATGTGTAGTAACTATGATAATTTAATATGAATTAAGCTTGCTCTTTGGGTAAAGCATTAACCTTTTCTTTTTTAACTAGGGATATTTTAAGCATGGAACAAAGAATAAAATCAAAGGCCTTGGTACCCCCTACTCAGCAGTTTTTAAAACTGTTCTAAGTTTTGTTATTTATTATTCATAAGTTCGGAGAAGGCAATGGCACCCCACTCCAGTACTCTTGCTTAGAAAATCCCATGGACGGAGGAGCCTGTTAGGCTGCAATCCATGGGGTTGCTAAGAGTCAGACATGACTGAGCGACTTCACTTTCACTTTTCACTTTCATGCATTGGAGAAGGAAATGGCAGCCCACTCCAGTGTTCTTGCCTGGGGAATCCCAGGGACGGGGGAGCCTGGTGGGCTGCCGTCTCTGGGGTCGCACAGAGTCGGACACGACTGAAGTGACTTAGCATTCATAAGTTACTTTTGCATCTTTGCTAAAAATCAGATGAACATATATTTGTGAGTTTTTCTGGACTTTCTGTTCTTTACCATCTATAAGTCCATCTTTAAGTTATGTTGACTTGATGACTGTGGCTTTATAATAAGCTTTGAAATTTGGTAGTGTGAATATTCCAACTTTGTGTTTTGTTTTTTGTTTCCCCCTAAAATTTTTAGGCTATACTGGGATCTTCGCATTTCTGTGTAATTTTAGAATCATACTGGAAATCCTACCAAACAAAAAACACCTGAGGGAATTTTGATTGAGATTGCATGGAAGTTTTGCTAATCTTTTTTAATGTAGTGTCTAATCCAGGGAACTTTTTTATTTCAGAGTTTGTATTTTTTCAGCTCCAGAAGTTACATTTGTTTTTTTAATATCTTCATTTCTTATTATGTTCCTTTTAATGTCCTTTTCTGCTAGCTCCATCATCTTTGTCTTTGCTAAGCCAAATGACCAATTTTCTCCTTGTTGTAAGTAACATTTTTCTGCTTCTTGACATGTCCAGTAATTTTTTATTAGAAATTGTATGTTGTGAATGTTACCTTGCTGAGTATTTAGATTTGTATTTACCTTCTTAAAAGAGGACTGAGCTTTGTTCTTCCAGGGAGTTAAGTTCCTTGTGGATCAGTTTGATAATCCTTTCAACTCCAGGTTTTAAGCTCTTATAAGATGGGTCTAGAATAACCTTCATTCCAGTTCAGCCCTGCTGCTGCTGCTGCTACTGCTGCTGAGTCGCTTCAGTCGTGTCCGACTCTGTGCTACCCCATAGATGGCAGCCCACCAGGCTCCCCCGTCCCTGGGATTCTCCAGGCAAAAACACTGGAGTGGGTTGCCATTTCCTTCTGCAATGCATGAAAGTGAAAAGTGAAAGTGAAGTCACTCAGTCACGTCTGACTCTTAACGACCACATGGACTGCAGCCTACCAGGCTCCTCCGTCCATGGGATTTTCCAGGCAAGAGTACTGGAGTGGGGTGCCATTGCCTTCTCCGAAGTTACATTGAAAGAAAGTGAAAGTGAAGTCGCTCAGTCGTGTCTGACTCTCTGCGACCCCATGGACTGTAGCCTATCACACTTCTCTGTGCATGGGATTTTCCAGGCAAGAGTGCTGGAGTGGATTGCCATTTCCTACTAAGATGTAATGAGCTTTCCTAGTGGCTCAGCAGTAAAGAATCCTCGTTCTGTTAAGGAGACCCTGGAGACAAAGGTTTGGTTCCTGAGTCTGAAGGATCCCATGGAGGACGAAATGGCAATCCATTCCAGTATTATTTCTGTAAAAATCCCATGAACAGAGGAGCCTGGAAGGCTACAGTCCATAGGGTCTCAAAGAGTTCGACACGACTGAGCGACTAAGCACATGCTAAGACCTGACCTCTCTGGAGTCTCCACCAAATGCCCCCAAGTGATGACTGAGAACTCCACACTTCCTCTGGTCTCCCTATTGTGTCTATGAACTTGATCTTACAATTTTCTAGTCATTCTTGTCCTACTTTGTACCCTTGTATAGATTTCTGAAGCTCTTTTCTGCATAGCTTCCTTGTTTTTAGAATTATCTCACAATTTCTAGGTGCCTTACTCCCCTAATGCTGATTTTCATCTCAACTCAACTCCACTGGACCATTTGGGTTTCTGCTGTCTCTGCTCATGGTCTGGAAATTAATTGCTTTTAGTTAAGAGGTCAGTCAATTGTAGGGATCACCTCATTTATTTCATTTCTTGGGGATGACAGTCTTGTACTATTTGATATTCAATGTCTAAAAACATTTGTTTTGTGCATTTTATTCAATTTGTAATTGTTTACAGAGTGAGGGTAAGACTGATTCAGTTACTGCATCATGACCAGGAAAAGGAGGTCATTTCTGAGCATTTTTTATGTATATATTAATACATAATATATAGCATTGTTTTGTATGTCTTTAACCTTTATAGAGAATCTCTATACAGTCAACAAAAACAAGACCAGGAGCCGACTGTGGCTCAGATCATGAACTCCTATTGCCAAATTCAGACTTAAATTGAAGAAAGTAGGGAAAACCATTAGGCCATTCAGGTATGACCTAAATCAAATCCCTTATACAGTGGAAGTGAGAGATAGATTTAAGGGCCTAGATCTGATAGATAGAGTGCCTGATGAACTATGGAATGAGGTTTGTGACATTGTACAGGAGACAGGGATCAAGACCATCCCCATGGAAAAGAAATGCAAAAAAGCAAAATGGCTGTCTGAGGAGGCCTTACAAATAGTTGTGAAAAGAAGAGAAGCAAAAAGCAAAGGAGAAAAGGAAAGTTATAAACATCTGAATACAGAGTTCCAAAGAATAGCAAGAAGAGATAAGAAAACCTTCCTCAGAGATCAGTGCAAAGAAATAGAGGAAACAACAGATGGGAAAGACTAGAGATCTCTTCAAGAAAATTAGAGATACCAAGGGAACATTTCATGCAAAGATGGGCTCGATAAAGGACAGAAATGGTATGGACCTAACAGAAGCAGAAGATATTAAGAAGAGGTGGTAAGAATACACAGAACTGTACAAAAAAGATCTTCACGGCCCAGATAACCATGATGGTGTGATCACTGACCTAGAGCCAGACATCCTGGAATGTGAAGTCAAGTGGGCCTTAGAAAGCATCACTATGAACAAAGCTAGTGGAGGTGTTGGAATTCTAGTTGAGCTATTCCAAATCCTGAAAGATGATGCTGTGAAAGTGCTGCACTCAATATGCCAGCAAATCTGGAAAACTCAGCAGTGGTCACAGGACTGGAAAAGGTCAGTTTTCATTCCAATCCCAAAGAAAGGCAATGCCAAAGAATGCTCAAACTACCGCACAATTGCACTCATCTCACACGCTAGTAAAGTAATGCTCAAAATTCTCCAAGCCAGGCTTCAGCAATATATGAACCGTGAACTTCCAGATGTTCAAGCTGGTTTTATAAAAGGCAGAGGAACCAGAGATCAAATTGCCAACATCCGCTGGATCATGGAAAAAGCAAGAGAGTTCCAGAAAAACATCTATTTCTGTTTTATTGACTATGCCAAAGCCTTTGACTGTGTGGATCACAATAAACTGGAAAATTCTGAAAGAGATGGGAATACCAGACCACCTGACCTGCCTGCTGAGAAATCTGTACGCAACCTGCAACAGTTAGAACTGGACGTGGAACAACAGACTGGTTCCAAATAGGAAAAGGAGTACGTCAAGGCTGTATATTGTCACCCTGTTTATTTAACTTATATGCAGAGTACATCATGAGAAACACTGGGCTGGAAGAAGCGCAAGCTGGAATCAAGATTGCCAGGAGAACTATCAATAACCTCATATGCAGATGACACCACCCTTATGGCAGAAAGTGAAGAGGAACTAAAAAGCCTCTTGAAAGTGAAAGAGGACAGGGAAAAGTTGGCTTAAAGCTCAACATTCAGAAAACGAAGATCATGGCATCTGGTCCCATCACTTCATGGGAAATAGATGGGGAAACAATGGAAACGGTGTCAGACTTTATTTTGGGGGGCTCCAAAATCACTGCAGATGGTGACTGCAGCCATGAAATTAAAGGACGCTTACTCCTTGGAAGGAAAGTTATGACCAACCTAGATAGCATATTCAAAAGCAGAGACATTACTTTGCCAACAAAGGTCCGTCTAGTCAAGGCTATGGTTTTTCCTGTGGTCGTGTATGGATGTGAGAGTTGGACTGTGAAGAAAGCTGAGCGCCGAAGAATTGATGCTTTTGAAGTGTGGTGTTGGAGAAGGCTCTTAAGAGTCCCTTGGACTGCAAGGAGATCCAACCAGTCCATTCTGAAGGAGATCAGCCCTGGGATTTCTTTGGAAGGAATGATGCTAAAGCTGAAACTCCAGTACTTTGGCCACCTCATGCAAAGAGCTGACTCATTGGAAAAGACTCTGATGCTGGGAGGGATTAGGGGCAGGAGGAGAAGGGGACGACAGAGGATGAGATGGCTGGATGGCATCACTGACTCAATGGACGTGAGTCTGGGTGAACTCTGGGAGTTGGTGATCGACAAGGAGGCCTGGCGTGCGGTGATTCATGGGGTCGCAAAGAGTTGGACACGACTGAGCGACTGAACTGACTGAACCTTTATATAAATGGCAGTCTTCTGTTTTCAGTCAACATTATGTGTCTTGAGATTTAGCTGTCTTGAATTATTTCATTGTATTTTATTTCCAGTGCTTGTGTATAATATTCCATTATTTGACTGTATTACAGTTTATTCATTTACCTGATAAGATACACATTTTGAATTAGTTCTAGAGTTGCATTATTATAGAATGCTACAGTACACATTCATGTACTTGTCTTATTTAAGGATGAGGATATGGATAGATAGATCTGTGGGTGTGTATCCATTCTACTTTGTTTTTAATTTTATTTTTCTTCTTTATGTTTGACTCACTCAACCTGTTTTCCTAACTCTCCCCATCTCCTCTGGCAACCACCAATCTGTTCTCTCTCTTTTTTCTTTTTTTTTTTCAGACTCTACATACAAGAGAGATCATACAGTTTTATCATTCACTGTCTGACTTTTTTTTCACTTAGCGTAATGTCCTCAGAATCCATCCATGCTGTCAGAAGTGGTAATATTTCCTTCTGTTTTGCTAGCTATATAGTATTCCATTGTGTATGAATACCACAATTTCTTTATCCATTCATCCATTGATGGATATTTAGGTTGTTTTTATATCTCGTCTGTTGTGTATAATGCTGCAGTAAATATGGGGATGCATATATCTTTTCAAGTTAATGTTTTCATTTTCTTCAGATAAATGCTCAGAGGTGGAATTGCTGGATTATATTGTAGTTTTATTTTTAATTTTAGGGGGAACTTCCATACTGTTTTTCATAGTGGTTGCACCAGTTTATATTACCATCAACAGTGCTCAAAGGTTCCCTTGTATCCACATCCTAACCAATGATTTGTTATTTTCTGTGTTTTTGATAATGGTCATTCTAACAGGTATGAGATGATATCTCATTGTGGTTTTCATTTGCATTTCCCTGATGATTAATGATGTTGAGCATTTTCTCATGTATCTGTAGACCCTCTGTGTCTTTGGAAAAATGTACATTCAGATCTGTCCATTTTTTAATCAAATTGTTTTCTACTATTGGATTGTATAAATTTTTTAATATATTTTGGATTTTAACCTCTTACCAGATACATGATTTGCAGATATTTTCTCCCATTAATAGCTTGCCTTTTCATTTTGTTGATGGCTTCCTTTGCTGTAGAGAGCTTTTTATAGTATGATGTAGTCAAACTGAGTTACTTTTTTCTTTTCTTGCTTTTGCTTTTGTTGTCAGATCCAAAAGTCTTTACCAAGACCTACGTCAAGGAGCTTACTGACTCTTTTTCTTCCAGGAGTTCTGTAGTATAAGATCTTACATTCAAGTCTTTAATCCATTTGAATTCATTTTTGTGTATGTTGTAATATAGTGGTCAAATTTCCTTTTACATGTAGCTGTCCAGTTTCCCCAACACCATTTATTGAAAGGATTGTGATTTCCATACTGTATATTCTGTCTCCTTTGTCGTAAAGTAGTTGATATATATATACATGGGTTTATTTCTGGGCTGTCTGTTCTTATCCATTGATCTGTGAGTCTGTCTTTATGCCAGTAACCAACTTTCTTGATTACTATAGCTTTGTAACATCACTTGAAGTCAGGGAGCATGATGCGTCCAGCTTTGTTTGGTCTTTCACCTTCTAGGTACTTCATTCTTTTTCATTCAATTCTATATTCATTCTGCCTTTAATCTTATGGTCATGGCAAGTTGTTTAGTGCTTTAAAGAGTGTTGCTACACTAATAACTACAGTAATATGTTCTTAAAGTTGTTGTAAGGAAGTTATATTGATAAAGTAGTTACCATCATATTAGTTTTATATAAAGTAATTAATTATGACAAAGTATCTTATGTATATTTAAAGAGTAAATTTAATATACCTATTTTCCTTCCCAAGAACACATGAATATTTAAACTTTTTAACTCTAGACACTCCCCCTCAGTCTTAAGTGCCATCATTGTTCAATATTGTAGTTCTTTCTGATTCTTAACTGCCCAACTGTTGCCACAGCTCTAGTTTTTAATCTAAGATTTTCTCCTTTCTCATGTTATACTTTCTTCATAAGTGATTTCATTCATTCCCATACCACCTATATATAGAAGACTTATAGATAGATGTCTCTCGCCCAAACTTCTCTTTTGAAGCCTAATTGCATACTTAATATATTCTCTGGATGTAATATCTATCAGTGACGATATCAGTGTATCTCATCTTCAGGAAATAGGTGGCACATTCAAAATGGGATAATTCAAAGAGGGTTTATTTCCAAAGAAGTTGGAATATAGCTGAACATTAAGACGTGAAGCTGAGATACATTCGTTAGGTTACTCCTTTCTGCCCATCAGATCAGATCAGATCAGTCGCTCAGTCGTGTCCGACTCTTTGCGACCCCATGAATCGCAGCACCCCAGGCCTCCCTGTCCATCACCAACTCCCAGAGTTCACTCAGACTCATGTCCATGGAGTCAGTGATGCCATCCAGCCATCTCATCCTCTGTTGTCCCCTTCTCCTTTTGCCCCCAATCCCTCCCAGCATCAGAGTCTTTTCCAATGAGTCAACTCTTCGCATGAGGTTTCTGCCCATGGATGCTGTCAATAAGCGTCTTAGAAGGCTCCCCACTCCACTGCTGTCATGTTTAAGTCAGAGTCTCCCAAAGAGCCCAAACAGCTGTGGCAGCTCTTCATCAGAGCACTGAGCTTTGAAACAACCAATGAGAGTCTGAGAAGCCATTCTGAGTAATGGAAAACGCTCACAGACTGTGGTAATGACGGATCCAGACACCAAGCACTCCAGAGGCTTCAGGTTTGTCACCTATGCCTATGAAGGAGGTGGATGCAGCCATGAGTGTGAGGTCACACAGGGTGGTTGGAAGAATTGTGGAAGCAAAGAGGGCCATTTCAAGAGAAGATTCTCAAATACCCGGTGCCCTCTTAACTGTAAAAAAAGTTTTTATTGATGACCTTAGTGACACTGAAGAACATCACCTGAGAGATTATTTTGAACAGTATGGGAAATTTGAAGTGATTGAAATCATGACTGACTGAAGCAGTGGCAAGAAGAGAGGCTTTGCTTTTGTAACCTTTGATGACCATAACTCCATAGACAAGATTGTCATTCAGAAATACCACACTGTGAATGGCCACAACTGTGAAGTAAGAAAAGCTCTAAGTAAGAGGTAGCTAGTGCTTCATCCACCAAAGAGGTTGAAGTAGTTCTGGAAACTTCAGTGGTGGTTGTGAAGGTGGTTTTGGTGGGAACAACTTTGGTCGTGGAAGAAGCTTTAGTGGTTAAAGTGGCTTTGGTGGCAGCCGTGGTGGTGGATATCGTGGCTGTGAGAATGGCTATAATGGATTTGGTAATGATGGAAGCAGTTTTGGAGATGGTGGAAGCTACAATGATTTTGGCAGTTGCGGCAATCAGTCTTCAAATTTTGGGCCCACAAAAGGTGGAAACTTTGGAGGCAGAAGTTCTGTCCCCTATGGCAGTAGAGGCCAGTACTTCACCAAACGATGAAACCAAGGTCACTTTGGTGGTTCCAGTAGTAGCAGTAGCTATGGCAGTGGTGGAATGTTTTAATTTCTGGCAGGAAACAAAACTTAGCAGGAGAGGAGAGCCAAAAAAGTGACAGGGAAACTACAGCTTACAACAGATCTGTGAACTCAGCCAAGCACAGTGGTGTTGGGAGCCGCGTTAGGCATTACTGACAAAATGGAGGCACGGTCCCAGCCCCCTCTCCTCATTCCGCAGGCACGGACCTGGGATGAAGGAGTTAGCTCTTGTGATTCTGACTTGTTTCTTCCTTTCTTCCGTTGAGGTGGCTGGAAAGAATGTTTTAAGGTGTTTATTGTTCTTGAGAGAAGCCTGAGAAAGCACAAAGCCTTCTACAGTTGTGCCCAGAAAATAATCTATAAAGTAACCATTGACATTTGTTCAAGGATTTTTGCAAAGAATGTCTCAGGACTTGCACATAGGCCACAGTTTGAGGCCATGGGAAAGATTGTTATCTGAGACCTGTTTGTGAGGGAAATGTTTATGGCAAAAGAAGTTTGCTGAGTTTAGGGTTTAGGAATAATTAAGAATAGTTAGAAACCTTTTTAAGGGATAGTGAGCTTAGGATACTAGGGGCAAGGATTTAGAAAGATAAGAAATAAACCGAGGAATGTGGTATTCAGCCCAGGGATAAGCATGAGTTACAATGTAATCACAAGTGAACATGATTGTGAGAGAATCGCTGAAGCAGGAACCCTGTTTGAAGGGCAACTGAGACAATAATCTGGGTGAGGGGGAACTGAAAATGTCAAACCTCTGACCTAATGCTTTTGAAAAAGTATAAAAGAGAACCTGATGCTTGAACGTGTAGTCCCGTACCTGAAGTCAGAGGCTACATCATTTCCCACCGACACTGCTCATCCCTTCAGGGCCTAGCTACTACAAAGAAGACATGTTTTAGACAATGCAGCTTGAGGACTGTACTTGTGATTAATTGTAAAACAGGTAATTTTAATTTCTGTTCTGTGGAAAGTGTAAAGCATTCCAACAAAGTGTTTTAATGTAGTTTGTTGTTGTTGTTGTTTTGCACCCATGCTGTTGATTGCTAAATGTAATAGTCTGATCATGACTCTGAATAAATGTCTTAAAAAAAAAAAAAAAAAAAAGACATAAGGCTGTTAGTAAACAAGGGGGATTAGTTACTGGTACCCCAGAGAGAAGTATAAAGAAGAGACTACTGAGATGATACCTTCTGTTGAAGGACACAGCTCCCCCAACAAAACTTTTAAGTCCATTTATAAAAGTTTTATTCCACTTACATGAACTTAATATACACGTTCTTAACAGTTATGCTTATGTTGTTCATGAAAATTTAACAGGACATTAAACAGAGCTAGTCATCATCTCAAGTTATTTCCCTGTTATTGTTTGTATAGCACATGCGGATTAGGCAAATACCAAAAACTTCACAAAGAGGAGGCCAAGGGAATAAATACTCTACCCTACTTTCCTATCTTGCCAGGACTGTCTTGACTAAACCTAAGGAAAGCTAGCGGATGAGGTTGCCTACTGATACAGATAAAACTATACAGTAGAGAGTAGATCTGGAGGCAAACAAAAGATATTTGCCATAGATCTCTTCAAAATGATTACACCAAAAATTAATTATGAAAGCCTAGTGCTTACTCCTAGAACTTGATCTCACTGTAGTGCTCCCTATCTTTGTGAATGGCACCACCATCTGTTAGATTATTTAAATTAGAAATCTGAGGTTCATATTTAAGTTAGAAATCTGAGATTCATACAGGACATCTTCCTTTCCCTTATACACAAATCAAAATTCAATCCCAAATATTGATGTTTTATTTCCTAAATCTCTCTTTAATCTGCTTCCCTCTATCTTCTCTGTCTCCATCCGGTTCCTTAATCTCTCACTTAGACAACTATAATCTTCTCTTAATTAGTGAAACTGTGTCCTTGCTTACCCTCATTCTATTCTGTTTTTCACATTAAAGGTAGGATTTTGTTGTTCAGTAGGTAAGTTGTATCCAACTCTTTGCGACCCGATAGACTGCAGCATGCCTGGCTTCCCTGTCCTTTACTGTCTCCAGAATTTGCTCAGATTCATGTCTAAAAAGTAGAATGAACTTTTCCCAATGCAGATTTGATCACGCCTTCTTTCCTGTTCCCATTACTTTTTACCTCCTCAAAACAAAGCAGGTACACACAAGAACTTTAATGGCTTAATATAGTTTATAAGACCCTGCTTTCAGCTTTTGGCCTCATCTTGTCTCTCTAACCCCATTGTACACCCTTTATCCCACATTCTTGCTATCCTTGCCACTCCAGCTTCCCTTTTCTCTCTTCTGTGCCAAGAGATTGTTAACTTTATGTGCATCCAAATTTAGAGTTTACATAAAAACTTGTGAAATCTATCAAGAATAGTTAGACCTTTTATTTTAACCTTTGTTTTCTAACATAAGCATGATTTTCTTTTATAGTTGAAAATGCAGTAAGTATTAAAATTCATAAAGTGCCACCTAACTAGTGGGATAAGCAGAGTCTTTTGTTTTTGTTATTTTTTTAACGTCTTTTGGACCTTTCCCAAGATTTTTTGGTGGGAAAAAAAGGAAGGAAAATATGATATATCTTCAGAAGGAAAATATGACATTTCATCAGCAACATATAATGTGATACATAGGAGTGCTAAGCAAAGCCTGCCTCCCTGTGTATAATTTTTCTGCCGGCTATCATGATTTTATCAATCTGTCAATTCTGTCAATCTAATTATCCTGTCGAGAGTTAGTCAGAGACTAGCTGAGAATATGGCTACTGAAAAATTTGGTCTGAAAGGGACTTTGGAAACATCATAAAGAAGGGTCAGATTGGAAGACAGGGAAGGTTGCAGAGATCATATGGCTACTGTAGTTGTGCTTAAAACCTGGGTGTAGCTTTCTCTTTTTTATTGTTTTTTGATTAAAACTTCTGGTATAAGAAGTGGGAAAATAATGTTCTCCTCCTGTTCATTAGCTTTAGACAACTTTTTATTCGATATATTGGAAATTCAAGTTGGCAGCAAGCTGAATAATTCTATTTCATATTATGGTAATATGGCGATAGTTGAGTTAACTGACAGGTATCTAATAATTTTTAGGTGATCATCTGGGCAGACACAGACCTAAAAGTAAACTATTTTAAAAAATCTTTTAAGTCCAACAGTTAGGTCTCTGATTTGTGATCTATTTCAGTTAAAAGAAGGGAGTCCTTACTCTGTATTTTATTTTTATACAGTAGGTAGTTTCCCTTGCTTGTACAGTATAGGCTATAAATACCATGGTTTCTTATTCAGATTACAAAAATCCCGACATTCCTATACTATTATCTTTATTTACCTAGATGCATTGGAAACCAATACAAAGGGGATGGCAGATGATATGTATTTAACAGAGAGAAATAAACATTGAGTAAGGGTTGGTGATGGACAGGAAAGGCTGGTGTGCTGCAGTCCATGGGGTAGCAAAGAGTCGGACATGACTGAGCAACTGAACTGAACTGAGGGGTTGGTAGTCTGGCCTTCTCCAGGTAAATGCTAATAGGGTAGCAGCCAGTCTTGGAGCTGATTAATGTAGGGAGGCACTGTTAAGATTTAGAAGACAGGAGCACTATAAGTCAAAGAGGAAAATGGAATGAAAGGGCTGATTAATGTGTAGTTGCTGGAATAGTCTTTTAAGATACTCATGACCACTGCATTTTGTTAATAATGATGACATTGAATCATTAAGGAAAGGTTAAACTATATTTTGTGTTCCTTGTTTATTAAGCCGGAATGTATGTAATACATTTTAGATAACTGTTTTTAAAAAATAAAATTGTTAAAATTGAAAGCTAGCTTTCCTCAAGTAAATTTCAGTTAATCCAAAATATGACAGTATTAGGTATCAGTTTTAATCAAATAATAGCCAAGTTAAAAATATTGTACCACTGCACCATTCTTTTCTTTGCAAAATGATTTGGATTTCCAAAAGTAGTGTGCATGTAAGTTGTATAAACTTATTGGTATTTTATTGATCTGGAAATTGCTAAAGTTAAAAGTAAAAATGTTTTTTACATTTCTGTGATTTAGAAATTATGACTTACATTTGATTTATTTTCAAATTCTTAATAACCTAAAGTAACAATGACTTAATGAAGTAGACATTTGTCATTTGTGACCACCCACATTTTTGAATAGTTGCCCTACATTTTGGTAATTTCCCATGTTACAAGCCCTAACTTCACAAAGCAGTTCAGCTCAGTTCAGTTGCTCGGTTGTGTCCACCTCTGCGACCCTATGGACTATAGCACACCAGGCTTCCCTGTCTGTCACTAACTCCCAGAGCTTGCTTAAACTCATGTCCATCGAGTTGGTGATGTCATCCGGCCATCTCATCCTCTGTCATCCCCTTCTCCTCCTGCCTTCCTGACTTTGCAAAGCAGTTGCCAGGAAATCTGTATTCTCATACCCACTCACAACTATGGTAAGGAGGTCCATGACCAGTCATACTCTTCTCACTTGAAATTGCTTGGGACCAACATGAGGTGGCAGTCTTAGGCAAGAAGTTTATCTTTTGACAAAGGTGGTGGTGGGAGCTTCTAGTTGTTCTAGGTTCCTAGTATGAGAAGTACCAAATAATAGTGGCAGTCTAATTTTTCCTGGAGAAGTTGTCAAAGTGCAGTTGCAGTTCATATCTGTTAAGTTTGGTTCGTAACAACAAACCCTTAACAGAGCTTAATTCCTTTTCTACTTAGCTGGAAGAGATTTTGTTTATAGTTAAGTAAAAAGCTTGACTAAACAATATCAATGATTGCTTTTCCTAAAATATAATATTTTATATTGAAAATGTAAATGAATGTCTTGCTTTCCTTTTTCATTCAACTAGCTTAAACATTGTGTTATAATGGTTTTTCAGTTAATGGATTATTTTGCATTACAGCTTCTGTATATGTTTCTTACTAGATTGTAAAGTGTGCGGCCCATACTTTCACCTCTCTGTATTCTTATACATGATAGGCATTAGATAAAATTTATAAAACTATTAAAGTTAGGATACTTTAAAACATATAATAACTTCTTTGTAAAGCTATTTACTCATGAATGATGTTCCTGCCAAGTTATTTATGACCAAAATAACCTAAGGCACAGCTTCTATTAGTATTTTACATAGTAACGGATTAATGTTCTCTAAGCCAGTAAAGAACAATCAAGAACTTGTCCAGGAAAAAAAAAATTTTGTTCATTTTGTAGTGTTTACTTTTACTTACAGTTTTACTGAGAAATGATTGATATATATCACTGTATAAGTTTAAAATATACAGCATGATGGTTTGATTTACGTAAATGATTACCAAAGTAGATTTAATTATATTGATCATCTCATATGGATGTAATGAAAAGATGAAAATTCTCCTTGTGATGAGAACTATTAGGATCTACTCTCTTTAACTTTCCTTTTTCCCATTAGTGAATGTGGTTTTTATAAGTATCCTCAGGCAGTCTTATAGCATCACCCAAATACTGAAGGCTTAATTTTTTGAGCTAACATTTTAGAAACATGTAGCGCTGTTATCTGATTTTAGTGTAACACCTCAGAACAATTTTTTAAATTGAGAATAACTTTGAAAGCTGTTTTTTTTTTTAATCTGTCCTTGTGAGCACACTGGTTTGCTTCAGCATTTTTTAATAGAGTGTTTTTTAAATGTGTTTAATTTTTTTTTCATTGGCATATTATAGATATTGACTCTAGAGGTCTTTGGCAAGCTCCCATTCCATATGTACCACCCTGCTGAGGACAGGATGGAGACTCACAGTTCTAGTTCTAAAGGATTATTCCACATTACGCTGGCCTGTACCAGACCAGACTTTCTCTTCCTCCTACCTCTTTAGTACTCATGGTTTGAATTTAGAATCCATCATTGTCTCCTGAAAGGTTTAGTTTGTAGGGAACGTAAGCATGAGTAGCAGCCCTTAAATAACTTCAGGCAATGTCCATATTTGGCTGCATCATAACACAACTATGTCACGGCCTTTCCAGTTACCTGATCCTGCAGAATGCATGAATTATTGCCTAAATTTTCTTCTTCCCAGAGTAAGCCAGTTGGTGCTAACTTTAACCTACCAATGGCAGACTATTTATATTGCTGGTTCTTGCACTAATACACTATGTAAGCCTAAGGAAATTATCTCATTGTCCTTCTATGTCCTTAATGTCCCCATCTGTAAGTTGAATAGTGTCTGAAATTGCCATATCTCTAGCCTTTATTGGCCAAAGGTTGCTAACACTGTTTTAGACAAAAACAAGTCCATAAAAGTGTTTTGGTCTGTTCCAACTCCTCGTTTCATTTTCTTCCCTGAGTACTAGTTATTACTTTTTCACCTATACAAAAACAGAGCATAATTAATTGTGACATGGTTGACCAAAATCAGTTTCAGTGCCAAGTATGCTAAATGCACTTTTTGATGGTTGATATTCGAACAGATTCAATTTCCTATACCAAACCTTTAAACTCTTGAGTTACATTTCATGAGAAATAAATTGAAAACCTTTTTTTTAGTTAACAGAACATTGAATAAATGATTACTCTTCTCAGTATATATTAACTGTAGAGAAATTCAGTTTCATGTTAAGATACAAAATATACATAAATCTACCATGGTAAGATATACAGTATCTATAAATCTTTTTCATTTTGGCTCTTTTATAGCTCCTGGCTAATATTCTTTAGCTTTTAAAAAGTTGATTTATGAAATTTTTTTTTTATTTCATTGGCTGTATAGTTTAAAAGTCACATAGTACTACTGAGGCTTTTAATGAAAGATAGCAACCCTTACTTCAGCTCATCTTCAAATTCATGACTCAGAAACATCTACCTTTAACTTTTTGGGTAATTTTTCTAGTAATTATTTCCATATTTCTTAATATATGCTTATGTTGCTATTAATAGTTCTTGATTTTTTAGCTTGGCATTATCTGTTGACATCCATCTGTGGAAGTGAAGATTTATTTCACTTATAAGTATTTCTGTTTATTTGCAAGTTACATGCTCTTTTTCTGTTAATATGGATCTTTTCTGCCTCATCTGTCTTATGTATTATTGATTAATAATTCAGCTCTATCTCATTTTTTACCCCAAACTAGACATTGTTGTTACTGTTTTTTGTAATAATGTTTATTTACCCATATGGTTCACAGTTGATTTGTTCTTCAATCCTTCTTTCATCTTAGAACTTCTATGATCATCTTTTTCCTGAAGTATATACTATAGAAGTATTTTCTCTGTATCTTTAAATTTAGATAGTTTCTGTTACTGTCTTCAAGTTCACTAATCTTTTCTTCTGCTATGTCTAATTTGCCATTAGTCCCATTCAGTATATTTTCATCTCAGACATTGTAGTTTTCATCTCTAAAAGTTTAACTTGAATCTGTTTTATATCTTCCATGTCACTACTTAATTTTTCATGTCTCTACTTTTTGACTATATGGATTACAGTTTCAGTTACTACTTTAATGACCTTATTTGCTAATCCTACCATTTGTCTCATTTATGGGTCTATTTTGATTGATCATTTATCTCATTATGGATCATGTGTTTCTACTTTGTTTTATGCCTAGTACTTTTGGTTTGGATGCCAAACATTGTGAGTTTTATCTTGGAGGGTGCCAGATATGTTTATATTTCTATAGGTCTTCTAGAGCTTTTTTTCTGAAATGCCGGTAATTATTTTGAAACAATTTGGTCATTTTGGATCTTTTATGATTTGTTACTTGAGTCCAGAGCAATGCTCCGTCTAGGGCTAATTGTTCTCCTTTGAATTTTGAATTTTTCCAGTGTGGCTTGTGGGAATAAACACTTTATTTTCTAATCTTTTGGGTATTTTTCCCTCACCTAGTTTTGGGTTATTACCTTACATGCATACACTAGTTATTGCTCTGAAGTTGAGGAGGACTCTTTAAAAATTTGCTGTTGTCATTTTATGCAGCTCTTTCTTCTTGAGTTTTATCTCTTGTAGACTCTGCTGCCTTGGTGTCTCTGGACTCTTGGCTTCTCATCTTGTGGAGTCTGCTAGACTCTTATCTGGATTTCCCTTCCTGCATCATGGCCTGAAAATTCTCTGAAACTGACAAACTGCAGTAGTTTTTGGTCTCACCTTCTGTTTCCCATCTCTCTGAGATCACTGTCCTTTGCTTGATACTTAAATTCTTACAAACCATTGTTTTGTGTATTTTGTCAGGATTTTTATGATTGGTTCAAGTAGGAAAGTAAATTTGACTCCTTGTTATCTCGTCAGGTGGAAACAAGACATTTTAGAAGTTTTTACTTTAGAATGAGTTCTGATTTTTATCTAAATGAAAATAACTTTAATTTATCCTTATCCATGAATGATAGTTAGTTTTGCATTTATTTTGTTGCTATTGAGAAATCTCTCAAATCTTTTTATCATTTTTGTATATGTAATCTGTTTTTTCTTCTCTTCTGACTGCTTGCAAGATTTTTTTTTCCTTTGATGTTTTATTGTTTTATTATGGTATGCCCAAGGGTGGTTCTCTTAATTTATTTTCTAGGGCCTTTTGAATTGGGGATTTATGTCCTTCATTATTTCTAGGAAATTCTTAGCCATTATCTCTTTGAATTTTGCTGTCATTACCACACTACTACCCCATTTCTGTATTCTTATTTTCTAGCACTCCAGTTGATGGTTAGACTTTTATTTTTGAGTTTTATTTTTGTGTTTGTATTTTCTTATTTTTAGAAGTTCCTTTTTAAAACAAATCTTTCTGAATCATTCTGATAAATTCTTATTACTCATTATTTTTAATTCCCACTTTTACTTCTTTAACATGCCCTTTTTATATTTTGTTTCATTAACTGAAATTTTTGAGTTGAATTCTTGTGAAGGCTTTAGGACCCCAGTTTTTCTATGTAGAGAAGATTTTGAAGTGTGTAGTTTCTTCAATAAATACAGGTTTATTCAGATTTTTATTCTTGTGTCGGTTTTGTTAATTTGTGTTCTTCAAAAAACTTGCCTATTCATTAAAATTGTCTCTTGGCATAAAATTTCTTATAATAAACATTGTATTGTCTATATCTGTAGAATCTATCGGATTAAATTATAGAATCTATAAACTCATTTTCATCATTTTCATTTCTGGTATTGGTTTTTGTGTGTATGTTTTGTTTTCCTCATCAGTTTTATCAGGCATTTGTTAATTTTAATAACATTTTTGAAGAACAAACATTTGAATTTAATTATTTTTCTATTTGTTTTATATCTCATTAATTTCTGCTATTTCCTTTCAACTTTGGGACTTTGATTTGCTGTTCTTTTTCTAGTTTTTTTCTTTTCTTTTAATGAATATGAATATTTTATTTTCAACTTTCCTTCTTTTCTAAATATACATTCTTATTTATATATGCCCCTCCAAGTACTGCTTTAGTTAACATGCATACCACCAGTTTTCATTGCTATATGGTTTTCCTTCCATATTTCTGGTTCTACTAATTTGTATGTTTAAAGTTTGTTACTTTAGTCCCTACCTTCAACTTTCACATGCCTCCTTAACTTATTAAAGCCTTATCAGTATTTTTACCATCTTCCTGTTTAATACAAGGACCTTGAAACACTATTAAATTTAATCATCTCTCACACAGCTTATTTGCTATTGTTATAATAAATTTTAATTTTATCTTGTCTTCTTTTTAAACTCCACAAAGCGCTTTTATCATTATTTTATGCCCTATCTATATAGATTAACCTATATAGTTCCAATTTCTCACTCTTTTCTCATCTCTAATCATCAGTCTAGTATCACTGACCTTTCTTCCACTTGAGGTAAATCCTTTAGCATTTCCTTTGGCTGAGGTTCTGTTCATCACAAATACGACATTTTTGTTTGAAAATATCTTTGTTTTTGTCTTCATTTTTGAAAGATACTTTTGCTGTGAATGGAAATTTACATTGATAGTTATTTTTTAAGTACATTAAAGATATTCCATTGTCTTCTGGCTTCCATGATTTCTGTTGAGTTAGCTGTAAACCTTTTAAGTTCTTAGTTTCCATATTTACTCATTTTCTTCAGTTCTTTTTAATACTACCTTGCCATTTTAAAATAATCTCCTCTTTACCCATGTTTTCAGTTTCTTTTCACCAGACCTATTTTCCACCTCCTAAAATTCCAGTATCTGTAGTTTTTTTAGAAGTCATACTTTTTTTCCTGAGCCTCACAATAACTTCTTTCCTTTTATATTTTGGGGTTTTGTTTTGTTTTGTTTTGTTTTAACTCGTTCCTTGTCATTGTATCCGTGTGGGAGTTCCTTAAGATCCAGTTACAAAGTGCATTGCCTTAGAGATTTAATTTTTTTCTGTTCAAGTCATGAGACTACATTTTGACATGAAACTACGTTAAACTTTTCTGAGCACCCAGGAAATGTGAATGTGGGCAATAAATCCACATTAGTCAGCTTACAGTTATAAATTCTTAGAAGAGATTTTATTTTTTTTCCATCCACCACTCCTGTTGTGAAGACAGTTTTCCTTTCAGGCCTTTAGTTGGGGCCAGAAGAAGGGACTGTTATTGCTAGTACACCTTTCTGCTAATACTGTGGGCTTTTGGAATCTCACCTTTGTACTAGGGAGGCCAAATTCTACCATCCCACCACCACCCCCATTCAATGAAAAACTGAAACTCCTCAAAACCATAAGCACTTTTGAAAAACAAATTTTTTTGCTAAAATGTCTAACATTGTTTGGATATTTAGATGTAATTAAATACTTAAATGCCAAATCACACATTTTATATGTTTCTCTATTAACTTCTTTAATGAACCAGACTACTTGATAAGATAATTTATTCTATCAGTAATAGCAAGGTAGTTATAGTGTGACCTCTCAGCCAGAAATATAAAAGTAGGCTTTTTCGATAAAATTAGAAGTCCCAATACTGCTAAAATGGTGTTCTTACTGTGTTTTAACAGATTATAATATGATAGTACAGAGAAATAGCCAATGTCAGACATTATACCTCAGTGTTCATTTAGAGTTTATGAATTAGTCACATCTTTATATATCTATTCTAGAGGAAGAGTTCACTCTTGAAAATTCAGAAATAAGAGAAGTTATTACATTTTCCCCCCTTTGTTGTCATATTCTAATGTCTCTCCTAAAACCTTATATGCTTCAATTTTTTAATACAGATTTAGTATATCATACACAATAGAATTTACAAATTTAAATATAAAATTCTTTTTTTTTTGTATATTCACAGAGTTGTACACCCATCACTGCAGTCAATTTTAGAACATTTCGTCACCTAAGACAGAAAGACTATTAAGATACTTTCCATTTCCCACACCTTTTCAATCCTAGGAAACCTCTGATCTTCTTTCTGTCTCCGTACATTTCTGGACATTTTATATAAGTGGAATTATACAATATGTGATATTTTGTGGGTGACTTTTTTCACATAGCATTATGTTTCAGAGTTCATCCATATTGTAACATGTATCAGCACTGTATATTTTTTATTGCCAAATAATATTGCATTGTATAGATATGCCACTTCTTAATAATCCGTTGGACAGTTGATGGACATTTCATGTTTCTACTCTTTGGCCATTTTGAGTATTTCTACTATGATCATTCATGTACAGGTTTTTGATATTTTCATTTCTCTTGGACATGTACCAAGGAGTAGGATTCCTGGGTCACATGTTTAACTTTCTGAGGAACTGTTAGACTGCCTTCCAAAGCATCTGTACCCTTTACAGTGTATGAAGTTTCCAGTTTCTCCACATTTCTCACCAATAATTGTTATTATCTCTTTTAAAATAATCATCTTAGTAGGCATGAATTGGTATCCTATTTTGGTTTTTGATTTACATTTCTTGAATGCATAATGATGTTGAGCATCTTTTTATTTGCTTATGTCTTTGTTGGAGAAATTATCCTTTGTCTATTTTTAGTTGGGCTATTTTATCCTTTTTTATTATTATATGTGTTCTTTCATTTTCTAGATACAGATCTCTTACTAGATACATGATTTTGAAAAAATTTTCTCCCATCTGTCGTTGTCTTTTCACTTGATGATGTCCTTTAAAAGCACAAAAAGCTTTAGTTTTGATGATGTCCACTTCATCATTTTTCCTTTTGTCACTGTGCTTTTGATACCATATCTAAAAACACATTGCCTAATGCAAAATCACAAGACTTCTTTCTTTTTATCTAGTTTAATTTTTTATTTAAGAAAATTTAAAGCAGTGCCCATAAAGAAACAATATTTTTGTTTTTACAGTTTCAACATGAGGAAATTTTTAAGGGGAAAAGAACACTCATCATCTCACTGACCTAGGAACCATCTATGTTTGGAATATTGTCATTTCCTTATTTAGTATGTGCATATATTATTGATATTGTTTGTTAAGTGCTGTGTTCTGATATTTTTTGTGTTTATAGATGTTATTCATAATTTTAATTTAAAGGCTGTATAACATAGCCAGCTTATTTTCCAGCTATGTAATACAACTTCTTTATAGTTCTTTTTTCTTATATAGAACTCCAGTTAACACTTACAGACATGTAACTTTTTCTTCTATTGAATTATCTTCCTCATATAACTTTTTAGGCATGGAATTATGGGATTAAAGGATGTAAACATCTTTATAGCTCTTATATGACATCATATTGCTTCTAGAAAACATTAAACTGTGCTTTTGTTTGCTGCTAAGTCACTTCAGTTGTGTCCGACTCTATGCGACCCCATAGATGGCAGCCCACCAGGGTCTGCCATCCCTGGGATTCTCCAGGCAAGAATGCTAGAGCGGGTTGCCATTTCCTTCTCCAATGCAGGAAAGTGAAAAGTAAAAGTGAAGTCTCTCAGTCGTGTCTGACTCTTAGTGACCCCATGGACTGCAGCCTACCAGGCTCCTCCGTCCATGGGATTTTCCAGATAAGAGTACTGGAGTACTGGAGTGTTTTGTTTAGTAAACATTTAAAACTTTTTTCCATTTATTTTTAAGTTGATGGACTTGTGATTTGAATTTTACTTTTGAGCGGCAATGTCAGTGATAATCCTCCATCCATAAAACTCAGTATCAAGTTGTATATTTATTTCATCTGATAAAAAAAAGAAAAAATAGCAGTACATCTAAACTGGAGAGCCTTGTTGTCTGAAGATAAATATGACATACTTAAAATTCAGTATTTTATGGTATTCTCTATTTAAAATAGTAATAATATAATTTGTTAAATTTTTTTAGGCTTCGGGAGCAGGAAAGAAAAGAAGCAGAAGAAGCTAGTCAAAAGGAAATAGAAGAATGGGAAAGAAAACTTCTAGCTCAAGCAGCTCCAACTTGTATGGAGACCATGTGGGAAATTCCAGCTATTGGGCATTTCCTTTGTTTGGCCCAGCAAATTTTAAATTTGCCAGAAATAGTCTTTTACGAATTGGAACGTTGTCTTCTGATGCCTCAATGTAATGCTTTTCTATCTAAAATAATGACTTCTCTATTAAGTCCTCCCCATCGCAGACCTACCTTACATCGAAGACCTACTTTGCCTTATAGGACCTGGGAAGCAGCACTGAGACAGAAAGTGCAGCAGTGGTACACGGCTGTAGGGCAGACAGAAAATCCTGACAACTGTGCTGAAAAACTTGGGTTGTGTCCTCAGTTTTTTAAAGTTCTTGGAGAAGTTAATCCATTGGAAGAAAAACCTTTTCATGAGCTACCTTTCTACCAAAAAGTGTGGATACTTAAGGGTCTTTGTGACTTTGTGTATGAAACACAAAAGGAAGTTCAAGATGCTGTACTTGGTCAACCTATTCATGAATGCAGGGAAGTTATTCTTGGTTATGATTATTTGGAGAATGCTTATGTACATTTTCCACAGTTCTGTGGTGCAGATGTACGGATTTACAAACAAAGACCTTTTCAGGCCCCAGAATTTCCAATTCCACCCATTAAAATACAAAGAGTACCTCGGATTAAACTGGAGAAATTGAAGTGTGACTATGTTAGTGCAAGTAATGGAGAGCATAGGTGTAGTAGAGAAGGCCTGCCCTCTGCCTTCAGGAAAGAGCAGGAAATTAATTTTGATCCAACCTGCTGCCCTGCTAAAATGAACTTAGATAATCATGACATCTCTGTTGAAACGGAAGTGAACTCTAACTGTGAAATTAGAATTCGCAGGCCCTGTGAAATGAATATAACTGATTGTTGTAAAGAAAATTTAGAGAAACCAGGAAGTCCAGGGGAGGTTACTAGCTTTGGAGAGCCTCTCAGTCCAGGTGAAATAAGGTTTATAGAAAATCAGGAAAAATATGGTGAAGCTTCCAGAGTAAAGCCTGAACCCAGTCCGTTAAAAGAAAATGCTCTGAAATCTTGCCAGATACATGTAAATGGAAGCCACAGTGATCATCCAGACATTAACTGCCACAAAGTTGTAAGGGATATTCTATTAGAACAGTCACTGCAGAGCCACAAGAAACTCAAACTAACTAAAATGAGGGCAAAAAAGAAGAAAAAGAAAAAAAAGAAATTGAAAGATATTTTGAATGAAAACTTACAGAGAAAGCGCGAAAGTCTTCATTCCCTTGCATTCAAGTCTTACAAACCTGAGATCCAGAATAAGTTACTGATCATCAAAAAGAAAGCAAAACACAAGAAGCACAAATCTGGTAAGCTGACACAAATGGGCAACGATTACATTTTAGCATACTTCAAGTAGTTCTTTCAATTAGGCATCATGGAAGGCTCTGATTGACATAATGAAATATATTGTGTGTGTGTGTGTGTGTGTGAATGTCAAGTTTTATATTAGTCCCCATAATTAAAACCCAGAGCAGAAGAGGTTTTACGTATTAGCAACAACAAAATACCAATGTAAAACATTTGAATTTAATTCTCAGTTGAAAATCTTTGAACATTCTCTGGACCAGTTTCTCTATAAGTGATCCTTGCCATCCTTTTTAAGAAGTGTTTTTTCCCCAGCTTAAGGGCAGTTCTGTGCAATGGACAAAGCACTGATATCAGGAGCTATCATTCCTAGAACAAAAAGTTCATAGCAACTAGCTTCTTAAACCAAGGCAAGTTAGATTATCTTTCTGGGTCCTAGTTTTTTCCCATATTATATATATTTAGTACTCTGAAAAGTTCTCTTAGTATACATTTTCATATCCAGAAAAAAATGTCTATAAGGAAAAAATTACATCAACTTAGTAACTTACGATGAGCTTCCCTGGTGGCTCAGATGCTAAAGCATCTGCCTGCAATGCTGGAGATCCAGGTTCAATTTCTGGGTCAGGAAGAGTCCCTGGAGAAGGAAATGGCAGCCCACTCCAGTACTCTTGCCTGTGAAATTCCATGGACAGAGGAGCCTGGTAGGCTACAGTCCATGGGGTTGCAAAGAGTCAGACACGACTGAGCGACTACTTTACTTTAATAACTTATGAAGCTTATTTGTTTTAAGAATTTGTAAGTTTGTCTTACACCAAATTTAAGTACTCACTCTATTTGTCACAAGCCTGTTTGAATGTTAACAACAAGAAAATCTTACGAATAAAGTTTTCAGTGAGTGATTGCACTGCATTTTAAATTACTCAGGTGCTTTTGCTTTTCCTGTTGTTTGCCATTTAATCAATTTCTGTCTCAGTTACCAATAGGATAGATGAGATAAAAGCTTCATTTAATTAACCCTAAGAAAATGTTGCTGGGTTGGGAGAAGCTTGAATGTTTTACTGAAACAGGTTGTGGTTTATCATCATTTGTGGGTTTCAGTTTTTTACTCTTTCCCTCAGTAACAAAGATAATTAAGATTTGACAATAACTTAATGAGTTGGCAAATGAGGGAAGTGAACTTTATTTAGTTGATATAGTTGTTGTTATACCTTAGTTGTTTAAAATCTTTCAATATAATTAAATATTTTAAAATGTGTATGTAATATATAATTGATAAAGAAATAGTATAAAATTTACTATCAAGAACAGGCTTAATTTGTTGAACTAAAAATTGCAGAGTGATCCACAATGATCTATATGATAAAAAGGTACAGTTTTTTTTTTAAGGTAACTTTCAGTCATAAATCCATTAAATTTTATAAGCAATCCATTAGGCTATATAAATTTATTTTGACTGATTTGCCAAGTTCTCTTTGAAATGTTAGCCTCTAAAATAGTAAGTAATATTTTTAAATTTAAAAACTTTTTTCAGTTCTAAAGTATATAGTTTTATTAATACCATTGTTACCTAAAACCTTTTAAGTGTTCATTTATGACCTACGATTCAGGTGTTCAAATGTAATTATGACTTATTTATGATGGTTTATAGAATAGATATTGATGTAGCTCCTATACAGACTACCAGTTGCAGAAGAAAAACATTAGCTCCTAAGGATTGATTTAAAAGGAGTTTATATTGTAAACACACAAAGTGTTGCTACATTTTTTAAATGAAAGTTCAGAGTGTGTGTAGGTCAGATATAAAATTTGTGGGAGTTGCATGTCCCGTTCTAGACAAGTATATGAAAAAAAACTCGAAACCAAATTCAGTGAGTACTTGTGCATGCTCTCAGAGCCTGTTGTTGGGAAGAAAAGGCTTGCAGCATGAAGTAGAAGAAAATAATGCACTTGCCTATACACTTTCTCTTTTTTTCTTCAGAGCAAATTTTAGAAAGTCAGTTTTCAATGACAAAAATACTAGGATCTGGCTAATACAGTTTTCCTCTTCCTTGTTAGTACTGAGTAAGCATAGACCAATTATTTTTCTTCATTGGACACTAAACTTCTTACTGTCATAACAGCATTACATAAAATGATATAACAACAAAACATTTGTTTTATATCATTCTGTATACTTGTCTTTCTGAGACTTTGCCCTGAGCTTTTTTTTTTTTATTAAATATGTGACATTGGGGCCTTTTATAGTTGGTTTTGGGCATATCCTAATCCAGTGTTTTCTTTCTTACTCTTTTTAAAAGTGAGCCTCATGGTCATAGGTTTGGGAACTATTCCTCTTATAGATTCACATTTTGCATTAATACAGGTCCACAATGCAGCTTATAAAACTTTGTACCAGATATTTCAGAAATTTTCAGATTTTAGAAGGGTATACGGATGCATGTAATGTTTATTAAATAACATCCCCAGTGGACCTTAGGGCAACCCCTGTAATCAAATGTATAATTTCTACAGGAAAATGTATGGATAGTCTAAATGAGATGAAGACTATAAAGAACCTCATAACCCTTGATCATGTTTTGATATAAGCTGTTTTTAAAATTTTAGTTTTCAGAAACTTTTGGACTTCAGAATTACACATATATGATTCTAAGCTGGTGTATTAAGGACTCCAGAAAATCTTGAAGAAAACTGTTTAGTTTTGTTTAACCTAGTATTTTTCAAGTTTACTTGAATACAGAACTTTTTTTCAAGTAATAATATTCTGTAGAACAGCAGTTTTTGGCACCAGGGAAGACACTTTTTCCATGGACAAGGGTGGGAGTAGCTGGGGAGGGTGATGGGTCACGTGGTAATGGGGAGGGGGGCGGGCAGTGGCAGAGGAAGCTTTGCTCACTTGCCACTCTCTGTACAGCCCAGTTCCTACCAAGCCGAGACCCAGTACCCATCCCTGCATCGGTTCCAATCTGAGGCCCAGGGGTTGGGGACCCTTGCTGTAGAATATGTTTTGGGATAAGCTGTGTCATCCATGGCTGATTTATGAATCTCTACTTAGGGTGGGCTAAATGTGGTTGGTCTGGATTTATGTAGTCAACCTGGTCCATTTTCTGTTGATTACACATACCTGAAATTTTGGAATCTTCAGTTCAGTAAAACCTTCTTATTGTAATGGCAGATGATTTTTAGTAGAAGGCACAAAGACAAATTGGGTGAAAATGATTTGCTAATTTTAGTGCACTGAGGCAGTTTTGTGACCCATAAACATTTTAGTCTATTTTCAGAATTAAACTTTTCTTTCTGCTTTTTTAAAATATCATTTTGTTTTTAATTTGTTTATGTATGGCTGCGCTGGGTCTTTATTGTTGTGCAGGCTTTTCTCTAGTTGCAGCAAGCGGAGGCTACTCTGTAGTGGCAGTGCACTGATTTCTCATTGCACTGGCTTCTCTAGTTACAGAGTACAGGCTCTAGGGCACATGGGCTCAATAGTTGGGGTGCACAGGCTTAGTTGCTCCGCAATATGTGGAATCTTCCCAGACCAGGGATTGAACCTGTGTCTCCTCCACTGGCAGGTGGATTGTTTACCAACTGAGCCATCAGGGAAGCCCTCTTTCTGCCTTGTAAATTTTGAATTTATTTTCAGTTATTTAAACCTGTTCCTTATTCTTAGAAACATTATAGAATATAAAAACATTGTCATTTTCCCAATTATGCATACTTACAGCACCAGATACTTCTCCTTCATAATACTTATTTATAAAATTTATTCTTAATAGTTGCGTTTATTTCTAGGTTATTTTGATGCTTGTCTCCCCTCATTTCTATAACATCCTTGAGAATAGAAGGATTATTTTTGGTTTTGCTCCCTAATACTTAGCACAATAACTGACACATTGTGTAGGAATCTATTGAATGAATAAATTAACACACATAATATGATTCTCCAAGATATATTAGTAACTAAGATTTACCATTTAACATGTATTTTTTTATTCTTTCAAAGCATTTTTGAGTAGGATTATACTATACATACCATTTTGCAGTCTGCTTTTTTGCCCACATGACAGTTTACCGAACATTTTTGTGCAATAAATAGATCTCTGTACCATCATTTTAAATGAGTGCCTAGGATTCTGTTATGTGTATTGTGTAGTTCATTTAATTAGCTTCCTTAATGGACATTTCAGTTGTTTTCAGTAACATACTATTGTAGATTGTATAGAGCAAATATAGTTGACTGAAATGAGTTATAAATTTTAAAAATGAGAGGATTTTTTATAAAACCTGAAAAAATAAACAGAAATGATTCACAGTACACTGACTGTTACGAAAAAGCTTGTGGTATTTTTAAGTTATTTATTTCAACCCGTTTGGTTTGGAAGGTTTTTTCCCTACTTACAGGGTCATTATTTTCAACCAAATCATTTTGTGTAGTTCATCTAAACCAATTAAAATAAACAGGACAAGTGTTGTAAGTGAAGAAATTAAGATTCAAATTAGTAAATAGCCTCATTTAATAATTGTTAAGTATACAGTAAAGACCATACAATCAAAGGTCAGAGAGGATAAATCAATGTTTTCTATAGTATGATTTTATAGAGGATGAAGGACTTTGAAGAATAAGGGGGATTAGGTAGATGAAAGTGGTTAATAAGTGAGCAAAACCATGGAGGTGTAAATAAGCAAAGTTTCACTGAGAAAAAGTAGAGTAATTAGAGAAGAACTTAAGGAAAAAGTTGAAAGTTGACAATTTAGAAGCCGTTTGAATGATGGAAATATGCTATTTGGGGATGATCTCTTTCTGGGTTTGTGGTGCTGTTTTAGATAATTGAATCAGGAATGCAGTCTGGGAAATGAGGTTGAAATAAAATATATCAAATGTATAAAAAGTAATGAGCTGGTTATAGGGAATGACTGAGAAAGTAATGTAATCTACAATATTTGATTATATTGTATAATCAAATAAACCCAGGCCCGTATTTTTGAAACAGTTGTATAATTCTATGTTAATATTACTATAGATATGTGTCTTTATGGAGAAAATTCTTACAGAACCAATTCAAGATGCCAAGATACAGAAGTGAAAGAATTGATTATATTCCATGGCCTTTTATTTTAATGCCTTCTACTTCCCCCACCCCCCCAAAACCCAATACTCTTACAATGATTACTGTGTACCAGGCACTATTCTAAGCCTTTTAAGTCTCATCTAAGTCTTACAATAAATAAATAAAAGTAAAATGCCAACTTAAAAAGAATATATTAGCCAACATATGGACATTTAGTAAATAAAAATCATATTTAGACTTTCTATGACTTTACAGTCTAACAGGCTCTTACCAGAATTGCTGATAATACAAATGCCCTTGGGTTTCCAGTTTTAACAGTGATCAGTGTCTTAGTAGTGATCAGTGTCTTAGTATTCATTCACATCAGGATCCCTAAAATGAAAGTACTGAGATAGAAGTATGTGTGTTGAATAGTTTTTAAACATGAGAATGCTGAATCTAGGAGCATTGAAGTGGAAGTCTTAGTAGTTCAAGGAGCCAAGGAGTGAATACAGGCAGGGATACCAGGTGAAGGTAAAAATGAAGAATGAGATGGAGGAAAGAGTTGGATTGGGAATGATAGTCACCTTAATTTTTCTGATGAAGTGTATCTCCTTATTCTTGATGACTACAATTCTATGCCTACGTTATAGTGTAAATCTGTATTTTTAATTCTATCTTTCCCTGTTAAGTTAGGCTTCCTTCTAGAGCTGATCTAAGCATAATTTTTAAAAACTTCATTAGGTTGTGCTTATATCATTAGTTAGGAAGCCATATTTAGGTTTCCTTTTCCATTTTGAGGTGCATGTTGATACTTTTTGCCATGTCTATGTTTTAGGCTCAGGAACTGTGTTGAAATTCTTTGTATGTTTTAAATTGACTTTTGACAGTTATATTTTATGAGACCAGGTGACTTAGGGCAATGGGTGTAAAACGCTGGGTATGATCAAGTAAGCCCCCTGGGGTGGGGGGAGTATGTAACTTGCCCTCTATATAGCTTGTTGTTTTTTAGTCGTTTCCAGCTCTGTGACCCTATGGACTGTGTAGCCTGCCAGCTTCTCTGTCCATTGGTTTCCCAGGCAGGAATACTGGAGTAGGTTGCCCTGGAGCAAAAACAGATTACCAAATAAAGGCTGTGTGGTTTTATAGTATTCCATTCTCCATTTTAAAAGCAATAGTTAATAAACAGTAACAGTTAATTTTTATTGATGAATACAGGAAACTTTGTTTTATTTTATTTTTTTATTATTATTTTTTTTTACTTTACAATATTGTATTGGTTTTGCCATACATCAATATGCATCCACCACAGGTGTACACGTGTTCCCCATCCTGAACCCCCTTCCCACCTCCCTCCCCATACCATCCCTCTGGGTCATCCCAATGCACCAGCCCCAAGCTTCCTGTATCCTGCATCAAGCCTGGACTGGCGATTCATTTCTTATATGATATTATACCTGTTTTAATGCCATTGTTCCACTGAGGACAAAGATATTAAGTAATAGTGAATATGCAAATCTTATAACCCTAATTAAAGGAATGTTCTGAAACCAGTCAAATACAAATTACTTCCCTGCAGAAAGTCTGAAAAAATGCAGTATTTTACCATAAAAAGAGCACAGCTTTGAAGTGAGACATATCTAGTACAAATAGGTGCTTCAGTGCATATTAGTTATAAGTTCTCTGTTAATTTATTTACCTGATTATAGCCTGTTTATTTCTCTGTGAAAAATGAGCTAATACTTATCTGGCTGTAGTTTCACAAAAATTAATGGAATAGCAAATGCGTGGTACCTAGCATGGTGCCTGGCACATGGTAGGAATCAATAAATGGTAACTATGATTTTTAAGAGGTTAGAATTACATAATGGAAAGAGCATGAACTTTGGAGTTAAGAGTCCCTGGCTGTGGGGATTACTTATTATAGTGTAACACTTAAGTAAGTTAAGAACCTTTTGATCTTCATTTATCCCACATTAAAATGGAGGTTTTGCCTACCTTGGAAGGTTTCTTTGAGAATTAACTGAGATAATTTATGTATCACCTTACTAAGTGTCTGACACATAGTAAGCACTCAATAAATGTTAGTTTCCTTACTACCATTCCTAGGTCATGTTGTGACACTCTTTGGTAAATTGTGTAAATTATTTAAATTCTTTGTCTGTGTTTTCCTCATTATAAAATGGACTCAGAATTGTAAACAGTTACCTGCCTTCCTTTTCCTACCCCCAGACTGAACATTTCTGATGAAGAGTAGGATTCTTATATTTAAGGATCTTAACTTGTATACAAAATGAATAATGGGATTTTTGTTGTCAGTAATTCCCAATCTAGTAAGGAAGAGAAACATGTAAACAGATAATTGTAACACTGTATAGTGTTACATTAATTGATAAATGTACAAAGTTGAAGAATTAAAATGAAGGAGTAAGTTAATAAAATAAATTGAAGGTTAAAAAAAATTAACATTTTGTTTAAACTCTTACCACAACGTATCTAAGGCAGATGAGAACCACTAATGACGTGTTGATGGTTTACCCTGTGCCTAATAGTAGTCTAAGCTCTTAGCATACTTTAACTTGTATAATTCTCACAGAGTTGGTAAGATTATTATCCCTGTTTTGTGAAGCTGCACAAGGAAATAAAATAATTTGCTCAAGGTCTTGCAGCTTGTAAGTGGTTAGAGCTGAAATTCCAATCCAGGTAGGTAGTTCCAAAACTCCCAATACTACTTCCAGTTTCTTAATAACATTTAAGTTATCTAAATGACATGATGAAAGGAGGTACCCAGTAACCACCTCAGCTGCTTAATTTATTCAAATAGAGTGGTTGTTAGAGTTAATTGAGAATTTATTACCTAAGTTTAGTGTCTCTGTGGCAATAATATCAGATTGATTGGAAATATCAAAAACGTCCTCTGTTGTGCTTACAAATTAGTAAATACAAAATCAAATTATTTTTAAAAAGCTAGTTAGAGGCGTTCTGAGGGGTGGGGAATAGGAATGAGGAAGGATTTCATTTCCTTCAAACTGTCCTAAGTCAGCAAGCAATTAAATCTTTTCCTGTAAACTTTCGGTAACAGTAAAGGTAGCATGTCTCAGAGGAGAGATATTTTGGTGTTCAGATTCATCAGTCCACTTGAGAGTTACCTATTGCACCCAGTTTAGAAGTCAGTTATTAGCTGTGTTATATAGTATGATAGTGCTCAGTCATATCCAGCTCTTTGTGGTCCCCATGGACCTGCCAGGCTCCTCTGTCCA
Organism: Bos grunniens; assembly: GCF_055505025.1. Classification (NCBI taxonomy): domain Eukaryota; kingdom Metazoa; phylum Chordata; class Mammalia; order Artiodactyla; family Bovidae; genus Bos; species Bos grunniens. The sequence goes on from NC_141172.1 coordinate 37,366,818, forward strand.
TAGGATTTTCAAGGCAAGAATACTGGAGTGGATTACCACTTCCCCCTCCAGGGGATCTTCTGGACCCAGGGATTGGACCCAGGGATTGAACCCATGTCCCTTCCATCTCCTGCACTGGCAGGTGGATTCTTTAGTAGTAGCACCACCTGGGAATCACTTCTCGGATATTGCTAAAGCAGCCCACCCATATACCTATTTTTGTATAAATTTAGTTCTAATATTTGTACTGTGTGAGCACATAAGCAAATAAGAATAATGAGAAAATAAAATATATGTTAGGTTCTTAAATTTAATTAAAAGCAAAAGTCAGTAGCAGGTTGTTACCTATTAGAACAAAACACTAAAACCCTTGTGAATCTCAGCAGTTGAAAATTTGCAGTAGTTCAAGTGTGGTATACTTGGGTTCTATTTAGTCAGTTAGAAATGATTCAAATTATAGTTCTGTGATCTGATTTTACAAATACAAAAGAAAATACAACTATATTGTAAACTAGAATGTACTTATGACTTGAATAAAATGCTGCGATCAGATTGATTGTTTTCATGCAAAATCATCATACCTATTAAAATATTTAGAAAAGAACAATAGAGATTATTGTATAGCAGTTTTCTCTTTTGAAAAAATAGTAGTTTTTAAACTGATTTTAGCATACAAATGATTGTGAGCTAAAATTAACTTTAATTTTTTATTCCCTTACATTGTAAACTTTTGGAGGGCAGGGTTTCCATTTTATAATTCTTTGTTGTCCCCATAAATTGTACTGTATCTGGTGTTTGTTAAGTAAATAATTTATTAATTGATTTTGCCAATTATAAATGGGGAAAAACATTTACTTTAATATGTTCCTTACTAAAATAAGATAAAGGCTGTATGTATGCATGTATTTCTTTAGTCTGTGTAAATACGTATTATAGATTATATATACTTTATGCTATAAACTGAAATTCTTTAAGAATATGGATTTATTTTTCCCTGTGGTTTCTGATTGCGCAAATGATGAGGTGCACTTTAAAGGGAAATGTTTACCTTGTTTTAAAACTGGTTATTGAATACTGCCAACAGCAGCCCATTAGGGGAGTGCAGAGCTAAAGAGATAGAAGGAAAATCTTGTTTCCTAAGCTACTGAGAGGATTTTCACATTAGGTTGAATAAAGACCATAGTCTTCAGAGTATAGTTCTGTACAAGTTCCTGACTACAGAAGTCGTTGTTAAAGGTAAGGTTTTTTTTTCCCCTTATGTAACCTCATTTTAAGTTGTGAGTTATATTTTAACTAAGCAGTAGTAATATGACTTTTTATTTTCCAAATCTTATTGTAATAAATTCTGGTACCATGCAACACATTAGAGATTATAATAGTTTGGCTGTTAAGAAAACACCATTTGTTAATATGTCTGTTATGGGTAGTTATAGTTTGATGTTTGCTTTTGCTGGGGCTTGTTTTGATTCATTATTTTTATTTGACTCACTAGAAGCCATCTGTTAGTTATAATTTAACTTTCAAGGTTCTATGTAATTTGCTTTTTGTTAATGAAATGCTATAAACAGCATTATGAAGCTTTTCTCTTTTAATCTTGAAAGGAAAAAAATCCATATCTAAAAAAGCAATCACAAAGAAGAGGAAAACTGTCACAAAGTCACCTACTGTACCAGAATTTCAGGTAAATGTTTGAATTTTGTCTCAAAGTTTTTCAGTTTAATTTTTTATATCTGTGTTTATGTTGTTCCTCAAGAGACTGGCCAAATTCTGCCATAACACACAATACTTCAATGAAATATTTCCAACTATGACTTTTTCCCTGCAAGTGCAGACATAGCAATGATTTAATCTGCTAGTATTTCAGAAATTTTTACCTCTCTTTTTGTCTTGATATTAAAAAAATCTGTGGTTTTTTTATGCTATGCTATCTTATAGAAGTGGTTTAATAGAAATATGTTAAACTGTTAAGTACAGTATAGCGTACAGTGTATGTGTGTGTATATACATATATACACACACACACATATAAATATAAATGTGTAAATGAAAGTCTTCCAAGAACAAACTCTAGTTTGTACATGCTAATATTGCCTAGGTAATCTATTTTAATTTATTTGGGCACTGTAGAAATGATAGATTTATTAACTTAAAAAACAGGGTTTTTTTTTTTTAACACAGCTATATATGAACTTCAGAGAGAATATTAACTGAATGGATTTTAAACATTTCTGCAAAAAGAAAAAAAGTACTTTTGTATTTTGCTGTGTGATTATGTCAAGAGTTTTCTGTTTGAAGCTGATACTGGAATAAGCAGAGAAGTTTACCTTAATTAAATAATATTTTTATTTTCTACTTTATAAAAGATGAGTTTTCTACAACAAATGACTCTCTAAAAATTTTCTTGTAGTAGTGTGTCCTATCTATTTCTGGTTGGTTTAGATTATAAAACTAACAATTCCAAAAAATATAAGTGATGTTAAAATGAATTTCTGTGAGTGTAACAAAGAAGAAAATAAAAGAGTAATAACCGTGAAAATACTGATAATATGTAATATGAGTTTAACAATTACGTATATCCAAAAATGTAGACACATCCTTTTTTTTTTTAAGTAAAATTTCTATTTTAGAAGTGTTTTTTTTAGTGGAAGTTAATAACTGGTCAAATTTAATACTTTTAAATGAACAATAAAGAAAATAGATATGTTTTTCTCTTAGTATTTTAGAATATTTTTAATGACATCCTTAGGATGAATAATTTCTACAGAATCCTTTTATATAAAGTAACCCTGGTTCCAGCATATTCAGTAAAAAGAAAAAAAAAGTATTTACTGTTTATTTAGAGACCTTTCTACCGTTGCTTGTGCGCCTTATTTAATGCTACAATAGTATATGGTTATTCATTCTTCCACTGATTTCATGCTTCTCCCACTTATTTTTTTTCCTTAATACCTCAAAGTATTTATCCTGGGAATATGAATCTCAAGACAAATCTGGTCCATTGTTGATATTTGCCTTCATCCCTATATTAAATGGATGATTTTTATATGTAGTAAGTAACACTGCATAAAATATTTTTTTTAATGGAAGGTGATACTCATTAGTGAGGCATGAAAATTAATTTAGTATATTACATGGCCAGAATTTCTTTTTTAAGCTAACACAGTTAAAATAGAAATTTTAAGAGTGTGTCAAATATAGTAAAGGTAATGTTATTTCATAAAACTTTGGTTTCCATTGTGTGTGTTTACTGACATGCAGTGTAAAATGTATTTTTGACCATGAGTTCTGGGCAAAAAAGTATGAAAAACACTGTCTTAAGTGATGCTTTTAGTTAGTTACTGACCATTTGCTTACCACTCAGAAACTGAAGGTCAAAAGTACATGTTTTGCTGAATTGAACTGTTTAAAATAAACAACATCCTCTTCCTGGCTCTTAAGGTTTTCTGGAAAGAGGGCAGGGCTGTGTGTTGGTGGTGGGTGGGGCTGGGGATGGGGAATAGACTTATGAGAACAGGTGTTCTTATTCCTAATTTATAATTTAAATACCATGGTAGTATTGAGAAAGAAAATTGACAGCCATCTTCCAAGAAATAGGTCATTTGCTTCAAATAAGCAAAGAATAGGAGATAATATTAGTCACTAGTAAACTTTGTTGTTACATGCAGAACTTATAGTTTTGCCTTTCAGAATAATTCTGTGATAGTTTCTTTAACTATTTGATTTAATTATTTAATTATTCTTCCCACATGTAAGAAAACTGATTATTATAAAACAAAGAAGTGAATTTATTTCTTTCTCAAAAAGCTCTAACAATATGACATTTAGTACTTCAGAAACATGTCCAGGGATTAAATTGCATAAAGTTTTTTTTTTTTTTTTTAAGGTTCTGGTGAATTGAAAAAGTAAATCCTGTCTTTGACCTCAACTACTTTTTAATTTGATAGTTGTTGATTTTTTTTTAGCTAGATGAAATGTGTAAGCCTGTTTGCTTCAGGAAGAATCCATGTTTATTCATATAAACAAGTGATACCTATACCTCAGGACAAAACATAATCATCCCACTCCTATTTAAAGTATACACTGTAAACAGTCAAAGGCCTGTTGTATTTATATTTGTGTGTATATTATAATGAGACTGACCATATCTGTACCAGTTTTTCCTAGGAGTTATATCAGTGGTTCTCAAATGTTCAATGGCATAAAAAGAAACTTATACTTTTATTAAAAATGAAAAATCCTGGATTTCATCCTGTAATGGTCCATCCTTGGTTCAGAGGATCTAGATAGATATTAGTAATCTGGATAGTACTTAAGCATGTGGATTCTGGAACCAGGCTACTTGGGTTAGAATGCCATCTTAGCACTAACTCTGTAACTTACTTAACTGCTCAAAGCTTCTAATTCCTTATATGTACAATGGAGTAATAATAATAATAGTTCCCACCTCATAAGGTTGTTGTCAGGATTAAGTGATAGAACTTAATGTTTTATTATCTTATTTTTTAAATAAGCATGTCAGATGCTTCAGACAGTACTGTATGAGTAGGAAAATCAATTAATTATTGGTTAAAGAGCATCTATTACTGACCTTTACCACTTTACCCAGCAACTTAAGAGCTTGGATTAAGTCTCAGATTTGGTCACATTTCATCATTAAGCCTACAAGTATTTGAAAAGTAAAAAACCAAGTAATAGTATTTGCATCATTATATTAGAGGGAAAACCTGTGCTTAGCCCTCCTTACTATCAGGAGTTATACATTTGGCATATAGGGGAAGTTGCCATGTTTTTGCTTAGCAATAGTTTCAAAAAGTCAGGAAATATTTTTAGTCATCAGCACGTTGGTGATTTAAGCTTTTGTGTCAGATTTAACAATTTTACTGATTACTTTGTTAAATTGACTGGACTATTTTTTTGTTTTTCTATATCAGTTTTGTAGTACAAGGAAGACTGTTAGATTGAAAAGTGAATATTTATTTTCTTAATAAAGTTAACTTTTACCAAGAATATTAATATGTTTAATATTTGAAAGAGAAGCCTAATATTATGTGAATTTTCTTTTTGTGCACAGTTATAACAGAGTCATAGAAAGTATTCCTAAAACATAGTTTGTCAAGTCTCAATAAAATACAGTTTTAAAATTAAGAGACTTAGGTACCATGACTCTGCTTTTTATTGGTAACCTACATATTCCATGTCATGTGTGCTTGCTCCTATTCCATGTGTGTGATTTATTCTAAAGGCTTCTTTGCAGAGAAAATCCAGAATCCAGGTGTTGACTAAGATTTATATAGAAGTATTTTCTTTTAGCATAACCATAAACTCAATGATCCTTAACATACCTCTGAAAAAAACACTGTTGCTCCATTTAAGCAATGGAGAAACTAAGGGATATGAAATAAAGTACTATCCTCAATGTGACAATTTGGGATCAAAATTAAAATTAGAATTTAACTGCCTCACAGAGTTAAGGACCTTTTGATTATATTGTTATTTTGAATTGCTGCCTCTTAAAATGAGTATTTTCAGCTTCAGCTTTTTATTTCACTTTTAACATCATGGACTTTTACTTCCCCCTGAAATTTTTTTCTGTTTTTATATATTGTACCTTGAGGGAAACACCAGTTTTTACTCATATAGTGGTATAAAAATGTTTTGATTTATTAATCAGACTTGTCATGTTGCTCATGATATCTTTATTTGCAGGTTTTGAAGTAGTCATTATTTCTGAATGATCATAAGAAGTGAAAGGAATGTTCTGTCCTAATAATTTTAACAGATGTCAATATAATTTTAGTTTAAATATAATATAGATTTTGAATTTACACCATGCATTTAGTCTTTTGCTTATAACTTTATAATAAATTATTGGAATGTTTTATTAGAATGGTAGTGAACATGACCCATTTTATTTGGACCTATTCATTTTGACTTCTCTGCATTTCCCTTTGCTTTTTAATGTAATTTACCATATTGTTTTACTTTTGTATGCTATCTTACTTACGTTCTTTTTGGAACAAATAAAGTAAATATCTCTCAAACCTATTGAATTTATACCTGAAGGACATAATATGTAGCTTAAAATAGTGATTTACTTTGTAATTTTTCTGAGATGTGATTATGGAATTCTTTTGATCTCTACAGGACCTCCCCTTCTCCACCATATACACTTATTTCTATAGACTATATACACACATATCTGCTTCTTGAGTTGGAGAGAGGGCCTTTTAATACTTAAATTTAATAGATATGAAACCTTAGATATAAATTAATTCCTAAAACTATAACATGGTGCTCAGTCGTTCAGTCCTGTCTGACTCTTTGCGACCCCATGGACCGTAGCCCACCAGGCTCCTCTGTCCATGGGATTTTACCGATAGTGCTGAAGTGGGTTGCCATTCCCTTCTCCAGGGGATTTTCCCCACCCAGGAATAGTACCTGCATCTCTTACGGCTCCTGCACTGGCAGGCGAATTCTTTACCGCTGGCGCCACCTGTGAAGCTCAAAACTATAATACACGTTCAAATTATTGTTAGATTTTTTTTTTTTTAATTTGTTTTATTTTGCTTAGAGAGAACCCTTAAAGAATATGATGTAAGAGGAAGAGGAGTCCTAGGTTCCATGGTATTTCTCTATGAATGTGTCATCTTTGGTCACTTAATCTCTGTTAAACTAGCTTGTGTGTGAATTGGAGATACCCCTCTTTAGCCTTGGCCAAGGTTTGGACCAAATTACTTTTTTTTTTTCTTTTGGTCCCTTTCAGCTGTAAAATTTATGATTTTGTGACTGTCACGAGTTGCACCAAGTGAAAGATTAATTTGAAGGAGAGTTTAACAACCTTGAAGAGGTTCTTCCTGGGAGAGAAAACTCTTCTTGTTAACCTTCTGCAGTATGACTGAAAACCTTCTCTTTGACTGTTGGCAGTGTGTCCTGACTATAATCCAAGCTGCTGTGGAGCTTTCTTTCACCTTTGCAGGCACTAAGCCCTAGATTTTTTTTTTCCCCCCAAATTTAAGGTAATGAGAAGGAGGTCTTAATAAGGTGTTTTTGCTTTGTTCAAAAAAATTTATGTTCTCCTTATTAAAGTGAACTTTTCTTATTGGATTTATTTTATTTTTAAAAGCATCATTTGAAATTAAGCTGAGTTTAAAGTCCACACACGCACAAAAAAGGCCACACACACACAGACCTTACTTTGTAAAGAATGTATAAATGACAGAATTGACATAAATATTTTTCCCTTAAAATATAACCTCAAAATGGTAATTATGACATAAATAATTATTTTTCCCTCAAAATATAACCTCAAAATGATAAGTAACAAATTTAGAATAGTGTTCCCATACAAGAATTTTCTAATAACTTGACTCTATATTTGGAGTATATGTATTACATATTACATATATATGTAGAGGGAGGTATATATTAGTATTTAAAGAGTATAAATTGTGAGGTAGGTATTAAGTCACTTCAAGATAAGTTCAAAGTAAATATTGCTAAAAATATTTAACCCTCAAATTCAGTAAAATTTATATTTGAATCATGGCATTTAAGGAATGTTTGTGCATTAACATTGAACACTGTGCTTTTAATTCAGTATCCCATCCCCTATTTGAAGATAAATCTTTTTAAATTTTGTACTCATTTAGCTCCATACTACCAAATGTTTCTGTGACCATGCAGATTTGTAATTCATAATCATTTAGTACATAATTGCCCAAAAATGTGAGATTTGCAGCCCATACCTTGGAACTTGTTACAAATGTAGAATCCTAGGTCCCACTTCAGACCTACTAAATCAAAAGCCTCATTTTAACAAGATTCCCAAGTGACTCTTATGTGCATTGAAGTTTGAGAAGCACTGATTTAATACAGCTTGCTAACTAGGAAAGTATTTTTTTAATATATAGCTCTTAAGGTATAGAAATAATTCCTAGTTTGACTTCAAAACTATGTTGTTTCCTTAAATGAAATATAAATATTTTCTGATCTCATGACTAACTGCTAATTAAAAGATCTTAAATTTTTTAGGATGTGTTCAGGTATAGGGGTATATATTTTCATTGTTACTGTAAGTTTCTACAAAGTACAAAGAAAACGTACCTTTACTCCATGTATAATGAGACAGCTAAATGCAAGTGAAAATTGCTCTGAGCTTTGCCGTATGTACAAATGAGCATGTCATTAACCTAGTACACCAAGTTCAGTGAAAGGGGTGTAACCATTTGAAAGTTCCATGGCAAATTTGACATGGTAGTCATAATAGCAGTTTATACAAGTTTAGTTCCTATTGAGCACTTACTAGAAACCTGGTGTAGGGCTAACATGGTTCTGAGGCTTTATTGATATGATAGAAGTTGAAGACATTATCTAGTTCTAAAGGCACTTATGTAATTAGCCACTTTACATCAGCATTTCTTCCATAATTGTAGATTTAGCAAAGGCAAATGTGTATAATGTGTCAGCAGCAATATCCTACTATTTAGTTGTTTTACTGGTGTTTTCTACTCTGAAATTGTTAATTTGGGTTGCCTAAATACATGTTTTCCCTGCTTTGTCAGTTCTGTGAGTTTGAAATTATGTAGATGTTTCTAATCATTGTTAATACTAAGTATAATTTATATTACCTGTGATAATTCTTTCTTAGTCTATTCAGTTGAACCGTATTGTCTTTTTTGTAGATCAAAGGCATATCAGTGTTTCATATGGTTCAACTTAAAGTGTGGAGGCTCCTAGTCTCCCATTTTTGTCACATAGTTGTCACTAGGAATGATCTTGTTGTAGTCCTCTTTTGCTTTGTGTTTTTGTTCATTTTCTTTTAAAAGAAAATATGCCTTTTAGGAAAACAGTGCCCTTACCAGAAATTAATGAATTTTAAAAACATGAAACTAATAAAAAATTAATGATGAATTAATAGCTTTATAAGTATAGTATTTTTTCATTTATACAGTATTACACATTATAAGACTTTCATTAAATCTAAAACTTTTCCCCTGTATGTGATTGCAGTTCTGTTTTAGAAATCTTCTATTTCTTTTTCACGACAGATTTTTTAAAATATAAGCTTAAATTATTTTAGAAAACAAGTTGAATATTATCAAACTGATTGAAACATTCAGTATAATTTTACAAGATCTAAAATGTAGTTACTAATATTTTTGTTATGTTGCCAATGCTTCACTGTTTAAATATTTAGCAGTTAAGCCAAACTTGTTTGATTATTAATTAATAACTAAAGACCAATTGTTTTGACCATTTGCCAATATTACCAAAGTGAAATAAGGTGAACCACGCAGTTATGAAAGGCAATAGATGCTATCTTTGGATCTGGTTTTATTAAAGACTACTAAGATCATATAAAGAATGTATACTTAATTTCATTAACTTCTTTCAATATATTCATATAGTTGGAGCCCCTCTTTATTAGCAGTCCCAACAGCAATGATACAATTTGTTATATAGTTAGCAACCAAAGCAAAAGTAAAACAATAGTTCTCCAGGGGTGCATTTATTCACCTGCTCAGAGACTGCTTGATGAAACATTTCATAAAGGTGATCCAGTAACTTGTGAAATCTAGGGTGAGTTTCCAGATCTTTGTCATTCTGGGATGAAAGTTAAGAATGTTTAAAAAAAAAAAAAAAAAAAAACCTGGATTATAAAACAAACTGAAAGATGGGGATGTGGGATGAAACCACCAATGTTGAAATTTCAGCTAATTTTATACTAAGCCTGAAGTTCATACATCATAACAAGTAAATATCTTTTAAAATATCAACTGTGGAGCTTTCTTTGCATTTTACTGTTACAAAGACAAATAATTGTGAATTCAATGTGTGTTAAAACAACTTCTGTTACCACATTTTGGGTGTTTTATATTATGTGTTATCAAGCTGTGTTTTTGTGTTTTATTTTAGCTTATTTGCACTAATCTTGATGAACTCAGGGAATTAATCACAAAAATCGAGAATGAACTCAAAGATCTGGAAAACAATAGAAAAAAATCGGTAGGTGTTGATCCAAAAGTTCTATCTGTTATTGTCAGCATTAAAATTTATTCCTGCTTTTTCTAAAGCCTTTTTAAATCTTGTTGTCCTGAATTACATATAAATTTGCTTGAAAAATAGAAAGATGTTTCTTTTATTTTTCCTATGTGGTCTAGTTTTCACTTTTAGTAGACAAACATGGTGCTGGGGCAAGTAAATTAATTTTGTTTGCCTGGTTTCTATCAGGTTTAGTTTTATGTATTTCCCAATATACTGGTTGGTTGTTTTCTGACTGGTAGTTTTGGGGTAGTGCTTGCCTTACAGATATTCTTAATTAATAATTATATGCATTTAATGGATTAGCTCTGACGTAAATAACATGTAAATTATTTAATCTTGCCCCAGATGTTTTTGATCCATGCTTAACAGTATATCTTAAGAACCTTTAGCATCTAAAGGTCTTCTTTTAACTTTCACTATATTAAATTCACAATTAACCTTTACCTTCGCTTTTAACTGTTTTTGAGAGAATAGAGTATAAAGGGCTTTATTTTTATTCACCCAGCACTTGGTAAAACACTCAATTATGTTATTTGTTAAATCAGTAATACCCATTTAACTGACACTTATAGTTCTATTATATCATAGATTTGAAACACAAACACCAATAAATAAATGGAGAAGGCTTTAAGCATTGAAAAAAAAAAATCAGTCACTATTTTTAAAAATCTCTTTATTTTATGCCTCAGGAATGTCATGAAACCACATTTAGGAATTTGTTCAGAACCTGTTAATCTAGAATTGTGTATGATAATAAGGTTAGAGGTACAGCAAGCTTCATTCATATCAGCAGATTTGTAATACTCATTTTATATGTTGTTCAGAAAGGACATATTGGTAGCACTCTGAAGGAAGGAAATTAAAGTACTCTGAGATCATTTAATACAGAGGTAAAACAGCCTTAAGCATTTCAGAAGTATCCCACATGATACCCCTGAGACTATTGGCTATAATCTAAGAGATAAGATAAGGACAGCTATCAAATGCATTAAGAAAGCAGCATGTTCAATACATTTTTGTGTACAATATATAATCTGAGAATGCAGAAAACTTATTTTAGGATTATTTCCATTAAAAATGGTTTAGATCATTATAAGACTGTGAGAGGTTATCTGTTTTGTTTTGCTTTGTTTTGTTTTGAATACGTCAGCAGTCTCTTGGTGTGGAATGAACCCTACATGTTTTAAAACAACCTCTGTGATATATTTCTCAAACTATATTAAAATATTTTTTCCTCAACCAGTATTTTTTAATGTATTTTGTGTGTATGTTTTTAAAGGAGTGATTCTATTTAATAGGGAAAAAAAATTTTGATCAGGATATTTAAAGTTTTTTTTTTGCAGAAGCCATTTATTTTTAGTGACTTGTCCATACTTCATGACTCTAAACAGAATTCTGTTAAGTAAATTTGTTATTTTTTATTAGCTTCAGTTAAACAATAACATTCATCTTAATTTGTTCTCATATTATAAATTAGGATTTTGTTTTTAATGGATAGTTTAAAGCATAATAGGCTTATGTGCTTACTTATGTAGTGTAAGACAAAAAGACTTTTGCAAGCATCCTAGAGTTTTTTTATAAGCCATCCACCTCATTTCCATTGGTAGTATAAGGGATTAGCATATTGCCTTCCTTCACAGAAGTAATTATAAGAGTAAAAGAAAATATAAATTACAAATATTTGACTCTATAATACTTGGGGGTATGTTTATCAGAAAATTTTAGGTTATATATAGGTTTTAATTGTTTAGGTTTTGTGTCTCTAAATTTTTGACACGTCCATAACCCTTGGTATTTGCATATTAGTTTTAAAATATGTTTTCTGCTCTTTAAGAAATAGAAATTGTTTGAACTTTACTTTTTGGGAATAATTGAGATTACCTGTATACAGGCTACTTGCCCTAAAATAAACTGACTAAAAAATTGTTTTCATGAATACTTATCTTAATCAATAAAATGGGCAGAAATAAAGGAATAGTAAAAGTTTGCATCTCAGTGTCATTCCTTATTTTTTACAAAAGCTGATACTGAGTATGATAAGCTTTATTGAACTTTATGTTGGTATTGAATACTCATTTGTCATCATTTGGGAGTAGGGGTTCCACTTAACTGAATTTTCTAGAAAACCTAAACATTCAGTACTAAAATCCTTACTTTAATCATTTAATGAAAAAGATTTCCCTGCCTCCTGGTACTATACTGAGCATAATTGAACCCTTTTCTTGATAACTCAGGGATTATTATGAATATCCATAATTGTACTGATCCCCTAAAAATCTATTGATGTCAGTAACTCTTATTAAACATTCACAGATAGGCCTTTAGGTTATATGTTTTGAAGGTTTTTGTTTGTTTGCTTGCTTTTGTTCTGTCTCTTCATTATCAGTCTGTCATTTCTTGTGTGTGTCCATTTACTTGCCCTAACTGATGGTTGCAGAGCAAGTAGCCATATTGTCAAAATTGGGCTCATGGTAAGAACCGGAGAGATTTTATTAATAATGAAATGTATGAACTTGGTGGTAGTGATAACCATTTTGTTTATTCCTTGCATAGTGAGCTTCCTTCACCATTGCCAGACAAATGAAGTTATTAGTATTGTTCTTCATAAGAGGATATCACTGTGAAAAATAATGTCAGAACAACTCTATTGTTCATCAACTTTCATATCCATAATAATGGCTTCAAAAACAAAGAAGATATATATTCCATATAAACTTTTGATTGTCATAAATGTTGTTACTAAAGATAGAAATTACATATGTGATAGAGGGTTTTAACATGGATTCATTTAAACACCTGGTTGTTTTGGGAAGCTTCTCTATAGGGCATTTCAAGATGTTTTTCTTACCAAAGCAACAAGGAAGAATTACCCCATTTCCTCATCCAGGTCAATGTTCCATTAAAAAAGCTTTATTAATCTCTTGGAGGTTTTGCCATTAAACTGCTCATTGTACTGGAAGAGTTAGTCTTTTAAAATCTGGATTGTTTACTCATTATTGCAGGACAGTTAATTCTACTTATGATTTATAGTGTGAAGAGAGAAATAAATGATTTCATTTTCTTGAGTTTACTTTAGTTCACTTGATCCCATTACTTCATTTAAAGGCTTATTCAAAGAGGAATCAATGTCCTTTACATCTTCCAGTGCCATACAAATTACCTACCTGAGTTTTGTTTAAAGTGAGACATCTGACAGAGATAAATAGAATTATATAGTTTGACAAAATCCTTTAATTTTTGTCTGTCTCATTATTATTTAGATCATAGGGGGTTTTTTTAGTGCTCTAAAGACATCATGATATTTTATTGTTTTTATCTTTGTGGGTTTAATCGAGATAAAAGTTGTACTTTGGAAATTTATTAGTTTTCCAGAAAGATAGTTTTACACCTAAGATATTGATAAATTTTCCTGATCCTATTATATTTGAAATTTGTTAAACATTTTTGTTGTATAAATAATCAAACTTGATAGATTTTCATAAGACTAATACAGAAATGGTTATTATATTTCTTAATTTTTCAAGTGACCCTAATCTCTCATATTTGCATAACTTCCTTAAGTTTTATAGTATTGTTTAGATCTTAAAAGAGTTTTCAGTCTTTTTGATAATGAAAAGTCAGTGTAGAGATGGGATATATGGAAAAGTGAACATTTGGCAGAAAACAAAAAGATAAAAGAAACCTTGTCTGGACTATGACATGATAAATGATAGTTGTCAATATAGATAAACTAAAATTTAAAATATAATACCATATCTTTCTAATACACCTTTTAGCAGTTAATCACTTCAGCACTGAGCAGGTTTTAAGACTTCAGGTATTTCCAGATTTCATATTCAGTATGTAATAAAAGCTATAAAACTGTCTGTACTCTTTGGTCCTGTAGTCGTAGTTAGTATTTAACTTTTATCCTCCCATATTTGCACACTACTCCCCTATCCCCCCAAAAGTAATTTACATGATATTATGTTCAGTATCTCTCTCATAGTAAAGAGAGCAATAATATTAACAGTGGTATGTCATAAGGCTGGTAAAATAAAATATTTGTAGATCATTGCTACTATATGGAAGTATTTGTGAAATTGTTAACTTTTAAAAACATCCAAAAATATATACACAATAATTACAGTATGTCAAAAAGCGTAGTTTTTTTGTAAGACATGTTTTAAGAGAATTAGGAAGAAATTGCAAGTCATGAATAAAATTAATCTTTACTATGTTCTTGAAATAATTTAAATTCATAATAATAGGACTTCTCTTGCTTAACCAAAGGCTGTGCATTAACTAGATCAAACATTAGAGAAATCAGAAGCTTAGATCAAAGATGATTACACCCTAGTTTTTGTCAGAGTTTTGTAAAAGCCAGTGGTTATCAATGAGGAATGATTTTGCACCCCTACTATGAGACTTCGGCAATGTCTTAAGATATATTTGATTGACATAGTTGAAGAGGTGGTACTGACACTTAATGGATAGAGGCCAGTAGTGCTACTAAAAATATTCTACATTGTATAATCTTATAATGCACATGATAGCCCCCCACAACAAAGAATTATCTGGCCTCAAGTATCAGTCATGCAGAGATTGCAGTAATATCTAAATTATCCTTAAATAAGTTTTTGATGATTATATCATTATGTATCTTATTTTCTTATTCTAGATCTTTTGATAAAGGTTAACAAAACTGAAAAAACTCTCAGCTGTGGGGGGGAAGATGCTTTGCCGTTAAATAGTCACATTTAAAGCTTTCAAAAAATTAAAATAACCTTTTGGAAACCCTGTATAATAAATAAGTTCCTTTACCTGTCATATTCTAGTCTTATTCATTAGGCACATACTTCCTCAATAAGTACTTCCTCAATGAGTATGTGGTCTGTGTACTGTACGTAACACCAAGGAACTTGGTAATGATATTCAGAGGCTGAAAGTCTTTATCCTCAAGTAATTCACTTTAGAGCTTAAGCTTTTTCTCCCCAATCCTGAGGATAAATCTTTAATCAGGATTGGTTGGGCTGACTCCTGTCCTTTTATAAAAGACTTGATCTTTGATTTTCAAGCTATTTAAATTCAGGAGTCACTACTTCTAGACACTTGCTTCACTCACTTAATGACATGTTTATATATTATTTGGGAGTAAGGGTGGAAAGGTAGATAACATATGGACTTTATGAAGAATCAAATATTAACTGACATACTCAAAATAATAGTAAGGAAAGAGAACTAGATGACGGGAAACATGAACCAGAACAATAGCTGGCTAGTAAGACAAAGCTTCAATTGACTGTAGTCACCAAATTATCTGAGAATGCATTATCTTCATTTGTCTATGGTAGGTCTCACTTTGGGGCTTTTTTTTTTTTTTTTTTTTTTTTTGACATTTAATAACTACTCTGCTCAACTGAGAACTGGATATTAACTCCTATAATAGTGCTTACTGTTTCCACTTACTGGAATTTGATGTAGTCTGTATCCCATCAGGGAAACTTTCTTAAAAGTAATATTTGAACCTGTTTTCTCCCAATGAAAGTTCCAATTAAAAAGGGAAAGTGTTTTATATTTTTTACATCAGCCAGAGAAATAATACTGCATGTTCTCAGCATGGAGTGAACTTCAAGGAAGAATTGAACTAGGTGACAGATCCTTCTATAGGTAGAGCTTCATAGTGCAGCTTTTATAATTTGCTTTAAACTCTTTTGAATTACATATCATACACACGTACTCAAATATAAGTAAGTTTAAATGCCAAATATTTTTCAAAGCCCCAAGTAAATTTTTATTATTTTCTATTTAATTTATCTATTTCTATTTAACTCTACTGCCTTTCACTGACAAGAGTTCTGACAAATTGAATTTAAATCCATAAGGTGCTTGAGACCAAAAATGAACTTTGTATCATTCTGTTTATTTATATTACAGAAGAAATCAAAATCTTTGGAAAGCTCCCAAAATTTAAAGATATAATAGTTTAATACCTTTTGTGGATTAGGGAAGAATATCATCCAAACAATAGAGAAGATTCAGTTCAGTTCAGTCGCTCAGTCGTGTCCAACTCAATAAAACTTCCCTACCATTTTATTATACTCTATAGATACGAAGGTAAAAGTGATGCATTATATATTAAAGGAAAATCTAGATCTACCAAAGAATAAAAAAGAGTCTAAATAGAAGACAGAGTCCACATATGGATCTCTAGCACTTTAAAATAGGAAAAAAAAAAAAAAATATATATATATATATATCCTTGTATGGAACCAGTTTCTTTTAATGAAGATATGCTAACTAGTTGTAGCAAGTGCTTTTAATTAGGACAAAAGTATTTTAAGACAGATTTAGTTGCATGAAATACTGATAGACAATTTAAGAAACAAAAAAGACTTCAGGGTCCAAAACTAACAGTAATCAATAACCACTTAATATAGGAATATAGGTTATAGCCCTGTAAACCCTAGCATCACTGCTTTAAAATATGAAACAATGGCTTGTTCATAATGATGAACAAGTCAGTAAGAGTTAAATTATATTCATTGTGTGTTCAGAAAATCTGGAAGACATGTATTTTAGGAATGTTTATCAATTTTTAAAAATCTTTTCAGCTAAGTAGAAAATCTCAGCTTAGAAATTTACTTCTGTGGTTTGAATACTTATTGTGGACCTGCTGTGTGCTGGGTATTGTAATGGAGCCTGAGAAAGTAAAAATAAGTAGAATACTGACCCTACTTTTAGTATATCCCCAGTCATAGTTTCATTTACATGGAACTTTTTATGCTCTGGTGTTACCAGTGTAGCATTACTTAGTGATTCAGATTGTGCTGTGAATTGCTTGAGAACCCACCTTTCTGATAACAGGTGTAGATTTGATAAAATGTTATTAACCTCTTTGCTACCACCAGTTTACTAAAAAGGGTCAGATTCAGGTACTACTCAGTAGTTAATTTCTAGTCCAGGATTTTTTCTTCTTTATGAATGGAAGTGGTTACATACCATCAGTTATATCCATATTGTTAGATTTTCTTCCCCAGTGATAATGACTACTGGGAATGTGATCTGTTCACAGTCTCTACAAAGTCAAATGACACTGAAATTTCCAGTATTATCACTGATGTAGTTGTTGATCATCATGCTTTCTAGTTAAATGCTCATTTAGAAATACAATGGAAACATTGTACGTGCTGTGCAGTGTTGGATATCTTTAAATGCTTTTGTTTCCTATTGAATTAGTATTAAGAGAAAGTGGGTAAGAGTACCTAAAGAGAAAACATTAGTATATGATAGAATAGTTCATATTAAGACCTCTGGTAGTGTTAAAATACTTTTTTTAACTTCTTCCATACTAATATTCAAACACTTCACTATATTGTCTAACTAGTACTTTTTCAAGAGACTGTATACCACCAAGATGAATGTGGTATTTTACCCCCAAAACTGTGAATATGCAGGAATATATTAATATAGTGGTAGTTTCTTTAGGTGAGGAATAAGAAAAAAAAGTAAATACGTGTTACTTTTTCATTTACTATTACTTAGATTAAGGAGAATGTGAAATAATTAAATTATTAAAATGCTTAATTCCAGTTAACTTGTGCTATGTTTTTATCCATTTCCATTAAATTATTCTAACTTTGGATACTCCTAATGTTTTTAAATAAGACATCTTTATATATAAATCCATTTGACTTTTCTAAAAGCTATTTGAATTTTCTTGGAAAAGCATGATGTATTATTATATAATCCCTTTCCACCATATGATTTATGTCTGTGACAAGAACCAAGCCTATAACAAAAAATGCTTTTGTTTTATGATCCCTGTTTCTGTGCTCCAGCAACACGTATAAATAGAAGCATGTAGAAAGAGAGCATTGATGCCTTTTTCATATACATTATGTTTTTGTACTCTTCTTTTTAATAAAAATTATATTTTTATCATCACAATAGTACCATTTCAATTTAAAAATATTCTTTATGTATTTATATATGATAATCTTTTTCTGCATACAACAGTTGATATCGATTTTGTTTAGAAATTGGTGTAAGAAAATCTAAAAGTAACAGAATGAATTGTATAAATCAGTTACTTTCACCTAATATTCAGAGTATCTAAACTTATTAAATGTGCAAAAGATCCATAATGATGAGACATTTAATAAATCTAGAATTTATTTGTTTTCCTCTTTTCTTCCTTCTAGATGTTCAGTGTCCCCAGCATCAGTAGATTGCCAATTCCCTCTCCTCGCAACACCCCAGCCAGTATTATTGCTGGTCTGTCATACCCATCCCAGATTACTGCAGCAGAATGGAGTTTTTCTTTAGTTGTAAGGTAAGTTTCCCTCCCCACTCATTTCACACAAACAGACTTAGCTTTCCATTTTACAATATTGTGTAGTTTTGTAAGTTTTTTCAGAGTATCTTTCTCTTGTGGTTCCTGAGGTTATTAACATATCACATTATAAAGCTTATAAAACTGCATAATATAATAAAGCACTTATCTTGTGACCATAGACAAACTCCTTGTTGTAGTAATCCCTATCAGGTTATAAAAGCTTTAGTATTTGACAGTTGAGCCATCTCATGGAAAGGGAGCTGGCAATCTACAGCTGCTGTGGACATTGGATGAGAAAATATTGAAAGGTAAGCCTCAAATTTAGATCATACTGTATACTTTTGGTTCCATGGTGTGAGCTTGAATTCATACTTCATGTTAAACTTTATAGTAAATTTATTTTAAAAAGATATATCACTCTTCTTTTTAAAGTGACCATCAGTAAATATTTGGATTATTAAGTTCATGTAACACATTGGGATTATTTAAAAACATTTTTTATTCCTGAAAATAGAATTCTGATTATTAGAAATAGTTCATTTATCTCCATATTGACGTACCTGTTTATAAAGAAAAGTCAGGACTAAACTTATATATGTAAAGCTTATAAAATGTATTTTTTATTATAGAAACAGTTATAACACTGTTCCACAAATAACCATTTACTCCTTAATCTTTCTACCTACCATCTTTTTTTTTTTTTCTGTTCTTTTTTTTAGTTGGAGGCTAATTACTTTACGAATTGTGGTGGGTTTTGCGATACATTCATATGAATCAGCCATGGGTGTACATGTGTTCCCCATCCTGAACCTCCCTCCCACCTCCCTCCCCATCCCATCCCTCTGGGTCATCCCAGTGCACCAGCCCTGAGCACCCTGTCTCATGTATCTAACCTGGACTGGCGATCTGTTTCACATACGATAATATACATGTTTCAGTGCTATTCTCTCAAATCATCCCACCCCCGCCTTCTCCCACAGAGTCCAAAAAT
The DNA here is from genome assembly GCF_055505025.1 of Bos grunniens. Taxonomy (NCBI): domain Eukaryota; kingdom Metazoa; phylum Chordata; class Mammalia; order Artiodactyla; family Bovidae; genus Bos; species Bos grunniens. Next base: position 37,386,149 of record NC_141172.1, read on the forward strand.
CTGTTCTTTACATCTGTGTCTCTTCGCTGTCTTGCATATAGGGTCATCGTTACCATCTTTCTAAATTCCATATATATGCGTTAATATACTGTATTGGTGTTTTTCTTTCTGACTTACTTCTCTCTGTATAATAGGCTCGAGTTTCATCCACCTCATTAGAACTGATTCAAATGCATTCTTTCTAATGGCTGAGTAACATTCCATTGTGTATATGTACCACAGCTTTGTTATCCATTCATCTGCTGATGGACATCTAGGTTGCTTCCATGTCCTGGCTATTATAAACAGTGTTGCGATGAACATTGGGGTACATGTGTCTCTTTCAATTCTGGTTTCCTCAGTGTGTATGCCCAGCAGTAGGATTGCTGGGTTGTATGGCAGTTCTGTTTCCAGTTTTTTTTAAGGAATCTCCACACTGTTCTCCATAGTGGCTGTACTCGTTTGCATTCTCACCAAAGGTTTAAGAGGGTTTCTTTTTCTCTGTACCCTCTCCAGCATTTATTGTTTGTAGACTTTTTGATAGCAGCCATTCTGACCTGAGTGAGATAGTACCTCATAGTGGTTTTGATTTGCATTTCTCTGATAATAAGTGATGTTGAGCATCTTTTCATGTGTTTGTTAGCCATCTGTATGTCTTCTTTGGAGAAATGTCTGTTTAGTTCTTTGGCCCATTTTTTGATTGGGTTGCTTAATTTTCTGGAATTGAGCTGCAAGAGTTGCTTGTGTATTTTTGAGATTAACTCTTTGTCAGTACTTCATTAGCTATTATTTTCTCCCATTCTGAGGCTGTCTTTTCACCTTGCTTATAGTTTCCTTCGTTGTGGAAAAGCTTGTAAGTTTAATTAGGTCCCATTTGTTTATTTTTGCTTTTATTTCCATTACTCTGAGAGGCGGGTCATAGAGGATCCTGCTATGATTTACATCAGAGAGTGTTTTGCCTGTTTTCCACTAGGAGTTTTAAATAGTTTCTGGTCTTACATTTAGATCTTTAATCCATTTTGAGTTTATTTTTGTGTATGCTGTTAGAAAGTGTTCTCAGTTCAGTTCAGGTCAGTTGCTCAGAAGTATTGGAGTTTCAGCTTCAACATCAGTCCTACCAATGTGTTAACACCCAGGACGGATTTCCTCCAGGATGGATTGGTTGGATCTCTTTGCAGTCCAAGGGACTCTCAAGAGTCTTCTCCAACACCACAAAAAGTATCAAATCTTTGGCACTCAGCTTTCTTTATAGTCCAACTCTCACATCCATACATGACCACTGGAAAAACCATAGCCTAGACTAGACTGACCTTTGTTGACAGAGTAATGTCTCTGCTTTTTAATATGCTGTATAAGTTGGTCATAACTTTCCTTCCAGGAGTAAGCATCTTTTAATTTCCTGGCTGCAATCACCATCTGCAGTGATTTTGGCGCCCATAAAAATAAAGTCTGACACTGTTTCCACTGTTTCCCCATCTATTTGCCATGAAGTGATGGAACCGGATGCCATGATCTTCATTTTCCGAATGTTGAGCTTTAAGCCAACTTTTTCACTCTCCTCTTTTCACTTTCTTCTTTAGTTCTTCTTTACTCTCTGCCATAAGGGTGGTGTTATCTGCATATCTGAGGTTATTGATATTTCTCCTGGCAATCTTGATTCCAGCTTGTGCTTCATCCAGCCCAGCGTTTCTCATGATGTACTCTGCGTATAAGTTAAATAAGCAGGGTGACAATATACAGCCTTGACATATTCCTTTTCCTATTTGAAACCAGTCTGTTGTTCCATGTCCAGTTCTAACTGTTGCTTCTTGACCTGCATACAAGTTTCTCAAGAGGCAGGTCAGGTGGTCTGGTATTCCCATCTCTTTCAGAATTTTCCACAGTTTATTGTGATCCACATAGTCAAAGGCTTTGGCATAGTCAAAAAAGCAGAAATAGATGTTTTTCTGGAACTGTCTTGCTTTTTCGATGATTCAACGGATGTTGGCAATTTAATCTCTGGTCCCTCTGCCTTTTCTAAAACCAGCTTGAACATCTGGAAGTTCACGGTTCACGTATTGCTGAAGCCTAGGTTGGAGAATTTTAAGCATTACTGTACTAGCATATGAGATGAGTGCAGTTGTGCAGTAATTTGAGCATTCTTTGGCATTGCCTTTCTTTGGGGTTGGATTGAAAACTGACCTTTTCCAGTCCTGTGGCCACTGCTGAGTTTTCCAAATTTGCTGTCATATTGGGTGCGGAACTTTCACAGCATCATCTTTCAGGATTTGGAATAGCTCAACTGGAATTCCATCACCTCCACTAGCTTTGTTAATAGTGATGCTTTCTAAGGCCCACTTGACTGCACATTTCAGGATGTCTGGCTCTAGGTGAGTGATCACACCATTGTGATTATCTGGGCCACGAAGATCTTTTTTGTACAGTTCTTCTGTGTATTCTTGCCACCTCTTCTTAATATCTTCTGCGTCTGTTAGGTCCATACCATTTCTGTCCTTTATCAAGCCCATCTTTGCCTGAAATGTTCTCTTAATATCTCTAATTTTCTTGAAGAGATCTCTAGTCTTTCCCTTTCTATTGTTTTCCTCTATTTCTTTGCATTGATCCCTGAGGAAGGCTTTCTTATCTCTCCTTGCTGTTCTTTGGAACTCTGGATTCAGATGCTTATATCTTTCCTTTTCTCCTTTGCTTTTCGCTTCTCTTCTTTTCACAGCTATTTGTAAGGCCTCCCCAGACAGCCATTTTGCTTTTTTGCATTTCTTTTTCTTGGGGATGGTCTTGATTCCTGTCTCCTGTACAATGTCACGAACCTCATTCCATAGTTCATCAGGCACTCTGTCTATCAGATCTAGTGTCTTAAATCTATTTCTCACTTCCACTGTATAATCATAAGGGATTTGATTTAGGTCATACCTGAATGGTCTAGTGGTTTTCTCCACTTTCTTCAATTTCAGTCTGAATCTGGCAATAAGGAGTTAATGATCTGAGCCACAGTCAGCTCTCAGTCTTGTTTTTGCTGACTGTATAGAGCTTCTCCATCTTTGGCTGCAAAGAATATAATCAGTTGATTTCAGTACTGACCATCTGGTGATATCCATGTGTAGAGTCTTCTCTTGTGTTGTTGGAAGAGGGCGTTTGCTATGACCAGTGCATTCTCTTGGCAGAACTCTTATTAGCCTTTGCCCTGCTTTATTCCGTACTCCAAGGCCAAATTTGCCTGTTACTCCAAGTGTCTCTTGACTTCCTGCTTTTGCATTCCAGCCCCCTATAATGAAAAGGACATCTTTTTTGGATGTTAGTTCTAAAAAGTGTTCTAGTTTCATTCTTTTACAAGTGGTTGACCAGTTTTCCCAGCACCACTTGTTAAAAAGAGTGTCTTTTCTCCATTGTATATACTTGCCTCATTTGTCAAAGATAAGGTGTCTATAGGTGCGTGGATTTATCTCTGGGCTTTCTATTTTGTTCCATTGATCTATGTTTCTGTCTTTGTGCCAGTACCATACTGTCCTGATGACTGTAGCTTTGTAGTATAGCCTGAAGTCAGGCAGGCTGATTGCTCCAGTTCCATTCTTCTTTCTCAAGATTGTTTTGACTATTTGACGTTTTTTGTATGTCCATACAAATTGTGAAATTATTTGTTCTAGTTCTCTGAAAAATACCGTTGGTAGCTTGATAGGGATTACATTGGATCTATAGATTTCTTTGGGTAGTATACTCATTTTCACTATGTTGATTCTTCTGATCCATGAACATGGTATATTTATCTATTTGTGTCATCTTTGATTTCTTTCATCAGTGTTTTATAGTTTTCTATATGTAAGTCTTTTGTTTCTTTAGATAGTAGATTTATTCCTAAGTATTTTATTCTTTTAGATGTTGCTATGGTGAATGGAATTGTTTCTTTAATTTCTCTTTCTGTTTTCTCATTGTTAGTGTATAGGAATGCAAGGGATTTCTGTGTTAATTTTATATCCTGCAACTTTACTATATTCATTGATTAGCTCTAGTAATTTTCTGGTGGAGTCTTTAGGGTTTTCTATGTAGAGAATCATGTCATCTGCAAACAGTAGGAGTTTTACTTCTTCTTTTCCAATTTCGATTCATTTCTTTTTCTTCTCTGATTGCTATGGCTAAAACTTCCAAAACTATGTTGAATAGTAGTGGTGAAACTGGGCATCCTTGTCTTGTTCCTGACTTTAGGGGAAATGCTTTCAATTTTTCACCTTTGAGGATAATGTTTGCGATGAATTTATGATATGTAGCTTTTATTATGTCAGAGAAGGCAATGGCACCCCACTCCAGTACTCTTGCCTGGAAAATCCCATGGATGGAGGAGCCTGGAAGGCTGCAGTCCATGGGGTCGCTGAGGGTCGGACATGACTGAGCAACTTCCCTTTCACTTTTCACTTTCATGCATTGGAGAAGGAAATGGCAACCCACTCCAGTGTTCTTGCCTGGAGAATCCCAGGGACGGGGGAGCCTGGTGGGCTGCCGTCTACGGGGTCGCACAGAGTCGGACACGACTGAAGTGACTTAGCAGTAGCAGTGTGTTGAGGTATGTTCCTTCTATGCCTGCCTTCTGGAGGGTTTTTATCATAAATGGATGTTGAATTTTGTCAAAGGCTTTCTGTGTATCTATTGAGATAATCATATGGTTTTTATCTTTCAATTTGTTAATGTGATGTGTCACATTGATTGATTTGCGAATATTGACGAACGCTGCATCCCTGGGATAAAGCCCGCTTGGTCATGATGTTGATCTTTTTAATATGTTGTTGGATTCTGTTTGCTAGAATTTTGTTAAGGATGTTTGCATCCATGTTCATCAGTGATACTGACCTGAAGTTTTCTTTTTTCGTGGCATCTTTTTCAGGCTTTGGTATTAGGGTGATGGTGGCCTCATAGAATGAGTTTGGTAGTTTACCTTCCTCTGCAATTTTCTGGAAGAGTTTGAGTAGGATAGATGTTAGCTCATCTCTAAATTTTTGTCTACCTACCATCTTTATCTTTTATTCTCTATTGATCAGTGCAGATGAAGATTGTAAGAGCCTTTCTGATTTTCATTGTAGCCATATTGTCATGTATTTGGAGATGGGGAGCTTGCTGTTTTCCTTGTTTTTTAATTCACTTTTAAACTTTAGATCACCATAGTTTTAAGTATTATTTTAATTAATGTAAGTTTTAGAGATTTTAATATTTGCATCACAGAAATATGTAAATATAGGAATTACACAATACAGTCTGTTCTTTAGGGACTGTCTGTATGTAAGCCATGAGAAGTGGCTTTGTGCAGTGGAAAGAAAATGGATTTTAGCATTCAGGAGATCTAAAGTTCTAAAGTCTCTCCCACCTACAAGTACTTCTCTGTTTACCTTAAACATTTTCCATCTGTAAAATTATGTCTGCCAAGTTCCCCTTTAGCTTTAAAAATTTCATCCTAGAATCATGATAGTTTTTCCTTTATCTGTGTATATAAAGTTGGTCAGTCATAAAAGCTATTGCTAACTTTCAGTTAATCTGGTTGAAAGTTCAGGAAATACTTATTTAATTTTAAATGGATTTTTATTTTATATTAGATCTAAGTTAAGTCAGATTATTACCATTTGGCTAACTTTATTTAAAAATTCATAAGTTCTCTACATTAGTTTCATTGTATACTGTGATACTCTGGAGATCAGCACTGGGTAGAAAAGAACACACTATTTTAAATCCATTTGGGTTATATTGACCAAAGAAGATAATAAATGAAACAAGCAGTGTGAGTTTCTCTTTTACTGTCAAATGATTAAAGTATACTACTGCATCAAACACCAGTCCCAGAGTAGTGAGTCTGAATTTTTTTTTTTAAACATGTCCCACCTTTTGATCGATAACACACATACCCCATGGCAGGTATAGGGATGCCCTTTTGTTGAGGTCATTATATCCTTTATGTGTATCTTCTCTAGTCAAACATTTTATCAGCCTTTACTTTCTGTAATTTGTGTTATGGAAATAATAAACTTTTTTTGAAATACAGAGTGATTAAATAGGCATTTTCAAATATAAATTAGGAGCCACACCATCACTACCCCAAGTTGCAAATATTTAGACTAAAGAAAGGGAAGAAGGCCAAAAAAACATATATAAAATTAAAAGACCTTAGACATTTACAAACAGGTCAGTGGGTGAAACAGAGTTATACGAAAGTTAGAAGTCTGTTCTCTGATGAATTTATATGACCCCTTCCCTGTGTGCTGTTAGTTCAGTCATATATTTTCTGGGCATTAGATTAATTAAAATTTAGTAACCAAAATAAAATCAAAAGGCAAAGTCTTCCTAATATGTTTCAAATTCTTTCCTATAAAAATTAATATTGTAATTTAGTCAAAACGCAAACAGAGCTGATAAATGTCTTGAAATAGTATCCAGTTACACAGTCTCCACTTCATGTGCCTCAACTACCTAGTCCTAAACGTCCTGCAATTCTGTTAGTTCTGTATTCCCTGCTCCACCACCACTATGCTAACTTATACAGCAACCATACTGCCTAGGTTAACTCAAATCTGTCATTCTTCTTCATATTAACTTCCAGTTAATAACTGGGGGAAGGCATGGCTGTCCACTCCAGTATTCTTGCCTAGAGAATCTCACGGACAAGAGGATCCTGGTGGGCTCTACAGTTCATAGGGTCGCAAAGAATCTGACACAACTGATGTGACTTAGCTTGCACGCACAATAAGGAATTCAGCATGCTGGCACCCCCTAGTCTTTTAACACTTTTCCATTTAATTATACCAGGAAGAGCATATTCTCCCCAGCTTCATTCCTTATATCTTTCCTCTTTCTGCTCTCCTTAGCTTCAGTTCAGTTTAGTTCAGTTGCTCAGTCGTGTCTGACTCTTTGTGACCCCATGGGCTTAAGGACGACAGGCCTCTGTGTCCATCACCACTTCGGGTAGCTTTCTCAAACTAATGTCCATCAAGTTGGTGATGCCATCCAACCATCTCCTCCTCTGCCATCCCCTTCTCCTCCTGCTTTCAATCTTTCCCAGCATCAGGGTCTTTTCCACTGAGTCAATTCTTCGAATCAGGTGGCCAAAGTATTGGAGTTTCAGCTTCAGTATCAGTCCTTCCAATGAATATTCAGGACTGATTTCCTTTAGAACTAACTGACTTGATCTCCTTGCAGTCCAAGCGACTCTCAAGAGTCCTCTCCAGCATGACAGTTCAAAAGCATAAATTCTTCGGCACTTAGCTTTCTTTATGGTCCAACTCTCACACCAACTCTCACATCCATACATGACTACTGGAAAAACCATAGCTTTGACTAGACAGACCTTTGTTAGCAAAGGAATGTCTCTGCTTTTTAAAATGCTGTCTAGGTTGGTCATAGCTTTTCTTCCAAGGAGCAAGCATCTTTTAATTTCACAGCTGCAGTCACCATCTGCAGTGATTTTGGAGCCCAAAAGAATAGTCTCTCACTGTTTCCACTGTTTCCCCATCTGTTTGCCATGAAGTAATGGGACCAAATGCTATGATCTTAGTTTTCTGAATGTTGAGTTTTAAGCCAACTTTTTCATTCTCCTCTTTCATTTTCATCAAGAGGCTCTTTAGTTCCTCTTCGCTTTCTGCCATAAGGGTGAGTGTTTTCTGTGTATCTAAGGTTATTGATATTTCTCACAGCAATCTTGATTCCAGCATGTGCTTCATCCAGCCTGGCATTTTGTATGATGTACTCTGCATTTAAGTTAAATAAGCAGGGTGAGATATACACCCTTAAGGTACTCCTTTCCCAATTTGGAACCAGTCTGTTGTTCCATGTCCTATTCTAACTCTTGCTTCTTGACCTGTATACAGATTTATCAGGAGTCAGGTTAGGTTGTCTGGTATTCCCATCTCTTGAAGAATTTTCCACCATTTGTTGTGATCCACACAGTCAAAGGCTTTGGCATAGTTTGTGCCAAAAAACTGGAGCTCTCTTGCTTTTTCTGGAGCTCTCTTGCTTTTTCAGTGATTCAACGGATGTTGGCAATTTGATCTCTGGTTCCTCTGCCTTTTCTAAATCTAGCTTGAACATCTGGAAGTTCACAGTTCATGTAGTGTTGAAGCCTGGCTTGGAGAATTTTGAGCATTACTTTGCTAGCATGTGAGATGAGTGCAATTGTGCAGTAGTTTGAACATTCTTTGGCATTGCCTTTCTTTGGGATTGGAATGAAAACTGACCTTTTCCAGTCCTGTGGCCACTGCTGAGTTTTCCAAATGTGCTGGCATATTGAGTGCAGCACTTTAACAGCATCATCTTCCTGGTGGCTCAGCTGGTTAAGAGTCTGCCTGCAGTGCAGGAGACCTGGGTTCAATCCCTGGGTTGGAAGATCCCCTGGAGAAGGGAACAGCTACCCTCTCCAGTATTCTGGCCTGTATAATTCCATGGACTGTATAGTCCATAGGGTAGCAAAGAGTTGGACATGACTGAGCGACTTTCCCTCTTTAGCTTAGGAAAAGTTTATTTCCACAGTCACCATTTCATTTTTGAACCAAATAAAAGTTGAGATGTAGAAAAAGGAATGTTGTTAATATGCCTTGTTAAAGGGAAAAGTCTTCTCCATCTACCTATTTTCTATTTTTTATTGAAACAAAATCTTACCTCATTCCAAAAAGGATTTAGGGTGACTATCATCTGCCTTTTCATCTTCTTCAGATAGCTTTCCATAGGTTAAAAGTATTTTTTTACTAAGTTTTATTGTTCATAGTCTAGTAGTTTTACTTTCATGGGTTACAATGAGTGCTTTCCTTTGAGAAAAATAACTTGAGGTATAACTTGTTGTTAGTTGGGTCCTTTTAGAAAGCTTTTGACAAGATGTCTGTTCAGGTTAGTATATGAAGTAAAAATTAACTTTTCTTGAAATTTTTTCACATATAATAATTTGTTATGCTGCTAAGAAGACACAAAGAAAGTTGGGAATTTTATACACAGATTAGTATATCCTTTACTCTGCAGCTGCTAAGTCACTTCGGTTGTGTCCGACTCTGTGCGACCCCACAGACAGCAGCCCACCAGGCTTCCCCGTCCCTGGGATTCTCCAAGCAAGAACACTGGAGTAGGTTGCCATTTCCTTCTCCAATACATGAAAGTAAAAAGTGAAAGTGAAGTCGTTCAGTCATGTCCAAATCCTAGCGACCCCATGGACTGCAGCCTACCAGGCTCCTCTGTCCATGGGATTTTCCAGGCAAGAGTACTGGAGTGGGGTGCCATTGCCTTCTCCTATGCTCTACTCTAGGGAGTGGTTATTTTTCTGCCTTAATATTCTGCCTGTATACAAATGTGACTCAGAGTTCGTGTGGGATGAAATCTAGTTTCATGCAGGTTGAATGTGATCTGTAACATTTACTTGTATGTTTTTGTTATAAACGAAGTAAAATGAGTGGACTGTGTGGTATGTAAATTATATTTCAAAGCTGTTTACCAAATAAAAATTACAACATGGTTATATAACAGTAAATGATAATAGTGATAGTGGTGGTGATGTTGATAGATGTGGAGCAGTAGCTTACCTAAAGATATAACTTCTATAATCTTATTGTTCCTATGGTATGCAAATAATTTTATGGGTACGGTGAAATATATCTTTACTAGAGATTTTTATAACCTGTGTCAGACTGAATTTATGTGATACAGTTTTTAAGAGGTAGTAATATAGTTAGTTCTAGAACTTGGACTACACCAACAGGCAGATCTGGGTTTAAGTCAGAGAACCTTTAAACAAGTCATTTAATCTCGCTGACCCTTAGTTTCGTCTTTTGTTAAGTAAGACTAAAAATGCACACACCTTAGAAGGTTTTTGTAACTGCTGTTTCGTGTACACACTCATGCTCACTCAATCTCTCTCTCCCTGTCTCTTTCTCTCCATGTATGAATGAAATACTTAGGATAATACTTAGCAAATGGTGGGGTTGGGGGGGCGGGTGTCAAGTTATTATCCCTTAGTATAGCATAAAAATAATCGAAATGGTGACCACTTGTTTGCTTTTCTGTGCTGAAAACATTTGTAAATAAAATAATTGTAAAATTTCCTAAGGAAGTTTGTTAAGAGGACTGCTTTTGGACATGATAACAATTTGGGTTTTTCTCTTTTTTTTCCCCCCCAGCCTTTTGGAAAAATTACAAAAATATTACAGAAATGAGCCATATAATTTACATAATTATATGAATGTTTGTATCTTTACATGCATTTTTGTGATTTATTGAATATTTATAATTGACCCAATTAAAAGCTTTAGAAAACTTTTTATGTCCTGGTTTGATTCAATGGGTTTTAGATTTCTCCTGTATAGTTGAAAATCTTTAAAGTATATCAAAGAAGGTTTATTATAGGATATTTTTCTCCTTTCTGCAACCTTCTGAAGAAGAGATACGTACTTATTTGATGGGTATCGGCATTTTGTTTTGTTTTTTACTCAGAAAATAAGTCTTGATGTTGACTTTTAGATTAAATCTAAAGGATTTACTTTTCAAATTGTGTTTTTAGGGCAAATGGTATCATCGGAGGCAAGCTGTAAAAGA